>NC_083599.1:16298864-17498864 GCF_020882245.1 Rhopalosiphum padi
AGCGTATTGGAAACCTAGAAGTCAATATAGAATAAGCTCTTTTTATTTATCGAGATAAGACTAAATTATTTTATATGTTTTAATTTTTTTTTTTTTTTACTAGTTTAACTGCAACTGTATACATATTCTTTAAACATTTTAAATAAAAATAATTTATCATTATACAATATTTTATTTATACCCACGTAATCATCAAAACTGAGACGAATTTAGAACTTTTTTTTTTACATAATATTATGTTGTGTTGTAGGCAATTTGCAATTACAAAGACTATGATTCATTTAAAACATAATAATAATAATAGAGCTATCACACAAATATATTATTATACCGCATCGAATGTAAACAATAAACATAATTATCAACCATAAAAAATTTAAATTATTAATAAAAATATGAATTTCTGAAATCATAGCTATAAAAAAATTAAAAATAAGCATAATATTTAAAGCTTATTTTATAGGTAATAACTAACTGAATATATAACGTATATAATCATTATATTTGCACATAATTAATGCATGTTGGCTTATTATATAATAATACAAGTACATAAGAAAAAAAAAATGTAAACTTAGGTATTATAACAAAAGTTGTTAATGAAAAATAACGTTAAAATATTAGAATATAAAATGTAATTTTATTAACAAACAATATTTTTTAATAAATAAAGCTCTCTCTAGGACTCTGATAATTTGACTGTGGAGAAAGTTAAAATGAACTTTTTGCAGTTCCAGTGGTGTAATCAGTTTTGGATGTACCCTATCGCTGCTAACGCAGACACAATATGCTGTTTAAGTTTATTTAATTTATTTTTTATTGAAATTTGAAGACATAAACTTTTATTTTGATATAAATATTTTTATTTTTATTCTTAAAAAAAAACCACCGTGTTTTTGAATTGGACGATTAATGTATTGGTTTCCATGTGTTTTAAGTAAAGATGCTTCAATCTTCCACTTATATGTGTTATCTAAAAGAAAATTAAGGGTCCTTTTCTACGAGCGTATTAAATATAATTTTAATTGGATTAAAAATAGAAAACTTCCAGTGCTCAATAAAATAAATAAGAAACACTGAGAAACGGAATATTTTCTCAACATTGTTTTTTGAAAAAATCATAATTTTTTTTTATTAAAATAGTATAAAATAATGGATATTTAATATTTTTACTCTGAGTGTATATTCGTAGATATGGAATAATTTTAAAAATATTTTTGTTAATGTTGAGATATTTTTAAACTGAACATTTTTCTTTGTTGCAGTTTTTTGTTCATGCATGTTAATTTAACTATTTCATTTAAGTCGAAAAGTTAAAATATGTAACTTCATAAACATTAACCTGATAGTTTCTCAAACATTTATCTTATGAAATTGAAAATATTCGAAAATCTACAATCACGTTTGTTTATTTGAAATTTAAATCTAAATGTTAAAATAATAATTTTTCCCAAATTAATTTAGTTATTTAGTTTTCATTAAAAATACTATAAATATAGAAATTTTAAACTTTTACTTTTACTTTATATAATATATATAATAAAATAATGATATTGGATTTGTTTTGGAAGAATATCTAGCATTCAACCACATCATGTTCCTAGCTTGATACTTTTTTCAAATTATGTTGAAAATATGAGAAAGATAGATTAGTTAAAATTGTTTTTTATTTCTAGGAAGAAAATATAATGATAATGGGAGAAGATAGTTGGGTTTACAATTAGATAAGTTGAGAAAGGACATAATCAAAGGTTCATAGATTTCATTTATATATATGATGTTGGATTGATTATTTAATATTATGATAAAGTGATGGCGTTGAGAATTTATTATTGATGTATTATTATGTATTTTGATTGGTAAAGCAAATTTTCTCGAGGATTATTGTTATATCCACAGTTGGTGCTTAGAATTTAAGTCTTCTACAAAAGTGAAATTGTTACAAACTGTATTAAGATAGACGTTAAATCATGCTACTGTAAATTTAGGTTTTTATGGTTATCGGTAGCTTCTATCATGTCATTTTACTAGGTATTAACTACTTAGTATACATTTTTATATCTATATATCAATGCTTATGAATATATGTATTTAATTAATAATTTTTATTAAATGTAAAATAAATTAAACTTATAAGTAGTATGTGATGTTTATCAGATGGGTGATTTAGACATAAGAGATAGTTAAGTTTTATCTGGAGTTTTAAGTTAAATTTCATTTGGCACTTAAATAATGTAATTATTTCTTATGCAAGATCGTTATAAATAGTTATAATAATTCATTCGCATGATTTCTAAATTTATGTGGTCATTTGTATTCTAAATAAATATAATTAGAGACTGTGCAATTAGGATTTTATTATTTTTAATATCAGAAAATCAGTTTTGCTAGTGTTATGGTAAGTAGAAAAATAAATAAATCATGGATTGAAAATTCATTAGAAAATGTGTTAGCTTCAATATACGGCCAGTTAATTGAATTTACGGTGGTATACATGCAATGGACTACCAAATTGCAACCAATATTAAAAACCATATGTATTAGGAAATATGTTGTTCCACAACAATGACTAAGAGCGAAACTAATGGCATATTCACAATTGCTAAATAATGACACAGTGATCGCAAATTTCTACAATAATCATTCATTGGAAACAAACTCCAGGATAATTGTACCACTTTCAGATCTAAATCTATACCTAGCACCTGTAACTATATTTGTGCACGCAGTAATTGGCAATCCGCGTTAGGAAAGACCAGTTTCAAAAAAGTAGAGGAAATATTTTGGGAACTGATAAAGAGAGGCATATTCAGACACAATTTTACCAAAATAAATAATAGGTATGAAAAAAAAAACCAAACACAATAAACAAATTCAAAAAGTAATGGTACCTATATATTATTATAATTAGTGCTTATATATATACCTATTTTAGTTCTCGGATATGTTTTGTTGTGGTGGATTTTAATTTTACTTTAATTAACAAAGACGAAATATTATTTGTATTTAACACCATTTCAAATAGCCTAGAAAGTACTTGCTAGCTAAATTGGAGGGAACTTATCAAAGACGCTATGCTTAAGAGACTCTGGCGTGGTGACCTGAACCATGTTGTGCGGAACATTAAGACGATTTTTCGAAAAAAAGCCACATCTGATGAGACCACTGCGAAGGAAACGTCAGCGAAGTATAAACCTGCAAGGATCGTCAAATTTGTCTACGAAATTTATTTAGCAGTATCCATATATAAGGGAAAGGGAACCCATTTGGTCTATTTATCTTTTGGCGCGGAACAATATATTACTATATAAGTATAATGGATAAATTACGATTAAAGGGTATACTTAAATGTCTTAATACAACGTTTTATACTGAAAAAAAAATATAATAATCATAACATTAAAACAATTGATTTATAAAATGAAAATGTATTAAATCCAGGGCATGTTGGAGCAATGAATAAAAATTACAGAATATTGAACTTACTGAAAACACGTGGGTTGAATTGCGATAAAAATCACCACATCACGCATTTTCTCAATCCAGTGACTGATGTTATTTAAAAAAAAACACATTTTCAATTATAATAAAACCACTTTTTAAGAATAAAAAAAACAATATATATATCAAAATAATCACTGAGCAGTGATATCTTATTTTTAATTTTATTTTTTATATAAGATATTTATACATTTATACAAAAAATGTATTAATAATTTTCCAATACAAGATCGGAAAAAAATAATTAGCAGCTATATTTTTACAGTTCTAGGTTTTGTATTCGCGACCTTTTTTTACATAAATCGTTTTCTTCTAGATATTTATTTATTTCAATTTTATGGGCCATTTTATACTCCGCCACTCGACAGAATATCGGTTAAATTTAAAGGTAATGAAATGGTCTAATGTAAACTCCATTAATTTTATTTTTTTACCTGCAATGGTTATAAATTATAATATGGAAACTCTGTAAACTTTAAGGCCTTTCCACATTGAATACATGACATATGTTGAGGTGACATACGTTGAAATTGCTGAAGTTGAAACATACAACTCAACAATATATCTCAAATTCTCAACCAAATAAACAAAAAAAAAAAAAAAAAATAGTGTAAGAGAAAGCTATAAATAGTTAGGTATAATAATGGATAAATATTCTAAACTTAAAATATCTTCAAAATTATATCATTGTAATATCGCAAAAATAAAAGAAATTAAAAAATAAAGTAAGAAGCCTATAGTGAGATTATATTAATTTTAAAGTGACAAATACAAGGGACACAAACCTTGAATAAATGTCAGATCTGTGGAACCTTTTTCCTACACTTATAAGTGCTGGGGAATAATATTATTGTGACCAATCAGATGTAAATATTAAAATTATTTAAATTTACGCTATTACCTTCCTCCCTATGGTCAGAGGGCTCTCGAGATCGTGATTCGAGAATATGATCAATACACTGTAGTAATTAAAAGTAGAAAAGCAGATTTACACAAATTAACGCAAATAAAATGATTCTCATGCACCTTACCTTATTCGCTGTTGAATTTGATAAACTATCACACGGATCCAAATAAAGAACAACACTGAAATATTTCGTTGAAATGGAATTGGTTCAGTTGTCGCTCGCAGTAAGTCTCCGGTGTGGTGGGTGTGTATGGTGCTCTTGAAGGATATATTATTCAAGTGGTTGGTGCTCATGCACTCATAAAAAAGATATTATTTAAATTGCTGGTGCTCCTGCACTCAGAAGAGAAACGTCACCCTAAAGGGTGGTGCATCTGCACTGATGAGAGAAGACGACGTGGTCAAGCCTGCCAGTGTCGCAGGCGGCTCCATCAAAGGCCTCCGCGTCTTTAGAGAAATCGGCTTTCTCCCCGATGACGGAGATGCTCATTAGGCCATCCCTTGTCTCCGGCGGAACACGACATAGATCACACGCTTTGCGCCATATTGTCACAATAACGTGTGAGTTCCTACGTGACCAAACAATGTAAATCGTTTCTTTCATCAGTGATCAATAGGGATTATTGGTTTTTATTGACGGCTATCTGCGTGCGAAAACTTTACCGTTATTTATTTTTAATAAAATAAACAATAAATTATGATGTGTGAGCATATCATTACATCAATTTATTTGCATTTCAAAATATTATAACATAATATTGACAATTCGACATACCTACATATTTTATAATTATCACGATACGATTATTTATTATGATTATCTGACGTAATATACATTACAATTTATATCACTGATTGGTTTAGACAAAATTATTTTTATTTTTAAGCTTTTTATATGGTTTAGCATATTTTGCATATCTAACTATTATTTAAAGTGGATAATTATTATTATAAAAATTATAATTTTATATTATACTTATTGAATAGAATTTAATTATTAATTTTTAAATATAATTTATTATAATTACTCAATTATTTTCATAATATGGTTTCTATGTAATACTAATAAGTAATAGTTAATTTAATCTATACATAATTTAAAGCTTAATACAACAACTGTTAGGTTAATGATTTTTGTATTTTTAACTAAATATTTTAAGTTTTGTATAATTTTTAGTTAATACACATTTACACGTACTTAACCAATTTTTAGTGTGGACGACAATATTATTATAAACACTATGATTTTTTTTTATAATTATATATTAGTGATATTAAATTTATATTATCACCTACTTTTATTTTCTGGTGAAGTTTATATGAATTCAATTTTACCTGTTTTTTTCCTCACGGTTTTTAAACTGAAAAAAGGTACTTGTGATGGAGTATAAATGCACCTCAATTTATTTATGAAAGTTATATTTTAAGATTTTGTCGAGGGAATTTGCAGTAAAAATTGTCTTTTCAAATTAATTATATTAATTTAGTTTGTATATCTAAAAATTCTATCACGTACTGTAAGAAAATATATCGTGAGCGAGTGTTTGTTATTGCCTCGTATTATTAACTTTTGATATTTATCGGTAGTTGAATTTAAATTCCTTTAATCAATTGTTATTTTGATTTAAATTATACTTTTTATATTGGCCATCAAATAAGAATAACGATTTTTGTGAAGTAAAAAATTAAAGTTCTTATTGTTTTTATTATTTTAGTTTTCTGATCTTGTATTTATATTAGGTGATCTGAATCCACTTTCGTAGCTTTTTTATAGTGTATTGATTGGTACATTTATATAAAATGTTGTGTTTAAAATAAGAAGTTTGTTTTCATTTGTTTCATGTGGTTCATATTTATTGAAATTCTATTTATTTTTTTGTTGATTTTGTCGATATCATTAATTGAATTTGATAAAAATATATACGATATTATATAATATTATTCACTATATATACGTTCGGCGAATTTGATGGTTTTCGAGACTAAGGATTGTAAATTATTATTCTAGTGGTTATAAAAGTTGTTAAAGTAATTAAGTTTAAAATATTAAATCTATTTTCTGGGTATATCATAATAAAAACGGTATAAATCGACTTAACATGTATAATAAGTAAAAATATATGGAAAATAATTATAATAATTAGATACGTGTTACACTGTCACCATTGCAATTTACAAGTGTATGGCATGGTAAAAATATAATATGATAAATTCGGGCGTGTCAGTTTAACTAATGCATCACCTTCACGACCTCTTCAGCAGTTCAGTTCCACCAATAATATGAGTGTATCGATGATTTATATGTGAATAAATAAATTGTAAAATACGTAAATCATATTTAATACGTAATATTATATAATATGCAAATATTCTGAATTTTTCAACGCACTCGCGCACTAAAAAAAAAAATGAAAATTACACAGACATTTTAGTTTTCATACAAAGCTGTTTTTTTAACAGTAAAATTTAATCTAATCGTGCCTGTTCAGTAATAGTGATAACATACATATTTGATATTAAGTGCAAATGTAGTAAACTTTTGAACAAAATCATTAAAATGTTACAATATACATACGAATATAACATAATATTATGATAAAAATAATATGAAAAAAAAAAAAAATTTTAGTCAACTATATATACTCACAGATTTATTGAAGTAATTTTTTTGCCATAGTTGTTAGATACTCGTGCAAGATTATCGTAGTCCGTAGATTTGGCGTTTTTCAATATGTTTTTCAACTATAACACCAAAACAATATAAGATATAATAATATGTTGTGTTTCATTGGCTGTTGTACGACAAGTGGCGTTACGTAGTTCCGACACAGTTATAGTGTATTTCAATGTATTATTACCAAATTGTTATGTATATTATTCGCCATCACGTTAATAATTTCGTGTGGGATGGGAAAACGGATTTCCATGAAAAACAAAATTATATTTAGATATTATTATTTGAAAGACAATAATCTGATGCAAATATTATGAATGCGGTAATATAATATTCACTTCCATAAGAATAATCGCGCAAAAACGATTGAATTTTAAATTGGTAGCATTTTTCAAACAAATGCCTACGAATATTAAAGTCGTACGAGTCATACGATATTAATAAAACTCTATTAAAGCTTTTCGTTAGAAAATAAAAACGCTTTATAGCTATTTATCTGAACTGGATAGAGTGATAAATAAAGCGTATAAGATCATTCAGTGACGGGCGAAAAAGTTAAGGTCGTTGGTAATTGAATTAGAAAAAAAAAACTTAGAATAGAAATATACTTATTTAATTATTGCACTGTCCACCAATATACTCGTACAATGTGTCTATACCATAGAGATTAAAACTTTCAATTGTTTACCTATCACTTGTTATTTACCTGTCAACATGCTTTATATATTATGTTCATATAATATTATATATTTTTAAGAATTAAATTATTTTACTGAATGCGATGATAATGTAATTACATCATATTGAAGTTGTATCATAATAATTTCTTATATGCTCACAAAACTGTTTCATCTGTATCGATCCTTAATGCATTTAACCGGGGGAAAAAATCGTCATTAACTTAACGAAGACTCCAAATGTGTCATCAAAAATTCTTATCGAAACACCTTATCATACCTTAATGATGCTATTTTCGACCTCCCTCACCTTGTGAAAATACGGTTGTGCTATACAGCAACCCCTTAATTAAAATGTACCATAAATCTTCTTTTCCGCACCAGTATTCATCCTCCTGCGGATATTACAGGGGACGGCCATTATTTTATTTTATTTTTTTCATTTCTCCCTCTCTTTTATCTTACACGCTACGACTCTCAAGTTTCTATACGTAGTCTTCCATATCACCATCCATTATAATATTATCTTATTCACGTTTTTATTTTAATTATTTGTTTTTTTTTTTTAATTTTTTTTTGAATTATATCATAATTATTATAGTCACACTGTTCATTTTTCTTTCGCTTCAACGCTCACCACAAAATACATAATCATATTGTTTACCATTATATCATATTAATAATAATAATATACACTACTTTGATTAATGCCTATACACAGTCATATTTTGATATTTTAGTTTAAAAATTATTTTTTCTTACATTCGCAGATTGATATTATTAAATGTTAACTAAACTTAATTTTTAACGATAATTTAGTGTATAGATTTTATGAAAATAACTTTTTTGAGTTTTCTAGTAATCAAAATATGAAAACAAATATATAGTCAATTAGCTATTATATTCTGCTGTATTGTGGGCGTCGTGTGGTGCTCTGCAATAGGTGTATTCAAACCAAATTTAATATCTACCTATCATTGTAGGTACTCGTATATAAAAACTATTGTGAGCGGTTGTAGTTTATTAGTTTATAATATTACCAAGTACCTATATTTCGTATTATATTTTTTTGATATTGTTATTATGGTAATTACTAATTTATTTTACTTACCTAACCTAACCTACGTTCATAGCAGAAAGTTATATTAATTTCTGTTGAAAACATTAAATTTTAAAATGTTATGGTATGTAAAAATAAAACTTTATAAATTATTTATAATGTAAATAAAAGTATAAAACATTTAAGTTGACAAGACTATTTTTTTTTTGTAAATTACGACAAAATAACTAAAATCGGTATTCATAAACTCGATTTTTTTAATTTTTTGATCCAGGATGAATTACTTGTGAGAAACTATTTATTAAATTTTCAATCCTATTGGCTTTATAAATTACACATTTATAGGTACATTTAAAACTGTGAAAAAGTTAGAAAATTATCGTGATTTTATTAGATTTAAAAAAAAATTAACTTAAATGCTTATAAAAAGTGATTGAGCATGAGTATTTTAAAATAATTGTATATATCTATTTTAACCTAACCTATTATATTATTATACAATAACTTGTGGAGAAAGAAGTGGGGCCGAATTCGTTAAAACACATTGGTCGACCTCTCTGTGAATCTGCGAAATCAATGTCCGCGCGCGAAAAACTTTGATCCGAAAATCAGAAAGTTCCACATTATTATTGCCTCAGCGTATTTGAGTGAAAAAGAAGGATGATGAGGGATACGGGGAAAAGGATGAGAGAGAGAGAGAGAGAGAGAGGAAGAGTTCGTGAGTAGACCACCGCCAATAATTGCAGATACAACACCATTCAGTGTGGTTTGATCAGGCAACTTAACTCGCAAGTGCGTACATCGGCCATCTAAACTACGATTCATCGCGGCGACGAGTGACGAATCATTCGAAGGGATTTTTATGAGTCATTGATTTAAAAAAAAATATTATATTATATTATATTTTTTTTTCAAAATATCTTTTCATTGTCAATTTGTCTATTATAAGTAGTTAAATTAAAGTAATTTTAAAATGTCGTTTTTCTCTGATTTATTCACTGAATATTTCGTAATTATTATCATCCCTGAAGTAACTTGAAAGTAGTAAAAACTCTTTATCCATTTCGTATTTTAAATATCGTACAGCATCAACAGGTCCGTTTCGACGTGTCACTAAAAGCCAACTAACGTACATTTTCTAAATTCAAACCACCGCTCGTTTCTATCTTAATTCCGTATATTATATCCTCCGATTGTGCCAGTGACAGACTTCGTGTCACTTCAATGCATACATCGTTAATAATTAATGGTTTGTTATACCTTATACGACGAGTGTCCAAAAATTTAATATAATAATATGACTTATATTATTAACCGGTGTCATATAATAGTGTGGTTCTATATATATTAAGACACTGCAGCCGTTGCCATTATTTATAGAGCATGTAATAACAAATTAACAATATGCGCACGCATGAGGTTGATTTGAACCCGATAACGACGTCACATATCATAATGAACACTACCAGACCGAATGTGATACAAATGTTTAATTCCATTTGTGAAATCAACCTATACTTATAGTAATTCGGAATCACCTCACATGAAATCAAACGAATTTACAACTATCAAATGAGTGTCTGTATACAGTGTGTATATAAGGTACCTAGAAATTCGAACACTAATAATACTATCGTCGTTGCTATGCTTTGATGTACGAAGTATAATAATTCGAATAAAATAAAATATATTAAACGAATAAGTACTGTGTTGTTGTTACATAATATCGACGAAATAATTATTCTGTACAATTTTAAATTGTTTCATCGATTTAAAATACATGATCACAAGTTGTACCAACAATTTTTATCATAATTAATAGTGAAATTTTAAGATTGTAGACTTTTTACGAATATATTTTTATGATAATTTAAGTCCATTTAATCTGGTAAAAGGAGAATAATTATGATGTACTGTACACAAGTAAAATTGATAACGGTTGAGATATCAACAGGTATATAATATACCTATGTATGTTTATATTTATTAAATAAAAAAAAAATCATAACTCAGTCATAATATGTATTATTATTAATTGTATGTTAATATTTAGTGCGTATTTCAGAACGTATTAATATATATTTTGGATTCAATTGTCGCGTGCTCTAGTAATATTATGCTATTATTAATTAGGCATTGATAAATATTTGTGAATACAATTTATTTATTGTATTCGTGGTCAATTCTAGAGTAATATTTTTGGACCATTAATCAAACACTCATTATCACTCTAGTCTATATCAAGTTAGTATACATAAAATACTATAATACTATAATAACCTGGGGCTCTTACTATTTTTTTTTATTCCAATTTTACACTAAATAAATTTTTAAATTTCATATTTAAATAATGGTTAACTGATATTTGAATATTGTTTTCTAATTGTTATACTTTATGTGGAAATATAAAATAAAAATGTCTTAATATATTTTTAATACGTTATAATTGTTTGTATTTTAAATCAACTTGAATGATTACTTGGTATTGATTAGGTTCAACATAAGTGAGTATTATAGTTGTGCTTGGTTTTTAAAATTTTCTTTTCGCTCACATATATAAATATATTTATTTTTTTTTTGCTTCTTATAATGTCCATAGGTATTCCCTTCAATTGATTTTAAATGATATGCATACATCGATCTGCTTTTAGAAATAAAACATTTATTGAATTTTCTTTAAGTTTTCAACTTCCAATTTTCTTGAATGAATTAATAAATAATTATATATAAATAAGAGTAAAAACGAATACAATTTACTTAAAATTGTATGTTTGATTTAGAAGTCTGTCATCTGATTGGTAGACTTGGTACTTAAAAATGAAGAAGTAATACATTGTTGTAATTAATTCGTATATATTCTGTTGGGATAAGAGGTTAATGCCTACACGCGTAATCTATGTGCATTTTTTTATGCAAAACGTTAACAATAATAAACGCTCAACAAATATTTTAGATATTTGGTACCAGTAATAACATTGTTTCATTTGTTTAATGTACAGGTTTATTTTGTATGCACAAATAATGATATGGAAATAAAATAGGACTATCTTTTAGAACCGGGGAAAATAAATCCCTGTTTGAAGTTTATTAGTAGATGTTGCTAAAAAAAAGGTGCAATTTCGTTTTAAATGAAAAATATAATAGGTAATAAGAATAGAAAACTGTATTTTTAAATACAAAAACCGACATTATTATAAAACCCAACGATGAATAAAATTATACGTTATGTATAAGTATAAAAAATGCATTTTTTTAATTGCTACTAAAAAAAATCCAGTTTAATAACTACAAAGGTAAATTTAAAAAATATATACTACCACTGAACTACAATTTTTATCATTCAACCAAGGTATATTATTATCATTAATGCTCTGATCTTAATTTGGGATACGTCGTATACATAATAATATATAATATTGTAGCTGTGAAATATAATGTAATATTTAAAACCAAATAGAATATTATTATGAAAAAAGTCATGATAACTAAAAATAAGTGAAAAAAATAACTCTCCATAATCGATTGGCATTTAAGATGAGCATCATTTTAAAAATTATTGACAACTAATCAGTTATGTATTTAACCATAAATTATTTTCAAAACATTGATAAATTATCATAAACTTTCAAATAAATGTAGACACATCATAAAATGTGTTATTCAACGTTATATTATTTTTACAAATTCTTGTAACGCGCATAATAAATTATACATAAAACATAAATCAGAAGTCCGGTTTTTAAATACTTATACCTAATAAATATATTACTATGATTATTCTCTTCTCGGCTTAAAACAAGGGGTGTGTGTATTTTTTTTGTTTTTAATAGTTTTTGGGTGATCTTAAACTAAAATCTCTTATTAGAAAAATTTTAATATTTTTAAGGGAATGATATATTATCAGTTTTATATTTTATTGTTATTTGATTTTGTATTTAACTTTCAAAATAAAAATAAATATATTTGTAGATTTGAATTATGTAAAAATATTTTAATACAAACCGATATGTTATACCTTCAAAAATATCATTCTTTATCATTTATTTTCAATGAACGATCTTGCTCTAAGATTATTCAAAAATTAAAAAAATTATATTCTGTGTAAATGCTTTTTGTCTATATTGCGTATGGGCCAAAGAGATAATCCAAACGTGCGCCGACATCGTCTTAATATCCTGACTGTTTTTTTTTTTTTTAATAACATGTTTTAAATAATATAAACAATCAAATAATATAAAGAAAAAAAATGGGTAGGTGTAAGTATACGCCACTTTCTCTGTATTTATATATGTATTTTTTTTTATCAACGACCCACAGCGTGTCTACTGAAATACGATAAACAAAACGTGACACTTAAGCTAACACAATATGTGTATGGATAGCTTCGTAAGCGGAATCTGAAATTGTGTGGTGAACATTAGCAAGGGGCCCTGTACAGTGTATAATATGTATCACGTGGTCATGGACGGTCTACGTAGTCGTCGTACTTGACTTGACTATATGTTCCGGGACCCAATTATACCGAAGTCGATAAATCAAACGAAGCGTCGTGCGTGTTCGTCTCATACCCCATTAACCGTAACAAACTTCTTTGAACGCTTTCCAATTAATCAGTCAGACCGACTTTGTGAGCTTTATTAAGTGCACGAGCGACGACGACCAGTGCTTAAATCATGCACATTGGTAATGTGTACGTAATAATATGCATCACGAATACGTATGTTTCGTTTGACATGGAAGCATAATACAATAAACATCCATTTTTAGCTGATCTGCACCACGAAAAATCGCCGTTACATTAAACAATATCACCTCACTCATAGCAATATGTTGCTTTATGTTTTTGAACAAAAAAAAAAAAAAAATACATATTATTCTTGTTTGAAGAATATTTTATAAATTTTCATTTTTTGATTATTGTGCATATTATTATTACCGTATACAATAAATCTGCATTAAAACTTTAGACGAATCGAACACAAATTAAGTGGAATATCAAAAATTATTTATTCCATATTTTATGTTACAATATATATGGCTGTAATTCATATTATAAAAAGTTTTTGTCATGCTCTGTAGTCAATATCACGTTTGTGCTAGACATGTTTTTATTTATGCAGCATAAAATATTAGTTATAGCATTATATGATCCATTTGCACTTTTATATATGTTTAAAATCATATACCTATCCTGTGTTTTTTCAATTATTTATAATCTTTAATATTATGTTTTATGTGAGTGCAATTTGAAAAATTTCTTAATTACCATAATAACCCAATAGTTAATACCAAATTCGTTTTACTATTATCACGGGAACGCAAATGATTAAATTAATCAAATACTTATACTAGTAATGTAAAATCTTATGTTATTTTTCAGAATATTTATCGTGCTTATTGACCAAAATATACATTGTAGAAACACTTAAGAACTCAGATTTTCTCCTTTCTTTTTACTGTAAAATAGGATCCCGTTTTCTGGTAGACGTTATACTCAATGCATTTAGTCTATATTTTACAGTAAATACTTGTGGAGATATTAACGTGTTTATAATACTACAAACGTTCGTGTACCGTTAAGTACTATATGTAGTGCTCGCACAATAATTAAAAATTAAATATACATATTTTAGCGCAATTCAGATTCAAATCGTAATATATATTCTTCTGTATAATATCCTAAACCAGTGCTTCTTAAACTGAGGGCCGCGCACCCTAGGGGGCCATGAATGGTGGGCCGTGAAATATATAATATACCTAACCTAATCCCGGCAAGCCATAAAATAGTTAATGATTTTGATTAAGGAGGCCTGGACAGTTTCACATTAAATGCAATGCCCCAACAATTTTCACCATGACAAAAAAGTTTGAGAAACACTGTCCTAGACTATTAAGTCGTGGGGTAGAACAGTGCTTACCTAATATCCATACTGAATAATAAACGCACATAAACTATAAATTGACGAATTTTATATTCGTTTAAGTAGTATATTAATATCTTATCTTTACATTAATCACCATTGAATATTTGCGCGACATCATTCGTTTAAATTAGTTGGGTGTTACAATGACGGACTTGTTAATGTCTAAAATTCAATATTATTTAAGAAATTCTTTCCAAACCAACCGAGTGATTGGCAAAGATAACATTTTAGAACAAATAAAAAATAGTCACATAATATGTTATTATTTTTCTTTGATGTATTTTTATTGAACAAGTCAACAAACAAAAACCGGCTACTCCATTAGTTTGATTTCTTTTTACCGGGTATGCGTTTTGAATTCGGTAAATTTATAAGTGAATCGGAGAGTAGGTGACATTTTTTTAAAGGTTTTTTCTTGTTATTTATTAAAAGGTTTAGATAAGCACTGCATCTGTTTTCACGTGCATGCATAAAATTGGATCTATTTTGTTATAATATACTAAACGGGTGTCGATTGCAGAGCTAAGCATCGACTTTTAATAGAGAAGGACTTCGAGAAATAAAGGTTCATTATTTTACATTACAAACAATTTAATAAGAAATAGTTTACGTATAACATAAATAATACTAAATTAAACAGATTTGAGGTTTGCACATATGTATATTTCCAATATCGTTTATAATCATATGATAAATGTACAATACATTTTATTGTTGAAATATTTGACTTAAAAACATACAAAATATTAAATATTAAACATGGTAATAGCATCTATTGATGGATTACGTAGTAGTGATGTTGTTTTTATAATAAGTACCTAAAGTCTAACATTCTATAACTTCACTATTAAACTGAAAGTTACAATATAATATATTAGTTCACTATTATTCATAATATAATTATATACTAGTTATTTTAATATTTTTTATTGTATATCGATAAATAAATAATAGCTACCCGCAACCCGCATGCCATTTCACATTCAATATTTTAGTATGAATTAAAAAAAAAAAATCAATTTCAGACAAGAATGCAAATAAATTAGTTGAAGATAGCATTCTTACATTAAAAAAAAAAAAAAACTAATTCCAAAAAAAAGATAATTAACATAGAACAACAGAAAAATATACTACAAACTATTATACATGAGTGTTCTCAATCATGTATTTTAATTAACTGTTTTATTAAAACATCGCGTGAGTAATTTACACTGCGTACTTTATAAAATGAAGTATTGGCCAATTAAATGACGATTGTGGTAAACTATATACCCCAATACTATATTGATTGTTGCGTAATCGTCACGTCACAGTTTAAAGAAAAATTGTTTTGTGCAAAAAAAGAACCACTTAACCTATCTTCAGTTAAGAAAACAAATTTATAAAAGATAACACCGTACCATAGCGTTAGGATTTGTTCATATCATTTTTTACGGTAAAAGAAAAAAGTGAAAATGCTATGACTCAAATAATATCAAATTCTTTAAGGTTAAGTTTGATTTTCAAAATTTTACTAAATCCCTGGTGGTTTTTTTTTACACGGAACGGTTTTCACGTAGATCATAGGATTTGTGCAGTTTAGCTGATTTAAATATTATCTTAGTAAGAAAAAATAGTTATTGCTTATTAAATTGGTAAAACTAAATTTTGGATAGGTGGGTTAGACGGCATACGATGCATGTTAGATAAAGAAGTTTCAGCGAGGCTAGACGGTAGCTTAGTGTTACATAATTTTATAATTTGGTTTGTTAATTTATTTCAGAACTTTTGAAATTAACAAACAAGGTTCTCGAGTACCTATCATATTTTAGATAATGAGATTTGAATTAAAAATAGTTTAAAAGTGCAATAGAAATGTATGTGTACGTTTTGTATTATATACCTATCACTACCTCGCACCTATACGCCTTATAAAACGATCCTCCGCCGATACGAGTCCTTATAAATGGTAATATATAAATATTATAAATATATTTCATTATAGGAATGTACGCGAACGTCTCATACTCTCTCTTATCGTGTACACGACGCACATAGGTGTATTATACTAAAGTTTCCGGACGACCGCGGTGTCGTCGATATCGTACATTTTATAGGCGCGCGTGGTATTGTTTGCAGACCATTAAACGCGAGGTGGTTTTTTCAACCCCTTCCAACCGTCTAATGCGAAAGAGATTAAACTGCGCATTATTTTTTTCGGCCCCTTTTTCTGCGCCGCGTATCTTTCCACTCGTTATACGGCCTGTCGACAACGTCCCGGCGATAATAACATTATAATCACGCGGTCTCCATTCTTTAGACATTTCAACCACACGAAAATCGATCGTCGTGAATTCTCCGTTGTTCCACCTCCGCGGTTACGAATCGCGTTGACCGCGAGTTGTTCACGTGCCTAAGCGGGACGGAGAAGAGGCGCGTTGAACGTAAGGCATGTAAATAAAACAATCATTTTTATTTACGTAGGATACGTACATGACTTGTCTACGATTATAATATCGTGATATAGTTTCGTTTGTGTGTTTTATTTAAAACCATCAACTGTACAGCGAGATGGACTATCTCTTTTACTCAACAGTAGGGTTCTAAATTTGAAATATTTCTCTTGAAATTTTTCAATTGAAAATTTCACTCTTTTTGAAATATTTCAATTAAAATAAATAAATATTTTTTTCTTCTTTTAAACGTGTTCGGTTATAGTTGGTTAGAAATAATATTATATTGATTATACACAGAACATATTGATATTGAATATGCAAAAATATGCACTATACATTTTTGATATTGTTTTCGTAGTGTCTGGAAAAAGATTTTTAGTTCAGTAAGCAATAAATCAAATAGTCAAAAAAAAAAAAAAATTAAATACAACTTACGAGCCCTAGAATTTATCACTTGTATTATTAATTGAATCTTTATTGGTTATTAATTTATTATTATTATTATTTATTATACATATATCTTCTTTTTTTCATACAATAAACCAACTTTTAAAAATGTTCACTTGCAAGTTGACGAGATTATAAACTTTAAGATATAATGATTTATATTTTATTTTTTATTGAAATGAAATATTTCATGAAAATTTAAAACCCTACTCAACATTAATGATAGTTCACAGATATGCATATTGTGGAAAAACAGGTTTTGTCGAATAAGATTATTTCTAAATTAATATTTTTCCGTCATGAGTATTCATAAAATAGACGTGTGTATTGCGATATACTATATTATAGTACACAATAAATTGAACGAAAATCGGCTAATATAAGGTACATTTTTGATGTTTCCAATTTCTTATTAATTATTCGTTGCTAAAAAAACGTAACTCATTCCGTAACAAACATTGCTATAAAAAAAAAAAAAAATACTGTACCTAACCTATACTGTAGGCATTAGCCATATAATAGTTAGGATCTTCTCTCTAATATCCGTACGGCGGGCTTTAGCTAAAAAAAAGTACAGCAGCAACCACTTCATGCCCCTTTCCATCAAGCGTAACACACACTCACTCACGTCTTAGCTTCGATAATATCTCTGAACGACCTCACACGCGGTCGCACATATTATATCTACCTATATGATAATATATAGCCGACACACGGCTACTTCTCTACTCTTTTTATGTGTATACGTATAATATATATATTATATGTTATATATTATATGTTATATATATATATTTAGACGAACACCGTACGCTATGTGTCACTTCGTTCGCGGCCACTACTCGATTTTATATTATATATTTTTGTTCAACAACTAACGGGCGTGGCGTATAACTGACATCACTTTCTCTAATTTTTGTTAATTCGTTTTTTTTTTTTTTTTTTTTTTTTTTTTAATTCCATTTTCGTTTTAACTTTTTATACGAGCACGCACGCACGTGCTGCATTCTGTATACGCTATTATTTTATAAAATATAATACCGTGTACGCGGTTACCACCGCCGAATGACTCGGGTGAGAAACTGTCTATATAGGCGTTTTTATGTTTGCACAAAACGGAGGTGTGGTGTGTCTGTTTCCGTACATATAATAATAATATATATACCTAGTCTCGACGACGCCGCCACCATTTGCGGTCACGCGATTTTTTTTCCAGCCATCACCTTATCCGCAACGACGTCCCCGGCCGGTGCCATCACAGCATGTAATCGCATCGTAATATGCCACTACAGCCATTCACTTTTCTCCAATATTGTACATCGTAACTTGCGTTTAACACACAGACAAGACGTATACAACCAAAATTAGAATTGTATCTTTATTGTTTATTTTTAAAACGTATAACCTTCACTTGGTTACTTTCCGTTGAATATTCTCTAACTCATGCCCTGCAGGTTTTTGGTGATCTGAAAATTAATACGATTTCAGTATGATGAAACGCGTTCATATTCAATAAAAAAATAAAAATAAATAATAGTTTTGAGACGAACCACCTTATTAGAAAAATTCGACAAATTTTGTCAAAGGTCTTCCTAGTAAACACGGTTTTTGTATCAATTTAATGATTATGTAGTGTAAACTGTAAAGTAATTGCACTACAGCAGTATATATATATTTTTTAAATTGTCATTTTTATAATACAGTGGAATCTAAATGAGTCAAACCTTGATAAATCAAAATAAATTCCATTTCAATGTAAAAACCTCGATTACTTGAAACAAAAACTATAGATAACTCGAACATTCTGAATTCCGAATATTATAGACAGATAATGACGGATAATTAAACCTAAACGCGTTTATTATTGCATTTTTCATTCGTTTTATTATCCCTACGTTCGGTATTGTCAGTTGTTATACACGTGTTCAGTATACAGTATCGAATGTAAAAAATATTAATTATTGGTCTTACATTTGAAACATATAGTGCTTTAAGACAGACTTTATCGTTGAACGCTTTTGTATTTCTAATTAGAAAACCAAGACTTCTTAGGACTTTGGAACAGGTTTGTTCTATATAAGACGAATATGTAAGGGTTTTCTGGTATATCACTTCAAGATCCCTAACATTGTTAACTTTATTTAGTTTATTAGCAATAATAAAGTACTCATAATCAAATTTTATTTAAGAGCGGCAAAACGATATGTTGACATATTTCGATGAGTTTGATCTTAGGCCATTTTGATTGAACCAAATGCTAAGGCTATTAAGATCATTCTGTATTTTAATAGAGTCATTAAATGAATTGAAGTTAGCATATAACTTTAGATCATCGTCAAATAATTGATGATCACAGAAATTGAAGCAAGGACTTACATCCACGATGAAAATAACAAATAATAGCGGTGAGAGGTATCCGTTTTAAGGTACCCCGGAGGATGGGAAAGGGATTAATTTTTTTTTTTACTTGATGGGATCTGTTCGTTAGATAACAAGAAAATCATGATAAAAAGTAGTTCGATATATCATATGAGCTAAGTTTGTCTATTATAATAGAGTGGTTGATAGTATCATAGGCATTATTAAAATCAGTGTAAATCACGTCAGTTTGTTTACCCAATTGCATTTATTTAATTAGAGTATTGTAAAAGCAGATTATATTTTATTTATACAGATCTACCTTTCTTAAATACGTGCTGGTTAGAGTTAAAAAAATTATTGAGAGACAAAGATAAATACGACATTATTTGTTTTTCTAGCAATTTAGCCAATGGAGATTATTTAGCTATCGGTCTATAGTTGGTAATGTTGGTTTTTAAACCTACTGGTGTAATGAAACTATTTTTTCATTGATCAGAGAATATGCCTAAACGTAATGAGCGATTATATATAATTCGAATAGGAATACAGAAAAAATATTTATAGGAACGTAATATGTTTGGAATTCCATTAGATCCAGGACACGGGTTTAGATCTAAGGAACCTATAGGCGTTCAAATATCTTACTACTGGTAAATTGAATGAGAGGTATGCTTATAATAACTGAGTGATTATTTGTGTTATCTATATTATCATTAGAATTTAAATATTCGGTCGAGTACATGGAGCTAAAATAAAGCGATCAGACACCTCATGATTCCCAATTCCAATTTTATCATCAATTTCTATAATAGTAGATATACTGTCATCTACTTTTAGTTTCTTATGTATCGCTAAAATTATTTCTGGTCTGATGAGATATCTGCCGGAATTTTTGAATTCAAAGTGAATTGCATTTTTTTGATTCCACTTTACATACATTTTCTAATTAAGAAAATTCGTTGTATACATTGTGGTTTATAGTCATTTTGAATTGTTTATGAAGTCTTTTTTTTCGATAGATTAATGATTTGAATTCACTGCTACCATTTGGGGAAAAGTGATATTTGACCAGACCATATTGGAACATGGACATTGATAGTATTAGTAAGATTCGAGTAAAAATTAGAGATAATCATGGGAAATTCTAAAGTATCGTTATCCCAGTCAGCTGTGCATAAGTAAGCATTTAATACTAGTTAGCTTTATTTAAGTTAAATTCATAAGATTGGTTAGTGAAAGTTTAAGATGGCGAATAGTGTGGACCAGATATATGAAGTGGTGGATGGATTAGATCTATACTGAAAAATGGGATAGAGTATTTTGACCAGATTTTTACAGTTAGAAATTATTAAATCAAGTATGTTGTTTATGTAGTTCCTAGTAGTATTAAATTGAAATAATTGTTCATGGTATCTGCTATTGCTACAAATTTTGGCAAAGAAGGACCGGTTAAGATTACATTAAATAATGACTAGTAATACTTATGCCATATCGATTATAGGATATGAATATGAATTATTGATATACTGTGTATTGAAAATTGAATCAATATTCAATAATCGTGGAGTTGTGTTACTTGTCTTGTTATCACTTATCAATAAATTATCATTATACCTAATTTTAAGGTAGTTATAGATACTTCGATGCGTTACTGTTTAATTTACAACACAATCTAGGTAGGTATAGTAGTAGGTAACTGTTTAAATGTTGACTTGTGTTAATTTTTTGTTCATTTAAAAATCGAATGACGAAATTTAAAATGCAAATAAACGTCAAAAAAATATTCCAAATAATATGCTTACATTATGGTTTACAAATGAATGCCAACAATTACTGTGTACTAATAAATAGTGAAACCGAACTATGATAACTTCTACAACTACAAATATACTAAAACTACTACTCATATACAGCGACTGTCATTTCAATTTAAAAAGATTATTTGATTATTTAGACGTTTAAAGACTTCAATATTGACGTTTTTCTGTTATCTCTGTTTTTAACGAATGTTTATGAAAACTGTATTGATATTATCAATATGTACGTGATAATAAAATATGTAGTGCCATCTATTGGCTATGAAAGTCAAAGAGAATAATATAATTTACAGTTTTCACTTTATAATAAAATAAAAATTAATTTTGGGTAATTATGATGTGTATTGTTTTTGTCTACTATGTGATAAATATAATAAAATTATGTTGCTGTTTTTCACATCGAATAAGGCTGGAGCTGTCGATCTACCCACCAAAACATTTAATTTCCTTTGTCACAATATAATATTTCATAACAATTATATTATAATGACGTCTTTACTATTAAATATCTAACACGTCAAATGCGTCTTTACTTTAAGCAAAATACCAATATTTTTATAAAAAAAATTCACTCTCTGGGTAATCGATACCAAATTAAATCCACTCGTCAAAGGGTTAAGGATTTTATAACCGGGTAACTATGTTTATTATTTTTTGTTTATTGATTGTCGACATCATTTTTAAGTTAAAATTTAAATAAAGATTTAACTTTAAAGGTAAATGTATGAAATAATACTTTTTACACGATTTTATTTATAATTATGTTTCTCATCAGAAAGTAAAATTGACTACATTCCATCGAACTTTTGATGAATACGCCAATAATAATTATTGATTTAAGAAATACGTTCACCCCCCCCCCTGTAAACTTTAGGGACACCCCTGATTGCAAATGTATTATGCAAACCGGAAATAAATGTTATACAATTAAATAAAAAAATAATCGTCTATTATTTTGAAGTGTGTAATATATTACGTAATAACATATTATTATGTCGGGTAAAAATAAAATTTATTAACTACGTTGGAACGTTGATTTATATTTTTATAAAAAAGTATTAACACCAGTTTTTGTATTCGTAGTGTCTCCGTATACCTACAACGCCATTCGAAACGATGCTACCTCTTTCCCCCCAATATCACTTAACTCAGCAAATGAGTGTAATTTTTATACGCTTTTTTAAAAGTTTTTATTCACATTTTATCAATCAATATCAATAAAATTGTATTAGAATGGCCCAATTAGTTTCAAATAAATTGAAAAATGTTCGCTTTACAAAATGCCAATAATCGTGTTTTTTAAGGTTTTTATTTTTTATTACACAAGCATTTATTGGTGTCCCTATATTCAAACCATCCAATAGCCTGTAAAATACCGTTATGATCAGCTGACAAAAAAAAAAAAAAACCGTTGATTTGTGCGCGCAATAAACGGTAAGTGGTACCTAACAATAACACAACTTACTTTAATGTTATAATTTATAATACTATTATAATAATAATAATAACAACAACAATATACGCGAGCGCACGTTTGAACGTTTTTTTTTTATTATTATTACCTATCATTATAAAATTATTAGGTATTGTTTTTGAAGGTTGGACAGCATAAAATTACATGCCGTGTGATACGCACGCATAAAGTGGAATAATTATTATGATACATATAATAATAAAATATGTTGATGCAGTGATTTCATTATGTTATTATCACGGTTTATTCACGGCCCGTGACACGTGCGTTGAAGTTAAATTGACGCATATTATATTATAATATTACAATTTATAAAATTATACAAAATAATAATTATTTTTGAAAGCGTTATATTATCACCAGGAATAATATAATAATACAGGGTACCACGTAAATATATACATATAATAATAATATTAATATATATAAATAATTCTAACGAGCCGTTTTCGGGATCAGTAGAGCGCAAACGTTTGCCGCGGACGGGTCATTTTCTGTACACGAGCGCGCGAGCATAATTATTATAATAATCACCGCTCATTATAATATATATTTAATATGAAAATTATGAAAGCATACAATATATTTTCTTTGAGCACTTTTTATTCACAAGCATTTTTTCCTCCCTCATTAACTGAAGCCCGTAGACGGGCAGGGTATATATATATATATATGCTATGTAATATAGTTGCTGTTTATGACGTATATATGCGCTACGTACATATATATTGTATAAAAATATTCATAAATATTATAAAATAGGTGCGTTATTATGTATAATGGTATAACGAAAGTTTGTATATTTTATTATGTTGTCTCGATTTCGAGTTCGCCTTTCATAAAAGACTGTGAAAATAATAATTATTATTATTCCATCACTACGCGTATATTATCATCCATGTATTATAATATATACATGATGCATTATTTTACATAATATCGTGTACAATGCACAATATTACCGTGTCTGTTGTCCAATTGTCCACACACGTGTTTGTGTGTGTGTGTGTGTCTAAGTAAAATTGGGTGAATGTGGGCGCACACATTAACTGTGTATATAAATAATACGCCAGTATTGTTTCGCCGGAAGTACACTGCAGTACCGTGGGATGACAATCGTGTGGGGTATATATAAGACGTGCATCAACTTTTGTTTCGAGTTTTAAAAATGACGTAAATAGCGTCAGAGAAATAAGGGGGGTAACCGGGTGCCCGCGGGGGTAAAACGCGGAGGGCGGAAAGCAGAAAAGAAATCGTATACATATATAATATAAAACCGAAATGATGAAGACGAATAGAAAAAGTTTACCGAACTTGTTTTTAACGCGCCACGGGGCGGAAAAAAACATAGTGTGATGTGCGCTTGTATAATGAGCGAATCGGACGGGAAATGCACACACACTAACTGTACAAATACACTCTCACATTTTAGTGTATACAATATATATAGATATTAAAAATGTACAACTTCATATTTTTTTTCACACGCACACCATATACATATACTACATACATATATATATATATGTATAGTGTATTTATTATATGGGCCGTGAATATAATTTTTATTTCCTTTCCATTGTGTGTTATACGCATATACATATATCTTACAACCGTCGACGGCAGCAAACCACTCGTCATCTTCGTCGCCGACGCCGTGGATGTCATCTCAACTCAAGTATCCAACTATAATTAACACACGCCACTGGCGAAATGGTTTAACGCCCTAACAAACTCTCTCTTTCGCACTCTTTTTTCTCTCATTCACTCGCGCACTCTAAACACACAATATAACCCCCGTGATGTTATGGAGAAATAATATAATATTATTGGTGAGATTTTACAACAACCCCCTAACGTTGTGACGCGCATAACTGTGTAATACAATTATATTCATATAATATATTATATGATACGGACGTGCGTGGCTTGTATTCGTCGTGCACATTATTAATATTATTAGCGTTATTATGTTTAAGACCTAAATTAGTTATTCAAACAAGCGGCAAATCGAATAAAAAAACAATATCACAGTAACAAATATTAAATGGAAATGGTGTGGTTATGTTGCTTAGGTCCGGGTTATTCGTGTCCCGTATTATGATAATTTATTTTTCCGTGTTGGAAGTATTTGGTTGGTTCAATATTCAATTTTTAAATCCCCAAATAACAAATCAATATTATTGTTGATCGTTTGCAGATAACTTGCACAGTAAAGTTAACTGATTCAATAAGATTTAATATTTTTATATTGCAATAGTCTTTTAAATCGATTTGGTAAACACAATATAAAATCATGATTTACTAAATTTCTTTATGCGAAGTTAAAAAAAAAATTGGAAAAAATGTAGAATATTGTTTTATTCTAGTTACACAAAACCCCGTGGGTTGGAAATAATATCACAATGGTTATATATGAATCAAATTTAAAAAACAAAGAACTAGAATAAATATTAACTCTGCTGGTGCTTTTATCTATAACTGTATCTTTTTGTTTAACGAATATCGTAATTTTACGATGTCAAAGACTTGTGGGAATTTATCAATTCTCCAATATGCAATGACTACCGACGTCATGGTATTGTACGTCAGTAAGATTTATTTCGGGATTTGGTACCCTAAGACAAGGCAGCCCGGTCATTGGCAAATTATTACCGCAAGAGCCGTGAGGAAAGTCTAAGAATGTTCGTAATGCTCGTTTGCAAATTGGCCACCTGCGATAATACATCTAATAATAATGACAACGGTAAGGTTTCACAACTGATCAATATGATCTAATCCCCAATTGGTTTTCTGACGATTCGCCCTTTGTGAATAAGTTTGTTAATGACAAAGTACAGTGTTCGTTCCGGGTACTATAGCGGTCCAATATTGGCTTCTAAAATATAGTTACAATCACTACGTCTCCAAATCTTCAAATTAAATTTGCATAAATTATTCCGTAGAATGTCTGAGACAATAATTTTTATCTAATTGCGTAATACTTTTTTTATTAATAAATTTTGTACTCAGTCTGAGAGTAAAAAGTTTCTATGCAGCGAATTCAACACTTTTTAAAAGAGCCAGCAGCGCTGTTATAAGGTTAAAATATTGTTAAATGTTTTTCTGCAACAGTATAATATGAGTTGTTCGTACATTGCATAAATATTAAATAGTAAATAAAAACAAAATTTTATTTTCGTTTTTAATTTTAAATTAAATAAACTATGGTAGGCTAAGACAGAATATACGTAAAGTAAACCAGTGTAAGCACTAAGCACTAAATCATCTAAAACCATACATTTAAAGAGAGTATAGTTATTATACATTTAAATACTGTTTTCGCGTTCGATAAAAATTGCTTTGAATTGAACTTTAGAGTACAATACAATAGAATACAATAGAATACAATGCATGAGATTACCTATAATTTGTACTTAAAAAATAACTAAAACACAATTGATTTTAAATAATTTCAAAAGTATATAACACTGTCTTATTAATACAATATAAATTTTGTTATTATGCTCAAATTTAATTTTGTTTCTTAAATATTGTTGGAATGTGGACAGCAATAGGTGTTAGGTATATACTAACAAAATTGTTATTACCCCGGTCTAACACTTTTAAAAAAGATACTAGAATGACCCAATCGGTCAAACTAAATTAAACTAAAAAAAAAAAAAATTATAATAATAATATAAAAGGTGTAAAATATACATATATAAGTATAATAATGAATAGACTAAGCTGAACCTATTTAAAGATTTAAAGTAGGTATCAAAAGTTATTACTATTTAAATTAACTCCGTTTTAAACCTCATATAGTCTTATATAGTTTATACAAACCCATAAACTTATAAGATTTACCAGACTTTCACATAAGCTTTAAAACGTACATACAATTTGAATATTAAATGGAAATTAGTAAAATTATTAAACTTTTAAATGCATTGCATAAGCTAATTCTAAAAATTAACTATTTAAAATTATTAAGAAACGCAAAAAATTTCAGTTTCAAATGGATCTCATCAAAAAAGTAATTTTTACGTTATTTTTATATTATAAAGTTATGCAAAATTAAATAGACAAATATTATCTCAATGTTTTTGGAAACAATTTGGTTTTGCCTTGCGAATCAAAAAGTTTCAATTTAATACAAATTTATTTATTATAAACAGTAATTTTATAAACTTTCCATTTAAAGTTGAGTAATATATATATATATAAAACATAAATCAAAACTATTAAAAAAGATTTTACAATCATACTTATTTGCATAATCTCAAAATTTAACGCAAATCCTACCTTTTAATTTTTTATCCCTCCTTTTTCATCAAACATTGTTATAAATAATTCATTAATATTCTTAATGGATATTCATAATAAATGTTCTTATCACGAGTAATCAATTAACCTAATGGACTACATTAAGTACTACATTTGTGGAAATCCTTTGCGGATGTGCTATGTCATCATTATTTTAAATTGACAATAACACGCCAACAAAATACATGCACATCAAATTATTATTATACAAAAGCCGACTAATGTATTGATTTGTAAATTGAACGTATGAAATAAAACTAAACGTTAAATATTTATTATCATTCTTACAACTTTTAAATCGTTAAATAATGTATAGATGAAGCAAAAATTATTTTAGTTTACCTAATCATTATTTATATAGATTTTAAGAACGATTGTATATATATACATATATAATAGTTATGTAATAAAAACTTATTAATTTTACAATCATTTTCCCGTTCAATATATCCGTCTATTGTAATTCCAAAATAACATTTATTTTCGGTAATTTAACATTATTTTTATTTTCCCTACAAACATCAACAATTTGATTGGTCTAAATAAAAAAAATATTTATATACATTTATGTTGTTATTTATTTTTTTTTAATACATAATTTAATTAACTTTTAGACATTCTGTATATCTTTTATAATACGATATTAAAAAGTAAAGTTCCTTTATTATGGATTAGTTGTCAATAACCCTTTGCTTGTACAAACACGTCAATATGGGCATACAGGTATATGAAGAAATAATAATTATAATAATATTGTTGATAAACTTCGAGTATTTTACTAATTTGAGTAAAATGCATGGAAATAAATATTTTAATATACTTAACACGGTAATCAAAATTAACATAATAAGTGATTTTTAGTGCTTATTATATATTTTATATTTCTTAACAAATTATATACATGAGCCCATATGTATATTATGAACAAAATAGCTATTTTAAATAATAATTTAATTGCTACAAAAAATTATTCTGGAATTATTTTTTTTATCTCTACGATAATTTTGAATGGTATTATACAATATAACGACAATAATAATATATAAATATTACAATAATATTATATTTTAAATGCGTTTTTATTTTATAATTATAAGCAAATAATAGGTATAAATTAGTGAAAATATGAGGGGAAAATATCCGCATCAAAAAATTTACGGGGGGGAAATGTCTTACAGAGCCGAAATCAGCCGGGGGGAAAATATCCATTTATCGTTTTTACAATTGTACAAATAAGAGTTTTAAAATTTTCAAAATTAATTAATTATTTTTGGAATGTTCTGTATGTGATTCATTTTTTTATTGGTCTTGAAATCATAACATTTTTGCTTTGACCACTAAGTAAATAAGCATTACACGCAATAAATGAAAAATGGAAAAAAAAATACTATTTTAAATTAAATATTAAAATATTTATGTACATCACAATTGTTGGCTATATTAGATTTCGTATTTTGCGTACCTTGCGTAGTATGTTCAGTTCTGTGTTTATGTTTGTGATTCGTTATATTATTATTCGTTATAAGTTAAATAATATTTTTAAATGTAGGTTTCAGGCTTTTGAAACATTTTGCTTTAATATAATATTGAGTAGAATAAAAACCAGAAAATTGGAAAATCCTGTGCCCACTATTTTTATAGTTGTGATTAGTATAAAAATAAATTGACAGGCATACTTGTAAATTGTAGGTATAAACGGTTTTCTCAAATATGACCATATTATATCATTAATCGGGTAAATAAAATAAGTATACTAAGATAAATTTTAAATAAATAAATACATTTTTTTAGATTTATTATATTAATTAAATGTTCAAAAATACATTTTTTTTTTTTTGCTAATTGTTTTATGCATGTTTTTATTTTGCATGTATATTTTAACCTTTTACACATTTATTTATGCATATTTAAGATTTTTTAACGCATATTTGGATGGTTTTTAATGCATACAAACTCTACAAATAACTATTATCAGACAAAATTTGAATGCATGAAATATTTTTACGGATCGTATTATATAATGGAAAAATATAATTATTTCCATTGGCAGTATTTGAACAGGGTCGGTGCATGTGCAATGGATTTGAATACTGCAGACGAACGGTTTCCTGATGATAAAAACACGGCGGTTGTCGGAACTATGATTTAACCGCTTACGCATGACTTCACACGAGTACCCACTCGGGAGAAAAACCGTTCTTGCTCACCGTATGTGATAAAACGTTCATTTGAAATTCACATTTAATTGCCGACTCACGAGAAAAAGTGTATACATTTGTGTAACGTTTACAAATGCCACAAATTGTTGTCTACCGGCCGGGAATTAAACTTTACATAATAATAATAATATTATGATTTGGCTAAAAGTCATGGGTCCGTTTTCATGTGACATGGTACAATGTTAATGCGAAAATCAACATAGCACATAATATGGTGGAAAAGTAATTTGCGAATGACTGTACGAGCGTGCAATATTGCTTGGTGAAATGAAATTCGCACGTATTATATTAATTATAGAATAACAATTCCAAAGTTATGAAATTCATAAAAATATGTTTGATGCCTTCATTGAAACAGCTCTAGTCGATTATGTGTTATAATATTGAAAGGATTATTGAAAGTTTAGTTTTTTTTCTCTTAAACCCATTCTGTAGATGTACACTAAATTATGAGGTGAAGCTATGTGATTTTTTTTTTTGATTTTTTTTAAAGGCTTTGGAAACACTTATTTTCCCAAAGTAGCATATTATACCTTTGTGAGCAATTTAGGAGCGTTGTGTTTCAGTTTACGCTGGCATTAAAGGATATTTACTAAATAGTTGTTTATTATCTTGAATTTGTTTTTAGTTTGAGACTGTAATTTTAATATACAAATAAATCATTTAAAATATGTTATAATCATTTTTTTTTTTATATAACACCTAATAAACGATTTTTAAATTGTTGAGTTCAATAATAAATAAAGAGCGGTTTGTTTATATATAGTTATTTTTAAACATTATTTATTGACAATATTTTCTATACAATGTATAGACAAAAAATATTTTATATTTGTTATTCATCAATTTTTTCTATTATACATTCTGACAGTGTGAAAAACAAAGAGAGGAATAGGTACATGAATAGTAATTAAAATTTAAACATAGCTAAGATATTATATTCAACAGAAAAAAATTAAAATTACGTTGTTTTATCGGTATTTATAATTTTAGGTAGGTTACCAAAAATAAAAATTTTATTTTTATGTCAACATTATCTCTCTCTCTATATAGTATATATATATATTCTATAGACACAATGCTTTAAATAACAGTGTAAAAGAATTTTTTATTTTATTTCTAAATACTTTTTATAATCGTTTAGCCAAACACAGCAGGTATACGATTACGCATGTATCCTATGGTAGGCAGGTGCCAGCCATCCTTTACAGTTTGTTTATTCTCATAACGGCGTAACTTCTTAACGAGTTTCGTTTTGAAATTCCGAAAATTCCCAAATGTTTCAATATGAACATTTTATTAATTTTCTTCTCCTTTATTGATATCGTTTTGGACCATTCTAGTATACGAAATACGTACGACATTTTGCGTTTTTAATGATGTTTTTTGTTAATATTTATACAAAAACAAGTAAAAGCTAGTAACGCTTTAACGTAAAAAGGACGATAAAATGACTATATGGCCTTGCCCAGATAAAATACTCTTAATATAATTGTTGCAGCTCAGTTATTATAATATACCTACTTTTTTCATTATTGGTGTCTAACAAGAAACTTACGCCATGTTATATGTAATGCAGCTACTCTCTATGGATTTAATACACAGTAATGAAATAATATTGTACAGCACTCACTGTCTTAAGACACTTATTAGAATTTTTTTATACCGAAGAATATTACAGAACTTTTAGTAAGAACATTTGAAGTGAACATTTTTACAACACGCTCCCGTTGTTTTTGAGATAACAAAAGTACATGACTAAAACACAAAGTTTGAATAACATCTCTATCCTGGCAAGGTATATTATGTACCGTAGTGTTTATTATTCCAAAAACATTTAGTATAATACCGTTTGTTTACTTTTATTTTATACAAGAATCATCAAACCTAAAATAATTAAATCATCGAAGTTTGTGCGTATAATTAATTATGGTAAGGCCCGTACGAATAAATAATTGGTCTGTCTCTGACGGGCGCCCCAGTAAATATGTACGAAAACAACAACAACTGCAAAATTTACATCGGAAACTTAAAAATATTAATAAGTCTTTGGTTTTGTTTTTATTTTTTAACTTTTAAAAAGCATGATAGCTTTTCAACGATTTTCAAGTAGATTTTTAAAATACTATCTCTCTCACTCTCTCCCGCTCTCTCTATCTCTCTCACACACACTACACACAAATATATACTCATGTCATATCCATAGTATATACACTCTAAATGTTAATGTGCACGATACAGAAGCTAGAAGACGCGTAGTTGTTGTTTTATCAAACGATAGCGTTTATACACCATGAAATTAGTTTAAAATTGTAGCCGAGTAGATAGCTCAGATAATCATTGCCACAACGCCACATGAAAAAATGTTGAAAAAAAATATGAAAGTAAATGTACTGTGAACGTATAATTTGAGACTACGCTTGTCCCACGAGATGTGCATGCACGCATTACACTATTTCATATTATAATAGATGTACGTAATAGATTATATTATATATTATTATTGTAAATAAATAAATTAAATATTAATTAATTAAAGATAATTAGTGAATACTACTTACATGGGGTGAATATTTAAATATTGATAATAATAACCATTAATTTCAAAATAAATATTTTTTTTTAATAAATAATGAATGATATACCTTACTCTCCTTTAAATATTCAAACATTTCACAATAGGGTTCAATTTCATGATATTTATAGAAAAACTGATATTAACTTTAGATTATTGAAAGGCTAGGTACCTGCAATTATTCAGATAATTTTCTGAAGAACATTAATTTGATAATATTGACGTATAAATATAAAATATTATAGTAACATTTTTTATTTTAATATATTTACATTTTGGATAATATTATAAAGATAAAATAGTAGTAAGGACTTTTACCTTGCATAATTCAATATGTACAGGATCAGGCATACAAATAAAACAATTAAAGTTACTTCTCTATTCAATATGTTTATTCCTAAAATATTATTTTCCATAATTTTGTCATGAGTTTAAAAAAAACTAAAAAGTAATATGTTGTATTTAAGTAAAAAGTTTGCAAGGGTGGAAAAATTATAGTAAAGAATTGCATCATATGTATCTTAAACTGTTTTAAAATAATAGCTCAAAAAAATGTTTATTCTTTTCGAAATAATGTGTTCACTGTTTACAGAATTTATCCCATCATGCATTATACTCACATAGATTTAATATTATTTTGTGAGCTTGTAAAACGGTTTTTGTGGTCAACATTTAGACAACGCACGTCACAGGAATTTATTTTCATTGAAGTATAAAGCATACTTCGATTCGAGACTGAACGATTTGTTTGCGTTCCATAGAAATAGAATGAAACAAAATCCATGAGTTGGAACTCCGGTGTAAAGTTACATTATGAGTGGACCTAACCGTAACCTATTCCATTTAATATAAATTTCTCAAACCGTGTGCAATAATATAATTATGTGCACAGTAGTAAAAAAAAAATACCATTCCGAGGAAATGAGATATTACGACATACGAGTAACAAGTATGAGGATGACTTGTATAGTTTTAGATTTTATTTTCTTTACACAGTATGAATATTTAAATTTATATTATTAAATAATAATTTTGTATAAATCATGACCATTATTTTTTTACGACCACTTAAAATATGAAAATTGGCAGTTGACATTATTTTTTTACTTTAAATGGAATGATGTATCGTTGCATTAAAAATATTAAAAATAATTCTTACACGAAGGCAGTATTATAACGAGTTTATTGGACCGAAAATAGAGACCAATATGGCCTGTATTGTGTATAGTATTTATTTCTTATCCATAAAAAATATATTAAATTCTTTTGAATTTTAAAAACTTTACGTTACATAACTCAATAGTCATTATTTTTTTTTTTTTATTATTCAATATTTCATTGGACATTTTTCAAATAATAACATGACCATATCCTTTTCATCCAATACCACGACGGTCCTCCAAGTCCCGTGCTAAGATTCACTAACTAATCAAGACGTGGCCGTCACTAGACGCGTGGGTTTTATTCCCTAATGTTTTATGAAATGAAATAATTATATTACGCACATAAACACATACACGCGCGCGCGCGTAAGCAAGTGTTTGCGTATTTGATAGAGTAGTTGAAAAAAAATTGATTTATTTACTATACATACCTACTATACTATACGATTTAAATATGCGGCAATGGAAATATTTAAAACATATTTACAAATTATGTATTTTGACGATGTTGGAATAGTATAAAGAATAATCATGATCACTTGTTTAAAATTTTTCTCTGGTACATACATTCAATGTTTGACAAATAATAGTGACGTATGGTATTTTGTATTGACACTCGACGATTTCAAAGTATACCTACTTTAGTTTTGTGATTCGTTGACATCAAAGTTAATTTATTTAGGAACAACAAACATCCGGTGTGAACGTAACGACCCATTAAAGTTAAAATACATTAATCTATTTAATATATTATATAATAGATTATACTATGTTGATTATGAATGAGTAAAAAATTAAATTAAATCTATCGACGAATCCAAAATCTAAAAATTCTATACAATATTAAAATATTTAAATTGGGTACATTCAAATAGTATATAAATTTAAATTATTTGATATTGGTAAATATGAAATAATATTGTAGACCACAAAAAGGTTATTTATTTTAATTTGTAACTCGTAATAACTGAAAACATTTCAACGATGGTTACATTATTATGCTAATGTTTGTATTTCATCGTAACCATTTAGTTTCATTTGAAAGATTAAACTATTCTACGTTACCCGGAAAAAGAATACTAAATCAATTTTTCTCAAAGTAACCTAAGAAAATTTACAGCTGAATATGTATTTTTGCTTAATGTTTTCCAAAGTTTCTGTCGTTTTCGATAAATTTGTGAATTTTTGGTTTTGCTCTATAGAATATAGATATCTAATATGTTTCAACTCTTTCGACGACTTGATCCCTATTCTTATATTTCTATTATACAGTGAAACTTCCGTTAACCGTCATCTCTTACTCCACGGTCATCTCTTACACACGGTCACCTCTGTGTAACGGTAGTTTTCCTTGGCCCCATCAAGTGTTATGTCATGTATTGACACCTCCATATGGCCGTCCTATAGATATCTCTAAATAGCGGTAATTATTTATGGTCCATTCATACAGTTGTAATCATAGGTTTAATTCAAAATCATTAGACTTAAAATATTAATATATTATACAAATAAAAATAATGCCATTGCTTATCAGTTACCACGTATTGAGTCACCTGAATTTTGATTCTCAATTAATTATTCTTATTATTTTTTTAATTATCAAGTTGTATTATAGATGTATAGGTACATAAATAAATTACCCTTATCTTATAAATTTCGTGTTGCAATCGTGCACAGGACAACAGAGGTGACATAGAAGAGCAGTTATTTTGGGAGTTGGGGTGACTAACGAAGCATTATCTTCATTCATACGGACTTCCTTTACCTTCGTCGTATTTTAATTTTTAATTAACTTTTGTAACATAAGACTGTATTATAAAGTGCTATTAAAAATAATAATAAAATAATAGTATAAACTTTAACCCAGCATATTGTGTCATCATATCGGTTCATAATTTAAAAAGTGTTAACGAAACTTTTTAAACAATGGTATTACAAATTTTCATTAAGGTAAAAAATAAAAATATACTATATTAATAATTCGCTATACTATTATTTTTAACAAAGCTCAATTCGGTATAAAATTTAAATAACCGTCTTGACTATTTATGCATTGTCATTAATATTGCACTATGAAAACATGTATATAGTCAATAATTGTATGATAATTATATACATTTGTTTATTATCCATTAAAGCTCCAAATGTTCACACAAAACATAATATCATAAACAAAAAATTGTTTTATTTAAAATTGTATTTTATGTCCATGAAATTTTTTTTTTATTTTGCACAGTATTCCTTTAAGCTGGAATAAGACAACTGTAATATAATAAAAAGTAACTAAAATCTACGTAAAGAAAAACAATGTTATTATTATATTGCTAAGATTATTTATTATAAAAGTACAATAATTTAATCAATTTAGTTGTGTATCACAGATTATTTTTGGCACTCTTTAATATTTTACCCTTATTTAAAAAAATGTAAATAATAAATAATTAAATACTATTTATTTGATTTACAACATAAGCTCATCAATATTGTATAAAATAGTTGAAATCTAAAATATGCTAAGCAATTAAAAAAAATAATAATAACTAAGTTATAAATAAAAAAAAGTTAAAAATCGTTGTGTTTAAATATAGGTACTTAGTATTTTTTTTTCTTAAAAACAATAAAATTGAATAAGAAAATAAGTACGTATATCTGTGTAATATTTATCACTTTGTTTGTTAATTTAATACTGTTTAACTAATATTAGTTATTTTCGTGTTATATATTTTGCTTATAGATTTAATTTCCAACGATAATATACAATATTATAACTTATAACTCACGCACATTTATTCTTCCCACTGATGAATAAACGTCTTTATGGTTTTCGAAGAAGAGAAGTTTTGACACACCACTCATCGCTGAGCAAATGGCTTAAAAAAAGTTATTTTTTTCGACTGTCACGAGATTCTTCTTTTTATGTATGTATATATATATACTTTATGAGTGTGTACATGTACAAAATAGACATATAATGTATATATGTATATAAAAGGTGTACAGCTTAGCTGGACTACCACCTCAGTGTCCTAATTCTTTTCGGTCTGTCAGTGGTGACAGTGCAGTGGTTAGCTTTACAACGAAATTTTGTTTCAAAGCAGTAAGAGATAGCAAGCTAGTGCTAAAAAAAAAAATGAATTATCCGTTAAGCTTTGCCGACCGACGATAAAGTACTAACGAAAAGATTTTTTGAGATATAATCCAGATACCGTGGTACTACCTACATTACATTGTACGAGTACCTAACCTAACCTATATAGTATTAGAGGTATAGTGTTAAGGTGAGAATTTTATTATTTACAATTAGAGATTGTATAGTAAATAATATACTGAAATTGAATGCCATATTCATATATTTTTTGAGCATATACATATAGAAAAAACAAATTAAAACGTATATATCTATTTATCAAATATAGCTCAAATATGGTATACGTGTATCTATATATGGTGACTTAAATTTTTATATCTATATGACCATATCACGTGAAAGGAATATTATACCTATAAGTATATATTTGTATAATTTGGATTCACATTGAATCCTGTGTAATTGAAAAATGCAATAATTAACGTGTAATGGACAAACATTTTTCCAGCATAAAGACAGTCTAATAACTAATATAGAAAAAATAGTGTCACAGTTCAAACATAGTTTTTGAAAATGTACAAATAAATTAATAGTTTTTCACATTTGTTTAAAATTTTAAAATTTTAAACACCTGCAGTGTATTATAGTTATAGATAGTGTTCGAGAATTTCATGAAATATACAATTTTTGAATTTTGAAATATTTTAGTATTTTAATAAACATTGTTTTTCCTTTTTAAATAAATTTTATTTTCACGAATATTATTCATTCCACTTATAAATGTATAATTTACCAATAGCCTATTATAGCCTATATTATATAATTAAAACTACAATATATGGACTATTTTATTATTAATTAATAAATAATTATCATAAATATTCTTATTAAAAAAAATCAATATTCCACGTTTCAGACTTCAAACAATACACACAGTACCCAATGCACATCTAAGATTTTTTTGCCCTGAGGTGAAAAATCAACACTATGCTAAAGTATAAAATATGTATAAACATATTGTACAGATATTAAGGCGTCGTCGACGATCTGAATACGAAACTCTGGCATCACTGATAAAATAATCGTATAATATATTATATAATAACTATAGTCAATATTAGCAGGTAATGGCACCAATTTAATTTGAAACTGTTAGCAGAGCAATGAATGTACTTATTCATTTTACAATATTATTATGTGAGTTCTGTTCTGTTTGTCATCACCTTATGAGGCAATAAATATGTTTTGATTTTCAATTATGTGGGGAGTTTCTAGTATAAAAACTGTTCAAATCGCTACTTTTGGAGAGGAAAATGTCAAAATTATCTACCAAGTACTTTTCAAAATAACTGAAATAAAAATTAAGGAAAAATGAAAAACCAGTATTCAACAAAATCGATATTATTTTTTTGTGTAATTCAAAAACGAATATAAGTACGAATATAAAGAAAATAAGTTTTTATGCTTCTACAAATGGTTAAATTATTATTGACTACACATATGTTATTCAAAATATTTTGTATCTTTTTGAAGTATTTTATATATTTGAAATATTAATTTTTTTTAAATTTTTCCTATAAATGTCAATAAAAATGTAATTTTTCTAAAAACTCGAAAATTTAATTCATGGATTCTTATGCGTTTTAGTTAATTATACATTTATACTGTATGTTATATTTAAAAATATTAATGGCACATTGGCACGATTTTATTTTTATAAGATTTTTAATTTCAAACTTGAACGAAATCATATATTTATAATAGCAGTATAAATATATCACATAATTTAATAAAATAATAAGTTATATAGCTTAACATACCGTAATCGCTCAGAACCGTTTTTTGTATCAAATGATTTATTATTGAATTCACATTTAATATATACATTAATACATTAGAATAACTTACTCAATGACAACAAAATTTAACATATTATATTGCAGAGCAAAAATTATGTTTTAAATTAGTTTTTTTTTGTCATAATATTTTAAATTTTTAACTACATCAATTTTAATCTCATAATTGTATACATATAATCCATATCAATCAGGTATTATTGAAAATAATACTTTGCGATTTTTTTGTGAATATTATTATAAAACCATCATAATTATTTGTTTAATATAATATTTTAAAATTAATATAATATTTTTTATTGATATAATAACTCACTAGTATATTTTGATTATTTGGTTAAAGTACACATTTCATATTGCAAGTAAATAGGATGTGCACTGTGTGTACGGTTCAAACAAACATGGAGACAAGGTTTATAAGTGTTGTGTAAATCACGTCGTTTGCACAATTCAATGCTGCATCTCACACAACACTAATAACTCAGACATCGATCATGTAATGCCAATCGTATTGTCTTCATATAAGTTCAAGTATACGTTTACGGGAGATGAGGTTTAATACTGTGTTTGCAGGATGGATAGTGTGCTTTTGTTGTTTACGTCGAGAGAGGTTACACGCATCTACATGTGAACGTTGCACGTCTAAAACAGACGTATCATGAACTATATATGATTCACAACTTAGGAAAAATACTTTATGTTTAAAAGGAATAATATATACCTACACAATGTCAACATATTATTATAACTTCACTTTAAGAACAAATTCAAAGTATATTTACGTTCATTTCTAAAATTTTTCGAATATATTTTGGACGCAGTGACAATTAATACACGTCATCGATGATAATGAAACAATGTGAATGTGAAAAGTATGGTATAACTAAAATAAAGAATTTCGTATAATAATATTTTTATTTATAATAATTATGGATTAGATATTAGGTATGCATTAAGTATGAACTTAAACATTATTTTTAAAATGGCTAAAAAATGATCCTATTTTTATAATATTGTGAATTAAGATCGGTTATCAAAATTATTTTTCTATTGAAATTTTCTGATTTAATTTGATTATTATTAGAAATTTTAAAAATTTCAATTTTTCAATAACTACATTATCGAAGAAAAATTAAGTATGATCGTGTTTTTTAAATAATCTTGTATATTAATACATCAATTATCACAACATTTATTTTTGGGCTCTTTTAAAAAATTTAGAGTAATAGTAAACTTTGTTTTTGTTTTTTTAAATCAACTGTTGGTGGCTGCTGACAATTTTATAATAAACTTCTGGTAGATTATGTGAATCATCGTACTTTTCTTGATTCAAATATTAAACTATTATACTTATATTATAATATACAATATCCAGACTCGACATAATGCATTAACTTGCACACATTCATTTCATTTCATGTAATATCAATTTCACGAAAAACATCTGGTATGTTATTCAGCATAATTGCCTAGATGAGTAAATATATGTTTGAAGAATAATTTACATTATACCAGTTTAGTGATTTCGTGTGAATCATTTCCTCTCATGACGCTGTATAAAAGTCTTAAATGTTGGTAGGTACCTACACTCAAAAATAAAAGTGGGACTAAACAATATTTAATTCACTTTAAAATAATAAAAGTTCATCAATCCATTTGGAAACTAATATATTTTTATTTCAATTCAAATCTTGTCATGATCTTCTTCAAGGACTTATCTATCTTTATCCTATTATGTCTTTCACACGTCAATTGACACTGATTTAATTATATATAATCATATTATACTCCTTAGTATGTGTATATATACAATACATTTAATATAAATAAATTGCTTCAAACATTTTTTAAAACTATTCTTGAAACTTATATGACTGATTCTTTGCTTGGCTTATATGAATCATTATCATTATTATAATATAACTAAAATCATAATCCAGTCACTGTATATTGTGTTGTTAGTGTGTTATATTGTAATAGTCAACATAGAATATGTCTTAGCATATTTTATTAGCAATTATTTTATAATTTTATGTATACGTATTACATTATAATATAGTACACACACATAAATAATTGCTACTAAAAACATTTGTTGTAATCGTTAAAAATAATGAATTGTTCATAATTGGTGAAACCCAAGACCGGTGTTAGATTATAGATTTACATGTAATTTACGTAATTTGTTATTTACAATAAATGACGAAATTTTCATCGATAAAGTACCTGTGGAATACATATTATTATGAATCCGGATAGAAACCACTGTACATACAAATAAAAATAAAATAATGCATTTTTATACATATAATTTCACGTAAAAAACTATTATTTTTTTTTATTAAACAGTGCCTTGTGTATATAATTTAAATACAACAAAAGATATTTATGAAATTAAGGGGTTCTATATAGTGTAATATACGGAATATTTCGGTATAACATAAAAGGTTTACATTTATATTAAGTAACTTATTAATTAACTTACTATTCATGCATGTATACCTACCATCAAGTGTTTCGAAATAATAATATTATTATAAAGGTTATATGCATTTTAATGTCTGTGATTTACTATAAAATTATACATAAAATAGCTTTTAACATTTCAATAACTTCACATATATAACCAAGCTATTCTTTAACTTGGGTCTGTGTAAAGTAGATACTAGATTTTTCATTATTTATAGGTTAGTTAATAATATAGTTATTAAAATAAAAACATAATATTAATTTATAACAATTATTTGTTAATGATAAATAATTATAATTATAATAATATGATTTCTATAAAATTTAATAGTGCATAAACAATACATTTTTATCAATTACACGACAGATGTATTTCTGAAAATATAAAATAAGAATAAATAATATTATTTTCATAAATACTGATTTTTGAATAATATTAATGTTCGATAAAATCATCTTTGTGTCAGCGCTGATAGATTTAAAATATTTTTTGATATAGTTTAGCCTATGCTCAAAAATAAGAGTAATCTTAAACTTAAAAATTAGCATCCCTCAAAATCGATGAATTCAAGCTAACTTATTAGTGGAAACATAAAAAATAACAATAAACCACCCACTTTCACCAACATTTAATCTTTAAATCAATAAGGCAATAATTAATAATTTTAATAATAATTACAATATACAAACTACGAGTATACCATTGTTCGGTAACGACTAACTATTATGAGCAATTAAACTTAATATTTGTTAACATTATAATATACATAATCCAATTGTATTTCATAGCTAGTTATACAGTATCATAATAATAACTATAAATTGTATAGGTCTATTGGATTTAAATAATAAATTATTATAAAAGAAATTTTCTAAAAATATAAAATACATAGTAGAGGAGCTGCGTTGTCCTACACTCCTTCCAATTTGATCACTGAGTATGATATATTGAGCATTGTGTATTAATGTTGGTAGAAATTTATATTAAACGTAACTGAAATCAGAATCTAAATTGTTCATGATATTTCATAATCGTTTAAATCAGAATCACGAAATGTAATGACATGAAACCAAGAGTGACCTTATCGGCAAATATCAATGATTTCTGATATTCACAGAAATGTTTTTATTTATTGTAGGTTATAAGTAGGGTTAGGATGTTTATGTACTAAAAATATGTAGGTATGAATATGTATGCACTTATGCACTAAAAAACAGTTAAATAAGCATGAAAAATTTGAAAAATATGCAATAAATATATAGAGACAAATTTAATTATTAATCGACTATAAACGAATTGGAACAGTACTATTTTTAGAGACTAGGTACATTAATTATTGTCTATTACATTTTTGAATTTTCTTATTTATTTTATTAAATATTAAAAAATACATTTTAAAAAGAGTTGCATAATTATTGTTTATTTTAAATGTTTCGTTGTAAATCTTCGTCTATTTAGTGCTAATACGTCTTTGAATCGATTAGAAGAGAAATCTCTAATACGAAACTTGCGGTGTATATAGGTACCCTACGTCGGTCGTAAACTTGACGGCAACTAACTAACAAATTTATAAATGTTCTGTTAAAATATTTGATAAAATTCTAATGGCTCACAGTTTTAAGATAAGTTTTGATTGTGACAATTGATGAGGGTTATCGAAAATTATATCGGAGTAGGTACCTTTACTGCCTACAACCATATTGAATTATCAACAATTAATAAGTGATAATTTGTGAAATACTTTGTAAAAAACAGAGAATCAAACTTATATCAGATTTTGTTGATAAAATATAATATTACGGTATTTTTCAGCATTTTACATCGAAAACCGTTAAATATGCGCTTAAAAACAGAAAAAACACACAAATTATGCACTTAGAAAATATAAAAGATGGTAAAATATGCAATTATATAGAAAATAAAATTTTGATATTTTGAATAATATTGTTATCATGAAACTCATTTCTATATAAGAATGGAAGCTATTGGACAATTTAAAAAAAAAAAATATGCAAAATCTTAAACACCATAACCCTACAGTAATAAGTTATTTGGTGCATATTATGATAACAAAAATTTATCTGTATTTTCTATCCAAATTATCATGTTTCAAAATTGTGAAAAGATTAGTTTCCAAATAATTTATTAGAATATATACTTATTTTTCTCATAGAAAATCAAGTAATCAACGATAACTATTTTATTTTTATCTTGTTTTTTTTTTTTTTTTTTAATGTATCTATTAAAATATAAAATGTTTCAACTGTCCTAATATACCTACCTATTTTAATATTTTTTTATAAAGCATGATGATATATTAATCTCTGTGTATAGAATAAACTAACATTATCGTCTTATCGATTATATTTTAATACCATTATACATTTTGTTTTTGTTTTTGCTATAGTATTAGTATTACCTATTTGACTATCTATTGAGTATGTTAAAATTATTTAAATACAATAAACATTATAAAAATAATACAATATGACGTTTTTATGTCAAAAGTTTAACGTTTTACTTACTGAAAATATTGTTTCATAGTAAAGAAATGTACTATGTACATGATAGATTACAATTAATAAACCAAATAATTAGTAAATGGATAATTATTAGAGAACCATAATAATATATTATGTTATTAAAATTAGTTGCACACGCTGTAATATCAGTAAAACAATCTTAGAATTAATATAATTTTTGAACAAAATATATCTATTTAAAATATTTAAAAAAAATACATACTCATACAAAATAAAAGTAATCTCTTCAAATTATTCAATATCGTATTTTTATAATTTTAGTGAATTAAAAAAAATCCCGTCTAAATCACTATGTAAAATGTCTGTGGTTCTTTTATTCAAAATATAAGTCACTTGTACCAATAAAATAATATTCTGTAAATGAGTAATACCATTGATTTCAATTGCTCTGAGTCTAAAATCTGTTTTTTAATTATATGAGAAAATTCGTTATTTGTTTTATCTAGTAACCATAATTTATAGGTAGGTTATAATTGATGAATGTTGTTTTTTTTTATTAAATATTTAAAATAAGAGATTCTTAACCAAGATATTATTTCAAAAATAATATATTAAATGCAGGACCTGCTATAATCTGTTAATGTCATTATTCATTTTTGTCAGTGACGCTTTTTCATTTAACGTTTTCTTATTATACCATTTTCTTTTATATATATATATATATATATATAATTCACATTGAATCTTATAATGTCCTTGTACATCCACTTTGTGTGACGAGAAATATGAAAAAAAAAATATAATATTGATTACTTCATTTGATATTGTTAGGATTTTTTTTTAGTATTAAAATGAATATCAATCATTATATTAATAATTAATGAATGCATATTTGCAATTTTGTGAGAAGATGATATAAGTTATAAACATCGTATAATACTATTGCATAAATATATTATTTTTATTTTATTTAATGACTTAATCGATAATGTTGTACATTTTTGTCAGAATTAAATAAAATTGAATTAAACCGTGTATTTTGAATTAGAAAATTAGAAAAATATATGATTACACATATTAAGTGAAATTATGAATTTATAACGTGAATTACAATAACTTTGCTGACAATAAAATAATTAATAATATTATGTTCCTCTAAAAATTAAACAAATATTCTATGGTAACTCATGTTTACAATGATATAATATGAAAACCCATTTTTGGTTTGTTTTTATCTATTTCATAGGGTAAAAAATTATGCATTTTAGTTATTAAAACAAATAAGGTAAAGGATAAATAAACAGAACTTAAAACTCATTTAAACATTTGAAATAACACGATCAATGTATGAAATTATATTTAATTTTGTACCGATAATGTTTGAAAACAGTTATTTAAATAAGTTATGAGTTGAAACATACTTCCTGTCATGGTGGCCAAAGTACATAAGAAATAAAATAATTTCATACGATTGCGTATTCTAGAAAAAATATGTTAAGTATATAAGCACTAGTATTATTTACTCAAATACTTTACAACGGCGTTCACTGGAATTTTTCACACATATACCTCGCCAAGTTAAAAAGGTTGTTATAGTGTCTCTCTAGGTATGTCAATATTTACTCGTAATTTATGTTTATTAGCGTAGCCATAAGTAAACGAATAGCTTTAAATCCGGTTGAAAAAAAAAAAAATTATTTGACATATACATACATAGTGTTTTTTTTTTTTTTTTAATATTGTTGGACGCACCTAGCTATATACTTTTCTATATAATATTCAAATGACTATATTATAATATGATTATTGTTGTATTATGACACCTATATTTTCCTTTTACCCTAAAGCTAATAGCTAAAAAACAAATAAAAGTAAATCATTCAATTATAGTAGTTACGGCCCTGCTACTACGAAAAGCAGTAACTACAAAAATATCAAAAATTAGGTTTTGATGTCATAGAGTTAATGACATTATTCTGCGTATAATTTTATTAAGGTTAAATACACGAAAATTGACATCTAGTGGTTTAAAATGCAACTAAAAAAAGTCGTAACTACAATACATTTACAAAAATCGTACTTTTCCTAGAATAAAACGCAGTAATTAACAATTCCTACAATTAAAAGCAGTATGTGCATTGTAGTTACTGCGTTTACTGTTAGGATTAAAATATTAAATATTTCATTGCATTTTCTTCTAGTAATACAACAACTTTTTTATCATCATTTGCCGCGCAACTGTTGTAACTTGTTTTGTCTATCTAATGATAACTTGGCATAATATTAAGAAAGTAAAATTATTAAAATTAATATGATTCAGAAGTATCTTTTTTATTTGTGTAAATTGATTATTGTTGTAATCATTGCATTTTCTACTAGCAGTGTTTTATGATATTGATAATACTGCGTTTTATGCATTGCACCAATATATTATGATATGATGTGAGTAATGCTAAAAAGAAACGCAGTAATTGTAATATTATGTGAAAATTGTCAAAAATAATTAATCACATAACTAATAGCGTTCTTGAATTTCTAGCATAAATTTCTATCTATTTCGGTTAAAAAAGCGTACTTAAAGTTTTCAATTAATTAAAAAAATTACAAAATTTCAATATCCCGAAAATTTGATTTTTGTAGTTACTGCTTTTCGCAGTAGCAGAACAGAATGTAGGTATAATAATGTAGGCCTAAAAAGTGGGCCGTGAGTGCAAAAAGGTTGAAGACCACTGAGTTTTACAACTAAACAGATTTTAATAATTTTAACCATCATTACTAATTAAAACGGAAGGATAAAAAAGTCATCCAATAATTTTTTTCCAATCTTTCAATTGTATACAACTAATATGTCGATAAAACGAAATACTCTACACGAAATGGTATCATAAGATGATTGGCGTTCAATAATAAGTAGTTTTTTATTTGTTAGACAATTTAACACCGATACATTTTAATTTTTTGCAGCTGGTAGCTTTCGTATATCCGATGTAATGAGAATATATTTTTGGCAAAATCAGTTGGTAACAGGTATGGTCACAAAACGTATTTACAAACAGCGATAGAACACATTGGGCCCAGTTCCTATAATCCTATAGTAGTTTTTAATATATTTCATGTCATTGCGTCTATAATCTGATAACTGATTTTTTTCCAAATTATTACATGGTACGACAATAAAAATCCTAAAATATACAATTTTACTGTATTGTTATCTTATTATTTTAATTCGCACTCATATTATGCACTTGTTGGTTTAAAAAAAAAATTATTAATAATATTGTTAATTTACTTAAAAGAAGTATAATATCCAAAACGATTCTTGTCGTAATGTTCATGTACCTAAGTAAAATAGTAAGCAGACTGGTCATATTTTAACATAGTGATATCGTTTTTATATATTTTTTTTTTATAATTTTTAGGGTTCCAAAAATCAAATGATAAAACGAGTACCTATATGAATTAATATAATATTATTTATACATAAAATCATTCATTTAGAGTATTTTATATGGTTTTTTGTAAAATCCGATTATACGCGGTAATTGTTACAAAAGTGGTCCATTTTTATAATTTGTATTAGATTTCGTGATTTAATGTTCTTAGAGTAGTGCTGTAGCTCAAAAGCTCGACCGGTTGTATTTATTTTAAAATACCGTCATCATTGATTCTAAATCGCATACAACTGTAAATTAAACAGCTATACAAGACGTGTAGATTATTGACTTGCATTTGTGCACGTGTGTTTACTATAAGCTCAAAGTCTACATTACACAATTAATATATAAAATACAATTAATTGAATATTTTGGTCGTATTAACGCCCATATTAAATGCTGTTTTCAATTATACATTACCCCATACGTTTGATACAATTTATATAGTTATAATAACGTTTGTAATCGAAAACCAATACAATTCGAATTTAATTTACAACATTAATAATCATCAAATAGTATTTGCTTATGTGCGACTATGCAGTTGTCGTTTATTCGGGCCAACAGTAAATAATGCTTAATAATATTTTCATACATAGACCGATATTTAAAGCAGTGGATTAATGTAGGTACAACGGTATGATTTAGTCGATAATTAACGTTAATTATTTACGGTTGCGTCCGACACAAAAATATCATGTAAACATTATTGGGAAAATTAAATATTGTCGCACCACTCCACTATTATATGGACTTAGGTATGTATACATTATAAGATAACGTAAATAACATAAATGTACTCACCACCACACGATCGGACGAATTATAACGATTCAAATCTGGTACTCAAATAATAATAATCGTAATCTTAAAAAACAAAATTAGGTAAGTAGCACGCCGTATGCCAACAATAATATTACATATTAAAAAAAAAAAAACGCTTTTCATACAATCGTATCTATAGGTCTTCCGATCACCAATATATATATTATAATATACAGAATAATCAAGATTTTGTATCGCTAATCTCTGATCATAAAAAATGTAACAAAATCAAAATAATAATAATAATAATAATAATAAAAAACAAAAACTATAAAAAATAATCATGAAAGCGTAATCGCTAAATAGATAAGTTGTTGTCGTTTAATGAAACTATATATTATACAAATTTAAACCAGTTTAATTAAAGGTTCGAATATCACGATATTCAGCCGATAAAAATAACAATTAATAATGTATCAGGATTAAAAATAAATAACAAGAATAATCGTTTCCATTGTTTCAAACTCAAATTCATTAAAAACTTCGTGACGTTTGATTTTGACTATAGAAGTTTTATAACGTTTCATATAATATTAAAAACACTATCTCTCCTGGCGCATATAATACAACGACAACATTATGATATTTAAAAATTCACACGTATATGCAGAAATACTTACTCGTTTATTGTTTAATCGTATTACGGTAGTCTTTTATTCTTAGAAAACCGTTTTATTTGAATTGTAATATTGGATGCGAAAAAACATTAATATATATATATATAGACAATATTAATTAATTACTGCCTGCAGGGAGTTCTTATGTGTTTTATAAAAATGAATATTTATTGAAAATGTGAGTCAATAAAAACGCACGGTTAGTTAGTCGAAAGTAAGTTTTTTTTCACAAAAGTTCACAAATATGATAACCTCATTTGTACCATTTACAAAATTCTTTATTTATTTGTTTTTTTTTTCAATTTTAGTTTTACGGAACGGGTATTATGTACCTATACATTTACCATATAATTATTACACATTTTGATAGAACAAATTATCTGTACAAATTTAACTGAAAAATCAACGGCGATAATATTATGATTATCGATTGTGTCATTTATATGTGGCGTACATAGAAATAAAGGTCAATGCACTTGTATAAGAAAGAAGTAGAGTTTCGGAATAATGTATGCTTTTGAAATGCCACATCATTAAACTGTATTATTATTATGAAACAGTATTTTCTTCCTTCGAGATACTGAAAAATAGTTCTTTGTAGATACTAGTCCATGGAGACATGTTCCATTCGCAATAAGAAATAGAATACAAAAATCATAGATATACATACAAATACCTACAGGTCAGTATATACGAGTACGTAATGATGGTGACCATTTTTTCCAATGGAAATGTAAATACAAAACGTAAATTCAATTCTTATTTGAAATTTTTGCCAAGTTTTCAAATCATCGGACTGTATTCAACATGACGAAACTGACAATCCTCATAGAAAGTCTAACATCGGAAGATTTCACCATGATAATAATAATATTCAAAACAAAATAAATTATTATAATTTATTTTTATTATTTTATGATCGATTTCTGACTTTTGTTAAACGTTGAAAAATGTCAGATCCTAATATGTATAATGGAACTCACAAACTAACTTCTTTCTAATCTTTTGACATTTTTTGGTAAAGGAATATTTATGTATTGAAACATTCGTTGAGTGAGGTTTAAATGTATTTCCGTAATTTTGACACTATCTCGCGAGATCAGTGATATAATATCGTTTACTATAATTTCATTGATTTTTTATTTTTAGTCCAATTTATAATCCTGGCTTTGTAGCTATTGTCATCGAATCGACTGCCACGTAAAAAATTTTTCTCGTGTAATTTACTGAGCGATGACTGACATTTTGCGTTCCACATTATACATACTATGTAAATATTACATTTTTCAGGCATGAAAATAATACGTGTTTAATACTATTTTTCTATTCAGTACCTATTTTTGAGACAGGCCATGTGTTTTTAACAAATTATAAAACGAAAATAAAAACACTAAAAGCTAATATCATATTACATAAGATGTTGATTAAGTTATAGATGTGAATTAATTCAAAATTTTAATTAATTTATTTTAAGTTTAATTTGTCTGTTCACATGACTGCATTATTCAGCACTAAATAATATTTTAAACTACAATCGATATCTTAACAACCAAACATAAAAAATATTACTACTATTTCCATACGAATTCTTCAAAATGGTTTCAGCGACTTTAACCCTTGATGCACCAATGAGGTCTCAGACTCATTTTATATTGCAATAATCTATTGAAACTTCTATAAAATATTCAGAATACAAAATATAAAAATAGATTTATTATATAGACTTTAAAGATGACATTTACTTATAATAATATTGTGATATAAATTATAACGAATTACAGTACAATATAATGTAATATTATTTATGCGTCGTAATTTATTTTAGATTCTTAGCGGAAAGATGAATGTATTGATTTTACAGTGATGCGTTTTTCTTTTGTATACTTGTACAAGACATTTTCTATGAAAATACGTTAAAGATATCCAAATTAAAAATGTTCAGTATTTTCTTTTGTAATTGAAAATAACGAACAAAAAATTAAGAAAAAACGAGTTTTCAGGCTGAACTAGATTTAAACTAATAAATTTATTTATTTTGCATTAATTCAATATTCTTACTTTTTTGAGATATTTATAGACAATTGAAGTTTTCGATTTTCTTTTTTTTATAAACGTTAATAAAAAAGTTTTAATACGTAAAAAATGTTTAAAAATGTAATACAAGGTACATTTATTTGTTCATTTCTCAATTAAAAAATATCAAAAATGTACAGTCGCAGTATTTTTTATAAGCATTCAAATTTATTATTTTGATAAAAAACATAAAAATCTAAAATAATACGTAATTTTTTTAGCTATAAAATACGCTTTAGACAAAATTACTTATTTAAACGATAAATAACAATTTTAATTCTTTTGTTATAATTGAAAAAAATATTCGAGGAAACTAAAAGCTTTTACGTATAAGTATAAGTAATATTACTGGCACATACAATTTTTATTTGTTTTAAGATAATATACTCGTATATTATGAATCTATTTTTGTTGTCTAATGGAATTTACAGAAATATAAAATTACATTTCGAGTGATATGCATTTATATAATATGATATAAATGTATATTATTATAATAATTTTTAAAACATTATGCAAGAAAAAATTATATCAATCTACTGTAATATAAAATTAAAATAAACCCTTAACATGTATACAGTCTGTGGTGTCCAAGTCTCCATCAACCACATTCCCACTGAATGTCGAACTTACCATAATTTTAGAACGAGTAACAACCTGCCCGAAACATTAGCTGAAATTCCCCACAATCATCCTCAGCCAATATCCAACACCAATCACCATCAATTTCATCATAGCCGCCAAACTTCAAAACAAAATTAAAACAATTAGAATAAGTAGAAAATAATATAATATCGTGTAATAATTAAACTATATTTCAACCCAATGGCCTATGTAGCCGAGGGTCTTTGTAAAAAAAAAAATTAAAATAAGTGGTTATAACTGATAATAGTTATACAAAGAAAAAAACGTCACGAAATATATACTTACTTATGATATAGGCTGACCGACCGTTTCCGCTGAGAATAGATTTTAGTATACAATGATACGAAATTTAACTCACCCATAATAGTGACCCACTCGATATCTTATATGTAGAAGAACAGTACCTAAACTTAACTAACTTTTTCACATTTAATATTTGTTTTTTCTGATAAAATGAATGGTTATAACCATCTATAATATTCATTACTCACTTCTACTTATACTAGTACTAACTAAGATTGTACTGTAGTGAATTCCATAAACATAGGTATTAATTACAATAATAACATAATATAAACAGTCACATGGAGTATACGAATAATATAATACTAAGATACGATATAATTTTAATTTCATAAAAAATAAATAAATATTTTACAACGCACAAGACGGTAGCATAACAATATTTCTCATAAAAAAAACCCACTATACCCTATACGCGTTCAAGCTCCATTTCAACAGCATGTACATTTTCGATTTTTTGAATTTTGTTATATACATTATTTTGCGGACTAGTTTTCAATTTTTCCGGACAAGTGGTTTTTAGCAAATCAAAAAAAAACGGTTGACATGCTGGTGAAATGTTGCAAAAATTAAAAAAATTCGATTACTTCACTTTTTAGTATACCATAATTTTGCGGATAATTTGCGTGATTTTGCGGACTAGCTATCAATTTTTGCGGACAAACAGTTTTTTAGCAAATCAAAAAAAACTTTGCAATAATTTTTAAAAAACCACTTATTTAATTTTTTCGTATATAATAACGCTTGGTATACGCTTTCGAGTTATTCCACATACCCCCGAGGCGATGGACGATGACGGTGCATCGTCAACTAGCGATTTACGTGGAAAAGTTAAGACCTAAAATAAAGTTATAATGTTTGGATATACCTACCTATTGCAGTAAAATACCTATATAGTAATTACGACACGGTGGCGATGCGCTCTCGACGGTATACAACACAGAAAATTATTACGATCAAGCGAACTGTTTGTTCCTTCCCCGCCGTGCGTTTATGTTATCCAAAACCAAGTTATTTTATTTATTTGTGTTCTCTGTACTTGATACGCCGGCTGAATTGATTTATTCAAATGTTTGTACAAGACACAATATACCATCATAATATATCCTACAGGGTTGCGTGCGCTTCGAAAAATTTCACAACACACGAGCCCGTGTGTACATATTCCGTATTTATACGTCATGTATTCAAATACAGTTCTGTCTATATAATTCGCGTAGGGTAGGTACATATATACATTTAATATTATACGGTCCAGTGCAAAAGCGTTTATTGTATTATCATCGCGAGGGAGGGCCGCCCGTTTTATTGTCAAATACGTAGTATTTGGTGACAATTACTTTGTATTTCCGTAGCGATAAAATATTATTTTAGTGTGTAATACGCACTTGCGTTGCTTAGCATATTATGTGTGCATTCGGGTACGTAGACACATTGAATGTGCATCGCTTCTAAAATATATTGCGAAAAAAAAGTATGTTTCTTTTTTACTCAAGAAAATCTCGTTGATTTAGATAATAGAAACGGAAGCGGAAGACACACCGGGACAGTCAAAGCGCGCATTATAGAAGCCGCTATATTAATGATATACATATTGCAGAGCAATTGTCCCATGCCATAATATTAAATTAATATATCTACAAAATAAACGTTCATGAACTTGGCTCAATCACAAAGAAGTTAGTTCATAAAACTCTTAGAAAAAGTTTGAAAATAATAGAAAGGCAATTGTTCGACTGTATAGTTTTAAACAAAAATTAATGCAAGGCTAATTATCTAATAATAATCTATTTCCATGCAGTCCGTCCACTTATAAAAATCCATATTATAATAACTTTGGGACATCGTTAATAATATACAATTGATTATTTATTTTAGAATGTCAGTCTGTTATTTAAAATTATTTTAGTTTGCATCGTATAAGTTTACGATGACGAAAATTCAATTTTTCTACAACTAAATATTACATACGTCAAGGCTTAAGATTTAATTGTAATTGCATTTATTATATCTAATAGTAAATAATAATATACTTAAAAGGACGTGATACCCGTTCGATTTATCTATAACCATCTTTGCCTTCCGTCGCTCATCGGCAAATATATTGAAATTATATTAACCGAAATAAAGATATTGGTATCTTAATATTAATATTAGTGTGAATATAGTTAAAAACATAATTTTGTGTAATACGGTATTTTAAAGATGACGTATTTTTTTTTTTATTACATAATACGAGTATGTTGAACGAAGATGTCACAGTATTTTACTTCTTTTTTATACGATATTATTTTGAACAAATTCTCTACATATAGAGTATAATAAATATATGTTTATTGATCTTTAAATATGCAATATAGATTTAGCACATGACAAGTATATATTGATATTACGTTCTCCTAAAATGTATTCTAGATAAAATAAACTAACTTAAATTTTAATCAAAATTCAGTCATAATGTCGATATTATTATTTCGATATATAAACCTATAGCCAACGTTATACCGCAATATTATAAACACTTGTAGTTGCTTTCATCGTTTTTATGAAAATTTGTATTTATTTAATTAAAAAAAATATATTTTAATGCATATGCATACGCCCAGTTTAAATGGTTTTTGTACTCTAAATTTAGTGCAATGAACGTCGAATGAAACCAAATAATGAAATAAATAACTAAACTAACCAAAACGAATTTGATTGCAATATGTACAAATACAGATGGATGACCGTCGATCACATTAAAACCCGTATCGCGATCACATAAAACAAAATATGTGTTTAATGTACACGTATACATTGTGACCATTTTCGTAGAATTATAATATTTTTATTCGTATTATTGCGAGTTAGGTTGCGTGACAAATGCATTATTTCCACAAGCATTAAACTTGAATATTTTATATTTTTTGTCCCCGGTACAAACGTTATGATATTATTATGTTTTTTCGTGATAAATAATATCGTTAATCAAATGACTTGTCAGCGCGTGACAAACGGTTCGAAAATATAACGCATGTGCCCCTCATTAAAAACAAATAATACATGAGAAGGAATCCGCGTATATTATACAGGACATTCGACGTTTTTACGAACAAAAACCATCAGATTTTTTTCCAGAACATCGTTTCCCTTTATAAACTCATAAAATAAAATAAAAACAACCACTCTTTGGCGGACAGTGAACAACCAAGGATAATTAGATTGGAATGTGTCTGGAACGAATTCAAATGAAATGGGATTTTTTTTTATTTTTACGGAATAGTCGTTTTCCCCCTCGGATTTACTGACGAGCGACGTCATATAGCCGACGAGGGATGTTTCAGCGGAAATAAAGAGAAAAAATACGGCAAAAAAGGTCTGAAAGTCGCCCTAATGTCGAAAAACGGTGGAATCAAAAAAGAAAAAAATATAAGGGTGGAAGAAAAGAGAAATGCGAAATCGAGTGAAGTCTAAAAGAAGTAATGAAAAGTTCGACGTGACTTTTTCGCAATAAACAACGGCAATATTGTAGTATCCGCGCGTCTAAACAAAATAAAAACATTTGAGGAGAAGGGAGCTAAGTTTTCTTTTTTTTTTTTTTAATCTGACCAAGTCCCCTGTGCGTTATATATATATATATATATTTATATAGAGAGTCATGGATAATCGATTTTATTCGCAAATAAACGACTTTTGAATTTTAAGACACCCGCACACGAACTATTCGGTCACGACAATTTTATGACAATATTATGGTATTTCTTTGGAATGTGTACACTGTACATACTGTAACAAATAAATAATAATATTGATAACAACAACAACAACAACAACAACAACGTATATTTCAAGATAAATAATTTTTTTTTTTTTTTTGGAATGTACGCTTACATAATTCATGTATATTATTATGTTCCTTGATCTTACAGGCAATATCATCCTTTGTATAAATAGAAAAATATTTTAGTAATATCTCTATCTAGATTGGCATTCCATTTAAGAGTCACACTTTAATGTTATCATTTTTTTTTCACTTTGTATTACTAGTATGTGTAAAAATAATTTTACGTTTTAAATTGTTTAACAGTCAATAAATAATAATAACATAATATTATGTTCATATAGCTTATATAAATTATTCTATTATATAATATTAAAATAAAGCAATTCAATTAATAGTACAAGTTATGAAGTAAAAATAATACGCATATGTTTTTAAATTAGATTTTTTTTATGTACACATAAAATTTAATTCTTCTATTATCATCTTCAATCTTAAAATATCATTTATTTATTAGGCTTTTTATATTATTTATTAAAATATTTAATATTAGGTGGAAAATAAACTGCAAAATAATATTATATAGTAATTTGAAATAATTTAATATGTATAGATTATAATTTTTTTTTTTTAAAAAAAGCTTAACTTATTTATCAAATCTGAAAAAATATTTGACAATTTCTATTTTAAAATTTTAATTAGGTATATTTTGAAAAAAAAATTACTCGTTTGAGAACATAAATAGAAATTGTTCTTAATTTCCCGGGAACCGGATCGTAAAAGGCGATGAATAGTATTTTCGAAAACCTTTCAAAATATAGTACCCAAAATCTGATACGCGCGTACTGTTTGAATTATGACGCCAAAAGGGATAGGACGTGTGGATTAAGTTTTTGAACAGAAACTTGAATTGAGTGTTGAGAAATACGATACCAGATTGCGAGGAGAGAATTATATGAAACGGAATGTGTTTGTGGCATCAAACACGAGGGACGGTTGAAGACGATACGGCCAATATGAGGGCTAGAAAATCTCGTATACAGTGAAAAGTTACCCGACATCGTGTAGCGTAATATTATTTTATTGCAGACGAGCGCAGTTTTTGATTGTGACGAGAATAGCGATTAAGAAAAATCACCACGGGGCTACTAAAATTCAAAGGAATTGTTACGCGGTATCCTACTGGGCCCCGTGAACCGACTGGTAAAGCGCCGATAGATAACTCAAAAATATCCACACATGTCCCACCACGACACTTAAAATATGTTTGAAATCGCTCAGATGGGAGATCGATTTTGATTTTAACGTAACATTTTATTCATTGTATGTGTTGTTTGCAATTCGTATTGAATAATATTATTGGTTGTACATGAGGTTTTATTTTTGTTTAATTTATAATATTATAAAATATATAATTATCTATTATAACATAATAGTTTATATTTAAATAAAATTCAGCGGGGTATATTGAATACGTACATACAAATTTAGAATAGCATCTATGTAAATTATAAATTACTTTTCATAATTTAGAGAAATTATGAACATTACTTAATTTACTCACACTGTATATGATATTATTTGACAGATATTGTACGTAAAAATATTTTTGATTGAATAAATCACATATCTATATAATATGATCTAATCCAGCGTTTCTCAACCAGGTGGTCGCGTCCTCTTAGAAGTTGTCAACTAATTTTTTAGTGTCACCGACATACGATATGATATAAAATATATATTTAGGGGGTCTTTAAAAAATTGAACATTAATATGGCAGGCCACCGCGGTAAAAAAGTTGAAAAACACTGCTCTAACCGTAACATTATTTATAGCAATTTACGTGCTTAAAAATGAAAAATATTGAAGAATAAGGACGGTATAAACAAATCTAAAAAAACGGAATAAAATCAGTTTTTCAACCAACTCTTTTTTGTACGTTATTTCTGGTTCGTATCATCACCAAGTCCCTAAATTGTTCTTACTCTCGTCTTTGTTCCAATTTCAATTTTTTCGATGTGTACATGCTACTTAATATATTGTTGTTTTGTAATTAATATAACATGTTGATAATTGCAATTGCTTTAATAATTATTATAATATAATTTCGCTAATCAGTAGTCCCGGTATAATGGTTAGTGCCGTAACAAAATAACACACGACCAAATATTATGACTACCATGATATTATGGCATTATGCACTTATGAAAGAGAGGAAGGATGCACTGACGTATATCGACTTTGGTTAAGGCACTGTATCTACCGCAATGTGCGCGAGAACGACGACGACACTCGTGTAGAGCGTGTGTTTGATTGATGTACGTACAACCCTTCTATATGCATGGTAATCGAATACCAGGTTACTATAACTACGCAGCACATTCTAAATGCAAACACCGACATAGTGTGCATAAAAACTATTTTGATAATAATAATTGTCTATCACGGAAATGTATAATAAGATTTCTATCACAAGTATCGTTTAATATGATAATAAATGACCGTTTATTTTTAAGTTTTACTCGTGTCTGTTTTTATTTATACAACAATTAGAATATCTATTGTTAGCTTAGGGTTATACCTTCCACAAAACGGTTATGCATTATAATATTATGCCGAACAACTTTTGAGAGAATGTTTTGCTTGTTGTGCATACGTAGAATATTGAAGTAACAATCTCGGGATGCTCTACATTTTCTTTAACGTTGCCTCGTAGTTATAAAAAATAGTGTTTGTATTTTGTTACAGCATAATAAAATACTCGCATTGTCAGTGTTTTCTTCATTTTTTATGATGGAAGATTGTAAGCAGTTAGTGATAAAGTGCTCTTTGCTATTTTATTACTAAATTAAGCTTATTACGACACGACGTGGCCAAACACTACTCCATTAAAATATAATTCATTGTAAAACTCACTACGAGAGCACACCACTATTAATAAAATATATAATATGTGAATATTCAATGCAGTGGAGACTAATTATTTACCTAATTACTGTCAAATATTTATATTTTATAATTAGTTTTATATTTTACGCCAACAGTAAAAAATTCCATTTTATTAAAGTTAAGTTTAAAGATAATATTTGTTTGCTGTTATAGTGGGATTTTTCTAGTTGTAAGGCACTTTTGTTTACAAAATGTCATTTCTCTTCTATAAAATATCGAGTTGAAAATATGGCAACGTATTTTTAAGAATATGTAGTATAAATGCTAAACATTTATGATTTGCATAAGAATAATAATCATAACTCTGTAGTATATTTATAATTTTTTATATTACATAAAAATCATTATCTGAGTACCTACCTAACGGCTTGTATCAATAACGATGACTTTTAAACGTATCATAAATGTGATTCACATTCAATTTTAAAAAAAAATTTGTAAACAAATAATATAATATTTTTTTTATTATAACGTGTTGTATGTTTGGACAAATAAAATCTCGAGGAACTCGTTCTATTCTATAATACAGTGGAACTTCGATAAGACTAAAATCTTGATAAGTCAAAAATCAAAATAAATGTCATTCTATTGCAAAAACCTCGACAAAAAAACTAGATTGCAATCGATCGGTTACAAGTATATGGCGGTATTGAATGTAAAAATTGTTAATTATTTAATCACATTTTTTATCATAAGTTAAAAATAACAACAGTATTAGTACACACCGTAATAATATGTATAGTATATTATAACTATATAATAATTAAAAACTATTAGTTATGTTATACTTACATCCATTTAAAATTTTTTTTTCTAAAACCTTATGATAACTCAAAAACTTTAGTAAGGCTAAAGCCTTGATTAGTCAAACAAATTACATTTCCCTTGAATTTCGACTAATCGAGGTTCTATAATATTTAGAAGATTTTAAGTGTGCCTACCTCATCACAGAGTACGTTAATGTAACTAATACATTTTAATTCAATAATAAATAAGTGGATAGGTACGAAAAATTATTCTAAGAAAAAAAGCTATCAGTCCATATTACTAAGAATATTTTACACATAACTAATACTAATTTATTCTAATATATTATATAAGAGGTAATTTAAGTTGAATTAATTTTTGTATATGATATATTATTATAATATAAATTAGGTCAAAGTTTCTCAAAAGTAGTTCACGACACAATTAAAAACTAATGAAAAAAGTCGTTATCAATTTATAACAAATTTCATCAAAATCACGAAAATTATAAATTTAAATTATGCTATAGTTAAAAACATATACAGGTTTTAAATTTAAAACTCCGGGTTTGAATATTTAATGAAAGATTCCTATTAATTTCGTTCTTTACTGAAATAAAAATAAAATTGATGTCTAACATTAAGCTAAACGTTTTATACATAATAATATATTGAAGTACTATTTTTGACGAGATTGGTATTGTAAGTAACGATTTATTCTCAAGTCGTATTGTTATTACTCGTATTTTGTTTAAATTCAAAAATTAGCAATTGAAAATATGGTATGATAAAATATCATCTATAAAGTATAGACTTACTTACTATCTTCGTCTCTCTCAGAAACCTTTTTATAGTATGTAATATTCATTTACCAGTGAATTCAAATTAAAAAAATGTATTACAGTCACCTAACCAATAATGGGGTACTACACTCGAAAACTATTATACTGCAGAGTGAGTATCCAGTTTATTATTATTTTTTATATATATCATGATTATTATGAAAGTTATTTGGAACTCTTTACTACCCTGCCAAAGTATCATCTATAGATACATTTTAAAACCAGATATCATCATCAAAGTTGAAGATCGAAGAATTTTTCTACTATAAAATATGTCATGAGAGATAAAAATAAATTAATAAAAAAAAAAAAAAAAACCACACACATTATTGTAAAATTAGGTAATACATTCATCACTCCGCTCAGATTTAAAATATAATTTACAAAGTGGGCAAGTGGGTATCGCTCTGCTGTATAGTAGAGATGGAGAGTAGGTAACTGGTCACTATAATGGATATGTTAAATTTGAATGCAATGACGGGTATCAATGTATACGAAAAACGATTCTGAACGTAGATGATTTGTCAATCAATGATAATTAGTTGGATATATTATATTATTATTACTTATATTTAAATTGTAATATATCGTTATTTTACGCGATTTCGTAAAAAATTAAATTTCATACGCTCATAAAATGTTTTCTATATTGACGCTGGAATTTTTTTTTACAATTACTTAAAGGAAAACTTATGGATAATCTTGTATTGGATTTTTGAACCTTAAGTATAAATCACAAAAATTTTATGAAAATTCCTTGCAAATTTTCGAGATTTTAATATATTTCGTAAATATTTGAACTTTAAATGCTTATAAACAAAAATTGTGACAAATGATTTTTGAGTTTTTTTTTCTACGATAATTTAAACTTATAATAAACCTTGTATTAAATTTTAAAGATTTTTTGGATAGCCAAATTTTTTTTATCGGCATTTTAAGAAAAAAAACTTAGAAAATTTCAATTGTCTATAAGAAGCTTAAAAAATGTCAAAATATTTTGAAAATTTAATCGCAAATAAATAACCATAATAAAAACATTTTGTGAAAATTTCAAGTATTTGCAATGATTCGTTTTTGAAATACAGCAAAATCAAAAAATCAATTTTGTCAAAAAGTGGTAGTTATGCGTAAAAATTCGCGTTTTTCCGTAATTTTTTCAGAGTTTTTCCCGATGCTTTTGAAAACTATTGGAAATTTTTTACTTCTGACCCCTAAAATACCAACTAGATGAATTTTACTTTTCAAAGAGGGGCTGAAGTCAAAAATCGAAGCATTATTACTACTCCAAAAAGTGATGACAAACACAAGAAAAAAAAATAAAAAAAAAAAACACATCATTGTAAAATCAATACATACATCACTCCGTTCAGAATCTAAAACGGCTTTAATATACCATAGTTTTCAGTAAAAGTACTTTTTTCAGTTTAAGCGATAATCGTACATGGGTGACACATAAGAAAATATCTCATTTTGGGTACACACACACCATTGTCTTAGCGTACATAATAATATAAACGTAAATCTATACGCCTTTAGAATCGTATAATATATTTTCAAAAATGCCATTCGCACACCGCAAATTGTCATCAATTATAAGCCGATTATTTTCGAACACTCCTCCGACATAGGTATCTCGACCGAACGAATTGTTCTATAGGTACATACAAAATATGACACTGGAGAAATATAAAAAGCTCGTTTTTATCTACAATGGAATTATTGCCCGTACGGCGTACTGAAAAAATAGACACGAAGAAAATTAATCACATACGTGAGGGTTAAATGCAAATCGTATTGAATTTTGAAATTGAACTATTTTTTTAAATTTACTTTTAGGTATAATTATTTTGAATAATTAATATTAAAATTTCAAAAGTGGTCCACGAAAATGACAAAAAATGATAACAATATTATGTTATACCGAACTTAACGTATTTTCAGCCTTTTAACATCGATAAAGCCACATAAAACAATGATATTATGCTGTATGTGCACCGCAATACAAAATATAAATCACAGGTGGGAATATGTGTTGTCCAGTTGGTAATTAAATTGTTACTATGACTGACCAGGCGGTTTTAGGCACTTTGGCCGCGTTGATTCAGCTAAATCCCATCACAGCAGTATATCATTCAGATAATCAGGCACACAGACACATCGACAAACATAATATTATATTTTTATCGATGGAAAAAACGCGTCATACATCGTACGATACGACAGAAAACTCGCGGGTGTATAGTCGCACAGATACGGTATTCCGAGCGTGTAGACGCCTGTCACCGTTTGGACTTGGATGTACTTTTTTCATTTCACCCCTCGAAAATACCCTGCTAATTGTAATTTCGTTCCGTCCGTACGTTACGCCGCTCGAAAAGACATTGATTTATTAGTCATGGACGAAATCCTCGTGGTCTCTGCGATCCGAATTGATAGGCACGAATATTTATATATATATGTGTGTGTGTATTTGTGTCTGTGCTAAAATTGTACGCGTTCGTTTCGCCGCGGATAAGTAAGCCGCTTCGACTCGGATAACGTCGCCCTGCCGTATTTTATAATATCGATTCGCATAATATTATGTTATATTATACGCATTTGGGATCAATATGATGTGACTGACCAACCTTATTACAATATTCTGTATATTATTCATCATCGGGAGACAATTTGAATTAATCGCCCGATGGCCATCTACGCATTACGATCATTACCACCTATAGGAAATAATAATATAATTCTCTTTACAAAACATTCTATAGAACGTTCAAATTCGATAGCATTGATAACCACGCATAAAACATTTTTTTCCAATAAGTGGAAAATGATATAAAATGGGCTATTTTTAAATCCTTTTTATATAATTAAAATTCAAAAACAACGGAGTTTTAACTATTTAAACTGTTCCGAATTAGATAGTGAACATATTGCATCAGTAAAAATGACAGACACATATTTAGCACAGTATATAAGAGTTTATTGTACTCACTATTCCATTTGTAATAATACTGTCGTAAATATGAATGATATTGTAATACGCCAATATACTGGACGGTGAATGATTATGAATGATAATTATTTATAGTATCGTATAAAATAAATGATTTCGTAGGTTATGGTTAAAATTAAATAACTTGAAGTATTTAAAGCAGAACTGTATTTTAAGTAAAGTTTTTTGATTCGTTTCATCAAGACTGAAGTTATTGAGTTCCATATCTTTGTTGTCGTTTTCAAAGACAATCCTAGAAACTCTAAGTTTTCAGTATAAGATTTGAGGATGCTCAAACCCTTTGACCAAACTGCAACGTGCTTAAGAATTTAACGTATTTATAAAAAAAAAAATAATAATCGCAAAATATTATAATAATATGTTAAATATAAGTTAACCCACCATAGCCGTAGAATTTAAAGACTTTTGATGAAAAATACTTCACTAGGAAAAAGCGCAATTGTATATAATGAATTTGGATAAATTAACATCGTGTCTACAATATTATTGATCTATCATTGTATGACTTTTGTATTTTTAAACTGGTCAAAATTACATTGCACTACAATGAACAGTGGTTTTTAAACTTTGCTTAGCAGAGTCTTAGAGTTCCGTGAATACATTGAAATCCAATATTATTTACTTGATTGAAATTATCATTATTATTTATTATCATTATATTTTTAAGTGATATTTAAGGTTTTTACGAATCCTTAGTTTCTTTGAAGTGAATAACTCCGTTAACAAAGTACCGAATTTCGATAGGTACCTATAATAATATATATAACACTATCATAGGTAGGTGTTGAAATCGATTTATCGGTGAATTTGACGTCCAAAGCCCATATTTTCAGGTATAAGCTCTCGTAACTATATAACTATGCAACACTGGTCATTATACGTTTGACAAATCGGTCGGTAGTAATATAATATAAATAGACACATCACACATATGTATCGTGTAATGGTGTTTACATATTATAACGTATTAATACGGTTTATTGTGTTCGCCTAGCTATGCGAGACTATATGCAATCACAAGGCAAAATACACACATATTACGCTGAATTGCATTCAGACCTTTTCAAAGGCCCTGTGATGGCCGTTGTTGTTATACTATAGACGTAAATACGGAATAATAATATGAACCGGAATAGTTTGTCACGTGCCGATTCCAAGCAACGCTGTAATATTAATACAACATCTATGTTACATTGTTATAGATTACAATCATTGTCAGCGGTATAAACTATAAACCGTTAAAGATAATGAATATTTTGAAAGCGTAACTATACATGGCATTAGCTTGATTCTACTTATAAGTTGCAACCGTCGAATAGTGACCAATATATTTGTGCAATCAACTGTTTTGATACTGTATAATCGACGCGTTTACTGTAGTTATGGTTTATTTAATACTTACCTCAAATTTATTTTAAATGAGTCATATAACATAATATTGTTAACATAATAATTTTAAAAAATATGAAATTTTAAAATAACTGTAATATAAGTCTAACCTGCTGTCTATTTGTAGTTATTACCTATACATTTTATTAATATTAAACCTTCAACAATTATAATTTAAGTATTCGATTATATTAATCAATTATTAATCATATACGAAAAATATGTCACTGATTTACTTAATTACTGTAATATATTTATATATATATATGTTTTAATAAGTTTTATATTTTATACTCACAATAATAATTTGGATTTTACCAAAGTAAGTTTAAAGAAAATAATTGTTTGCTGTTATAGTAGGATTTTTTAGTTGTAAGGCACTTTTGTTTACAAAATACCATTTCTCTTTAATGGAATATTGAGTTGAATAAATAATAGCAAAGTATTTCGAAGAATATGTACTTTAAATGCTAAACATTCTTAATGAAAAGCATTTCTCAAGATATTATAAAAGTGAACAAAATTTCATATTTTCAAATACATGATCCTCTGACATCAGTTAATATTAAAATAAGTTTTGTTACAAAAGAAAAAAAGCCAATTATTTAATTAATAAAAATGTATCATCTATTATTATTTCATACTAAAAGTTTTCTAAATTTATTTTTAAGCAATTCTGTTTTAATAATAGTTTTTTAAATTAGAAATAATATCCAAACCACAGATTGAAAATAATTTTCGATATTATATAGACTTATCATCTCAAACCACTACTATAACAATACATTTATAAAAAATAATTTAAAAAATGCTGACCACGGGTATGAAAAAATACACGAATAAAAAAACAATTTTGGTTATAAATTATTATATTTATTTTATTAATTGAAAAATAATAAACATTTACAGTCAATTTTTTCAATAAAAGCACGGAAATTAATGGTAGAAATCAAAAAAATCAAAACAAATGTTTTAGTTTTTAAAACTCGGTTTTTACATAATATACAGTTTTGATCAGCACGTTCATTTTAAAACCAGTTGTGAATTATAAAGGTTAAACTATTAAGTTAACCGATCATATATAGTTTTTTTTTTTTTAATTATTTTGTTACATTACTTTATGATTTGGCCTTAAACTTAACTATTCATAAGCTCTTTTCTACATACAAAGAATTTGGAAAATTCTAAAAATATCAAGTTCTATCGTGAATTTTTTTAAATGTCTCTTAAGAGTTGAGGTTTAATACATGTCTCCTCGAAAACAAAAACAGAACAGTTTTCAACCTAACAAATTAATTTTTTTTTAAATTATGGTGAATGTATAATATAACTCTTTAACCAGATTTCACTTGCGCATCATAATATTTAAATACATACTAAGTTTGATCAATAAATAACCCGAATATCATATTATAAATTATATTAAACGTGAAAAGTTAAAAAGATACTGATGTTATCATGTTACCGTAGTTCAAATTTAAATTATTGAATCACAATATCGAATAATATTAAGCTCATTGATAAAATGCATATTTCGATAATTTGATAACTACATGTTTATAAACCAGTGGCATAAGTAAACACAACATTTAATGGCAGCAGAGGAGTAGTATTGTTCAAACAGAGCCTCCTCTGCTGTCGGTTAAATATGAAAAAAAAAGTAAACACTACACAACATTTTTTTTAAAAAATCAATGTATAATAGGGATATGAAAACATTGAACTCGAGATCTTTATTTTTTTTATTTCTAAAATTTTCCTGAAATTAATCATCTAAACTTAGGAATATAGAATTTAATTTTTTTAACGTTGGTTGTAAGTAAAATTTCTAGTCTTAAAATATGTACAGACTACAACAACAAATTTTACGTTTACAGTTATGATACACTATATTTTTACAGGTACTTATACAAAATAATTTTATTTACAATAATTATTTAATATAAGTAGAATTTAAGCTAATTTAAGGCATTATGGGGACGACTACGTAAGTCTGCGTCTGTTAAGACGGACGTTCAGCCCGAAATGTTGTGCGCCGCTTGCTTTGTGTAAATATGAAGAAGCTTACAAATAGGTCCTTGATGTAGTTCTATATTTTTGGAATTTCGAAGTCTATGTTGAGTGCGTCATTTCGAATAAACCAATATATTACATGAACGCAGTCCTATATATTAATTTCATACGACTAATATATATATATATATATATATGTTTTTTTTTTAATTTTACAGACTAGGAAATGACAATTTTAGTTTTATTTTTATTTTAAACTATTTATATTATAATAATTAATAAATAATTATTGATTTCTAATAGGCAATAATAATAATAATAATAATAATAATAATAATAATAGTTTATTGTCAAAATAATATTTTACATAAAGCTAACAAAACTAAAAATAAAACAATTAATGACGCTGAAATCATAGCTTGTGGTGAGTGCAGCAAGTTTGATACAATATACTAACATATTACAATTTAATATTTATAATATTATACGTCATATATGTAAATATAATAATAGGAATGAAATACAATTACAAGTTTTTGTTTATAATATAATAATATGATTTAGTTTAAGATGGCGTTTTAAATATTTTTTATAATGATACTTATTTTTATATGATATTAAATTAATATATAAAGCATAATACATATACGAATACCGATATTAATAAGTTATTAATTATTATATATTAATAATAAAAATTGTTCTACCAAATTCCTTATTGGTTACTGAAATGTTCAGATTTACTAATTTTTTTAAACGTGTTTGATAGCTATGTGACGGGTAATATTTTTTTTAAATCTAAATTAAAAATATAATTAAGGATATTTCACATTTAATATATATAAGCCATTAAGGTTTCTTACATTAAATGTATTTTAAAGGCGATCTACGTGAAAATAATACGATTTCAATAGTATAAATCTCAACAGTAAATTCAATAAGCGGATTTAATACAGACTTGCATTTACCCGTACAACAATACCGTAGCTAATAATAGATTGTACAAGTGCTAAATAGACATTACGCAAGATGTTGGTGTTGAAGATATCTTTTAACAACATAAATGTATAAAACAACTTTCGTACCGTATTCATTACATGATTAATACGTGAAGTCCACTTCAAATTTCTATCAAAAATTACTCCAAGGTATTTAATTTAGTCAAAATGTTTAGACATATCACATTTATAAGAATCAAAGGACCTATTACAATTTGAAGAGTGTCACGCTAATGGATTGTGTATTAAACTTTTATTTATATAAATTTAAAATATATATATATATATATATATACTTTGATATTTTAATATATTGAGTTCGAGTAAATTATTTTCAAACCAGTTATCACTAGTTTCCAAGGAGAATGTAACTAGTATGTTAACTATATTATTTGTGGTACCATACCAAGACAAACTACCAAAACAAAGGTATCATCAGCAAAACTTATTATTTTAGCATTTAAATTTAAACCAAATAAACCATTTGTATAGAGTCTATAATATACTATAGACTATAAAAAAATAAAGGTCCTAACACACTGTACCTTGTAGGACTCCATAGTTAATCGGTAAACAATTACTCAAAACATTATCAACTCTAACAGCTTGATTTCTTCCAACTAAAATTTATGAAAAAAGATAAAGTGCTTTAACACAGACACCAATATGTTCAAGTATATTGATTAGAATACTATGGTCTACCGAATCAAATGCTTTTTTTAGATCAAAAAAGACACTCATTACTTTATTATTATTTTCTAAATTTCCCAATATATATTTATCTGCTTGGACTCTTTAGTCTTGACGCTTTTGTCAATTGTTGATTTTTTGAATTGTTGACTGAAAACCATATTAATTTTTTGGAAAAAAAAATATTTGTTATTAAAAAGTCTATATAACTAGAAATAAAATAAATGACTATATTAAAAAAAAATATAATATGATCAATAATACTATTAGAACCATTCTGGTTTCTAGTTATACCATATATACCAACAAAAAAAATATTTTTACTCATTATGTCGGGATAATTATAGTATTTAATAATTGTTGAGCTATTATAGTTACATACTAAAAGCTAATTAATAAAAAAAAAAAAAAAAAAAAAAAATTATAGTATTATACGAGTATTAGAGCTATTCGACAAAATATTAAAGTTAATATCGCCACATATATAATGTAACCTAATGTTGTTATTCATACTAAGGAAAATTTCAATGGAATCTAAAAACAAATCAACATTGTAATTTGACGATCTGTATATTCCAGTAACCCGGTAGTTAATATATTATTCAATTAATAAGATGGTAATATCTAATAAGTTACAATATTCAATTACAATATAGTTTATACACGTAATATAAAAACAATCTTTTACAAAATTAAATTGATTTAATTAAAGTGCCTAGACAGTGATACTGTTTATATCCAAATAAGCTAAAGTTACAATCATTAGTTAACCAAGTTTCACTAAGTACAATAATATCGAATCTACTCATAGTACTCATAGTACTCATTAAAGTGGCTAGTTCGTCTAAATTACATGTAATACTACTTATATTCATTGAAAAAATAGAAAACCCTTTTTCATAAAATTTAACCTTATTTAAAATATTAATATCTTTTGTTTCAACACAGTTTACAGCCTTAATTTCATTACATATATTTTGTAAGGTATGAACCATTTAAATTTAAAAAAAAAAAAAATATATATATATAGTACTAGTAATATCAAAAATTAATTTTTTGCTATGCCATCATAGAGTTGAACGACTTTTTTTTTAATATCAAATTTGATAAGTTGATTGACAGAGATTACTCGAAAAATTTGTGAACTTTAATTTTTTTCATTTCATTGAGTTAGTCCAGATATATTTGAAATCATACATCTTTGATAATAATTTTGATAACCAGAAAAACCTTTTATTTTCCACTGATAATTTATCATTTATAAATATTTTTTTATCTGGGAAATTCGAATTAATGTGTTTGGCCTGATTACCTAACTTATATAAAGTTTTAATTTCAGATAAAAATTTATCTTTTGTTATTTTATCAATTAAACAAACAATAAGAACAATAATCTTTCCTTGGCTATCTTTATTATTTTTCAGTCTATATAACTTCGATAAATCAAATCATAAAAAATAATATTTTTTTCCAAGACAGATTATTATTTCGTTTAATGATTCGTTTACACTAAATGGAATGCCAGATATTTTGATATTATTCAAGTTAGCAAGGCCACTTTGCTCGGATATATTAAAGTTATTTTTTAATAATTCTAATTCGTTTATCATATTTTTATATTTGTTCTATGTCGCTTAAACGGTATTCAACGTCAATACATCATTATTTACATTATCAATTACACTATCTAGTTTGGAATTAAAATCATCAATTTTATCTGAACAAAATGTTATTGATTTTTCTACCGAGATTGTCGTAGTAACCAAATTTTCAATCGTTGATAAAATATACGCTATATCCGCTTTAACAAGATTTAGGCTAGCTATAGATTCATTCTTAACTGAAATAGAGTTAGTATTATTTTTTCTTACTGTAATATTGGTTAAAGAGCATTTGACACATATCCATAAGTTCCAGTTAAATCCTAAATTTTGAAGCTTCTCTGGAGAGTCTATATCAGTACACTCGAGGTGGTAAATATTGCGACAATTACAGCATTTAATACTATTTTTCGAAGGAGAATGATCTCAAATGATTTCCAAGAATAAACTATTAATAAACCAGTAATTTTCAATAAAAAGCAATTCATATTAAATATAAAATCCTCAGTACTTCATTAGAAATAATGTAGCTATCTTAATACATACAAAATGAATTGCATATAAGTATACATAATATTATATAAATATAGAGTGCAAGTTTACCATTTTTTTTTTGATACAAAATCATTTCAGCGATAACAACCCCTATTATTCAAGTTTGTTAATAATAAATTTATATAGAAAAATAATAATAACAATATCATTCACAATTATTATTTAAATATAATATGAAAAAAGGGTGAATTTTAAAACTATGAAATGAAATGCGATAAAAATGTCTTTTAAATCGTAAAAAAAACTACTTTAAAAGGTAGAAGGTAATATAATATGGCCATTACTGTAAATATGAAAGGTCATCTTATTATGGTTTTTAAATTTTTAAACTAAATTATTAGTTATTGAAATGTTTGTTAAAAAAAAAAAAAACAGTGTAATAAACACAATAATCAATGAATATTTCATAGAATATTGAATCTTACAAACTAGATTAGCTTTTTATAATATATATGCATTAACAAATAATTTATATATAGATACAAACTTTTATAATGTAAAAATAGTAAAAATTAAAGATTTAAAATATTTTGGCAATAACTTATTAAACGAAATTTGTATGAATTTTAGTAGTGACTATTAATTTTTAAATTCAAATTATACAATCGTATAATTCATGTGGTGAATATGTATAATATTGACATTGTATTGTTATGTTAATGATAATACTACAATATTATCAAAATTGATAAAACTTAAAAATTATAACATTATATACTTTAAATTGTATATAATAAATATTTTATCCTAAACAGATTTATCTAAGCCAATGAAAATACATGGCAGTTTTAAATTTTATAATATTAAAGTACAAATACCTATAAATATAGATAGTTGAAAAAAAGATGGTAGTTAAGATGAGATGAGTTTTCTCATTACCCCAAACCTGCCATAACAATAATTTACGAAACTTCTTCAATGTTTATTTTTCACAATTTTTTTTTTTTAGTACTGAAATTTAATGACGCAAGTGCTTAAAATATTTCAATAGAAAACTAAAAGTTCAATATTTTTTAAATCTTCTTTGAACCAATCGTTGCATGGACATTTGAAATTTATGTGAATTCGTAATCGCCAACTCACCGTTACTAACAGTACAACAAAAGTAAATACACAATATTTATAATATTTATTAATTTAATTCCGTACATTAATTTGATTTCGTAATTTTTTTTCCGGCCGAATGAACTTATTTCCGGTCAATAAACACGCATTATTTATACTACGTTAACACTTCGTTTTCGCGCGGGATAAATTCTTGAAAGTTTGGCGGAAATAATAAATCGGTTTTAAAGGTTTTATGAAAGTCACGATTAATAATTTAATGACGAGGGATAAATTAGAAGAAAAAACACAAAAAATTCTGAACTATATAAGTTTATAAATACTAGTTAGATAAAAACAAATAATAAAAATAAACCATAATCGTGTGTACAAAACCATACTATAACCATGAATAATTATATTCGTATATTATACTATTGTATTATATATCCACTTACCATGAACCTGTAATACAAAATATTTTTTCAATGAAAATTCATTTATTTTATCTGTTTATATTAAGCTATAATATAATAATATAATATTATAAGCTTACAATAAATTATTATTTTTTATTTTATCGCTATGTATACAGTTTTACCGATGTTAGTCAACTCTAGCCTATAAAATACGTAAGATCTAAAACTTTAGTTCACCAAAACTCTAATGAAATTTCAGCTCGAAAAATTAAAATTTATGAAAGATTTTATAACAGATACTATTATACTTGTATACTATATACTTTTACCTATACCTTATAAATAAATAAATAATGTTATAACTTTACAATTTTGTTTTAAATGTTACATTTTAATTTTTCAGCAGAACACTTAAACAAATGACTTAATGGTTAAACTAGAGAAATTATTATAGTTGTCTTTATTAAGTAAATAATTATTAAATTTTTAATCACGTTAATGGAAATTGATTTCCTGTGATATCTAAAAAAAATATTTAAAACCTTATTTAATATTTACTTATAGTACAAAATTAGTGTTTTGGAAGTAATAATAGAATATTATAACGCATAAAAATAAAATAATGAAAATATCGACAATTCATAAAAAATCCTTCCTATAGCGGACACTTTCCAATAGCAGGCGATTTCTTGGGGACAAGGACATTTTTATTAGTTTTCAATGTAAAAACCTTCAAACAGCGTACTCGTAGAACAGCGAACCCCTGTTTAAAAAAAAATCAGGTATAACTGGAATTTGTATGTAAAACCAATATTTGACGAAATCGATTTTCTTTTTTTTAGTATATTTTAAAAACGAATAACCGTGTATATACCTATTTGAAATTTTCACAAAACATTTATGTTAGTATTTCTAATATATGAGATAATTTTCTAAATATTTTCTTTTTGAACTGTTTTTATAGATAATTGGGATTTTCAATTTATTTTCTTTTAATGTTGATAAAAAATTTTTTGACTCAAGAATCAAGATGCATGAAAATTTAATAGAAGTTGTTTATTTACCAACATTTCATATAAAATAATAAAATAATGAATTTAACTTGAACATACCCATTACAATGGTCCACTAGACAATTGCCTAACATTTTTATCTTCCAATGTATTTAAAAGGAAAATGGTCGTTTATTGAAATTATATTATATTTTAAATGTTAACAATATTAATTTATATTTTATTTGACTAAATTGTAAATTTTAAAAGCACTAGCTAGGATTAAATTTAAGATAGTGCATATTTTATTCTTCAAAACATTTACCTTTATAAATGTAAAAATGTACCCCCTCCGAATAGCTGTGGACAAAATTTTCGGTGACCGAAAGTGTCCGCTACTGAGAGGTTTCACTGTTTTTGTGTTTTCACCATTCGTACATAAAAAATTATATAAAACATCTATTATTGCAAAAAATAAATATATTAAATTAATAAAAAAAAATTACAAGTATTTATGACTATACATCAATAATAAAACTAATTATCAGTTAACTAAAAAAAAAAAACAGAATTTATTATAAAACAAGTAGGTATACATAATTATCATTATCGGGATTAAAATTTAAGTATAACTATTTTTAAAGTATTTTAAATTATAGTATACGTAGATTCTATAAAATATATTTTTATTTTCAAAATGCAAATTACTACGAAAATAAAAACAGTTTTCTAATCTACATTATTCCAGAATACCATAACACGTATGGATAAGAAAAACCTTCATGAAAAACATTTCTACACTACCATGCTGGTTATTTTTTCGTGTGGCAAAAACTAAAAGCGTACAAATATGGAACATATGCATACATAATATTTGCCAAACAAAATGTGCAGAACTCATATTCTGTGGGGTGGAAGATGGAAAATAGAAAGGTTTTGTGTTTCAGTTAATTATTTTGACACATGTAAGAATATGTGGTTTGACATGTATCCGTACGATTTATCTTATGAAAGTCACTTGGGACAAAATAAACACAATAAGGTTATGTTTACATTTTTGAAAACTATAAAATATGTGCATTTATTGTCAAATTTAGTTGAGCAAGGATCAGAATTTGGAATGTTACCTCTATTAAGTGCAATCAGAATAAAAATATTTGACAAGGCTCAGAATAATTAATCATAAATTATGACACATAGCGTGGACCAATGGCATTCGATAATAATATGTAATAGATTTATTTTTATATTTAAATGCATTGTATGGAGTGATAAAATTGTGATGATAATCATATTTTTAGAAAACATTCAGTATGTACATATTTTTCTGTTACGCTCACATTTCTCGTTTAACCAAAAATATCAACTTTGTTCCTTTTTTATATAGTTTTTAAAGAAAAAATAATTTTATGATTTCAAACATAACATAAACAAAATTATTCCAATTAATTTTGAAATGACAATATTCTCAGTTCTCAGTATTTAAAATAACGTTGTCAAATTAATACATTTTTATAGAATTATTATTGCAATTATTTGAAATTATTACAGTGAAACCTCTATTAAATAACACCTCTCAAAAATTGAAACATTAATAATGGGGGCTTCCTAAAAAAATTGTTATGTATTTAATATATTTTCAGTACCTACTATAACTTACATTATAATATATGCGTGGTAAATGTTATAGATTTAAAAACAATTTTAAATACCAAAAATACATTTATTACTTAAACGGGTATTTACTCACAGTTAACATGCTTTAAGTTACTTATTTAAACTTAATAAAATAATTATTTTTAAACACAACCTTGTTTTATTATAATATTCATGATTTATTTTAATTTAAATCTAAAACAATGTAAACCATTATTTACTAGGAAAAATATCATGTTTGATATGCATAGCATACTTCCCAATAAAATAACTCAAATTATTAATACACACTATACATCATAATTAACAAATTTATGTGAAATATGATTATTTATGCATTTACGATATTAAAGTATACATAAAACCGTGATCGTGATTATACAATAGTACTTTTTCAGATTATTATTCATACAACGATAATATGGCATTAAGCCAATACGATACGATATATTATGTATTCAAGTGCGGTTGGATTTAAAAAATAAAATAATAAATTACCTAATCATATTGATATACAGGGAGTCCCATAAAGCTAAATTTATAGCGTCAACATATAAATTGTGTTACTCACTATGCTGTACTTGCTTAAAATTATTTATCACTCCAAGATCACACTGCAGGCTGTATGTAGGTATTAAGTATATATTTCGATCACGCCATAATATCACGGGATGTAAAAATGATTACCGTATACGATACTCGAATTGAGTATATGCGTATTCAAAATAGTATTACAATTATCTTCAATTGTCATATAATTTTTTAAAACAAGAAATTCTTAAAATATTTTGTTGGAATACTATCTAAGAAATAGCTGTTATTCATTACTCATATTGATCATGTTTATTTTATTTTTTTACAGTAAAAACATTTTTATTTTATTAAATTAACATAATAATTATACTTTCTAATGTTTTTGAATTCTGATAGTATATTTTTTCTGAAAATGCTATTTTGGTTCACTCATTTTATAACAATGTCTATTTAAAGGTAGATAAACGCATGAATAATACTAATTTAAATAACTTTACAATTATTGAGTTAAACGCTTACAAAGCAGTTAAAAAACTATAGTTAATATTACTTTTGGTTTATGTAGAGGATAGGTATATTAAAAAAATAAATAACAAATAACTAATATTTTTATACTTAAATAAAATAAATAAATATGCCTTAATAAACTAAGGTAATAATAGTATTTGATTATTGTCTTAATAATATAGTAAATCCGTAATTAACACGTATTACTCCACCTATATTGATGTAGATACATATATTTTTATGATTCTACCAAAAAAAATAAAATGCCAAAACTACTTAACAGTTTAATATCTCGTATCTAGTTAAAATATTTTATTATAAGTGTATAGTTATTTAAGTTACATTAAAAATACAGTAGAACCTCGATAAATCAAACTTCTATAAGTCGAATTTTCGATAACTCGAACGAATGCAATGGGCCCTGGCATTTCAACTTATGATGATTCGAACCTCTATAAGTCGAATTTTTGATAACTTGAATTTTTTTTCGCCTCCAACAAAATATTTTTCAAAAATCATACGTCACATATCTTGTAGAAAAACTTTTATGAGAGTTTAAGTGATTCATATATCTGCAAATAATAAAAAAAATAATAAGACAAGTCATTTTAATAAGACTAAAATATTACGGTTTTATGCATTACGAACAGTTTCCAATTATTTTACGCAGTTATCACAAGCCATATCTAATACCAGATAAATTTTAAACTAAAAAGTAGAATGTTTGATGACGTCTACTAAAACTACAAAAATAGGTATTAAACATTTAAAAATATTATTGTTTAACAATTAAAATATTAACTATATTTAATAAAACGCATTGCACTTAATGATCATCGTAATTTTCCTTTTTTGAAGAAAAGTTAACTTTCAAAAACCTCATCATTGATTTAATTGTTAAGTGCAGTGTAGATAGATGAACTTGCTCAATTTATTAAAATCACATAAACATATGGGCTGGTATTTCATGTGACTATGTGATCGATATTTTACCTACAATAGTCCTACTGAGTTCAACAATGAAAACATAAGGACTTATTTTACTAGACGTTAACCCAGCTAATTATCCAACTCCTGTCATGGATTATTTAAAATTTAAACCATTAATGTTAGTGGATCCATGTAAGTGGATTAAATGTGGTGTAATGCATCTATTGGTTGATCCTTCAAAATCATTATATCTTTAGACCATCAAATTTACTTTATTAATTGATATTATTTAAAAATAATGGTATATAAATTCAAATTCCAATTCTAATACAAAGAATATTTGATGAGCGCCATAATTTAACATATGGATTGAACATATACTAATATTATGTAAGTACTAAGAACATATAATTAAATATTAAACTTTTAACTATTTTAAGAGTAAAAACAAAGTTATTGAAGAGGGAAATTTAAATTAATCAACTAGTTATGGTTCTACAATAAGTATTGCATACTTATACTAATGTTAAAAATCAATAATTAGTATATTCATAAATAACAATATTATTTGTTGTGTGTTACATTATTATTTATTATGTACATTTAACATTTTTATCGTATTTAAAATATTTATAATATATTGCAATTAGAAGATACATGTATAATTACCTTATTTTTTAAATGTAATAATAACATAAAGCAGTTAAAGGTATTTAATTAAATTTATTAAATATTTACTAAGTTATTGTAAGCCGTAGTTTGTAAAGCAGTGAACCAGAATTAAAATACTAACCAGAATCAATCAAAAAATAAAATTGTTGCCTTAAAAATTATTCAATTTATTTTATATTTGATCCAATAGTGCGAATAATATAGTTTTAAAGTTGTCATAGAAAATTGACCGTTTTATTTTTTTTAACTAATATAATCGATCCATTATCATTTAAATGAACTACATACATAATGATAAGATTAACACTGTATAATACTAATTAGTAATTTATGTACAATTATTATATAAGACAATGAGTTTTTAAAGAATTATTTTGTTCAATCTTTACTGTATTATTATTTTTTATTGATATTATACAGTTAATATAAAAAAAAATATAATTTTCATACAAAATACATTGATATTAGACAAACTTTTCTAGAATATACTTCGTCGGAAAGTACTGAGTATAAAAAATACAATGTAATGTCGTCATTATATATAAACTGAGAGTAAGTTCTATTTTAACATTGTCTGCGTTACGTTTGTTGTAAAAATGGTCTACTCAATAATAATAACAGTAATGCTATTGGTGATTAATAATAATGTTTTATTCTTAAAAGTCGTCATTGCGACTAAACAATCGACCGAAGAACATTTAATTTATATAATAATACGAGTATATATACTATGTTATCTACAAAAATACAATATATATATATAAATAGAGGTATTTATACTATAATTTACTTAAACCTAATAACTGATAATAATGGATACATCACATCACGTACCGTAAACCAAGTAAATAATCATCTACCGTGTTTAAGGTTACTAACCATTTCAGAAGGTAATTTAAAGATCTCGATAACACGGCGTTAGAGTTCGGCAATATCGGTAAACTACTGCGATGCACCCGTTTTCCGACCTCTCGTAAAAATATATTACTCAACAGACATACCTATTGGAAAAGCTACGTAAAGACCTGGACTGAGACCATTACAATATACTAGTCTATTTAAATAGCAAACATACTGCAGGATAGACATATTTAGTAGATATAGTTAGGGTTTTAAAATGTCATGAAATTTATTTTCTTGAAATATTTCATTGCAATGAAAAATAAAATATAAATTATTATACCTTAAAGTTTATAATCACGTCAACGTGCAAGTGAACATTTTCAAAAGTTGGTTTATTGTGTGAAACAAAGAAAATAATATGTATAATAAATAATAATAATAATAACCAATATAAGGATCCAATTAATAATTCAAGTGATAAATATCAAAAATGTATAGTGCATATTTTTGCATATTTACTATCAATATTTTCTGTATATAATCAATATATTATTTTTAATCAACTATAACCGAATGCATTTAAAAAAAGAAAAAATATTTTTCAATATTTCATTGAAATATTTCAAAAAGAGTGAAATTTACAATTTCGAAATATTTCAAATTTAGAACCCTAAATATAGTCCCTGCGCAGATAACGTAAGTCGTTATTATCTTCCGTCGCCGTTACGCCGATTTTGACGTATACACCGCACGTGGACATGACACAATGTACGTCAATATGAGACGCCAACGGTTTTATTATGTTTATTATAATTTATATCGTCTGTATATTTTGACGGCCAAGGGAACAGTAACGGGGATTGATCCGCGGGTGATGCGAGTCTTCCTTATATTATTATATTATACTAACCCCTAATAGTGTGTGTGGTGATATTACTCACTTCGGTTCGGAAGATCGTTCTCGCGATTCTCTATATCAGTGGCGCACAACCTAAAGGTCGCCAATTATTTAACACCAAATGAAAAAGTCATATACTAGGTAGTAGGTATCTATGTATATTTTGTATTTTTTGTTTATGTTTTTTAGATTAATTGAATTAAAGAAATATTAAAATCACCTAAAATTAACGATTTAATTTATATGAATTACATTATTTTAGACGTTAAGTACAAGTAAATATTATACACTTACATAATGTTGGTAGGAACCGGGTCGCCTCATCGAAATAAATTAATTCGAGGGTCGTGGATCAACATAGGTTACGCACCACAGCTCTGTACCAAGAATGACTAACAAGTTGGGCTGCGACGTGAGTTTAAGGTGATCGTAACTCTCTTTCTTCATTTCATGAGTTTTTTTACAAACGCAAAGACATACATTTAAATATTTTCTTAACTCACGAATACAAAAAAAAATAATTAAAATAAATTAAACTGTTCTATTTCAGTTGCAAATTTAGTAGTATTATGAATCATAACGATTTACTTGACGAAAAAACACTATTACGTATTTTACTTTTAAATTACTTTTTAACCATATCTTATTAAAATTAATCGTTCGTATAATTAAACATGTTGACATATTATTTCTTGTATAAATCTATAAAATAAAGCAAAGTTGGCCACTCCTGCTCTTTACTAGACGTATACGTATAAGTACAGTATAATACCACCAGCTGAGCGACAACGGGCGGTTAATTCCCGTGTCGTCCATAATACAATATCGCGTCTAAGCCCCCTCTGGAAACTCAGCGTGAGTTTAGACGCATGGCACATTTTTCGCGGCCAAACTGTCCCGTAAACCGGAGTTTCCGTTCAATATGATAATATTATTTGTATAAAAGTCCTCCACCGCGTTTCAACCAAGTGCACCGGTATGATAATATAATCGCAATTTTAGGATATTATTATTATTTTATATGATTTATAAATATATATATATTGGACGGGTGTTCCCGTGGATTTTTATTTTGTTTGTTTTATTATGTTTGAAAAAAAAAACACGCGTTAATAAACTATGAGCTTCGTTTTAATATTATTCAACATAAAGTATTAATAATTGACAAAGTTTTTTTTTTTTTTTAAATAATATTACCTTTTTACTGATATTATTTCAAAAGTTGGCGCGCTACATGGCCTTCCAAAATGCCGTTCACTATGTAATAATATATATTTTTTTTGTCTGTACCATTTGCGAGATTATACACCCTGTAAATATAGGATTCCACACAGTGTTTGTCAATGTAAATATCTTATTTTAACCAACTAATATTTTTGAAATATGATTTTGAAAACATATTTTTTATTATTGGTTGGCCCTGGTTTCTTCCTTCAAAATTTTTATTTGTATCTGCACTTATCACATTTGCTTTATTTTTTCTAAAAAAAGAAAAAGATTTTAAAAATCTTATAGAAATAAAAAAAAATTCTTATTAGAATGTTATATTTATTTCCATTCAATCTATAATATATAAAAGTTAATAGTTATGTTTTCTTTTGTTTTCACATGAAAAAAAATAATTATGAAGTAAATATTTTAAAAGTATGGGGTTTCTAATTTATAATATGTTTTCTAAATTCGAATAGTTATTCAAGTCATAACTTTTAAAATTCTTGATGTAGATAAATAATATTAATGTACCAGAGCAACATATTGAAATAACCTGCACTATATATACAAATACATTATCGGGAATCACCGTCTGTAGGATAAAATGGGTTTTCCAAGTTGTCAACAAATATATTTTTTAATATAATAGATTTCCGTTTCATTGCAATAATATAAAGCCTATGGCATACGTCACCGATACCCTTTTGCACATCACTATAATAATAATAATAATAATAATAATAATAATACTAACAACAAAAACCGTTTATTCGCTAACATTATAAAAAATGGGCACAACAGTTATTCATTCAGTTCAACGCTACGAACGGAATATATAATACAAAATTATAATAGCGTTCGTTCGATCTACTTATTATAATATTTTAGATATTATATATAATAATATGAGTTTTTATAAAATATAAATAAATAAAAAAGATTGGTCTGAACTCCGGAAAACCACGTTTAGAAACGTTGAGTAGATAATTGTTATTTTGATAATTGAATTAATAGTTTTATGTAACTATGATATTATTTAGTTTATAATTTGATAACAAAAAATCCTAAAAAAATATTAACAGAAATATATGATATTGACTCTGGGTCAATTTTGCAATAGTAAATGTTGTAATGTCGTTGGATATTTATTCTATCAATGATGATGCAATATTAATACATTGTGGATGGTCATGTGTCTTAATACGGGTGTAAAACACATAGTTTTATATTATTCAAACGATAAAAATTGCATTATTCAGCTTAATGATGTATTAACAACTAAATAATTTGTGTACTACACAGTGTGCTACGTGTCTAAAATACGCGTATGGAGTGTGCACCATATAATCTATAGTCGTTACCACACCATATCATATCTCTTAAATATATAATATTTATATCATCCTGTAACACATTAATTGATGACGGAAAAAAATACATCAACTACACTCGCCACTCGGCTATGGTTTATGAAGAATAAATATACTGTGTAACATCATTCAGTTATCAGGTAGATATTAGTTAGTAGATTTTATCGTATACCCATAAAATAATGACACACACTATAAAGTATTCATATATAGTATTAAACGATAGACAGTTTTTATTTGATTATAATTTATAGGTACCTAAGAAATATAAGAATTGTAGTCAAATATTTGACCTGGAAATTACAGTGTACACCTACGTGTATGGTAGATGCCGATTGTTGAGCGTTCCTCATCATTGAGTAGGTCACTTTAATGGGTGTGTTGAAATTTAATTCAATAATAAATAAGTAAATATACAAAACGCGGTTCTGAACGGAGAAGCTCTATCAACTAATATTTCTAAGGATATTTTACTATATAATATTTATTTTTCAGTTCGTAATTTATTATTCTGCTTTTAATATAATAGGTTGAACTATTTTGCACATAAAAAAAAATAATAATAATGATAATAATATTCTAATAACGTTATTTTATATTTGCATATAATAACAAAAGTTGTTATTAACTTATAAATCAATACTGACAACCAACTTACCGTAGAACGACACAAATAGGTTCATAGAATAAATAATATCATAAAATTTATTCAACTAACATTTTTGAAAATTTCGTTGTGTATAGGAAATAATAATATTTGTAATTTGGAACAAAAATATAATCGATATTGTTAAATACAAGTTTTTTTTTGACGATTGTTTTTATAAGTTATGGGAATTTACTTTTGACATATTAAAGTAGATGCTAAATACTTAGATACAGTTCGCTTCCGGAAACTACCATTCAATTTGAAATATTTTAAGGTCAGATTATTAATACACTTCGTTGTAATCCAATATATTTGTCGCTTTGCTCAGAATCTAATAATAAATCTAGATAAAAGTGTCTCTTGATTTTATAATTAAAACCAATCTTTTATAAACACGTCAATAATTAGATAATTTTTAACTTGTGTACTGATTCATAATACCCCTGCATAATACACTATTATAAATTTATAATTGTACAGTATTTCAAACAAAATAAATCAAGTTATTATCCTAATTATTATAAAAATTATGTTAAGTAATGGTTTGTATGTACAATGAGCAAGTACATTTGAATGGTAATTCTATCTTACTTAAGGGAAGAATCTATTCAGTGATTGAACTTCACAATATTATAAAACATAAAGGTAAAAAAATGATAAGTGTTTGTACAATGGTTTTCTTGGGGTCTTTTGATTTTTAAGCTATAATTATTGTGTAGGAACGTATTATATTTAACAATTTAAATTATAAATACAACTAGTATATAGTGTAATTGATAAAACGTTCAAAAAGTTTTAAATAACAAACGTATTTCCAATATTTTTTTCTTATTTACCTGAGTTTGATTATAGGTAATTCCATTCTATTAGTAATAAATCTGATTTTATTCTTAAAATCGATTCTACCGAACATACATTAATTGCTATAGACAACATATTATTATGTAGGTATATGGTTGTAAACTGTAGTTTAACACTAAATGATTTGAACACAAAATAAATACAACTAACCACATATTTTCTCACTATAATAAGACTACGCAACTAATCAATATAGGCTTAGCTAGCTTTAATAATCTTCAAATTTATACATTGTCAATGTATAAAACAGTATTAATATTATTTGTTAATATAATATAATATAATATGTCATTGATATACCGAGCACTGTGTAAGTGTTTAGTTATTGTGGATCAATTATTATAGGATAAATGAAACAAAATCATAATTTAATAGGTGTGAACCAAAAAAAATAAACGTGGCATGTATAATATCGATACGAGTATAGACGGTTGAATTTGAATATATTTTTTAATAATTTTAATTAAACGTTACGTTTTTGTGTTTTGAAATTTATTAATTTAATAGTAATGTTATTTATGCGTTAGACGCTTTTTCAGGTTTATTATATACCACAATACATCCCGCTGCGAGCTAACCAGCTGCACGGAAGCGCAGATACAGGACTCGACCGCGCTGCATCGTTAACGATATATCATACCGTCAACGAAATATTATCAATGTGCAAACTGTGTGTATTAGAAGAACCCAAGCAAACTAATTATAAGAATTCAGATAACACGCTGTGGATAGAATATTACATCCAAGGGGAATTTGGAATCAACATTGCCGATGTAAAATAACCTGTAAGCGCATGTAGCATGTACGCAATGTCAAAATGCATGATGTATATTCTAAATCAACAAAAACATAACTATAATACACTGCCTATAAGCTACTATTTTTAACTCTAAATTATAGCCAGAAAATTAAATCGGCGAAGAAAAATATAATGAGACAGTGATTTACTCGTAATTACAATTATATTCGTTATACGATATTCAACAACAACATAGTATATTACTTCGGTTAGTTTGTGCACCATTACATTAAATATATCAATTAAGCGTTTTATTTATAGATTACAGTAGTATAGTGCCTAAATGATTTAGAATCCGATCACACGAGATTCCTAGTTAACGGCGCATGTACAGAGCGCTTGAAAATAAAAATAAATCAACTTTTTTTCGTCAAATTAATTGTTTCCGACATAACTTTTTGAGATATATATGCACTGGAGATGTATTAGAGCAGTTGAAAAAGAAAAACTTTTCTTAAGTACTTATAACGATCGATTTTTGAATAAAGTATTTTTTTTTTTTTGCAGAATTACAAAGACATTTGAAAAAAAAAAATGAATGCATAAAAAGTTATCTCTCTATCTTTCTCCAATAATAATAAAAACAAAACAAAAAAAACGTAGTCAAATACATCCATTTTATAGTTTGCGAAGTTTAGTGGAAAATATATTGTTTTTCTAAAATCTTTTAATAAACACGACGTTGATGAAAAGTAATTATAAATAAAAAATATAATGTATAATATTATATAAATAACATATTATGTTTAGACGATAAGTTATATAAATCAAATAGCGTATTCTAGAGATATCTTCTCCTATTTGATTATGTCTTCTATTATTATACTAAGTGATAACTGATAGTAAAAAATAGTAACTAAATTAAATTAAAATTGTTTTGTTTGTAGAATATAATTTGAATAATTTATATTATTTAAGTATAATAATATAAGTGATATTATATTTTGTATTAATTATAATTAAATGTTTACATAACCAGTGCCGTATATAGAAATTAATTTCAAGGGTTTGTTTAAAAAAAAAATCCATTCTTAAATCTCAATTGATTATGCAATCAAAATCAATGCCCTTACCAACCATACATTTGGGGGGGAAGAGGGGGGTTGAACCCCTACCCCTTTCTTCCTACATACGCCACCGTACATAACTGTATAATAATATGTAGTAGTTGCATTCCTACTCCGACTGTAATGGAGGACAAATTTATTTCACACAGTGTGTGTGCTTTCGTAGAAAGTTACCAACAAATGTTTAAGTGTAGTCTTATCTCAAAATCTTAAAATATTAAACACAATATATTCTACGATCAAATGTTTTTCTTCTGCTATCTCTTGTACCGTATATCGTATATATTGAATACAGAATCTCTGGATTTCGTATGGAGATCGCTATAGGCGACATTTTGGTGGATATATTTTTAACGAAACTTCTCAAAGTTTATATTTTTCATCATTCATATTATTACCTATATAGTACAGATACTTTAATGTATAAAATCCTATGACCTAGTGACGACGTGTAGAAAATATCTATACCCACAGTCCGCGCGTTTATACTGCAACGCGGATATTAAGTGTATACTGACTATAACGACTTGTATAATAGTTGTTGTACATATTACGCGCATATAATGTGAATTAACGATTCTTTTCATACTACACCTGCTACCTTTGTTTTTGTTAGATACGCCTAGTCGATGCAGTGTGTATAATACTATTATGAGTTACGATTCGACTCAAGACGTGGTTATTGCGCTAAAAACATTCTCAGATTAACGTTAAAAAATATTCTCGGTTTTCCTTGTACATAATATTTGAATATTCAAAGCGGTCCTAAAATACACATAAATTGAAATTTGAATATTTATCGTTGGAAAACAAATAATAAAGCAATACATTTTTCAGACCAAAAAATAAAACGGAGTGACAAGAAAAATATTCTTGCGGATTACCAACACGTTCGACACATTATTCATATTTAATTTATTCTCATTAAAATAATTGTAAGCACAAGATTTACATAAAATTGCACTAACTGTGTAAAACGAAAAACACAAATATTATTCCATCATAAACAAATTTAATTTTTATTGCTGTTTTGATGAAATACGCATTTGGAACAAACTTAGCCTCAACTTCTTATAAATAAAAAAAAATTGAACGATCCATAAAAGCGTTTAAAAAATATAACACAACATGGTGATTGGTAGATTTATTTATTAATAATAATAATAATAATAATAAAAATGTATTATGTTTAAATAGTTTAATGATATTTGAAATACATCAATGAATACTTGTTTGCTATTAAACATAGTGCGTACAGAAGATATTTCTCCATAAAATAATTCCATAATATTTATTTAACTAGTTACTAACCTATAACACTCGGCTATACCTATACATTTTAGAATTATTACATGCAAAAATGTCATATTTGGTACGCAAAATAAAAATTTGTCTTATTTAATGTAAAACAAAATAAAAATGAGGTACCAGGTAAGAGTTAATAGTTATTTAATTTAAATTTACAATATATTTAACATAAAACTTAAACGTTGAAAACAATTTTCAATTTTATGACAATTTGCTGTTACTTATAGGGATACCATATCTCACATTTCTACATTCTTGACAAGATTTATATTGACGTATAAACAAATGCCTAATATACTTATATACATGACACCTATTGACACCTATTAATTATTATACAATTGGGTGATTTTCGTTGATTTTTGTTGTATTTATTTTAAAATAAAAATAAAAATGTAATATCATCATAATTAAGATACGAAGATAAAAATAATGAGCGTTTTGTGCTTGCCAGAATAATTTTCAGCACAAGTCATGAGCTACAAGTAAAAACGATCCTATGATTTGATGGAGAATTTCAGACAAGAGGACTTTTGGTATTTGTAATAAGTGTCTGTTAAGTGTTCTTAAGTTAAGCTTTTGGAGAATTAGTTAGACAACTTTTCCTTAATTTTACCGGGCTATATATTATAAATTACAGAGATACAGTTTACAGAGTTTATTAAGTTGATACTGACATCGGGGATATCGACAGTTTTTAATTACGACTTCCGCGTTCAGTAACGTATTGAATGGATAGATAATTAATAGCATATTTAAAAGTTACAACTATTAAGATTATAAATTACCACAATCGTTATTAAGTCAACTATATAACGTCCCCGTATTTACAATATTCTCATCTGATGAGTATACGAGTACTGTTGATTGTAATTAATCATTATTGCTGTCTGCCACGAAACGAAATTTCAACGTCATGAAAACAATTAAACATCGGAAACGTGAAAAACAAAAAAAAAATAATTTTAAAATGAAAAATAAATTTCTAAAATGACAAACCTGCAGTAGCAAATATGATTAAACGGTTAAAAACAAAGTATTATGAGTATATTGATCCAAACATTTTCATAAGTCATAACGAAACTTATTAATATAGACATTGGTATGACGTGTGATTTAAAATAAAAAACGTTCTAAGCTATAATAGTAATAGCAAATATCCTGCAGAATTTAACGTGAATATTATATTCTTTCTGTTCTTTACTAAGAGGTTATTGTATTTTTTTTTCTGATTAGATTTTGTTAAATTTGTTAAATGTTTGTAGTTCGACTGTGTATGCCAATAAATATCATATCATTTAATCATACTATGAATTTTAGCCAAATTAATCATTAGATAATAAATATATTATATGTCTGTTGCTGTCGTGTAAATTAAGCAAAGCACTGTCTTGTCGAGCAGTATTGTATTGTCAAGCTGCAGGATTATCAGGCACCAACGTTTGTCTACACACATAGTACCTACTGGATGGTCCATAATGCAGAAGACTCCGTGAAGTAACTGTATAGTATTATGCTCTTCATCAGTAATAGCTGGCACTTTAGCCCAATTGTATTTCTAATACAAAATATGACTTTTATGAATTTCACTTGGTGATTAATATCAGATAAAAATATGTGTATAATTAGATGTCTCAGGTATGCTTACGTGGACAATAATAGTTATTATGCTTTTAATATTTAAATCAAATTATATTTTATTTTAATTCGGACGAAATGTTTTATTTTTGATTGGCGGGTGATGGAAATATACGTTGCAGTTTTTGTTTTGATTTAATCACTTTGTCTATACATTACATTATTTTGGATCTTCATTACCAATGTTCTGTAGAATACCTATTATTATTTCAACTGTAGATATTGTGTTGAATGTTGATACGAGCAAGTAATTTACTAAAACTTAATAAAAAATATAAATTTTTGCGTTTAAAAATGTGTTTTAATATTGTTTGTATAAATTTTGGTGTGGATAATTATTTGTTACAACGTTAATATTATATTTATGAACGGCGTATTCGTTTTATGGCGATTTATATAAAATATAACATTCTATGTCGATATTAATATTATTGATATTATAATACAATAATTTTATTCTTAAATTGTGTAATTTTTATGTACCGTCGTATTTATATAAAATCTATAATAGATTAGATTATAAAAAACGCAAATGGTTAAATAAATTGCAAATGACGTGATAAATCTATTATGAGCAAGCGCGTGTGGGCTACTAATCGATTTCCAGAATGGTGGATAAATCACTCATCGTAAGTTTTTGGCTCGAGATGGCACTTACGTAATTTTGCGTGCCACTCGTAATTTATTGCTCGTGTTTTTTGTGCATTTTTTTTTTACGTCTATAACCGATATTCGCGTTTGCATGTATTAGCGTTTTTAAATTTACAATTTTTTTTTCTTACATAAGTACGAGAAATGATTAATGAGACCCATGGCATTTGCCGATATCCCAGGACGTTGTTTTCGCTCATAAATATTTGGCTATCAACTCGCATGCGCCGAATACTATTTTTTATCGCGAGCCGTACGCGGTCACGTTATTATAATAACTATATATACTAATAAAGCGCCAATATTATTGTCATATTGGCTTGGCAATTGTTTTCGTAAGAAATGGAGTTAATTTTATTATAATACATTATCAAAACATATACCTAATTCATACAGCTGTCTAAGCGATTTACCTAAATTCTAAACTATTTGTATATCTATTAGCATTAAAAAAACATTTATGTTATCCGGAAGTTAAGTACACTTTTCACTAAGGTCGTCAAAATAAGATTTTACTTGAATTTTTTTCTACAAAAATTTTAAATATTTGTATAACACGTGGCATGTTAATACGCGAACGTCGCGAACTGTGAAATGCAACAATAAAACTGCCAGTTATGTCAACGGTACGAAAATACTGTATCGATTTGAAATGGATGTCGATTTGTGATAATATAATAACAACGCATTTTTGACTAAGAAAACTGCTGCATGACGCGAACAATATTATTATTCAACAAAAGTTCTGTGTACATAATATATTATTATTATTATTATAAAACTTCCACTCGATATCGTTGTTTGCTCGTCATTTCAAATACGCGACGAGAATGCAAGAGTAGGAGAAAGACAGCGAATGAGAGAGATATCGAAAAAAAAAAAGAAAAACACACAAGGGTTCACGGAACGTTTGTGTATTTTATTAAACGTGGGTATAAGTAGATTATTTATTAAAATTAAATTTCGCACAATCGCCGTTCGGGGCGAATGCAAAATGAGCCATTTCGTATGCGAAAAATAACAACGACGGTTGTTCATAATAAAATACAATTTGAAGAATTTGATTATCACAAAATGGCGGACGCAATTCACTACAATATTATTACAACACGACATACTGCTGTAAATACTGCGTTTCGATATCGTATTCGTAAATATATATTTATATTTATTATTGTAAATAATTTAATAACAATGAGTTGACATCAGCTCGTGTTGAAAATGTCCATCGATATTGTAGCGACTTGGCGCACATATTTTTATCTAATCGTCCGTATATAGTAATATTATTATGGCAATATTATCATTAGATAAATAATTAAATGAAGTATGCCTGTCTGTTCGTCGTAACTGTCATATATTATCCCATCATGTATTTCGTGAATTTCTATTGTTCCTTTATAATTTAGTGTTCAGGATTATCTATTCAACGTGCTATATATATATATACACACAATAATACACTCGCCCAAGTAAACATTTGTGATTTGGAGCAAAAACATTTTATAGAGTTCGAATTACCTTGCAAGCATAATTGTAACAGTGATAGTACTATATGTATGCCAGATGTTTATTATGCCATATAATATTATATAAATCATATCTGAAATTTATTTAAAAAAAATTTAATTATTTTTACTTGTATGCATTTTAAGGTAAAATAACTTAGTCCTAAGAGACACGATTAGTTTATGTGATTAATTATTATATTTAGCACAATATTTCAATATAACGTATTAAGTAAGTAGTAACGCATAAATTGTTTTAATTTCATTAAAATACTTTAGTATAACTAATATGACACTAAACATTATATTAATTGGAAGTTTAAAATTATGTATAAAAAAAAAAAAATAATAATAATAATAATAATAAGAGATAATTGAAAAAAAATTTAAAAACAAAAACATTGTATGCCTGTCAAAATGTAGAATAAAATGTGTGAGCTTGTTAGACTGATCAAATGGGCGTACCGGTACCATTGAACATAATATAACCGTGTATGATAACAGTATTGTGCGTATAATAATAGTACAGAGGTACCTACATAATATATCCAGTGAATAAAGAACATAATAATATATTGCATAGATTATCGTTATCACGACATTGCACAAAAAAAAAAAATAATAATAATAATAATAAATCATTTGCGAGAGATCTATAACAAAATCCGGGAGAGAATCCACTGTTAATCATTCGGTTCGTTCGTCGCGAAAGCTGTTACTATCGCGCACGACTGACGTTTCTACGGTACCGACAGCAGCAGCAGCCGCTGGATTTACGCGTGAGTTTTTTTTTTTTCTGTTTCGGAAAATGGCCGTCCTTATTCATAATTATTATTATTTATTATTTATTATTATTTTTAATTTAATACCATATCAACATTTAAATATTTTATCGTCACGACGACCTGTATATATTTTTATTTGTTTTATAACTCATAATATATGATAATCAAGAACAATTGTTTTGTTCATTAAAAACACGTATTTGAATTATTTATGTCAATATTTATTATTATCCTGGAGTATTTGATTTAAACACTGCAAATGTTATATTTTTTTTTTATTAATTGGATTTTTTTTTTCTTATTAGAAAATTCGCTTAAATGTTTAACAGTTGACTACGGTATTTGGTAGACAATTTGATTTATAGTTGATACATTGCAAGGATAAAAAGTATTAAAAAACTTCTTTAAGGAAATGTATTCTTACTAATAGCTTTTAATGACTTAGAAAAAAAAATGTAAAACAACTGGTAAACGGCAAAAGGTAAACAACACTGCAGCTTACAACAAAATAGATTTTTTTTTAACATTGTGTCGTGTTATTTATATAAATTACAAACGAATCTTAAAATTAAAAATGAACTAACGGATACCTGTAGTTCTGTAATATATGTATATTAAATTCGGAATATCAAACAATGAATAAGTCTAAAAATGGCGTACCCAGGATTTTTAAAAGAGCTTATAGTTTTTTTTTTTGAATTTTTTGTATCTGTTCAAGAGAAGACCTTTCAAAAATACATGATTATGATTATAATAATATCAAATTAATATGGCAATTGAATATTAAATTAAATTAATGATATGGCAAATATTATTATACGTGGTTATAGCGCATAATATGGAATATTAAGTAAACCTTTTCGCTGTATTACAGGCTATCGACAATCATCTTTAAATTGTATAAATTTATCATGGTTTATAAAACGTACCTACCTACTTAATTATAATATGTTATTAAAACATATATTATGTGTGGTAAGTATTGAATATATATCTAGAAGGTTTAAAAACACTGCATCTGTAGTAAGGATCAATTATTAAAACAAGTATTTGATTAAAATTACTTTAAAATGTTAATAAAATTATGATTAATGTCTTAAATCGTTAAATATTATATTAAATACGTTATATATACTAATATAAAATAATGTAATCATTTATTATCACTACAAATTTAGGGTTTACAACCTTTTTTTGATATCTGGATGCATACACATGTTATCTGTGAGTAGTCGTTAAACACCTATAATAATAATAACCTCCTATAATAATATATACCTAGTACCCATAATTTCATAATTTCAACTTTATTTTGTTTTTATAAATTAAATTTGCAGTTATCAAACATAATTGTACGACGAATCTTAATACTCAACGTTTTAGAGAAAATAGAACGGTCTGTTGTTCCGTAATGTGTTTTAATTAATAGTATAATATTTATACCTATATAGATGTTTTTATTTTTTGTTCGTTAGACAAATTTACAATGATTCATTGTCAATTAAATATTACAAGAAAATTTTATGAAAGTATATTATAGTTGTTGAAATAACATATTAATTGTTATAAATAAAGAAAATATACATTGATAGGTATTACCGGGATGTATGTTTATGATAATATGATAATAATTTTTAATTTTGTTTTATATATATTGTATTATATTATTTTATAATATAATATGTTGTGATGTGTGTATGGAGAGTGATGATAAACAAATTTTTAATTATTTTTTTTTTTTTTTGGCCCTATATTTTTCTTTTTAAACCATATATTTACTTATTGATTATGCGTGAAATATTTATATTTTATTCTCAGACAGTTTCGATGAATATTGAAATAGCTAGGGGTCACAATGTTTAAACTTTATACGTCAATTGGAGTTGTATAATACGTTATCGTACCTATTGTACGTCGTTTGTAGACGGCATCCCCTATTTTTGTATTGTGTCTTAAGCACCACGATATTTCCAAGAATGAAAACGCTATACTCTAAAGCTTTTCTCGGCCTATTCTAAACATAAAATTTTACCCGTATTTCCCACAATATCGTATATATTCTGGTTTTCAGGCCTTGACTATTTTTAGTACTATGTAATAATGTAAAGATTTGTGTATATCGAATAAAATAACAACTAACGATTTACAATCATACATCATCACGATCGTCGTGATCGTCGAATGACTGGAGATAAATTTTTGGCGACTACTCGCGTTACATACTTACAGCCGGCATATAATTATGATACTCTACGTCATCTATTGCCGAATGGTAAATAGCTGCTATGCGGCCTCCCGACCACCAATAAAGATCGTTTACCTACCTACCTATATAGCTACTGCACTAATACTAATATTATATACGATGATATTCTTATAGAAATCGCATGCGCTCGCGGAAGTGTAACTAAATAAGTTTCATGCATGCACTGAACACCAATAGTTTCGGCGTACTAAATTTGAAATATAGTACCAATTTTGAGCACAGCCGCCGTTAGTATAATAATAACAATACCGTTGCTGCAGCAGTGTCTGCTGACACATAAATCAAATTAATGGGTAACGCGGTGGCCGTTTAGAGAGTACATATTACACCAGTACTGTAAACTTTGCTCGCTATGTACCCTCCCCCTCCCATAACCCCGTATAAACGCCGCGTTTTCCTGTAAAACAGAAATGTCTACTCTGCTGGGGAATAACTCTGATGTTTGAGGTATTGCCGACGACTTCGCTACGACCGTCCGGGTCACACGTGGTGACCGTAACACTTGTGCGGCAGTACCCCACTATCACATCGTTTTCTCCGACACAAAAAAAAAGCGACAACGAAACTTTCGAGTTCTTAACTTTTGTTCAAAAACATTTTATAATATATTCAATGTGATTCAGTTCACCAGGTATGTTCACCTTCATTAAATCCTTTAAAATAATGGTTTTTGGAATTCTTTGATACACTACGTACTACACGGGCTACACTATACATTTTCAAACACTTAGGATTATTTTAAGGAGAGTGATTGGTCGAAACAAAAAATATCCTCTTTTTTTAAACACAAAATACCCATTTTCGTTATAAATTTTTAAACAGATTCTCTCCCTTATTTTAATATGATGTTAAATAACAAAATATGGATTCAAGTAGGTATATATCTAAACATAAAAAAAAAAAAAAAAAAATTTTGAATTAACACATGATTAAATGAAAAAAATAGCGATGATTACTTAGCAAATTGTGAATCGCTGAATACTTTTAAATAGATATCTATAATTAGTAGAATGCAGAATCCGATTGGAGTCAGTACGGTCAATAACTAATTTCCGTAACTATATTATATCAATAAATATCAATTATTTCTGATACAGATCTGTCGATATATTATGATGTCTAATAGTGTTGTGTTGTTTTAGTTTGTGTGTTCACTGTTCAATCATCATTTTATTATTAAACATGTATAGCTTCAATAACTATATATATATAGGATATAGGTATGTATAGTGATTATTGTAATGATATTCAATTATTACTTATTAGTACTGTAAGTGATGATGAGCGATAGTGACAGTTACGCGTATTATACGCCCCAGCTCGCTAACATGTATTATTGCAAACAAAATTCAAACATGAAAAAAGTGTATGTTTATAAATTCTTAATTGTCGGAGAGGAGTGCTCTTTTCCCCACTGTTACTTATAGTCATTATTATTACCTCACCGTCCTGTGTATCCGTGTTAACTAAGATTAACAGACTATACTTATTTATAATATAGTTATATTATCTTCACGCTTATGCATAAATTATAATATATTATATATTATATAGGTTGTATCTAAACTCTCCTGTGATCAAATTCAGAACTGCTTCATTCGGGCAAGGAAAACCACATAAAATATTATTATAATATTTTATATCACATAAAACGACATCAAAATTATTAGGTGTCTACTAGTATTAAAATATTTAAGTTTATCTGTTATTATTAATTATTATATAACATCTTGTATAGACGATTTCTGTTTTGAGAATCAAACGTTCAAAGAATATTATAATGTATAATGTCATATAAAGTTTGCATACGATTAATACGAACCCAGTTGAACGAATGCGATGGCGAGTAGCAGGGTAGATACCTATGCGGTGAATACAGAATGTAGAAAATTATTTTTTTTTATTATTATTATTATATTATAAATAGTTTATTCCCCCATGTCCCAAAACGAAAACTCTAATTGATTAGAAGTTTATTTTTATTTATTTTTTATAGTTCAAACTCCGAATAAATTATCAACCGATAAAATATAAAATATAACAGTGTAGTGTGATTGACGTGCGAAACGTAACATTTTTGTCGACGAAACGGCTCGTTCTTAATAACTATATAATATAAGTAATAGCTAGTCGAACACGTCATTGATTCGACGAATACTCACTCGCGCATTTTAATACATCGATGACTAATATTAAAAAATAATAATAATAATAATAATACAATCTACCGTCGACGCTTTTTCGTTTTTTAAATTAATATTTATTCTGAGGCCGTAACTGCTCGTCGCGGTGCATAAAACATCCTATACTTTTTACATATACACTATATAGTATTATTCCAACAACAACGCGAAATTCACATAATGGACCAAATTCACAATACTTTCCAAATTTATCCTCACTACGTATCCACTTGTTTGCCGATATTTTCACAAATACCTGTACAGTAAAATAAATGCACCACGACATGATGACAATTTATTGGCTATACCGCTTGTCTCTATACACAAACTACCACGTTCGGATAGGAAGTCGTATTGGCCGCCACGAACGCTGGTGAATGTAAATCGTGATACCAATAATGTTCGCTTATAATATTGTCGTCGTTCTACTGATAATAAAAACGTGTGAACAGTATAATATATACTTAGGAAAAATTTGTATATGTACACGAACTCTTTTTTCGCATATAACGTCAAATCGTGCGTTATAACTCAAAAAAAAATATATATATAATTAAAACTTAAACTATAATGTTCTAAAGGATTTTTGACGTCTGCATCAGCGTCAAAACACGCCTATATCCGTGTAACACATTTATTGTATACTTTAATTAAGGTTAAAATTATAATATAATATAAGAACCTAATAATTTGTATTATTTCATAAATATCTGCACGTTTTTAATTTTGAACTTAGAATGGCTTATACACATAATTTAGATATTTAAGTAATATTTTATTATTTGCAATCGTTTTTTTTTTTTCATTTAAATTTAAATAAAACATAATATAACATCTTGCTATTTGACAAAACAAAAAGGATACAATATTATTATGTTTTTGTTATATACTATTTGTTATATTATGATTTTAATAAATCGTAAGAAGGTTCACAATCATTTTCGTGTCATGTCGCATACTATATTGTAAAATAATATTTTAATTTTTAATGCCTAATAAATAAAAATAAAAAATAAACTAATATTATATTATTATAAGATCATATGACATAAATAAAGCTACTCATTTATTTTCTCTACTTGCTTATTAAAAGTTATGATATAGACAAGGATCAGTAATATGTTTGTTCCAAAATCTTTATAAGGATTTCGATAATATGTTAAAAAATACAATTTGTTGCTATAAATTCGTATTGCATGGCTTTATAATATACATTACCTTTCTGTGGTATCTCCTATAATTATCAAATATGTAACTATGCTTGTATAATAATATAATAGTAAGATTTTTAATCATTAAAATTGTTTCAGTATTAAAGAAATAAAAAAAAGAATGATTTATTTTATGAACTGTATTCAATATTAGTTTAGTTATCAATTATCATTATAACAGTTTTACAAGATTTGTTGGATAATATTTTTATTTAGTATATTATTACAATGTTAGTTATTTGTTTCGTGTTTATATTTTCGTGTACTTAAATGTAAAAAAAAAATAATACACAATTGTAATGTGGCCCATCGATGCTACATCAATTCCGATCATAGGTACGACCAGAGTACATAATATTACAATTAAACCTTTTGTTTTATTTTTATATTTTTAAACAATATAATATAATATTATGTTTTTTTTTAATGAACATTTTTCAAAAACTGGAATATTTGAATTTGTATTTTTTAGATTACCAATATGTTACCGGGAATCGGTAGAATCTCCAAACACTAAGAATAAAATCGTGACACACCCTTTTGAATTATAAACGCCTAATAGTAATAAGAGATTATATATTATTGGTTATAAATTGTTAATTAATAATAATATGATGACGCGAATACAATTATTTGCGATCATTACCGATTATACGATAAATATTAACAAGACGTTTTAAGGTTTGAGCCGTTCTTAACCGCGTACCTAATACGTCTCTAAATCTGTCCATTATAATACGATCTCGAGTATAATAATATCATATACATGCGAAGACGTGCGATAAAATGTACACGCACAACGCTAATAATAAAGTATAATATATTATATAGACAATATAAAATTGCTTGAACGATATCGCAAAACATCTCTCTCTCTCTCTCTCTCTCTCTCTCTCTCTCTCTCTCTATCTCTATCCCTATCTCTATATATATATATTATATTATACATAACATACAACAAGAAAGACTTTACACGACGGTTATGTGCATGTGTCGTGTTAATACGGTAGTAGAACACGTCTACATACAATACTCTGCAGCATCTATGTACATATATATTATATATATTTAATATTACCTACACGCTGTGCGGATAAACACGTGTGCTACAAACAAACAAAATACGTATACACGACGCGCATATACATATATATATATATATATATTATAACGTGCATACGATAATACGCGTAATATTATTATAATATTTATACAACGTTACGCGTACCCACACTGTGTTCGCGCGCTGAAAATATACGCCGCCGTGTACTATTATATTATGTAGGTATATAATATTAAACATATATATATATATAATATATATATTGTTATTATTATACCTGCCGCACGCGATTTATCCGACTTCAATGGAAACCCGACGTGCGTCTGCCCACCCGTGTACACCACCTCCACCCCCCGCAATCGCCGAGATCCTCGCACGCGCGCACATCGCACGCACACGATTTTCGGAACTCGACGGCGGCGTGTAAGCCACGCACGGGACTATACTACACCCGCAGACTTCGCCGCACGGGTATATTAAAACATAATGCGCGCGTACTTACTGCGAAGGACTATAATATTATTATTATATTAATATATTATGCTAATACCGCGATACATGCAGCTATTACGATGTTATTGTATATACGAAACGTACACGCGCAGGACGCATTTTTTTTTCGTTAAAAAAGTAGAATATTGTATTATGATATACGAGTTATTATTACATATACATTAGGACATTTGGTTGAATTTTTAGGGGAGGTTAAAATAATCCAATGTAAATTGTGACCCCCAGAGGGCTCGCCCCCCCCCCCACCGTACTCCCTTAATATACATAAGTATGTGTCATATTACCTTTGATTTTTAGGGGGGTCTATTTAAATACTTCGGGGGAGGGCGCTAAACCCCCTAAGTCCCCCGATATCCGAATATATATAATAATAAAATTGTTATAATGTAATAGCAGATGCCGGCTAATATTCGAGTACAGCAGTCGTACACCTAAATTTAATATTTTGTTTTATATATTTTATCATTACATTATCGGTGCGCAGACGGGGGGTCGATTAAGAGATCACGATCCTTACCTTGAATTGTTTTTCTCCGTGAAAATAAATTTCTACGAAATTTACCTCTCTAATCCGCGGTAAAAATAATAACACGTCGTGTTGGAGAAATTATTATTAGCACAACCACGCCACCGAAATAAGCTCCGTATACATTTGTGTGATGTGAGTATTCTACCCCACCCCCCCTTCAGATTTAAAATTGTATCATATTATTATTGATATAGATACTGGAAGGAGTACACGTCCGTAATTTCCCGGTTACCTTTGTCTAGTAATAATAGTCATGTATGGCGATTCACTGTGCCGCCTGCTTGCCCACTTTTTCTCTTTAATTATGCAGTTATTCAAAATATGAATTTATGAATTTTCAAATATACCAACCTACTTATTAAGACGATGTTTTTTTAATACTGCAGATTTGATCTACCATTGTTTTGTAGTTTTGACAAACATTTTTGTTGAGCATAATCCATTTACGCTGTTAGCTATAATTGGCAAATTATCAAACTTAAAGTAAAGAATATTATCTACGGTAATAACGTAGGCTCTTATTGGTATTTTAATTATTATAAAGTAAGTTATGAGCGTCATTAACATTTAATATTTTACATACCTATAACTCAGTTTAAAATTAAAATATCCATAAAAGCCTACATAGTGCCATAGATAATATTCTTACTTTTATGTTGAATAATAAGTAAATTTACTATACTATTAAAACAAACAGCATAAAATGGATTCTGCTGAACGCATATTATTTGCTAGAGTGTACGTTAGACGAAGACAGCACATGTGGGTTCGACGTCCTCTTAAACATTATTAATTATCAATACATTATACTTGTAAAATAGAGCGTGTCGTTTAATATTGACGCACAATATTATTGATACCTACAGAGTGGATAGGTTGCTGTCAGGGCTGACATTTATTTGCATCTTAGCCACGTGAATTAGGCGCGATTACATATTTTTAACTTGACCCAGGGCAACTTAATGTTCAAATCCAAGTCATTATTAGCAATAGAATATCAATAAACGTCGATAATTTGGTATTATTTATACACATAATCGATTATATAAATCGTTTTTTTAAATAAAAACAATATAATTCAAACCCATATAGATGGTACTGCTATTTTAGCCAAAACAAAAATCATACTATTATTGGAGAGGCTTGAGAGAATAAAAAAACCTAGTGCGACATAATAGTAAAATGGTAAAATAAAATACAATGATGAATGAATATAATAATACATTATTATAAGTAAAAATAGGTACATTTTTATATTTCACAACAGAATATGTTTTAAATTTGCAATCGTGTAAAATGGAGTCTGGATAAATATTTGAACTAGTTTATGACAAAAGAGACTTGAATTTTCATTTAAATATTAATGTTTGCACTTTATAAAATTGCGAATTGCGTTTTTTTTTTAAATTGTTATGTGTAATTATTTATTTAGTAATTTCTTTTTAAGAGAATCAGTATAACTTCAAAAACCACTTATGGAAATAAATATTGTATAAGTAAAAAAGCGTATTAGTTGCTTTCTAGCAATCTAGCATATGTTAATATATAATTTTTGTCAAATTAAGACTGTAGTTTATAAATACTATAAATTGTAATTATACTGCAGTTGTTTTTTGAGAGATCTAAATTTAATATAAGTGACATCGACCATATGAAAACTTTTTTAAATATAAATATTTCATGGAAGCTATTAGAAGTAGAATGTATATCGAGCTACATAGAACTAACACTATTTATGTACAAAAAAAAAAAACACATTATTATTGCAATAACAAATACTTAATTGTCGTTTATCATCCAGACAGTTTACTTGAAATATCGTTATTTTTGTGGGGTTGAACATAATCAACCATTATCTAAGTATGGAGAAGCGCTGATTTGTGGTTTTCAACATACTGTCACGAGTTGCTTTGAATCTCCCTAGAGATGTCTAAAAATATATTTTACTTATTTATTTTTTTACTTTAATTTGAACGCTATATTAGTGTATACTATTTCCTAGTTAAAGTTTAACAGTACAGTAAAAAAACTGACTAAATAAATTATATATACAATATTCAGGGGCATATTTCAATAAAAAAACTGAGGGTGCTGGAGCCCTTCCATTTTTTTCATGTTATCTTATGGTTACGAGTACCTATTATTATTAAAATCTAAATTAACATAAACAATTCAGGGGTGCTAAGCACACCCAAGCCCTATTCCCTCATCCCTGAATTGCGCCTATGATAATTTTGAACAACAGCGCTGTGAAATATTGGATAGAATTTATATTTATCATTATAATATGACGCTATAAAATATAACAAAATATGTTAATTAATAAATAATCTTAAGAGGACGTTATACCCGCATGTGTTGTCTCTGTCTTACTAATGTAGATCATAGCTAATTTGCGTTCAGCAAAACACATTTTGTGATGATAGCTTTAATATTAGAATATATTCACCTATTATATAAAATTTAAAGGTAAGAATATTATCTAGAAAATGTCATATGCTTTTATTGATATTGTCATTTTAAAGTGAGTTATAGCAATGTAAAATATTACAACTTTAAAATATTCATAACTCACTTTAAAATGATAATATTAATAAAATCATATGACATTTTTTAAAATAATATTCGTACCTTTAAATTTGATAATTGGTAAATTTACTCTAATATTAAAGCTAACATCACAAAATGTGTTCTGCTGAACGAAAATTTGCTATGATCTACATTAGTAAGACAGAGACAAAACATGCGGGTGTAACGTTCTCTTAAGATTAAATCACATTATTTAATAATTTATGAACGTTTTTCATAGAATCGAAACAATGTTTTTAATATTTTGTTAAAAACTTAAAACATTTGTGATGAACATTTTGTTAATATTTTATGTAGGATTACACCTCATTTAAAATTTGTTGCATCATAATATTATTATTGTAATAATGTAAATCACGCAATCGTGTATTTCTATAACAGGGTTGTAAGGTCACTTTTATATAAAGCCAAAAAATGCATTCTGTTTTTACCATATTCTAGTAAGTATTGCCTATAGCATATAATTATGTTTATCTCATAAGCATAGTCTTGCATTATTAAAAGGCAATTTACCTTTCATACTTTAGATATTACCCATGTATTTTAGTTAAAGTGAAATATTACTTATTAATTATTATTATACTGCAACGTCTGCAATTAATTTATTGTGTTGTAATAGGGGCGGACTGGCCCCGTCACTCGTATTATATATAATTTAGCTCGACATTGCTTTTAAGAATAAAATGAAAATACACAAAAATGCATCTTATAAAATTATGATGAATTGTAAACACAGGATAATACACAATGTATACCTATAACGAAAATTAATGAACATAGAAATATGTTACTGTATTATTTCCAATTTATTTTTGTTATTGGTACTCTATTCTATATCCACTCCACACTCCAAAAAACATAAATTTTCCTTTACTTAATTTATTTGAATTTTAGTCATTTCAAGATTTTGTTACAAAATTGAATAAAACAACAATTGCAATGTTCTTAATTGTGTGTAATGCAAACTATAAATTTAAAAAAACTAGTGACTAAATAACAGGTAGCCAAATTACCTGATTTTTAGTCTGTAAGTGGCCGTTTACCTCAGCCGTATTTTTATTCATACACTAACATTTGTATACGGTATTTTAATATTATCAGACATGTGTAAAGAAATAAAAAGTTAAAAATTACTGTTGTATAAAATAGTATTTTAATAAAAAAATTTTATTTTATTATATTAATTAGTTTTTGGTAAAAGATTGCTCCAAGTTTTAAAATTGCTGACTTGGCTTTGGCTACCCAGTACGTTCCTAGTGTTGTTTATTTAATCTTTTGCCGATCCACGCTGTAATCTTTATTCAACAATGTGCATAATATTTTGGTAAATAGTTTGGATACAATAATTCGAAAGCAACGTTATAATTATTGTGATACTCATACATTTTATAAAATAATATCAAGAAAATAATAATAATATACTGCTTTATATTTACATATCTAGTTAAGCTTTTTTTTAATTTGCAAACGATAATTTTTACTGTGATATGACATATCATATTAATACAAAAGTCCAATAGTTTTAATTTTTTTTTTTTTTTTTAATTTCTATTCTCCAAATTACATTTGTTATAATTATAATTTGTCAACTGCATAGAGTTCTTATTCAGCAAACTTTAATACAAAATCTAATATGTTCATGTTCTAATATACGGCCGATAAATGTTATATCGTTTTACATCTTGTACATCGAAAAATGACGATTTTATTTTTGCTAATAAAAATGCACAACATTATATTATGTCTAATCAAAAATTATGTACTCAATTAATTGTACAATTTAACATGATTTCTTATTTTATAAAGTAAAAATTGGTAATGATTCTAATACACTATTTGTAAAATTAATTTGTACGGAATCAATATAATATTCGGTGGACGTCACTATAAATTCAAACTTTATAATTGTGAATGACGAACATTTTATTTCCGCTTTTCAATAAAAAAATATAGATGTCTATAAATTTAGTAAAAGTGAAAAAAAAAACGGATCTGTAACAGATCTTTTTAAAATACATAAAAATATTATATAACTTACAAAAATGATATGTATAGTCGACAATAATATTATTACACGCACTGTACGAGCAGCGGATGACGGCTCTTCATAACGAAATCAACAATATTTTAAAAAGGGGAAACCACGCTATGCGTATCGTACATTTAAATGCAAAGTATGTATATACATATCCACTCAATGTGGGACAAAGCGAAGGAATGACTCATCTCATCGAGCTGTCTGCAGTATATACTTTTTGGCGAGCGTCGTGTGCACGAGGGTGCTCCAAGATTGATATACGACGGCGGATATCGTTCAAAGAACGCCGCCACTGACTGTACACAGAATTCAATAAATTACGCCGTACAACCGGAACGGACTGGCGCGCAGTGCATTTAAGTTTTGGCCGTTCCAAAAATGCTCGCAAAAGAAAAAAAAACACTGTCAGGAAGTATATTATACATAGCATACATAATTATTGTAACGCCTGTATTATGCGATACATATAGACGTTAGGAAAGAGTATAGAAATCTGTTTGGTGTTATATTAAACCATTCAAAAGGCACTGCAACAAAAACAACAATTAAAATAATATGCTATACATCCAGTGCAGACGTATCAAGAGATGAGATCAATTCAGCAGGATAGTAATACAATTTCCTCCACTCCTATCGAATTTATATTTATTTTATTATTATTTAAAAACTAAATTAGGCGTATGTATATTATAATATTTATTATAAATCAATGGTTTTTGGTTTTTATTTATCGAAAATGTACAATCATGCAGTCTTGTTATGACCTGTTCGCATAGTATTTTTAAAATCTCCAAACTTGTCACAAATCCAATTCGATAGATTTACAAAGTCAAATAAATTATCGCTTACATATATTAACTAGTTTCGTAGTACCTACTAAGCGTAAAGATTTTGTTATTATATTATACATCTGCCATGAGAATAAATTATATGATCTATATAGGTTACTCGATAGGAAAATGATACAGCAATACAATAATATACTTTCTTATTTATTTTCCGGATAAAGCTTTCCACTGTGAATTCCTCAGTTACCGATTTCGAAACGATACAATTTGTTTTATAATGTATCTGTATATTTAATATGTTTGTAAAAAAATAAATATGACGTTTAAAAAGTATTTATTCATGCCCTAAACCATGAATATTGAGGAAGTGTCAAACAACACAGATAAATAAGTGTTTTATTATGACTAAGGTATAGACTATAGACTTAGACTTATCGAGGAATTCTTCAAGTATATGTTTTAAATATATACAAAGAACGTCCATCGTTGTCAAAATACTTATAATATTGAAGATTCCATCGAATACATGGCCGATACTTTACTTAAACTCGTGCCCATCCGTAATAATAATATCAAACGTTGAATGACGCGGTGGACCGGGTAATATATTTTTTGGAGCGATATTAATATCGTTGCTTTCGAGCGGAAAATCGGCCGTCGTAATCGATCCGGATTTAAAATGGCTACCAACCATGTATTTATTTTTATATTTTTCAACTCCCTTTTTTCACTACCATTCAAAAACGGTCCATTCTAATCCTTGTACTTCTGTAAAGTGTAAAAGTATATATAAATATAAGTACATGGTTCTTCGTGAAACTTGTGTTTCAAAGATTCTAAATATATCAGTAGACACCCAGTCTGTATTTCTTAAAAATGTCGATAATATAGACTTTATATACTCCATGCCTATATGTTATTATGGTTTATGATATTGAAAAAAGAATCTATTATTTTTCTGTAGTAGACTATACATTTTTTTAATTGTAAATAATTGTTAAATTAATATTAAAATATATTTAAAACTATAATAATCCTTGTAGCAAACAAAAAAGACATATACAATTAAATATTGCAAATATTTAACTATTCGTATTATTATGAATAATTTTTAAACAAAAATTTTCAATATTATATTTTATATTGTATTTTCATACCAATTTGAACATTTTTTTATGTTGATACATTTTGGAATTTTAAAATTTTAACCGTGATTATAACATTCAAAAATTGTATGTATTTGTAAGTATAAATTCAAAATCAATTCAAATTCATTCAAAATTTATAATCAGTATTTGTGTATGGATTATAGTTGTAAAATAAAGTTCGTGCGATATGTATCAATGTTAGGTTGATAGATGTTAGATCACTAGTCCCACATTTGTGCATATCCAACAAATATGTTAGGTTAAATATGTATTTAAGTAAGTACCTACTTTTAAACGAACTGCATGCAGAAAACACTATCTTTCCGATTGTAATTCATTAGTGAATTCTCGTGCCATTCGCTGTTTGTAATAATTAAACATAAGCATTTGTATGATATTATGTTTGAATTTTGTAGAATTTGTTTTTTTATAATTCCAGTGCGAAGAAAATGTATAACCTGCAATTTTATAACACCCCTCTCTTGATTTGTAATTCAACGTTACAAAACTATTATGTCACAAATAATACATTCTTCGATAATATTTTAATCAGATTGATATATTTTCATAAATATGATAAATTAATATTTATTATTAAAGGAGATAAAAATACTAATTTACAATTATAATATTATAATTGGATACATTGAAATATTAATATTGGATTTCAAGAGAAATAATAATTATATTAAGTTTTAAAGTTTCGCAAATATATATAATATAATATTAATTAAAACTTTTCTTATGAGAGTTTAAAAAGTCTAATATTCACACGAAATAATATATATTATATAAACCTGATTTTGATTTTTATAATTAATACATTTTTATAATATAGAACATTTATTTTTACAGTTATACCCTGTGTAGATAACTTACTTTGTATTGTTCAAACGTTTCACTTCACTAAATATAAAAAGAAAACAATAATAAATAAATAAATAAATAAAGGTAATTACGTATCTTATATACATTTTACTGTTTTCAGTTACAAATTTCAACATATTTTTCTAGCAGATCTAATAAAAAAATACATTTTTTCACTAAATTAATGTTGCCAATGAAAACTAAATCCCATCTGAAAAAGTAAACTGAAGAAAAAACGGTGTCATTGAAAATAGGAATACTTAAGTAAAAATGGGAGGCAATAAAAATTCCAACGAGAAATAATAAACAGAAAAATAAATACAACAGCTTTATTATTATTGCCGCTATGATACAAAATAAATTACAACACAAACCGGCAAAAACATTTTTGAATTTCTATTGATGTTTATTTAAAATAATTTAATCATCTCAAAATATCCACTAAAACATAGTATAATACCAGTATATAAAAAAATATATACATACAGTAAATTATACAATGAATAATATTATTGGTTCGTAAATACTTTTTTTTTTTATAAAGACTTGCTGTTGTGTTGTTAAATGTTAAATACAATTTATACAAATAAAAAATTTTAATTTAATAAGTACAGTAATTACTAAATAAGCAAAATTAACTAACTGGATAAGAAAAAAAAAATGAAAATATTATAAAATTACTAAATAATTGATGGTGGACTATAGAATATTCTAATTATTGATTTTATTGTAATGACTGCATATTTTATACATTCATAGACGCAAAATTATCAATATTAGTTATTATTATTGTTTAATAAATATACAGGCATAGTTGAAATGCCGAAATCACTTGATTCTATTTAGTCAATAGATATCCAAATCAATTATTGAATTAATAGACTTTAACCATAAACATTTTAGGACCGAAACCTAAATCTTGACTTGTATATATATACTTGAGCAATCATTGTATAATGCATATAAAAGGCTAATAATAATAACATAATGTAATTAGTAATAAATCTTAAAATCTTTTACTTTTACATATTATGTAAGTATGTAAGTTTATACGTTTTACGAGTAATGAACTATTATATTACTATAACTGGACTGTATGCAAATAGTTTGTTTTACAACAAACACATCAACTAATTGTCAGCGTATGCTAATATTGTACCGTAGTAAAATAATAAAGTTAAAATTATGTTCGTGGACATTATGATTAATAAGAATTTACATTTAAGATTATAAAAATGATTATACTTCGTAACTTATGTTGTGATTTTAATATAGGTCAATAATTTTAGGGATCAGGTAAAATATTCAGTGACATTCGCACATTATTAGTTTGTTGCGTTTTATGGTTATTTAACTTGAGTAGAAAAAGTCCAGCTTGAAATCTATTCCGACCTCAATGGGTGAATCAAATATTTGTATTTTTATTAAACACAGAATACTTGAATAACCTATAAAGTGATGTAATTTTACAAGCAAATAATCATGATAATAAATTGTATATATAAACAAGAAACGTGTATTATATATGACATTGAATAATATAATAAAAACTCTCTGTGCATTGCAATGATAATTTAAATCTATGAATTCCAAAAACAAGTAAAAACCGAAATAAATATTTTAAACGATTCTATAAAATACGAACTGTTTGTATCTTTTATATAATATTTATGTACCTACTCAACAAACACTGTTTGTCGTTGTATTCAGCGTATAACAATTTAATCCTTACGTTATTTAACTAATTCGATTTTCTATACACTGCTAGCTAAAAAAAAAACTCAGTTTTAATAATAAAATGAGAGAAAATAATAATCGAGAAATATAGAATGTATTCAACTTAAATTCGCGGAAAAGTTATATAGAACTGCGAAAAGGGAGAAAATAAGTGAATACAAATACTTTGTGAAAATTCTACGAATTAATATCAAATGTCAGACAGTCAAAGAGATTTTATTTTTTTTTACTCTTACATGATGTATAAACACAAGTTGAATTACTGTCCTTAAAATATCATAATAGTAATAATAATAATAATAATGGTAAAAACTCGACTGTGCACTTTTTTAAGGTTCTGTAAGTTTGTTTTCTAAATTGAAAAAGTATATGATGGTACTATAGTATACTCGTTAAAAATGAAGATGGATTATACAAAAAAGAACCAACAAATTTTAACAATCAAAATATCTTGCTGATGCTGAGGTCATTTTATGTAACAGAAACTCTTCGTGTGTTCATATTTACTTTTATAATATCATTAATACGTATAGTTCACAATTGATCGTCGTAATGATGTAATAATTACATAATTATTATCGTCTAAGGTTTAATTCCGAAATATGTTTATTGTATCCCGTTGCAGTGTACATGAATTATTGATATGTATAATAAATTATACTGTTGTATGTAAACGCTATGTTTACTTTACATATTATGGACCGATCAAAATGCTTGTAATAGCTACTAATAATTATTGATAGTTATCCGGTATATGGTATAATATATATTATAAACAGATTATTATTGAATTGTAAACTATTGACTTTTGTAGTTATGGACTATTCCTTGTGAGAGTATTGTTATATTTGTTAATATCATAGAAGTATTATAATAAAAAACTGTGCTCAAACAAACAAATTCTATTTAAAAATGTGATTATAATTATTATGTAAGATGCTTCATCGACCTAATGTCTAGGTATTTTAGGTGTTCTGTATACTTGCATGTTATTTTATGATTTTGTTAACTTGAAAGAGTTATATGTTTAATTATTGTAAATCACGTATCACAGAATTAGCAACAGGTACAGCAAATTGTGTTTTAAATAAAGGTTTTAGATGTTTAAATTGATTGTTTTTTTTATAACTTAAAAATTAATTCGTCGATAGAATACATTTAACCATTGGTTACTTACTATGTTTAATTTCTTTCATCGTATGATATTCTCGTATAAAACATTTCATAATATATATATATAGGTAAGAATTCTAAACTAAAAAGGAGTTTCGTTTTTTAAAAATGGCAATATTTAATAACCTAATATATACATTTCCGAGACAGTAAAATATAAAATGAGTAATCTTAGTAATCTTAAATTCAGAAACCGTATTTCATACTACAATTTTTAAAAATATAAATAATAACATAAATATATAGAAATATCTAAAGAACATATTTTAAAATAAGATACTTACTTAAAAACAAAAAAATAAATGCATATTTTTTATTATTATATAGTAATAATTTAAGTATTTTAATACATAACATATTTATGTTAAGTATACGAGTAAGATGGAATATTTTATAAAATACACAAAATTTATTTTGGCTGTATATTTAACGTTTTTTAACATACATTTTGTATTTAAGCCGAACAAAATAATTTTATACGAAATAATCTTTTGAATATTTTTTTATATCTCGTCCACAACTTTTTTTTAATATTCGTGAAAAATATAGTATTATTATTATTATTATTATTATTACTTTAGACCATATTGTTGAACTGGCACACGTGCAAGCATACGGTCCGAGCCGGTACGGGCATTAGGCTACAATATACAAACGCGCCACAAAAATATTATAAAAAATGATAATAATATATACATATATGAAAAATAAATACACGTGCACACGACTATATGCTATACAAAAAGTACGAATAAAAAAAAAAAAAAAAAAAAGGAAGAAAAAAACTGAAAAAGGAAAATGGAAAAGTAGACGCGTAGTCTTCAATGACGAAAAATATACGCGACTGTATATATTGTAGTCTAATGCGTTTTCGATGTACTCGCACGGAATTCTGTTAAAGGCCATATATAATATATATATATATATACACACGTTATATAATAATATACAATATCTTTGGAAGGGTATATACGCCGGCTGCGTCCACGACGATAAAGCACGAGTGATCGCCGCCCTCCCGGTACCCACACTCGCATCTAGAGAGCTGCAAAAGAGATTGCGATGAGTGATGGGGGGGGGGGGGGGTAGGAACGCCGACGACGTTTTGTCGCCGGGTCAAGTCGCTCGTCGAGAAATACAAAAAAAAAAAAAAAAAATAATAAATAAATAAATAAATAATAAAAAAAATCGAGCCGGTAACAGTATTACAATAATAAATTGTAATGACGACGATCAATTATTACGAAAACGGAACCGTTCTGAGAAAACGTTCGATTGCTACGACATCGCCACGTGCGCCCTATATATACGTATACCCTTCAACAGTACAAGAGTTTAGTAAATGCATTGGTACATGTAGAGCATAGCCACGTCATGGGGCAAAGACTTTAATGAATTTATGATTGGTATACCTACGCGCATACATACACACGAACACTCACGCCTGTGCAAATATAGTGTTTCGCGTCGTACTATATTATTATACTCTACCCTATGCCTCGCGATAAGCGTTTGAACGATATAAGTAAATATGAGTGATCTACTTCAAAATTATTATTCTATTCAAATCGACTCTAAAAATCTGGTGCTTAAGAGGTATACCCGTAATCTTTAAAAAGAAAGGCGAAAACCACAGTTTTGAATAATTTTCGATTTACGTCGTGGAATGTCGATACAATCATCTGACGGGTAAGCTCGTTCGTAATTTTGAAAAACGAAATTAAAAAAAAAATTTTTTCACAAACACGCGGCAAAACCCTGTCTGTCTACGTGTAGTATATACTACGACTATAACATATTATCATAATAATACAGTCGTACAGATTATTGCGCAAGATTCAACGAGACGTTCATTTTTCGTCGATATAATGTATAGAATATTATTATTATTATTATTATTATTATTATTATTACTATCGTACGCAATCGCAATGTACGTATATGAGATTAAATAAGTGTTATTCTCTTCTGTATAATAGAGTGCTTACTTAGGTTTTAGGTACCGCAAATGTGTGTGCGCGACGTCGCCGAACTTAATGTAATGATATACGAGTGTGCGCGTGCCGTGGAGTGTGTCCTTATATAGTTGTGCGCGTTCTGCTCACAGAAATTGCGCTTTGTTTATGAATAAAACGGATACTGTTAACTATATACGAATTCAATAAAATATAATAATATATGGGACGCATCTAATAACTATAACTTGCCGGTCATTTGGTGGTAATAAAGCGATAATTATAACGATAATAAAACGGTTTTCGTTTTGGAGGAACGGGGCAAACGCGCGTGTCTCAATAGGTGTTGAGGAAGTGGGCCGGTATATTCCATTAACTGAAAAAATGAATTTAATTTGCGGCAAAAAAAAAAAAACTAAATTTATAACGGTACTAGTAAAACTTTGAGTGGTCCGTATAGCACTATACGACTATCGAAAGTTTTCAAATTTTCCGTTTTCACAGTGGCGCACCCGTTCTTCTATAATATTATATTATTTTACAGCATACACGTAATATATATATATATATATATATATATATATATACGGTACACTCAACAGACTCCGGTATGGTGCGTGAGATTGCAAGTCCAAACTTGTCAACAATTTTTTTTTAAATTTGGCACACGTTCGTACCAACATCACACACGCCCAAGCTCAATCTCCCCTGAAAAACGGTTTCACCGCCAAGTCCTTCATCCAATACTATTTTATGTGTTTTCATCTTTATATTATAAAACTTTTAACGTTATTACTAGTCTAGTGAGTATCACACCATCATCATAGTTTTCCTCCACGAAATCATGCGACTTGACAGACAACTGTAATACTAAAATCGATCATTGTACTAATAACAATTTATCTTTATATATTGTATATCATTTTAAGAGAAGGAATGGCTGGCAATACATTTCCTAAACACTGATGGGCATTTATAATAGCCAATATAAGGTCTAATATAAGCGAACATTATTCTATTATTCAATTACAATATTATTAATTGTTCTATTTACTACATATAAGATAATTACAATATAATTTCATAATCAAAAATGTACCAACGTGTCTATAAATTAGTGGTTATAAAATACTCTGTTGGTAGTTTGGTACACAGATGCCGTTAAGTGCTCGGAATTTTAAATATACCTCCATCGTTTCACTGCGTCTGTTATTTTAATAATCACTTATTCCTGTTTATATGGGCGAAGTACCCAAGTGCATGTGTTTAGGGACATAATATATATATATATATTTTTAGTATACAGGCCTCCTCCCGATATAGGTCAGGTGGTACAAAATTACCGAGAATTGCGATATTCTGATATTATGTTCCACACGTCTCGATAACGACAAAGTAAATTCCGGAGGTATAATACAGAACTACATGATTGCATTATAATATGTTTAGGTATTATACAGGGTATATATATATATATATAATAGTGGGTTAGGTGATGCTGTATTACGATATTGTGTTGGACACTGTTTTTGTTCGAATTCAAGAGGAGAAATCGATAATGATACGAACTCGCGTATTCTTATTGTTGCGGATGCTTTGAAACAAAGAATATAACTGTGAACCATTATTACAACCGTCATTACAACCTTGAAACGATTGACTGAAACATTACACAGGGCAATTAAATGGACTCTCGGTAGACACGAAAGTGTATGTTATTCCACCTTCGTTTACCAACTGCGTTAAATATGTGCTACTTTACACATAACAATGTATTGTACACGTAACATATATACTAGTTATTATAGATAGTTTAACACACGATTACAAAATATATTTACAATAAATAATAATGAAAAAGTTAGAGGCTAGTGGATGCCGTTTTGTGGTGCATTGGGTGTTTACTGGATCATATTAATTATAGGTTAGTAGTACATTTTAATTTAATGATAATATGATATGATATAATCATTATTTATTTTATTGTAATCATTGTATATGTAAAAAAAACGGTCTGTCAGCCTATACCATCCAGTATATTTTGTGATCTGTTTTTTTTTTTATTTAAATTTATTAAAGTTATTTATTTTACTTTTAGTATTACCGTAGGTTGATGAAAATTTTCAGAAATTATTTTTTATTATATTATTAGTATTTAATTATAATAATAATTTTTTTTTTTATTTATTAATATTTTTGTTTCAACAAATGTTTTGTTTTTACAATAAGGTCATGTAATAATAATCATTATATATCAATTATTATAACTCAAAATTAAAAATATTTTTCTGTAAATAAAATAAAACAATACAAAAAGGTACATAGTATAAACAAATAATATCTTAAAGTAAATAAAAATTTCATTGCGTGTATTAAAATTCATAATACTATAATAAACACAAAAATTGTGGATTTCCCAGGAATGATGTTTTTAAATTATAAAAAAAATAACATTGTTATTTATCGTTTATATAAGTAATTGCGTCCAAATATGAACTAAAAGTATCTATAAAAAATAATTGTCTTTATATATTATTTTTAGATTTTATGGTTTCAGTATAAGCTACTTAAGAAGAATCTTGTATTAGATTATTAAATTTTAGATAAAAAATTAATGTTTTTACGAATGTCTAACTACAAAATAGTTTGCAATTTTTCGTTATTAACAGTGGTGTAGCCAGGGGGAGGCTGAGGGGGCCCCCTGAAATATTAAGAAAATAAAAAAATTATTTTAATTTTTAATGATCTGTACAAATCGCAACAAAAATCTTAAATTGTATTTTACAAAAGTTTAACAGCCCTAACTAAAAAAGTCGCAGCTACGCCAGTGGTTATTAAGTACTTATTTCGCCGAATTACATTAAAATTCATAAAAAAAACATTGTGCAAAACATTTTACTAATATTTTTATACAAATATAAGAAAAACTTATCTTTTATTACATTTTAAACAATTTTGACCCGGTGAATAATTTTTTATTAACAACTTAAAAAAAATTTAAAAATTTTGATCGTTATATCATATAATGAAAAAAATAATATAAACATTTGGTGAAAATCTTAAGTATCTACGATTATTCGTTTTTTGAATTATAGCAAAAAAAAAAAAAAAAATATTTGATCAAAAATTAGATTTGCGTAAAAATTCCCGTTTTCCATAATTTTATTTTTCATAATTATAAAAAAAGCATTGGAAATTTAACCAACATGCAAATTAGATCTAATTTTCAATCTAAAACCTCCTTCAATATTGAAAGTTGAGTCATTTTATCAACTACTTATCTTATATACCTAATAGGTATTACCTATAATCTATATACTCCCCCCCTCCACCAAAGAAACACACATCATTGTAAAATCAATACGTTCATCTCTCTTCTCATTATTTAAAATTATAATAAGCTTATTACATCTGTTGAATATTTCAAAACCCATAATAATCAATAGTTTACTAGATAATAGTATAATAATATTTTCGGAAATTATAAACTTTTATCACTTTTGTTGTATTATGTTGTTACTTTGATGGAAATTTAAACATATAGTTTTTAATAAGCACACATAACAAATGTTTAATATGTACACTACGTGCACGTGATGTATTATAATATGTTTATTATGCTCATTAATACGAGAACATTTATAAACTCTGTGTAAAATGAAACAATATTTGTACAGATTATTCCACGCATTGTATCTACCCGAAAACGTTGGGATTACATTAGATGTTATAGTTTGGATAAAATGAACAAGATGTGTGCATTTTTTAAGCTCGTTGTTATTACCAATACATTTATAAATATATATAATATATATACACAGTAAACATCAGAATTCTTGGTAACGATAACATCAATATTACTTTTATATCGATATAAATTCGTATTTAATATGTGGCAATATATAATAATATTATGGCGATTAATTTTTTGTTATATTAATATTAAATTTTGCTCCGACATCTGAGGTTAATAGACTTCTGTTACTAGTGCATAATATATTTTATGAAAAAAAAAGACACGATGTTAATATAAATTGTTTCTACGTTCTTTGGTACCTATATAGTATCTCGTATATCTTAGAATAATTTGGGTATTCTTCGGCAATGATAATACCTATGTTAAATAGTTGAGTCAACAAAGCATTTAATTGGTGCATATCGCATGGATCTTGGCTAATTAGAAATTCATGGATTAATATTCGATTCATGTTCTAGTTAAAGTGATTTAACGTCATCAGTTGTAAAGTTAGGGAATCTGTAATTTGTCAATATTTTTTTTAATTTTTAGATAGCGGGATGGAATCCTAATCATTTTTAAATCTTGGATAATATAAGTTGAATTATATTTGTATGTTATTTTATATTTATATGGGCCAGTAACATTTGCTTGAAATTGATAATTGTTCTTAAATTCAATTCAATATACAAATATATTGGTAAGAACTTATAATTTTTAGATTCGTTTAATGTTTGTAGTATAACCGTGATAATTCACTATTTAGATTCCGATCGTAATTATTACCATTACTATTCAAAAAATATGGTGTTCTGCATTAAGTCTTATTGTAATATTAAAGAAAACATTTGTTTCTCAGATTGGCTCTTGAAACTTTTAAACTCTAAATAATTTATATTTATTATAAATAATAATAAATATTGTGATTTGTGTGAAATTTTCTTGCACAGATTTAAATTCAGAGAAGTCAAGATATTGAAAAACGATTAGGTATATAATTATGCTTTCAGTCTCGATGAGAATTGTATTATTTTAATGTTAAAATATATTTTTTTTTTTATACTAAGATTGAAATATTCATTACAATTGAATTATAAAAATAATATTTAAAAAAAATTAATAATAATACATAATATAATTATAATATTATAATTTAATAATATCAATTCATCAGACAGACAAATTATTTTTTTTTTTTATACTAGCATTTACGTCGATTTTTGATATAACTAATCATAGTATACAAGTAAAATATATTTTTAATGCTTGTATACAACTAACAAACCACGAATATATTTATCACTGAAAAATTTATTAGATTACATTACTATTAAAATTGAAATACCTAATGTGGTGAAATTAACACCGTCACCACCATTGTTGTACCTATCGTCCACGTAAACTACACACGTAATGTTAAAGCAAATCTTTAAAAGTTTAATCTAATCGATCACAATGCAACGTGTTCATTAATAATTAGACGTACTATTCAATAATATAATATATATACTAATAAAATACTTATTTCATAATATACAATAATCACAGGTTATAATGTGTTTAGCATAATAAGTGTAGCCCATATAAAATTAAACATAGCCTTATAGTATTTTTACCACCTCCTAACAACATATAATTTTAAAATTAATATATATAAAATATTACGGTTTTTTAAAAATTATAAAGAGATTAAACGACTGTTTTTAATTTGTTTGTAATTACGTTTCAATTTAAAAATTAAAAGTTATTAAACATCAACGACCTATAATATGCATACAAAACAAAATTTTAAAACAAGTCGAGTTATAATAATTTTCAAAACTGCTTACAAATAATTAAATAAAAATTCAAATAATTCTTGTTGAATTTTCTTTCAACTGCACATTTTTACGTTTCATATTATACTCGTAGTATACTACTATTGTAATAATGAAGGACGTTTTTTTCAACATCAAACCACCGAATGCTTAAATCGAAAGCCGTTTGTCTGAAACGTACTTTTGTAGCTATACACCTCTAGAGCGCGTGTCTTAAGCCGTTAATACGGCGCACATACTCGTAATATAATCATGTTATAATATTGGATTGGATGTGCATAATGATAATTTATGTCTATCCGAATGTGCGTGGCATCAGAGATAACATAACATACATGACGTGTGTAGAACTGCAGCAGCGCGTATTCGCGTGTTTATTAAGTTATTGTGGATTTGTTTCGTTTATACGATCGTATGCTCGACGAGAGACATTTTATCGTATTTATATGTATATTATACGCGCGTGTTTTTAAGTGAAATTGAACTTCAATTTAAGTACCCGAGTTCTTTCAGACATACATATTTACTATTTATTTATTTTTTTTTACCTTTCGTCTCACGTGATAAACAATGTATAAAATATACAATTTTAATACTTGAATACATTATATCTGTGTAAATAATATAGCATTTTCCTAAGTTATTTTTTTGCCCGTATTCATTATTGCACAAATCATATTGACGATCCACAGAAAGGATCAACCATAGGGTAGACAATATTTACATACACCTTACCTGAAAATAAGGAATTTCTTAGTCAGTCCCTCCAAATGTATAAGAACAGTCTAATTTCGCCACTAGGGTGAAATTATATTAGCTTGTGTTATTATCCCTTATAATGCTACGATTATCATATATAATACACGATATTTGAAACTTCTCGAAAATTGAGTTCCTAAAATTAACATATTAATAATTTGAAACTTTGAAAATTATTTTCCATTAACTAGACATGATTATTAAAATAAATTAAAACCTGTGACAAATATTACAATATTGTGTAAATATGATACATGTACAACATAATATAAATTACGTAAAACATAAAAAAATAAAATAAAATACTGTTTTTGACAGTATTAAGATATTTTAATATATTAATATTATGACTTTGGTTCTGCAGATTTGTATTTTTTCGATGTAAAATTTGTGTAGATGGCTAGCTGGGACTTAGAAATATTCACTGATTTTTCAACGTAAGATACACACATTTTATTTTACATATTAAATCAAAAAAAAAAAAAAATATATATATATATTGAAAATAATATTTACAATAAATAGATTATAAATTACATATTTCAATTCATTTCAAATACAAATTCGTAATTAAATCAAATTTTTCTATTTTTTTCTTGTATTTGTTTTTTCTTTAATATTCTAAGTATCGATACTTTAAGTAAATATTTTTTCTTATTTGTACAGATAATGCATGTTTATTTCGTCATTCAAAATATATACTTTTTTTATCCCACGAAATAGGTATAAAATATCTAAGGATTGAGTCTATAATACATATATTATTTTACTATTTTATCGTTTAAAAAGATAAATTTATGTGTAAAAACAACTTTTTTTATAAATCTATGCATGTCTACTGAAGTAATAAATGTAAAGGGATTATAATTCGTTCTATAGAATAGGAAAAAATGTCAAGCCATTTGTCCTTTTCCTCTGTATCCTACATCCACCTAATATAACTCACTGGGTGGATGCTTTACATTTATACCTAACTATTAACGTTATAAATGTAAGTAATAGCATATAGACGCAGTATTAAGCTGTGTTAAGCCATTTTGCGCTCAGGGAAAAAAAAATGCTGCCCCCTCTTCTACTGCTCTATATGATTTGGGATTATGAGGGGTAAACTGGAAACCACCCAAATCTGAAAAGGTGGCTCCATATAGCGTATTCTTCTATAAAAAAAAATAATTTATTCAATTATCCCCCTCAACTGTTGTTTTTGAAATTTTTTGTTACAAATAATTAGTGTACCATTAGACTAGATGTGAGTGACTCACTCAAACATTTGTGTGCCATTGGTTTTACCAGAAAAATATATATTTTTTTTTTGATACGCAAATGTGGTACAGTCCATAATATAAAAATTATATTTTCCACATTATTATTATTTTTTTTTTTTGTTTAATATAAGAGCTATAGTATGAAAAAGTGTGCCTATTTTTAGTATATCCGTGCCACTCATTCTAATTAAAAACATAACCGTTTGGCTTGGGAAAATAATGATTCTTGTGACTATAGAAACTTTGGTAGTGTTTGAAATTTAAAAATAAAAAATGTAATTTGATGTATTGAACGAGTTATGTATATTTTTTTAAATCAAATTCAAATATAGGTACATAGTATTGACCATTTTTCAACGTACTTCAATACTATTATCAATTATCATACTTGTGAATATTTAACTCAAACTATACCTTGAATTACCCTAATGCGGACCTCAAAAACCTCGACAAATATAACTGCAAGGGATTTTTATTTTTTTCAAATAATTCACAACAAGAGTGTTTGGGTATAATATTATTATGCACACAATATAACTCAATCTACCGACCATAATATTATTATATTCATATACGTATCTAAATGTACGATATAGTTTGTACGGCAAAGTAATGCAAGACACAGGGGATACATTTCTCAAATATTATACATATGCAATATTATACAAAGTGCACTTTTGTCGTATGTCTAAATAGAATATTATTAATAACCTATTTTATTTTGATTATTGTTGTTGTTGTTGTTGTTGTTGTTGTAATGGGAGTAATTCTCAAACATCAAGTACTAAACGTATTGTTTTCACTCGCTGCAAGGGTGTCTAGAGAACGTCGAAAAACAATAACTGCGTGTCGGCGTGTACGAGTAGATGCTGTATGAGCACATCATATGATTTTAGTGTACATATTATTATAAAATAAAAACTATCGAATAATTCGTCTTAAATCGTATGTATGGTCACCGAGACAATTAATAATCAATGTTCATCGTCAAGTTCGGACATTATTACATACGAATATATTATACAACGTAGCTTTCCGAGTTTTATGTATACTACAAAAATTAAAATCCGTGGAAAATGTTATGGCCAAATATGTTTTAAAAATAAAATCATAATTCGAGAATTTGTATAACAATTATGTGTAATTAGTTATTAGTTATTTATTACACTAGATAAAAATAGGGATTGAAAATACTAGAATGAATAATATACAACTAGTGACAATAATATTATATAAATAAACAACTATATTTTATAGACGGAAATTTATCAAGTATGCTCACCTAAATTTAATTCTTTAATAATTGAGTTCTACAAATAATTATTATTCTTAAGTATAGCTATAATAAATTTCATATTTTCAATAATACATTTTTTTACACATTTATATATTTTTATTTTTAATGATAACCACCCTTAAACATAATAAATTAATAATATAAAAATAAAAATAAAATAAAAATATTGATGCATTCCCATTCAAATTAAAAACATATAATATTCCCTAAGTTATAATACTTTATTTAGATACTAAGGGCAATATTAATAATCCGATAATCCGTGATGATAATTTCATGTAAGATATCAAATTTATTTAAAATGTAGTCCGTTTAACTTATATTATATATTATTGTTATATTAAATATTAATAACACTTGAAAGATGTAATGAGTATAGTTTAATACGATTTTATATCTATAGAATTAAATCACATGTAAAATACAATCATGATTTACTACAAAATAATATTAAAATAATTATAGTTTAATTAATATTCATTACTAATCTTTTAAGTTTAATATGTGATTCAATACAAAAAAAAAATAATTGATACATTATTATGTTCATCTAAAATCCAGCTAAAAAATCTAGTACAGTAGAACTCCGATTATCCGGACTCCGGACTAATTAATGTCAAGAGTAGTTCGGATAAGCAAATATCCGGACGATTAACATAATATGACATATCATAAATTATATAATTGTGTGAATATATTGATGTATGTATTTATTATTAACATGTATGTAATATAATTTGAAATTTGTAACAATAAACAAATTATTTTAATATTATAATATTTAAATGAAAAATAATAAGCTATAAATACAATAACATAATTTTTTAAAAGAAAAAAAAAGACATTTTTAAGCCGTAGTTAATCTTTTTTGTCGCCCGGTTAATAGGCGTTCGGATAATCGGAGTTCTACTGTACTGAAAAATACGATTATTTTTTGAATTAAAAGATATAATTTAAAAGTTAATACTCTTCATGAATTCTGGATAGAATGATTTACTATTAATTTAATTGTGTACAAAAGCTATACCCTTAAGTAACCTTCTATAAGCCAAAATCTCGAACCAAAATCGAGAGGATATGTTATCCAACCACTCAACTGAGCTTATCGTTGTCAAAAAGCGACGTTAAATTATTTTTCTAGTTATTATTGTATTTGAATGTATCTTAACAATTATAAAACTATAGTAAATAAATAACAACGTAGTTTTTAAATTAAAATAGCCCCCATTTATTCATAATAATCATTATTACAGAATCGTATTTCTTAGTACTTAAATTTAGTACCTTTACTTATCAAACTTAACATTAGATACATATCTAAAATTTAAAAAAATGTATAATATAGGGAACTCAAATTCATCTTTAAAAGATTTCATGATTTGTATAATCGTATCTAAATACTCTACTTAAAAGCTCATCCTATTTATCAACTCCTGATGTTACTTTTAGACTCGTTCAGTTTAAATGGTGTCTGTATTTTACGATCGTGATCAATTAACTTACATAATATTATAAATGCCATAAACGAGGAGTTCTTCATCTCTTTTCAACGCTTTTTTTATTTTACTTACCTCATATATTTATTGTGTTATTTTGATACAGATTGTATTATGGGTATTTAAAAAAATAAATTACTGGTTCGGTGTAAGTATACACAATGTTTGAAAAAAAATCATATCCTTAACAATTTACAATAATAATGTAATAAACTGTACACATTTATAGTATTCTGAGACAGATTTTGATTCACGTCATTTCACTGTCAGTCAATAATACGAAACTCCCTTACATCCAGCGTGGCATGAACCTCTCACTACCAATGTTAAAACGTAACTATTAACAACTACCATTAATGTGTATGTTTGTTCAAAACAATTTCAAAATGCTATCAATATTACAAACACAGTCAAAACTATAAGACCGCAAATCGCACGCTGTTGTTAACATATTTGACAATAGTTTATAAATTACCGAGACCTTTATAGTAAATTAATGTTCTACATAACAATTTAAATGTAATTTTTCACGGGTTAGTTTAGCACTTATACACGGGTTCACATATATTATGTTTTGTTTTAAATTATAATGCTTATTTATGAATATTTAGTTTTTTATACAACACCAGACATATCTATGACTTAAGTATTGGGATAGTTAATATACATGTTATATAATTAAGTATAATAATCAAAAAATAAATAATATATCATAATATAATATATTATAATAAAAAATATTATCATAGTAATAACAGTTAAATAAAGCAAAATACTTTTTAATAAATTTCCATTATACTCGGTACAGTACTTTCTTTTGCGAACAAATATATTTTAACTAATAGTGTGTTGAAAACTTTGGAAATTATAAATAATTTACTACATTTATACAAGTATAATTATAGATATGTAAATCATAAAAATAATCATTGATGTTTTGCTTAAAATTTTTAAAATATTATTTTCAGGTATTTAGAAAATTGACTAAATCGTTAAAATACTGAAATATTGAGGTGAAATGGTTTTAATAGAAAAATACTAAACTATTATTACATATAAACCTATACATTTCTGTTATATTATGTATATCATGTACTATTATTGATAAAAGATATCGTATATAAATGTAATAATGTAATGATGCTTGTGGTATATAAATTATAGGTTATAATTATATACACATTTTTCAAACTTCAGCATAAATAAATGGAATTGACTGGAAATGACATAATATGAGTGTATATTATAAACATAATATATATATATACACAATACACTACACATATACGGAAAGTATAATAATATGTTTCTTGAATAATAATAATGTTTTTTTAATGTTTCTATTTCAATATGAATAAATAGTTTATATTATAATAGTTACCTATTAAATACTAGATTGGTTATGATATTGGTAGACGTGTGTATACTGAGACGCATTAAAAACGCAGACATTTTTATGGATTCAAATTATTAAAAGATAAATCATCATTTTTTATCATTAATTAATTTAACCAATATTTTTTATATGATATCATATTATCTTAAATATTTCATGGCAAAATATTTGGATACAATCTCCAATGCTACACTTCTAAAAAAAACATATTATGCCCAACTGGACCAATTTTTTAAATTTAGTATTAATTAATAGAATAATAGATAATGGATATTTTGAAGTTATTGAGTTTTAAAGATTTTATCTACTGATTTTAAATAACTCAATTAATTTATAATAATATTATATAAATGTAATTTGTCATCCTTTCAACCGTTTTTATCGCAATTTGGATATATTGTATATATTAAATTCAACATAACCTTATATGCGATGCTTACCTGTAATTTTTATATTATATGAAATTATAAAATAAGCAAAAAAAGTATGAAATATTTTTTTTAATGAAGTTCAAAAATTGAGTAATATGGAGAAATTTTCTTTGAAACTCTAAAACTAAATGTATAAATATTTTTTTTCTGTCAAACAAGCTGGAATTATATTTTATTATTATAAAAATTTAAATTAAAATTAAACATTAATTATTTTAATGGGTACGTTAATTGCTCAATTTAATAAAACAAACGTGGCATAATATATATTATATAAGTATACCTATCAGACATATTATTTTCGTGTCAAATTTGGTTTTTTACGGATATAAAATATTTGAATAAGACGTATATAAATTAATCGACCTGCACGAAATAATATTGAAGCTTCAAGCTAGTTATACGTATACTTATATGCGTAAGATTTGAAGGTTGTATTTGACGAGAAAATCATTAAATTTAAAAACGATTTTTTTTTTAACCAAACAAAAAATACAAAAATATCTTAATTTGTTTGAATTATATAATACTCGTAATTGTTATACGATAAGTAATTTTTATTATATACTTTGAATTTATATTACGGTTTTTGAGCATATTAATTTAATTGCGATTAAACATCGAAATATAAATACAACTTTCCCGAAACAAACATGTTTCAAGCATAAAGCATTAAAGCCAATACGCAGTGTATTATATTATGTGTATATTATACACATAGAAAGTAGGTCAGTCGTCATTTTCTTTGAACGTTTGATTACATGTGGTAGTTATATTCATATACCACGTTTTAATTACTTAAAAATATCCACTTGTGTACATATAAAAAACGTATAATATATAAGTGTACCAAACATGGGAAAATTTTTATTTTTTATCATAAAGTATTTATTTGAGAATCAATATTGCAGTTAACAAAAAACATTATAGGTCGCAGTTGAACCTATATAAATAAAACATGGTAAATGTTTAATTTCCCTCGTTTTGTATTTATCTCTAATAAAATAAACGCATTGAAGTACCTCGCTAACTTAAAACAATTAATGTCTTGAGTTTTAATACGAGTTATAATAATATGTTATTAATTACGTATCCGTATTTCCGGTATCGGGAATGCGAACTAATTCGTAAGATTGAAGACATTTTAAAATTGCACTAGTAATTTTAAATGTATTACACGATATAATATTATTGTTGCATGTGTTAGAACTCGTATGTAAAACGATACTTAGGTCGATGTAACAAACTGTAATGGAGGAGGGGGAAGGAATAACAGCGTACACCGTTAAAAGCACACCAATATTTTTTAGAGTGCAATTTTTTTTCTTTCAAACACATCGATATTACACACTGCAAATACTTACTACTGCGTCGAAACGTTCGAAAGAACATTAAATGGATTAAATGATAATACAGTCGTGTCGCGATGACTCGAAGTCGAAGGAGATACAAATTCGCTTCGAGATATGTATATCGTTCCGCATTTGAGATATCCAATTCGAATTTATATTAATTTATATATAATTTATATTTCTAAGGGAATAAAAAAAAAATTTGAGTTGTCAAGTTTTTCGAGTTATCGCGATTCTACTGTAATACAGCAAACCCTGATCAAATCAAATAACGCGTACGAGAATGTCTATCACAATACGATATCCGGCCGGAACGATCACAGCATCAATGTATGTCGATCCGAACGATACGTCTTGGGACGTCGCTTAATTTCTATGCGTACGCACATATATATATTATATTAGGTACTTTTAATAATATCGTTACTATAAAACGTAACAATAATAATAATTTACTACAATAGCGCAGCGCGTATTGGTGCGCGTAACAATAATTATAATTCGTTTGCGCGCAATGCAGCGGGGTATTTCATATTTTATTATACTTGGCGCCGACGGAAAACTGAGATTCAGCAATTAATGTAAGACGCGCGCAAACATGCCAACTGTGTATATAATATGTATATATTATAAATAGGAAGAGAAATATCAACTGATAATTAATTAATTTAATAAACACGTCCGGCGGAGTCGGTGGCGAACGTTCAATTATATTAATAAAACAAATGGGATTTAGCTAGTCGTCCGTATATATATATATATCGTGTGCGCGCGTGCGCGTGTGTGTGCGTTACATGTAGCAAACAACAAGTAATATAGAAGTGTGTGTTTGGCAGACCTTTGCTTATTGTGTCCTATAGTTGTACAAAATATTATAACCCCGTGTATACGATATCATATAGGTATTATTATAATATGCAGCTGCGGTCAACGAAACTTTCCGCGCGCTAACAATAATAACAACGCCATTATCGTAATAGCATTATAATAATATTATTAATTGAGAATCCGAGCCCGCCCGGAACACACGGTAAAGCGGAAATGGATAAAAAAAAAAATGATTGCACCTTTTAAATGAACGTTTCGAGGATTTCGTAAAATCTGAAATGTATATAGTACATTTGGAAAACATGTCTTAAATATTATATGATACTAAATAATAATCTTCCTGATTAAGTGAAAAAAACTAGTAGTATTTGAAAAAAAGTTTTTTTATTTGAAACAATTAACATTTTAAAACTTTTTTTTTTCATTCGTAGGCAACCAGTGGATCGTAAAGATTGTTTGAAATTTGTTGGTACTTTTTGTGATGCTACATATAAGAAAAATAATACTGCTGAATTTGAAAAATGACTTCTATTGCATTACAGCTGACCTATAAGATACGATTTCCAATCTGAGTTACTAAACTATTTATAAACTGCTTTTATTACCACTAATAACAATAATAATAATAATAATAATAGAAACTTTGAAAAATCTAATAATAATAACACTAAAAAAAAAAAAAATAATAATATTAGTTTTTGAAATACTTACCAATACATTAAACTCATTATCCAAAATTTAAAACTGTCATTAGAGTACCCGAAATACGTATATGAATATAAAAAATAAACATATTAATTTTGACTTGTAATTTATATTTTAATTGTTCATACTAAATTGTACGTCGTAAGTATTAAATGTTTGCTAATTTATTATACTTACTACACTTAAGAAAATTAAAACTTATCGCTCTGAAAATAACAATATTATAAACAATGTTAATATATATTATTATAATAATATATGATTATAATGAACTGTTTATATTAGACCAAATAAAATAACTGTATTGCGTTAAACGTACATGGTATTGTTTTAACATAATTAATTATGACAGCCAGGAGTTTATTACACGGACTTACGCATTATTTGGGTTTGTACGGTTGTTCCGTGTATATTATCTTAAATGAGTTTTTGGAGTAATTAGTGTAATGAAAACTAGTTTTATACATCAAAGTTTTTGGAAACAGCGCCGTACATATTCTAGGTCAAAATATCTAAAACACATTTTACATCGCTATCCAAACTATGGCAAAGTCGCTGTACATCGTGTACCTACGTACAATAGGTATATACAAGTTTAACGTATAAAAATAACAACAAAACGAAAAAAAAAAAAATGTAATTTCAGACAATATTTATGAGTATTATTAACGTTGCATTTTATTATTTTTTTCATCTTCGTAGAATATCCCAACAGTAATGATGGTATTAATCTGATAAAATATTATGTAATTTTCGAACAGAAAAAAAGAAAGAGAAAAAAAAAGAAAATCCATTAAAAATATTAATTTTGAAATTAAACCATGCACAGAGTGGATCACAAGAGTTTATTACGTTTGTATCCCGTTTTTTTTTTTTTTTTTGCTATAGTGAAAATAACCCTACTTTAAAGTGTTTTGTATTATAACGTTGATTTTTTTTTCGCATTTTCAATTTTTCTAAGTGTCTTACGGACTTTTCTTAGAAAGTTATACAAATCGGCGAGTGTTATGTGCGACGTGTATGCGTATTGTGTAAATCGTTGAAAAAAAAAAACAAAAAGCGCTTTATTGTCTCCTATTAACAGCCCATCTCATATTATTATTATACAGTCGTTTCATTGTCGTACCTACTTCCTTCCGTACGGCGCGTGATTGTATTGTCAGAAAACTGTATATAGTTTGTGTGGAGTCCAAATATTCCGTGCAGATGCATCACACTTAACGGGGGGTTAACAAATAAAAAGGACGTCTGTTTGTTTTTTTATCAGGATGAGTGACGGCCGACAGTGGGGTTGCGAGGCTTAGTCGCCCCCGAAAATGTTCGGAACCCTCCTAGAAAATTGCGGGGATTTTATTGACGCCGAATAAAGTAAAAATAATACCGAGTGCTTTTTAGGCGTACAATATATTTTATATCGATCGTGAGCCCCACTGCTGGTGATTTATGCCCCGTAGTCCTGCCACTACAATATATACGTAACGTGCAATACGTACGAAATATATATATATACTATACATGCATATGCGTACAAAAGGCACTCCAGTACGGTGCTGTAATACAAAATACCGTATAATAATTAGTATAATTTCTTTGGGAGTAAAACACTCGCCGTCCGAATGCGACGGTAATAATTGTGAAGAAAATATGTAAGAAAATACTCAACGATCGATACCTATACAGTATAAACTATACACGTGTATATAATAATACGTATGAAAGTGGTCCTCGAATTGTGGAGAGGGAGCTATACAAGAAAATGAAACAACCTCTACTGTGTTTTTCGACATAGCGGGTGGGCGGGTGGAGCCGGAGTGATCGGCGCAGACTATAATGGCACAATTTAAATGATTGTAAATTATACTGAACTGTTACCGTAAAATCGATTAATTGAAGAAATGCGATGGAATTTATAATTTTGTTAACACGAATTTAGAGTTCTTAGTTCTTACCGCTGCAGGTGGCAGTGGCTCACTAAGACTGTTTTAGATGATCGATCCTTATGCGTCACGGAACTCAATAATAATATTGAATTAATATCGCATTGTCTATACGGTGCCAGTTTTAGTTTTCAGTGATAGTTTTTATATTTTTGATTTTTTAAGTGACAGCTAAATTTATGAGCTGTATTGTTGAGCATAAATTCACGTTAACTAAAACGGATTATACTTTGTAATTTCTTATTTATATGTATGCAGTAGAAATTCAGTGTTTCAAAATATTGGTGATGTCTTGTGAGTGAAGAGAGCAAAGCCCGAAGCCACTTAGCCATAGGTCTGTGTTAATTATTTAACACTTATGTGTGTAGTTAAAACGTAATTATCGAATGTTTTCTTCCGATTAAAATTCTTAAATCGCATATTTTCTCGATTCAGACAATGTATAAGCAAGCTTAACTTTTATATCTACAGCAAATCAGTAATTAATTATTGGAACAATTTGACGATTTAAAAAAAAAGTCAGAATTATTTAATAGGCAAACGGCAAACTAGTTATTGTGTCACTCTAATATATTATACATTTGTGTATGCGTACATGTTTTTATTTACTATACTGTAAATTCAAATAACACGTTAAAGATACCATATTAATTTATTAAAATAAAAAAATAATAATATTCACATTATTTATTTATTATTAGTGGCCGATATTGAAATTTACTCGTTATATATAAAAAAAAAAAAATAAATGTTGCATTATTTCTGTTGTTTTTTATTCTTTTATCAATTTAAAGAACAAACTCAATTATAAGTAGTTATAGAATGCTGCATTTACTCATTTCAACATTAAAGACAAAAAGTACAAATAAAACTTTTTTTTTTTTTAATACGTTTAGTTTTTATTAAACTCTATACTCTGTGGGTTATAATTTAAGTATAAATGTCTTTATACTAAAACTTTTAGTACGAGTTACATTGGATAGTGTATAAATCAATAATTAGAAATTGAATTGTATTTGAATTTTGTATGCAACTTAACTTGAATAGACAACAAACAATGTCATGAACCCTGAAATAACTTTATAATGAAATCCATAATAGATCTTAGGAAATGTTTGGAAACGTTTCGTCCATAAAAAAATAATAATAATAACTCTATAATGAAATAGGTACATCGTTCTGACCAGAATTTTTTAAATACTGCGTCCATAAAAAAATTAAATTATTCTAATTACTTTCTAAAAATATATGTTTATAATTTTTTTTCACACTTTTTAATTTTAATAATAGGTATTAAAATCAATACAGTAACTATAATACCATGCAAAACCTACTATACAGCATAGTGATTTTGTAGAGTGACTTCAATTTAATTAATAATTCATTATTCTTGTTGTTGTTGTATATTATGCTTACGCTTTAGGTGTGTAAATAATATAGATTTTTAATTTATTTTTTTAATTGAAGGGTAATGATCTAACTTGGATTTCTGAGAAAGACAATATTTTTGTATAATAAATCGTACACTACGTATTTTGACAGAAAAAAAAAAAAAATAAAGGACCGTGTTATAAAGCAAAAAAGCAAATACTGCAAGTTGCAATCTTAACTAGGGATTACGTAATTACAGAGCTTAGGAAAAGTATCAATACAGCTACAGATAACAAACTCATCGTGTTCTAACATTACCTTTATCCACGCGTGTATGATATCGTTTAGTCTGTTGATGCCGTCGCCGGTTATATTCAGCTTTGTGTCATCTACCTATGTAATAATAATAATAATAATAATAATTACTAGTCACGTGTGAATCATGCTCACACATACGATCGACTGCACACCAGTCAAACTAGACACGTCCACGATATATTGTCATGTATATAGTTCTAAACCCCTTTTAAAACCACAACCACTAACCCTTACAATAATTAACGACGATGACCCAATGTGACCGACGCTTTACGTCCATTAACATCCCCTATCACACGAGGCCTATTGTGACGAGGATTCCTCTTTCACACAAATACGTTGGATAATATAAGACGTGATCTAATCGTTTTTTGACGAGAAAAGCCAATATTTGATTATAAAACCGAGGATTTTTGCGTCGATCGTAATGAGACGTTTTATTGTTTTGACATCCAAAAATAAACGGAAAAAACAATATGCGCATCAATACAAAATGACGTTTATTTAAGAAAGCAAACGGTATATTTTGTTTAATTTTACATAGTCATAATGTACCTCTACTGCACGAAGACCTTTACAGTCTGTCTAAAGTATTCATTTTATTTTTACTTTTACTTTTTTCCATCAATTGTTCTTATTGTTCTATTTTGTAACAGATTGAATAAAAACTTTAAAAAAAAGAAATTTTTACTTTCAGATGTTATTATACTTAATAGAAAGCTGTAGTAGTTGCTGTCGTGTGCACGACACGAGCACATTATTATTGTTGTATCGTCATCTTAATATTATCCAAATATTTTCCTTACTCGGCGTATACGATTTATCGTAAATCGTCTTACCAACTTATAAAACGTTAGTAGTTACAGTATAGTATAATACAGCTTAGGTAGTACTTATAATACATTTGGTGAGAAAAGTTACTTGAAACGTTATTGATTCCAATACGACCGTCTGTAGAATGGTTGTTTGTATTTACTTTTGGATTTTATTCCAATAAGTTCACATACTTTTTGTCATTGGATGAGTTTAACGTTTTATTACATACGAATCCAGGATGAATTATATGTATATACACATATATATTTTAGAAATATTAATCAAGAAAATGTGCAAACGTATTTCATCAATATTATACTGCGTTTTATACCTACATAAATTATAATTACATTATGATTATACTATAATATTATTCAATAGAAGAATACTTAAATAAACATTAATATTTGCTAATACCATATCTTTTCTTTATTTCAAACCTAATCTTATCACCTTGCATGGTATATTATCAACTTTTTTTAAAAAAAGAAACCACTTAGAAGTAACCTAAATTATTTGATAGAATTCCAATTAAATAACTTTATTGAAAAAAAATATTGATTTCGAACAAAACGCGTTTATTAATAGTTAATAGCAAAATTATGTATTGGTAGCCATCGTGGTACAAAATACTGTAAAAATAAAATTAAGATATAAAAATCATGATTCCCGACACAATTTTATGGATGCTAACGTTTAGGTATTGCTTCCTAAACTTTAGACACCTGTAGGCAGATATCACGTAGTAAACCTAAACAACAAAATAACGAACTTAAACGTTGGAACTAAAATTTACATTTTAGAACTCTACAGGTGACCACGTGGTAAATATATAATGAATAGTATTTGTCTTACTAGATACAAATAAACAGTCAATCATTCAAAGTTTAGATCAGAAGTACGATAAAAAAAATCAACCACCGTTTGCGGTATGTATTACTCGTTATTAAACCATTCCAAAGCCATTACAACAAAACTCAAAATCAACATCCTTGTATTAAACGTAAACCAATTAATGTCTATGCTGACCCAATTTAAGGGCCTCTCATATACCATATCACATTATAAATGGTGAATACTCGAAACGGTCCTTTACATTTAATTACAAAAAACTGCCTTCTTATGTTTTTTTTCTCTCGATAAAACCACCAAACATATTTTTCTACATCACAACCATCCATAAAATTAAATGACTAAAATCCTATTTTACTGCCCACTACTTTTTCTTTATGACAACCACCCTTTTGACTAATTCGATTCGCCTCAAGTACAATTACTGTAATTTAACCGTCCAAATTGAATAAACGCATCGCAGGCAAACTACTGTTAAGATAATTCAATATGATTATGCATTTATTCACAATTTTCAAATGAACAATATGATTTAAAACGAATTAATTAAAAATAAAACCATACTGAATCCTAATGTATTTAATTCCTACTTTATAATTCCTAAGACCCCTTTCTGCGACTATGCGCGAAATCGTATTCAATCAAACCATATATACTTCACGATTTTCCCTAAAACAACCACCCACTACTAACTAAAATATGTGTACACATTGCCATTAACGATGTCCATTCGCCAAGATGGTTGATAATTGGTATTGTCCACTGCAGCAATATTTAGAAGTACACACTTCGATGAATTTAAATTCCTTCTCTTCTCTAATATCCGTCTACAGCAGTATTTCCTAACTTTTGGGAGGCGTGTACACATTTCTAGAGAAGCGCAAGCTGTTATCACAATAGAGCTAAAATTTGTATTTATAATTATAATTGTAGTATTTAATAACATATTATTTTTATATTAAAATGTTTCAATTTATAATAGGGCGCGTGAGACTTTTGAAAAATTCCAAAGAGGTATAGAATAGATGAGGTAGAGGAAGTTAATTGTTGTGTATCAATATCTCTATGAAAAAAATCTATTGAGATTTTATCGTAGTTGCAAGCACTAAGCAATAAATCTTTAAACTATTTGATCCAAAATTAAAGTTATAAACCGAAAATCAATCCAAATAATTATTAATTATGTAATTTTAAGCAGATATTAAAAATATTTAAAGTAAGTATGTTTCAATAATATTTATCAATTAGTTTATGTAATTAAAATAAAATTAATGTAGTAAAATTACATATTCTGTTACATTAAATAAAACTCGCATTATAATATAATGTTCAAGATTTAAGATTTGACCTAGGATTGGTTTTCGATTTGAAATGATCGAGTGCTAGCAACGAATTCTTTTTTAATTGCACAATCATTATATTAAATATAAAAATATTCAGCTGTAGTTATATCAATTAACCTAGAGTAAATAATAATTAAACAATAATGAATTAAGTTAAGTAAAATACCAACATTGGTATAAATATAATACATGGTTTTACAAAATGGTTTGCGTTTTTATTACGATTATTTTTTCTTTAGTTGATTGTTTTTCTCTATACATTTTAAGAAATGTTTGTTTTGTTCATTGTTTAATGCGTATAATGTAAAATATAGTTATTTGTTATCGACGTATATAATGTGACGTTTCACCCAATGAAATACTTTCGTAAATCACTTTTCTCCATTCCTCTCCATCGGATATAACAAATTTGTGATGATCCGCAGATTTAAAACAATAGAGTCACGATAAGTTTTTATTTGACTTTTTGAAATTTTCTCTTGGGAAATACTGAGTTTGTATGTACGATGTTTACGGACCTACGTTCATGTTATAGTAGTTTGGCTCAAAAGTTTATTTTTGTTTGCAACAACTGAAACTCATAATTGAATAACTTGATGAAAAAAATAAAAATTTAATTTTACGTTTGTTATTCTAATTAATAGTTGGACTGTAAGCTTATTAAGGTCAAATACTTCGAATATTTAGCCAAATCATGTGTATAATTTTGTGTGAAAAATAACTCAAGAATAATATTAATCAAAGTAAGTCCTGCAGATTATGTACATTATTTTTCATTATTTTCGCAATCATTTAATTTCTCTGTGTTTATATTACTTCGTGTTTTTTTCTAAGAAGAAAAATACATTATACGTTAAAAAATGATCAAAATCATGGTTTATCTTACAAACAAAATAGTTGCACAATATAGTTATAACCACACGACTGTTACCGGAACCTATTCATTCACATCTAAATCGTTTTAATAATTCTAAAAAACCTAATGTCAATTTTGTTGTTCAATATTTTCGTTTTGAATAAAATAATAATCAAAGACCGTGTATATATTTCAATACATAGCGTTAATATAAAATGATTAATTATTCTCTGTAAAAAAAAAAAAAAAAAAGCAAATTATAATTGACTTGCTGTTGTGGCACATTGAACGTTCGCCGCATGGCAATATTACATTTCTACAACTGTCGGCCGTCATTTGAACTATAGTTGTTTCACATCAAATAAATACTGTCAGCATCCTCGTATAAATCTCTAAAATAATATTAAGTGCACACTTATAATTAATTACAAGAAAAATAACGATTCGACAAATGGAATTCGGTAGGGAAGAAAACAATAAAAACTTAAATACAATTATGTGAAAATTCCCAACTATTACAACTGTATACTTTATAGTTATATTACCAACTCGTATTTGATAAATACTCATAATATTGTGCATACGAAATTATTCGTCACAGAGTGTACCGGCTGTACTTTATTATTATCTGCAGGTAGAAAAAAGTCATCTACCTACCTAAACAAAACAAAACGCTTTTGTAATTTACGCGACCAAGCATAATTATTATATTATTCCGACGCATTTTCGTTACGCTGTTAATCGTTTGTATTGTATTAATTTTAAATTCTTATTCCGTCGCTGTTATTGTTATTGTTTTTTTTTTTCAACGTATATATTATGATATATAAAATGTTTATATGCTTATATATATATGTATATATACCTCGTATATTGTTTTTTAACTACCCTTTTTTCGGTTCAGAAGGTTCTGGAAAATCTGATGTCATGAAAAACTGTGTGACAACACAGCTTGTTGGCCATTTATCTGGAGTGTAACGAGCTGTATAAAAACGAGCTGCGGTTCCCCTTCTGCAGACGCCTCTTTCCGCCATCCACCACAGTCCCAATCGTGGTCGACCTCGTCGGCACGAAAATGCGTATTGGGCGCACGCGCGCTTTTACAGCTTAACCGCCGGATAAATGATTGTAAAAACGATAATTCATTTTTAATCTCTTAACTGTGTTTTTTTTTTCCATTACCATTCTTCATCACTACCCCGGACCAGTCATATGCAACTCCTGCCGCCTATGTCCGGGTCAACGGAAAAAGGTTTCAGCCCCATCCGAACCCACGTAAAAAAATGTGGGTGCTACGTTTTGATCCGGCTAGCGCCAATGTCCATAGGAGATAATTTATTTTTAATACTCACCGAGGCACCTCATCGTATTATACACTCGTACACATATACATAACAATGCGACACATACACACGAGGATCCTGTTAATATAATACCTAAACGGTTACCTACTGAAATATCATGTAAACAATTGCGTATAATAATTTGGAAATTAAATAAATAAGTGAAATACGATTTACCATAGTCACAACTCACAAACTGCTCAAAATCCAAATACTTCACGTCTAAAAAAAAAAAAGAAAAAAATATTATTTACTATAGGTAGGTGTACCATAGTTAAAACTGTAATATAATAAAATGCAATTATGATTAAAATGGATTATTTTAGTGTTATTACATTCAAATACTCACGCGTCCTGTAAAATTGAAAATAATGGTGTAGGTACCTGCAGTGTACCACAGAACAGATTTTATTAAAATATTATCTTTGATAAAATATTTCTTTTATACATGGCGTACAAATTTTAATTTTTATAGCTGAAAACAAACATGACTTTATTTTTCCACGTGAAAGATTTTATACATTTCTAATGCTTTCTAACGAATAAAAATATAGTAAGAAAAACACTAAAATCCAGGCACACTTTAGACGTGAAGTAGGCCATTGCTTTTGTTACAACGACAAATGTGTTCAAAGTAGGGCTTCTTCAATGATGACTGAAGTATAAAACACTGTTGAATAAAATATATATTATATATCTGTAGAAAAAATGTTAATCAACTTTTTTACGGGAATTTAAAAATAACAATACAAATACATTTCAGGCGTTCTCGCCAACTGTAAGATTTTTTCTACGAAACAATTATAAATACATTTAAAATCGACTATACAATATGATTCATTTAAAACGGTAAACTTTTATTATTTCAAAAATATTTTGTTTTTATGTGTATTTGTTAGCAAAATTAATTGAATTTGCGATTCAATGATTCACGTAATAATTTTTTTACTATTTTTATTATTATAACATTTTAAGCATAAACTTTGTCGAATAAAACATTCATTATTAATTTTATTTTTAGTAGCAAAATATTTTTTCTGAGAATTCTAACGTTCTTAATGGTGTAAAATATGTTTAATTTATAAGTAAATTGTCAATAAGTATTTAAAGTTAAAATGAGCGGAGAAATGTATTCAAATTTTACTAGATTCCAGTGTAACACCCCACTGAACTCATTTAAACACTAAATACTTATAAATTATAATTTATAACTGCCTATTTTAAATTTGATCTGTACACATTAAATTTAAAATTAAAAATATAAATTTGGTTCAAAAACGTAAACAAATATAATATAATAATATTTATTGTTTAAAAAAAAAAAAAAAACATAACTATTTTATTATGATATTATTAATGCGTGAATTGTATAAAAAAAATATTTACTTAAATGTTTGATAGATTTATTGGAATTTAAATAAAACTTTTTTTTTATGCCTCTCAACAATAAAATTATGTAAGACGGCGCCTTGGATAGGCAATTTAGCTACAATTTTTTTTTTTTTGGAAACCACGTCTCCTTTTTCAATCACAATAATATTATTATAAATTACATATTTTTTGAAAATATGTATCAAAGCGTGATAAAAGTAATTAAGTTGATTTTACATTTATAGAACAGCTTAGGGTAATTTAAATTGACCTATTGGAATGGTTTTTAAAAATTGTTAACGAATCTTCAGAATTAAATTAAAAATATATTATCATCAATTGAATTATTATTATTTTCACCAAAAATATTTTTTAAAATATTTAATATACCCGTTCTTTTAAAATTCACAGTTCTAATTGTGACTCATTTTTATTAATCATTGTAGAATGTTTAAATCGTTAAATTAATAAATATTAAAATATACTTCAAAGTCATATTATTTTATTAATATAATGTTGATAGGTATATTATTTCACAATTTAATACTTGGTACCAGCGAAAAAAACTTATTGAGTATCTACATTGCTAAAATAATATAAATAATCAAAAAAAAAATAACGATTAGAATAGATAAATAAAATAAAGATAAAATAATAGTGAAGCTTCACAGACGATTGTTATGGTTATATTATTGTAATGTTTTGATTAAATTTATAATAACAAACAATTCAGCAATAATATTTTATTTTTATGTTCTTAACGGTAAATTGAATAAATATTTTAGCATTATACTGTATTTTATTAATTTTTAAACCTAAATATCATATTGCTTACCTACTTATTTTGAGTACCTTTTTTAACATTTATCTTATAGTAAATATATTTTGTCATGTATATGTAATAATATATATATTTATGCTGCTAAATTATGCTGTTTATGTAAATTATTACACGTATTATAATAATATGACATTTTAAACACTATATATTTTCTAGTATACATTTTTGTCAAAAATGTTTGTTGTTTTTTTAGAGTTATTCAACAACAACATTCTATAATTTTCATAGTCATTCAAGAAAATTATAGAATTATAACAAGCTAAATTATTTCACCAGTATTTTATAGCTATGCGTTTGAAGTTATTTACTACGAATCCCCGATAGTATTTTTACGATGGCATCACGCGTGTAACGAGAAATTGGAGATTAGTTATTAATTTAAATAAGTGTAACCTAATATTATCTTAGTCTTTACACACGGATCTGAATAAACTAACTGATAAAAATCAGCAAATAATTGAAAAATGAATGAATAAATTAAAATTATGTTATCTATTTTACGGGTAAAACCTATTCACAAAATTAAAAAAAAAATCACTGAATTTTGTTAATCTTACGTGTACAAGGATTTTCCATTATTCCGTAACATTGCTGTGAATAGGAAAAACGTAAACCATTAATAAAAATAATACCAATATATGTACATAGCGTTTTAAACATTTGCGTTGAAAAACTGAATTTATAACCGTCAACATAATATTACACTAACTTGTTTTAAAAATATTTTTAATCGTAAGTTATGATTTAAAACGTACTTACATCCGATCAAAAGTATTAATTGAATGTTTTTAATTATTTACTACAGTAAAATATTGGGTTATTTTCATTGTAATATTATATGTTTCGTCGATAACACAGTTTTTAAGTATATACTTCTCATCAATGTTTTCGAGTGACACATATAACAAAGAATTTATTTATTCTATTCACCACAATTGAAACGGGCGAGAAAAAACTCATGGGCATGACCCAAGTTACGGAACGATGGTCTGATAACAATTTTGGCTAACAAAATCATATCGAAACGCAACCCCGTCTAAAATAAAGTTGTCTACGTACCCGACAGAACGTGTTCGACCGAAACGTCTCGCGAGTTTATTTTAATATAATATAGGCACGTGTAATTTAATACTCTGTTGGGGTGGACTGCATTGGCAAGCCCTTAAAACTGTGTACTGTGAGTGTCATCGCTCTGGAAGCTCACGGATCCCCAGTTATTGCAATTAATCAAATTTCTGTAAATGTCAAAGGCTTTATACATAATATATTATTATAATACAATACGCTGTCGTGTACATGTGCGTTTATATACCGTTATTATTGGTATGTGACGGCCGTTTGAGTGGGTCTTACGTCATATTGCTATACGACGATGTGCAGCTGAAGTATATAGCTTATAGTGTTTTGAATTTTCGCGCGCATGACGAATAATCACGCGTATGAGGTGGTTTTTTTTGGGGAGGGGGTGGAGGAGGCGAGCAAGTCTAGCACGTCCCGCGGCGTATTCGTTTCGAAATGTTGCCATTTAAGATATTCAAAAAAAAAAGTAAAGGGTGGGATAACGTACAGAAGCATGGGGGGTAAAAAGGATCCTTATCCGGGTTCGGTGATAACGAGAAACGGTAAAATCGTATTGTACGCTGTGTAATACATCATGGCAAATGTATGGGTATATATTTCAAATGCGTCGTCGGGTTATAAATGTAAATTCGACGACGGAGGATGTACACACGTGCGTGATGGCTTTTCGACGTAAGTCGTGACATACGGGTATCCGCGCACAGACAATCATGCTGCAAGCCGTCTTATACGCCCGATAATGACTTTTATCAGTTTATCACCAATAAATTGATAAAATTGCTGATAATTATTAAAATCCTATATTTAAATATATTTCAAATAAGCAGTTCTTTCGGAACTATGATCGGAATTATTACTTATTGTATTCATTGTTTTATTTTAAGTTACAACGTTTTTGAACCGATGAAACACATTGTAACTGAACGTAGAAAATATGAACTGGACAGGTTAAAAACGAAAGAGATTTTCGATACAACAATGGAGTTGAAAATGGAAGACAAGATGTTGAAATTTTAAAAATAAACAAATTTATGTAAAGCAATCAAAAAATATATTAATTATTTATAGAACCGATATTTTATTTTATATAGAATCTATTATCCCTATAACCATTATAGGGATAATAGGATTCTTGTTATATTATTATTATTACATTATAGTATAATGTAAATAATAATAATATTTCGATAATATAGCTTAATTGTCGAACATTTAAATAAAATATTATTGCTTTTTTAATAAAAAAAATATATATATATTATTAGGTACAAATAATGATATAAACTAAATTAATAGGTCTTTTAAATAATCGATAGGCACTAACGCTGTACACGCGCAAATCAATCTAATCCAAAACGCAAATTAAAAATCACAAAAAAAAAAAATGTTTTCCAGACATTTTAGGACTTGTGCCATTTTTAATTATTTTGCTGTCTTCGTACACTTCACCACGAAAATTCTTCCCGTACAATAGCGGCATTGTTTACCATTGTCGGCGTAAAACAGTAAAACATATATATATATAACGCAGACACAAGTACATAAAAAATCGTGCCGGTTTATAAAAATGTTGATTATCAAGACAACAAAACCGCGCCGCTGCAATTGTGCGAATACTATTTTATCATTCATTTCGAATCAACGTTTGATAATAATTATTTATTAATCGTTATGATATGTTATATTATACATGTACTTACCTATATACATGTTATTACTATACGGATATTGCTGAAGTTCTTTAAAAATATTTAATCAAAGTGATTTTAACACCACAGCTACCCCTGTCACCCCTATCTGCCCACCCGCGGAACGTGAGAGAGCCTATATTGTTGTGCGCCAATCTCTTCGCACTTTACGGTTATTATTATTATACGTACGCTGTCTGGGTAATCACGCCAGTATTTACGGTAATATATTATAATTATTATAGAGTAAGTGTATTACATGCGCACGCGCGTCCATCGGGATATAACGATGATTGATACCGTTTATCAACGCGTTTAACGCGACGACCGGCACCGATTTAAAGCAGCCATATTATATAGTGTTATACACCTCGAGGCGGTGATCGATTACGACGACCATTTGATCCTCTCCGTTCGTCCGTCTGTCAGGCTGTCTGTCTTTCTCTCTCTTCATCTCTGTCTCGCTTCTCATTCACTCCCACTCGCTCACTCATCACTCTATCTTTTTTTTCTCTTTCGGGCGCTCCCCATCACCCCAGACCAACAGTAATCGATCAAAGCATATTGTTATTATATTATTGTTATTATGCCATTACTGGTGGCCATACATTTATAGACGAGAACGACGATTAGAAATCAAAATCATTAAACGCTTTTCGCGAACGAAAGGTGGAATAAACATTCGATATTCTTATCGAGTTTAAACGTATTCAATACATACCGTATTATAATCAAAGGTATAGTAGACACAGTAGAGTGGGTCATCTTCTCTTCTTCTCTTCTTCTCTTATATTATAAAACCCGTAGTAGTTGACCCTTTGTCCGCCGCAGCGCTGGGTGTACCGTAAGCCCGTCCAATCGGAAAATTACATTTTTTTAGCCCCACCCATCGATCGGTTATACATACTGTCGTTTCATAACTGTTATTGTTTTTTTCTATTATTATTATTACATAATAAATATTATTTTTTCGTTACGTATTATTATTATTTATTATAATATATCATTATGTTATTATTATGAGTTCACGTTTAATATTGCCTACCTGGGAGGATTATAGTTGTGTTTAAATCGATTTTTTCCGATGATAACTCACATCTTAACTTAAATGTTAACACGTCATTCGACTTCGACTTTTTCTAGAATACAACAGCACACTTTCAACGTCAGGAGAATTGGTCAGACAGATATCGATTTGCATCGGTCGAGGACTGATAGTTATAAACACTCAATTACAATTGTTCGTATTTATTTTTTTTTACATACAAAAAAGCACCAGGCAAATGTCAAGACAAACTTTTACAACGAATTATAACTGATGACCCACAAACACGGTAATTGACTTAATCACATGTTTTAATGACCGATTTCCAGACACCCGATTACCATTCCTTACCGAATTCCCAGTGAAACGATTTCACTCGACCACCTCGAAGGCACCGAAAACGGTTTCTACACAAACAGTAATCGAGTTTTACGGGCAGCTAGTATGATAGATGAACTGTTACAATGAATATATACCCGGAATGACGCTAGTAGTAAGTATACAGGTAAATTAATCTATCGTCAGCTGTTATATCTATTATGAATTCATAACGCGATTACTATTCCATGAAGTTCACGTTGTATAGATAATAATTCGGGTCTTCGATATTTCTATGAAAGGGATGCAGTTTATAAATCTAATTTTATTGACTGACAGTGAAGTTGTATCGAAAGAGTATTCTGTCCTAAACTTACGCTAAACAAAAATAAATATTATTTTATAATAATATCATTAGATTGAATATGTTATTAAAATAAAGTAAAGAATGATATTTATTGTCAAGGTTATTATTAATTCCAAAATATAACAAGACCTGTTGACTATAATATTCTTTATATATTATCTAATACTGAGTAAAGTTTTGAGCAAATGCTCAAGGTTCATTATCTGACACTATTTTTTTATATATACATACTTTTTAACATATAAATATTTTTTTGTGGTACAAAAATACAATTCATCTAATCGTAATACGTTATATTTATAATAAGAATTCAAATAAATATATATTTATATATGTATATATAAATTCAATTTAATGTATTATAGGTACTTTTAGTAACCAATTTCATTATTAATGCGTTTTAATTTGTGGCTAGGTGCATAAGCCCCGCATGCACCGTATCTTTCCAAATTCGTAAATGGCACAGATAACATCTATTAATTTACTTAGTCCCGACCTACTTTGAATGCTGAGTGCTTATAACTCATTGCGACAATAAAACGGTATAATGTATATAGCCATTCGTTACATTTATCCCTATAGTATTCAAACATATATAAGTCCACGTAATTAATTATTATTAATATTGTCATATCATTATATATTATATAACAAACTTGTAACTAAGAGCGACTTGCTGAATCAACGTTTCATACTACTCGTGAACACTAACAAACGATAATAAACTAACACAAGTAATAATATATCAGCGTGTCATTAATGCGATTCAATCAACTTACAATAATTATGATATTATGTGTGTTAACGCAATGTAAAATGTTTAGGGTTGTGGTAGGTACAACAAAGGACACAAATTTATATATGTATATATGTATATATAAATACATTATATATGCTCCAAAAATAACTTAAGAACAATACGATATAAATTAAATAGTTGGATTATTGATTCATAAAATGTTTATTGAGTGCCGAGAAATTAATTATATTTGTTACTAATTTCGTATAGGTACAGTAGCTATATATAGCTATAAATTATCAAAATCAACTATAGCATATATGGAGAATTCTGTATAGCTTGATAAAATTTAGTTTTCCGACACAGAAAATTCCTTGCAAGAGATTAAGTTGAAAAATGACTTAAACGCGGTAGTGTAATAGTGCATAGTATTATCGCAAACAATATTTTGTTCGTTATCCTTTCATTATTTTCTAAATCATTTTTTAAGATAAAAGTATAATACCTACTCGACTCGGGAAGTTTCTCAATATTCAGCACTGAGAAAATATACCAATTGTTTGTCTAAAAGTATAAAAAAGTATATCTTAATGTTCGGTAAGTTTTAAATAAAATTATTTATTTGAAAATATTCGCTATATAACACAACTATACATCCCAATTTTGATAGCGTGCTCAAATATTATTTCAATTATTATTCAATTTATATACTTTAATGTACATGTGGTAGTGCATTTATGTTTGCAAAAATTTAAAAATAATAATATAGTTATATAGTATGCCATTGTTCAACTATGTAATCATAAGAGTATATATAAACATTGTGTTTCATTTACATTTAAAAAAGTAAATTTAAAATGCTTGTATTTCATTTAAATACTTGAAAAAATATTTATGTTTCAGTTCAATATTTTTTGCATAATACTTAAAACAAATTATTAGAAATTTTAAATTATTTATTACATATTTTGGTATTTTTCAATTACATAAATAATATAAACACATTTTAAATTATCTGTTATTTATAAATAATCAGTATATTTAAAAGCAAAAATCATAACTTGATTTAAATTCAAGAACAATAAACACAATTTACCAATAAAAAATAAAAAATAAAGTTAGCTAGAGCCTGTTATGTATTGTTAATAATATTGTGCTTTTAAATAATTGAAGTATTTTATAACAAACAAACATGTCTGGCTCAATTATTTTAACACGTAATTTTGGAAGTACAGAACCACTGGTGTATAGTAAGTAAAAACATATTTTATGAACTTTAAAAAAATACCAATACAACATAATGCACACGGGATCTATTACTAATAAACTTTGATTAAAGTATCGTAATAATCTGTTGTAACGCCGAGAGACCTGAGAATTTCAAAAGTCAAATTCCGGGCAGATTTAAGCGTTGCCCTATTTCTGATGACCTTAAATGAAAATATTATATCGAATTCGTATAACAGTATATTATTATGATCGTTATAATAAAATAAAGCTTTATGTTAACATGTATGTTGTATTTGTATACATTACATTACGTATTGACGTAACATAATCATTTTATTAGTAATTACACATATTATGTTATAATGTACACGTATTTTGGCGGATATGTACACTGTTTCAATATTGATGTACTCGGAATATTATTGTACCATCCGTTTACTGCATTAGATAGAAACGCCATCAAGAAAATACTTTGTCAGTTATATAATATCTCAGAAAATAATAATATTAAATATCGCATCCTGTATTATATTGTCATCACGCGAAAAATATTTAATATATTTATTTATACTTCATAGTGTAGAGGATTTGATAATTTTACACTGAAATACAATTTGAGTAGGTCAATTATTAATCTTCCTCGTACATCCTACAAACCACGTGATAAAAGTCGATTAATCTAATCGGGATGTTATAATATCAATATCGTTCGCAACACTTATCGTATAGGTATATAATTTATACAATAACATTATTTACAAATGTTTATGTAGTTTTGATGAAAATGCTTCTCCAAATGATATGGTCGCAGTGGGTGCAATAAATATTAGAATTTTAAAAACAAAATGGAACGGACAAACGCAGCCTGACACGGCCGAGAGAGATATGATCGAAAAATATCACTCGAAAGCCCAGCCGCCGATCTCCCGCGGGAATCGTCCGGCCAAATCGGACGCCGCTACAAAAAGACAAAAAATAAATAAATAACAAAAATATACGCACGATTATAACAATATTAAATTATACTTTTGCAAGTACCTAAATGTATACATAATATACTAATATATTATAATATCACGTAATTATAACTGTACAAAAAAAAAAGTGTCAAAACACGCTTTTTACCGGATGCATCAAAATATAAAACCTATAAACGTTTTGAATTCACGTGCATGTGATGTATGATATATGACAGTTAGAATTTATGAGATATATGTACTATAATAACAAAAACTCTTTAAAATTAAAAATTAATTTTTTTTGAAAAAATTAATTGTCTTGTAAAATTTCTTCCGAAAAAAAAATGATAAACTAAATAAAAAACAACAGTACATTTAAAGAAATAATTTTACTCAAACAGACTAAAATATGAAAAATAGACTAACCTTCTCTATTATTACATATAATAATTTTAGTGATGTGTTTTTTAGCGCATACTTAGTAGGCAGTGCCTTTATAATATTTTAGTACCACATAATCCTATTTTTTGTTTTTCGTAATTGACACACAATTGTTTTACCAAAACGTTACTATTTTAATACCTTAAATACCTAAAACACACCAATTTCAATATAATTTTATCAAACTTTGATTACAATAAATTATAGTTTATAAGTTATAGCGATGTGAATGCATTTTTTTTTCACAATAACGTTGAAAAAAAATATTAGGTACCTATTGTATATACCTACGAATACAATATTATTTTAAAAAGTTAATTTGATAAAAATTGGAAAATTGATTTCTTTATGTAGGACATTAATTGCTTCTATTGTCACTGCATGCAAGTTTCCACCAACAATATATCACTAAAAAAAAAAAATAATGATTCATGTTTCAATCAGTATTATTATTTTTTTTATTTTTTTTTTTTTTAATAATAATTATTAAAAATACACAAATATTGTATAGTTTCATCGATCCTTCCTAAATATATTGGTACGTAAAATAAGTGCAATCAAACTTTACATTTTTAAAACACACTTTTAACAGCGGTAACCTCAATCAAAATATAGTGTAACGCTATAAATATTTCGTGATATGTCCGTGAATGGAAAAAGTAATTACAGCGTGTAAATTATTATTGTTATTATTGAGCAATTTTCTATTTTATTTATACAAAACAATTTCCACCACGTTCAAAATCTCTTTTTTCGTAAAATTAAACTAAAATAATTTGAACAGAAAAAATACTGGCTTGAAAAAAAATATTAATGAAAGCAAGATTACTTATACCATTTTGAATAATAGAAGAAAATATATTACCTACTCGTTTTTATAATTTGTTAAATGAGTGTACCTATAATATTTGATTTATTTTATTCTATTTTTATATAAGTTTTCTACATTAAATATAATATGAGTATATATAGACAAAAAATATAGATTAATTTTATCAAAAAACAGTTTTATACTAACATTTAAAATTTTAAACATAATTCAAAAATTAAGTAGCCGATTATATTCCTTATTTAATTTTCTGATCTATTTAAAATTGTATTTAAATTACAAAAAAGTTTTATATAATGTTATGTTGTTCGTGTAATTTAAATGTGGAGTGATAATAATAATTTGTAAAATAAATATTCATAGTTATTAAAAACTATTTTTTAAATAAATAAGTTTGTTGGATAAAATTAGAAAAAAAAATAAATACTTTAAAACATATGGAAAATTCAATTAGGTATTTGAAAAAATAGCGTTTATCTTATTATAAGTTATGTACGATTTTCAATTCTAACAAATTTTTAACGGAAAAAAATATTTATTAACTTTTTATTTTATTTTTTATATAACGATCGTAGTAAATATATTTTCCAATTTTAAAAAACGTTAAATTTATGTAGTCATTTTTTACTAAATTGTTGTATTTTAGAGATGACAAGGATTCATCATAAATATATATTTTCCTATTCTTCATTACGTATAATCAATTTTAGGTTAAATTTTTAAAGTATGCATAATATTCAACAAACCATTTGAATGGCTAAAATATTTGGTATGGCACTTATTCAATGGAATACTGTAAAATTAGAAATCCATGATAATCCAAGCTATGAAATATGAACGTATAAAACGTTAAAAAATAATAAATGGGTAAAACTATTTTAATTTGTTAAAAAAATTGTATTATTATATTTTTTTATTTGTCAATGGTCAACGTATTTATACATATTAATTAGTTTATTTTTATTTTAAAAAAAATCGATTTTTAAGTATTATTGCTTTACACTGTAGAGGCTACAGAGATATCAAGTGTAAGCAATGCTTGCAATTGGTTACAATTATTACAATAAATGTATTAATAATATTAATAATTGAATTGCATTTATTTGTTACAGATAATAATATTGTACTTTGTTTTAGTAGAAAAAAAAAAAATGTATGATGTGATTGCATTACTATGATGAATACTATTTTCAAAATTAGCATAATATCCATTATGTTCCATGTGCCGTGACGGATCGTACCTTTTTTTTTTTAATTTTAATAAAAAAAAAAAAAAAACACGCACATTATGGTAATAAATTATGATCCATTTAATGATAACATTATTGATTATGTTTATAACACGATAACGCTATACACAATTTGAGATAAACCTATGCGTGTGTAATGTCAAAAAAAATTTATAATGTCAAAATATATAATGTACAAAATTATATGAACGTTTAAACGATATATTGTGTTCTAGTGGGGGTATAGAGAAGTTTTAGGCATTAGACAACGTCGTATCGTACCGTTTTTATTCAGGCACATCATAAAATAATATAATATTATTATATAATATTTAAACCTAATGGGACTAAGAGTAAATGTAAATTTTGCCGTTCTCGAAACTCAGCCGTAAATATTGTTTGGATAAATATCCTATGTATAGGTACGTAAAAGAACGAAGCCACGCGCGTGATCTCATTGTTGATGGATGATACGATTTGGATCGCTTCAAGTGCAATATATGTATGTATACCATCGATTGTTTAATGAAAAAGATAGTCCCCTTTTTTTGGTTTATTGCGTTATCTATGTGTGTGACCTTTTTTTTTATTATTTATTTTTATTTTCTTGTTATTTTTCGACCAAAGACCGAAAACAAGACAATTCCATTTTCACTTAGATTGAATTTATCGTTTCCGGTTTACTTAGTACTCTCAGCAATGCCAGCTTGTAATTTTTACGTTGTCACTAATATTTGCGTAGTATACATTTTTTGTTTTTTGTATAATATGAAAAACATCTTAGTTGCTTCGTAGTTTATAATCAATAGCGTGGCAGTTATATCTCTACAATGTGTTTTATACCAAACCGTATTAAAATTAAGAGTATTTTTTTAATAAAACCGGTAATACGTGTTTGTTATTGTTATACGGTATTACAGATAAAAATTCATTGATATTTTAAGACAAAATATAAGATTGTTTTAACTTCAAACATTGCAGATATTACCCAGAGATTTCACCAAAGTCTACTTCAAAATAATATAATTCATAAAAGAAGATTTTGGCACCACCACGGAGTATCAAAAATCGTTAAATTTATGTTGGATATAAATTCACAAAATAATTTTTCGCCCAAGTTTCTCATGCTAGTATTTTTTTTTCTTTTCACAAAAAAATGTTTAATTAAACTCAAAATGTGTCAAATTTGAGTACAAAAATGTAAATAAAAATACCATCATTAATCTAGGAAAACTGATTACAAATATAATATGAAAAACCGTATTTCAAAACCTTTTATATTATAATTAACTTGATTTTTAATATTGTGCAAAAGCCACATAATTCTCAAATAATAAAAAAAAAAAAATGTTTAATTGCATTAACATTTTTAGATTTATTAATAATTTATACTGAATCATTCTAATACATATTTGTTAACAATTCATAAATAAATGTATTGATAGTTCGTTTAATAAATGGGCAAACCTATAATTATTTTATTAATTTGTCATGGAAATAAAATAAATTACACTTTATAAAAACAAAACATTAAATGATGAATTTTACTCGTTTTGAATTTAAACTATGTTGTAAATCTGAACTGCAGGATAGAGTAGAAAATGACTCAAAAATAAATAAGGAAATAATTATTAAAGATGCAATTAATCAATTTCAAAATAATTTCCCCATTAAAACATTTCAAACTAAATATATTTGGTGAAAACTACATACTCATAATATCAAATAAATCAAAAGAAACATTTAATTACTGCTTAATGATTGCTTTGGAAATTCGTCATAAACATATTATCATATTAAACGTGTAAGATAAATTATACATAATATAAACGGACTAGATAATAATAATAAAAATAATTATCAAAACAATTTATAAACAACAAACATTTTCTTTGATATACGTTGTTTAATTAATTATGAATAATTCGTAATATATACATACATAAATGTCTTAAAATGTGGTTTTTCCCTTGGATTAAATACAATTCTAGTATAAAATATGGTCAGATTAAATATATCATATTTATAATTTAAACCATAATCATATATTTATGTCTAGACATTGCAAAGGATATACTAGAAACCTTTGAATCTTGATCATAAATATATAATATATAGTTAATCAATTTAAATGATTAAAAAAAAAACACAAACGTTTGTAATTCAAAATACAAATTATATTATCTATTCACCTAAAAAATGCTTTTCAAGTATAAAAATAAATGTTGTTATCGCTATAAAATGCTCCTTAAATTATAAAATAATAAAAAAGATTCTTTAAGAACAAATTATAATTTCCACATACTGGGTGAATATGTATATAACTGCAGTACAAAACACAGATACGTATATAGGAATTTTTTACCACAGGTAAAAATAATCTAGATACCGTATTATATCAAAATGCTCTTGGAAATTCAAAATTTACCGCCCGGGCCACAAACCCCATCCGCCCCCCCTAAATACGACTTTGATATAACAGCATATATTATTAACAAATATGTCACACTTTCCGATATAATATTATTGTTTATTATACAAACTTTTTCAAAAACTAACTAATATGAATAGTAAAAAAGCTTATACAATTATTAAATCACTTTAAATAATGAGTAGGAGAGATATTATTTGTTAAAATACGTAACACCTACCAACTATAAGAAATCACAAAATTTTTCTAAAATAGTATTATTGTTAAATTAATACAATTTAAGTAACGCATTCAATTTATACAATTATTTTAGATTTAAGTTTTCTCTATTTTAGTTTTTTATTATTACCGAATTGATAAAAAAAAGTTTCACGTGATCCTAATTAAGTTTGTTAATTGGACATTGTTTTTTTTAAATTAGTACTTTAGACATCTATCATTACCGTGATTTGATTTTCCTAGAAGTTTTGGTACGGTTGAAAACAAATTACTGTAAACATAAGAAAAAATAGTACAACAAATATTTTTAGTTGGAGCTACGTGGTCGATAGCGGAAGTTGGAAGCACAAGGTCGTAGCTAGTCGTTAGTTGTTAAAATAGAAACATTCTGCGGAATATTAATTCATATAAATACAATCCTGCAGCTTCAGAAATGGTGGACTAACGATGAGTGTCCACTTGTGCGTGTCAGACGTCTTGGTAGTTTTTGTTTTATTCTTGTAATTAAATAGCATCAACGAGTTTAACAAAAATGTACACTAGATAATCGTGGATACTAATAAACGAATTCACACTGTTGTGTTCGCACTAAATTGCTTCTGTGCCTATATAATACGACTACATCACAGAATTAACATAATTTGACGTGTTATAAACGGCAGCGTTGGGATGAGGACTTGTGTATAACTGTGAAAGATCGATTATCGTACTATCAATCACTATAATGAAAACACGTTAAAAGCTTAACAGGCATCGATCGTACATCGAATACATTTAGTTAAAATATTGTATTGCATTTACTACAGCCTTATATTATATATCACGAGATTCTTAGCACATATAACCAAAGCTGGGCAAGTCAATGATATTTTTTAACTCAAGTTAAGCTAGTTAAATAAAAAAGTATCTTGTCTTAGCATAGGTAAAATTAAAATAATCAGTACCTAAAAATGTTCATGTTATTAGACCAAAGAACTACTATTATTGTATACGTTCCAAAAGGTAACAGTACAAATGTTGTTAGCACACTTATAACTTATGAAATGTGTACCAGCAATGTTATTGAAATTAACTTAACTTGTTTAAATGAAAATTAACTCGGGTTTATTAAAAGTTAATTCGAAAACTCCTAAAGTGAATATTTAAGTTAATAATCGTAAAAAAATAACTTATTAAGTTAAACAGTTAAATTAACTTAACTCAATAACGCGTTAATTCCAAGCCTGGCATGTAACTATAAACACTATAATGACCGTATACACGGTACATTGATGTTTATACCTTCCGCTCAAAATCAATTAAAATATACAAACATCGTATTTATCTACACGATATTATGTATGATACTTCATATGCAGTTTAACGCTTTCATTCCCCTCCCCAACGTCATCTTACGAGTGCGCAGTAGGTACACAATAGCTTGCTAACGCGTCAAGAACCGTTGCAAAGCTTATTTAGGATAAAATTTACGGCACTGAGCGTATTCGTGATGGGTATATGCATGTTATCTATCTAACGTCGTGCATAACAATGTGATCGCAAATGACAAGCATATCGCCATCAGTGGCTTCCGAAATATATTAAACGACGGACGTATACATTATACTCGTATTATTATGAAGGTACAGCGCTTAGTATAAATTATTACCATTATACGTAATATTATTAAGGGACATGATAGATGAAATTATATTAAAAATAGATAAACGAATAAATAATAGGTATATAGCATGTTATTTTTAAATAATTCTGAATTTTAATTTTGACTTTTAATAAAAATATTAAGAAATAAAACATTTTTTTTTTTAAATTGATTGTACATTACAGTTATTCTGAGACATGGTGTGGCATATATTTTGGTCGAATTCAATAAATATTAAATAGTTCTGTGGTCAAACACCGTCCATGCGTTGATAGCTCTTGGACGGGCGACCAACCGGACTCATATAGCGACAAGCCATATCCCACATATGGAAACATTGATTACAAAAACTTACAGTATCGTATCCTACAGTGACAAACATATACAAACCACAAAGCTGATATACCCAGTTGTCAAAACTTCATTAAAAAAAAAAAAAAAATAGACAAACAAAAATTATTTCGAGAATATAATTAACAAAATAGTAAATAGTAGTAAATATTTACTATTATAATTTAATAGTGATCACCCATTGCAAAAATGTATAATGCATATTTATTTACCAACGTTAAAACCACTATTTAAGGAATAATCTCGATAATGATGTATAGACAATATAAATATAATATGAGTTAAACATACCTATATCGACACTATAATATAATGGAGTTGTGGTCTTTTTTTGTAGAAAGAAAATGCAATTCTATAGTATAGTATTATATTATATGCCCTTGGTAGATTTCTCTCTCTCTCTATCATTGGTTACATTTTCATTGTGCAAAAAGTTTATTTTTCAACATGTACGTTTAAATAATACCTTTAGAAATTTGTAATACATATTTTTCAATATGGCATTTCACATTGAAATGGTTTAGAGAATTTACTGTTTTTAGATTATATTAATTATTTGTTAAAATGGAATGCAAAATTTCGATTCAACTCTATTATATAAATCTCTCATAAATCAAACCAAAATTAATATCTAAACACCATCCAATTATGGGCTATGGCTGATGTTAATAAATGTTTTAATATTAACTTTTGGGAAATTAACTACGATAAAACCTGCTGTGTGCTATTTTCATTTTCTAAAATCGAAAGTTTTAAAATTAAATAGGTACCTATTAAAAGTTCAGGAAAAAAAAACCAATGAAAACATATATTGTAATTGTAGTTATAACTGTAATTTTAAATGTATTAAGTTGATTAAATCTATGAATTATCATTAGGCCACTTATGATCGGTTTATAAAGTGGGGTAGTCATATTAAAAATAAGTATTTTGAAAATTAGAAGTATTATAATATGTAATTTCAAAGCTTTTAATAGTTAAAGGACTATGTGAAATGTGAATGGTTTATTTTGCAGATTATGCGTTATATGTTTATCTACTTATCCTACTTATATAGGAATATAGGATACTTACCTGCGAATATGAATATGAAAATTTTAAAAGCTAAATACATCGATTAATATTATATATGTTCACGGAATAACTGAAAAAAAACTATTTCGTTTGAATACTGATTTACTCTGTATAAAACGTATTGTGCGTAAAATTCTATTTTATTTAGTTTCAATTATTTCGATTTAAAAAAAGAAAACACACATTTGTGTGGGTAAATTTTCAGAACGAAAAAAAAATAGAAATTAATTAATAAGATTCACGAAGATGACAATTTGTATACACAAAATGCGTGGCAATATAAGAAATAATAGTACAATTTAATTTCGATCTCGTGCTGAAAGAGTTATTTAAATTGTGAAGAGATTAGTATTGATTACAAATAAAATACCTAATTTTAATAAAATCAAAAATATATTTAAAATTATTGACAATACAATATGATCATACTGAGTTTGGTAAAAAAAAATCCTCATTAATTATAAATAAATAAGAAATTAGTTTATGTATCAACTTTGATATATTTATATAAACAGTGTACCTAATTTTAATTTTAATAAGTATTATACTATATACTATACCAAGTATTAGTTTAAGCATAATATTATATAATATAATGAAATGTATAACGAAAGCTCATTTAAACTTCGGATCCAGGATATACTTGACGCAAAACCTAATTGAACTAAATTAATTGATACAGGTGTTAATTGTATAATTACCTACAATCTACAACTCATTGAAAATTTATTCAGGTGCGTGAAGTTAGTGTGCTAATCTACTACCGATTTCCGTTACAATTAACTCCAAATTATAGCAGTATTACATTGGCCAAGTTAAGAAATACTGTTCCCTTACCTTTCATCAATATAAAGTTCACACAGTAGGTGGGTGCAATATCAACACCTAAATCCACTATTTTACCAAAATAAGTGCTGCATTCCCTTACGAGGTATTCGATTTATCGTATTTTATTACAGTGGGTTCACTGTTATATTGTTGTATTTGACTGTAATGTTATTTCATTATTACTTGGTTTACGTTAACATAATGATAACAAGATTTCGTATCATTTTCGTTCTCCTAAATAAATTCATACACGAGATTTTTAATTATTATTTTACTATTGTTTTCATTACTATTAGTTATTATGTTTTTGAATTTTATTTACTCAACACGTCAATTCAGTAAGATTTATAACTAAAGGTTATTTTATAATAATATTGTATTTTACGATATTATATTACCTTACTGGTGTTATAAATCAGCGATGTACCTAATATTATTAATTATTTGTATATTGTCAGAATTTTTAACTTTAAATATACAACATAATTTATAACAACGACCACGTACAACACCATATTTACTATATTTATCTTCGTCACATTTAAAATTTATTTTGTTTTCGTTAAAATACACAGGGATATCGTTTATAATGGCACATTAATGTATACAATGCTGAACTGTCGACTGTCAACATGTTGAATTCACTTTATCCGGATATCGATAAGCATTGATGTAACGTATACAAATAAAACCGTGTTGGTGTATTTTCATATAAAGTTACTATTTCACACTAACATATTAATACGAAATCTCACGAAAATAACACTATTATTAGGATGACCTAATTCAGATTTTAAAGATACGTATAGATTCCGCGATCTCGTGAAACTGAGCTAACTGAAAATGATCACAAATGAAACTAGGTTACGTAAACTGATTACCGTAGTCCTGCGCTAGAAACCATCTCGTATTATAATACTAATAATATAATTGTACGTCGATACCTCATATATTATTACTCGCCTTCACATACACTTATATTTTACAACGAAATTGAACTGACTTTACGTGTTACCATGATTTACACACAGGCTTGGACTGGTAAAAAAGGGCACGGGACTCTATATAATTTAAAAGGCAAATAATAACAACAAAAAAATTGGGGCAAATTTATTACACCCTTCCCCCCCAAATTCTATATGTTACATTGTGTTAATAATAAATTAATAAAGTAATGTACAAAAAAACAACTGCTCAAACTGATTAACCTATTTCCTTATAATGGCTATACTTAAATGTATTCTTTATATAATTGTTACTAATATATTATAGATAATATATCTACCTACAACTTTATTAGAGTATTGTAACTTTCTCCTTCAAAATTCACATTTATTTAAAGTAGAGTAACTTAGGCATATTTATACCGATAGGAGAAAATATATTTTAGGGCAAGGGATGCTGTAGCATCCCAGCCAGTCCGCGCCCGATTACACGTATGCAAAACGAAATCCGAACGGTTAGCAATTACCGGTTGTATAGGTACCTATACGCGTGTAATATAAATACAATAAACATGTACATTGTACATGCTTTATTCTCTGTGTAAAATGCAAACGATACGTAGACGTGACAATGCAACGTAATGCGTAAATTGACTGGAGTTAGGATTTATTGTGGTACATACTATAATATGAATTTTATTTTTATCGATTTTTTTTTTGTTTCTTTGTCCACGAATTTTAGATATTTTAAATTTAAAATAAATTATTATTATACAATGTCAAAATTTTGGTATTCTACGTTGGCAAATATAACGAAACGAATAAAAACGTTATGATACAACATTTTTTATACTATCATAGTTTACATATTATAATGTACATTATGTTATAATTTATAATGAACTTCAAATGCATTTAAGATAATAATATCAATCGATCCCTAGCATTTAAATTATATATAATTAGAACAAATTGATTAATGTAATTATTGTAAAAAAGATGGAGTAGGTCACTTTAATGGATGTGTTAAATTGTTCGTAAATTTTTATTTTTAATAATTTTATATAGATATGTCATCAACATTTTCTCAATAAAAACAGATCAAAACAATATTTCAATTACAACAATTGAATTTGGCCTACCTAGTTAGTCGGTAGTTATTAGTTACCCGGTTATATATTTTGATTTCCGTATAGGAAAGTGACTTGCTAATAGTGAAAATTAATTTAATATTTTTAGATATACCTTTGGATTGGATAAAAATTAAGCAAGCTTCCTAAACTTTGCCTACCTATTAGATAATTTAAAAAAATAAATATTTTATTAGTAAGTATTATTAAAATTTAAAAAAAAAAAAAACAAATTATTTATAAACATTTAATACATTTTCATCAGTTAATGCTAATTTAATTTATTATGAATAAATGCATAATTTTAGATGCATAATGATGTTTTTTTTTTTTTTAAAGTTGTGCTTAAATAAGACTGAAATGTAAGACTAAATGAGGTAATGGAGGATCTTCCGGGAAACAGTTTTATAAACATTTTTCTACTTAAGACTCAAGTCAATAGATATTGTATTATTGTTAAATACTTATTACGTGCTATGGATAAAGGATGATTGTAATTTCCCGTCAATTGACAGCAATAGTTAATCTAATCTGACAATTTATATTACCATAGTCGAACGCTTCATTTGATTATAATGCTGTGTAAGTAATGCCGTCTGTAATTTGTTACGATTTCCACAAACTATTCTTATATACATTAATAAATATTATATATTTATATTAGTTAACTTTTAAAATATTATATTTATTTTAAAGTATATACTTAGAAAAACTCAAAGTTTTTATTAAATTGGTTAACAGCAACGAAATATTATTTCAAAATATTTGTAACCAATTCATAGAAAAAAATCTGGAACTCTTAACACTCTGTTAATTGCAACAGGTTGCTTCTGTTCTAAATCTAGGTGTATGGGTGACTACATGATTTTTTCATTTCAAATCATAAGCCATCCATTGCATTGCGATTTTCCTCTATTTTTGCGGATTCCGGAAAGAAAATGAACTAGGTACATTTTAACCAAATCTCGTCGTTACCTATCGTCTATACGTACAACCAAGTGGTTTGAATAATATCCAACATGGACTTGAATGCAATGAATTAACTCTCGTAAAAATAGCAGTACAATCATAAGAGTAATAAATGAATATATTATAATATCCAAGAAATTCGTTGGTAGGAATACTTCCTGATATTATGGTTGGATTTTATTTTATTCGGTATAGAAGATGGATCATTCGGGTTTTTCAAAAACCACATTCTATCTCACTATCACAGTTAAAACAATATGAAAATTAAAAACCACAAATCTTTGTTTTTATTCGTCGGACATTCAAATAAATATAATAATATTTTAATATATTCATAAATTGAAACGCGTTATCAGAGTCACCACTAATCAACACAGCGTTAATATTATAGTCGTATTTTTATTGAAACTTGTTAGATGGTAAACACCACGCATTATATTGTATAATTAAAGAAGGTACCTATAATATGAAAATGAAAGTTTTCATGTTTATTATTAGTTTTAATGTTCATTAATACTAGGTCTTAAGGTAAATTGATAAGTTATTAATATTATAGTTTTACCAATAAAATCTATAAAAATATAACCTTTTTTCATAATAATATTATTATTGATTACTCCGTGTAATTTCTTAGTGTCTCACCGTTATGATTATTAAATATTCTCTAATATTATAACCGTCTTAATTAAAATTATTTGAAATTCATACAGTAAAAAAGTGATAAGTGATAACAATTAGGTTTCAAAAATTATTCTCTCTCATTATTACTGTTGTATTGTTAATTTTGTGTTACAATATTTATTTCAATGAATTTATTAGTAATAATCGTTTAATGTCATAACTCATAAGTCATTCTGTAACTTACTTATGTGTCCTTAAATCGATTACTGGCGGGTCACTGATCTATTTTCAGAATCTAGACTTTGGAATTGTTTACGTTTGGTTGTTCGTGTATAGTCAATAGTCACACGCAACAGCTGCTGTTTTCGTTATCGCAATTAGAATACGTTTGCCTCTAACTTAGTGGTTACTACATTATTATTCTGGTGTTTTGGATATTATACTATCTATTTACATCATTTATTGATATCGATAATAATATATATATATTCAGTTTTCTACTTTCTAGATTATAAGTGTTAAACTCCCAGTCGATTTGTGATGCATCTTAATGGATGATTACTTCTATCAATTATAAGATAATCTAAAAAAGTGAAAAAAGCGAATGCTTAATAAGTTCTATATACTTTTAAAACCCAACCAAAACTTAATGATAGATTATCATAGATATAATATTATGCATGACGTTAAACGGTCCCCAAATCTGGCAATAACTAAATTTAGAGCAAAAATGTATTGCAGAGTAATGAATAAATGCACAAGAAGTAAATATAACTGCAGATTTGAAAGCTCCTAGTTGCTTTTTCTATTACAAAGAATGAATCTCTGAATTCCAATGAGTCACTGGTATGTTCTTCGTCTCATCCAGTATAATTAAAAGTTTTACTAAGGTCACTGTTAAAAGTTATTTTTCTGAAGCACCGAATAAAGTCTGAAGATCTTAAGAGATTAAGTTACATTTTTCAACGCCTAAAATTTGATCATGCTTGTCTTGTTCTAAATATAGGCATTTCTATAATGTACATTTTCAGTACAAACTTTGCACACTTCAAATTTAAGTATTTCTCAATGAATATATTTTCCTTAAATTTTTAAATTTTATGATAATGTTTTTTAGCACTTTCTTTAAAATACTACATTAAGTTGAAGTACGTAATTTACACAAATACAATATAATATAAGAATCATTTGGACGATTATCGGTTACCCTCATTATTGTTATTACCTATCAAATAAATTTATGGTATCTCCAAACTACATTATCACAACGCGCACGGTCACCTTCATTATCTTAAATTTTTAAATACTGACGAATTCTTTAGCACATACACATTTGAAATTTGTATGGAAAATATATGTACTCGTTAAAGTTTAACAAAATATAAACATAAAAATATGAAGAAAAAAATGTACTGAATAGAACTTGTACAATTTAAAAATATAATGTAAGATTCAGATTATTAAATATGTAAAAATGTATCACTCGTTTTTTCTCTTTATGAATACTAAGCCTTCTATTTTAATGAAAGAGTTCAACTTCAGGCTGTGGCATTTTTTCTAATTGATTAGACAATTAGTTGACTTTAATTTATTATAGTTGAGTAAATTTATATCAATACTATGAAATGTTCAATGCAACACATCTCTGATTGAAGATTTATTTGAAATACGACTAATTTAAAATTAAAATATTTAATACTGTTAAATACTAATTTATAGGGTATAGTACTATACTAATACTGATGACATAAAAAAAAAAGTTGTGTGTCAAACGTGGTAATATTAATTATAAATGTACCTAACCGCATTTATTACGCTCGTGGATTATAAATAGTTGATTATTTTTATTATATTCGGTATACTAAAATATTTAATCGGGAGTTGGAATAACTGTCAACACCCTTTTATTTTATGCACTTTAAAAGTATAATATAGTAAATGATACGTAAATATATTATTAAATTAATTTATAATGTATTGTATTTATTTATTTTTGTTAATATTTTCAAACACTAGAAATTACAGCTGTCGCGGTTAATTTTATTTGCAACGATTTTGTATTTATATTTATATTTCATCGTCGTCCGCGAGACAAGATAAAGATTAATTATCACGGACCTCTAATGAAATAATAAAATCCACTTTGACGTTCATTGAATTTATAAAACATGACTTATAAAAACAATGATTATTTCATCAATGATAACGGGTAGCTGATCAATTTTGACGGAAAACAAATGTATACGATCCACTACTAACGGCACGGACGAGTAGGTACAATTCTATTACCATTATTACTGCATTGTTTTATACCTGTAACGACCTCGCCTCGTTATAATAATAATTATTATATCGATAATTAGTCAAACATAATATTTTAATACATAATATGATATGACAAATAAAATATACCTCATAATTTCATCGTATACCTAATTATATATTATAATATTATATTAGATATTTGAGGGAGCTACTACTTAGGAGTATCGTTATTACAATAAACTACCTGTGTATACTATCATAATATTTTAAATTCCTTACCTTATGTTATACAGTGACGGCGATAATGGTGGCGGAAGTGTGGATAATAATAATATTATTTCGAGTTTGCGAGTTGATAAAAGTCGACTTGACGATCTGACACGAGGTGGTTGCGATGGCGCACGTTTCGCGATTTAAAAACCGGCCGGAGAAAGCCGAAAAAGAAAAGACCATTATGCGTGGGCACGTAGCCAAGATTTTCTTGAGGGGGTGCTCTCGTGCGTTTTAAAATACCAAACACATACGTGCGTAAACACGCACACAACTATTTGACCTCGCGTTTCTTTGGTAAACTCCAACGAGAGCGTATACACTGGGGAATGGGGATGATAACAGTATATAGTGTTAGCGGTACGGGGGGTAGGGGGTTGAAAGGGGGGATTGAAACTAACATGTGCAATAACATAGCTACTGCAGGAGTTGATTTTTCATCGGACATAGTCGATGTGTACGTGTCGCTTTCCCCACATTACGCAACATTCAATATTTTTTTTAGCTCGTATACTTAACACGCAATTTATTGCAATATATATGCATTCCAACGTTTTATAATTTTATTGCCATTGTTTCAATTAAGGTATAAGAAATTAAAAAGGGATTGTATTTCCCCTCTCTCCAATAATCACACTAATTTTAAACGCTTCCTTTGTAAATATTTTGAATGCATTTGTGCACCCGTTCCTGAAACTATTTCGTTATCTACAATCGTATGCTAAATAAATAAATATTTTTCTAATTGATACGTACACGCGCAGCCACGACATAAAATACTTTGAATTTCTTACATTTTTTTCTCTCTACACCAATACATTTTATCAAGTTAATTACATAAGTAGCATATATTTTCATTAGAATCCACAAAAACGTGTTCTCGATTCCCTCACCCACCAAAAACGATCATTATGTATGAGATCAAAATTTGACTTTTTAGGGATTATGGGACTCCCCCGAGTTGCAGATACGAGATTATATCCATCACTTGATTTCTTATTTCCCACTCGATATAACGGCTTAAAAAATTACGAAAGTCATTAACTATTATAATTTTAGTATATAGGGGCTGGGTTTTTACGTATAATCAGTAAAAATAAATTTTAACTTGTATCTGTATACTATATTATTTAACCTCGTGCATACTCTAATGGAATCCGTCTTTAAGTCTATTAGTTTTTATGAGTAAAAAAAAAACAAGCAAATAGTTAATGTGTGTGGATTATTCGTTTCTGGGCAGTTGGAAAAGAAAAAAATAACCCGAATGATCAAGTTTTAGTTTTTTTTTTAATTTTAACGAACTCGCTACCATCGTTTTATCGCGAAAAGTGTTTCAATATTCGTCGTCGTCGTCGACGCTGTCGTTGTCGCGGCCGTCACCCACACGCGCACGTATCCCTCTCGCACTGCAGTGTGTCTATATAATATACATCCATTACATCATACTGTAGGTCTGACTCCGCGTAGGGATGATTTTTTTTTCCAGTTTAATTTATTTTAGCCCCAGGGTCCTATTATAATTGTACAATGATAGTATATAATATACACACACATAATATATTAAGTACACACACCCGAACTCGAATGTTTTGAACGTATCTAGCGCTGGGTATTACACATGGAACCGCGGAGCACGGACCGCATAATATTGCTATTTGCAACGGTACACCGCGTCTGTGCCGGATCGTCGTTAAATATTATTTAGTATGTTTTATTTTTTTTTTATTTTTCTGAAGATATATTTATTTTTTTAACAGTGTACCGTATAAATATTTACACTTACATCCATACAAATGAGCTATAAGCTATATTATATACCTATTCGAAACGAAAATACGTTTAAAACGGTTCGATAATATGCTGAGAATCAAAACTATCGAAAATCGCCACGGTTAAATGTTTGTTTTTAGATGATGTATCTTCGATTTTGTAAATACCTATTTGACGTGTGTTCTCATGCGTCATCGTCGAGGCCCAAAGTGCGCCGAACATTATAAAGTATTTTTGTTTACCGTGTATTTCCTAATTCATATATATATATATATATATACCTACTACTACAACACTCCGACACAAATGCGATTTACTATAGTATAGAAGTTCGTTTTTTGATTAAATAAATGTAATTCGCCTCAGTCGTCCATTGTCGGAGAATTATTGACAGAACGAATGTAGCAAAAGTTTTCTGGTAAAACTGTGAGCTGTGGACAATGTTATCAGTAAATATAATATGTAAGAAAACATTTCAAATAGATTAATGCTTTCGGACGAAATAAATAATAATGTGGCGATATGTGATTTATTTCATCGTTATTTTTCTTTCTAGAATACTAGATCTTTGAATACGATATTCGTATAAAAAAAACATACCGTTTTTTTTTTTTAACAATTTACATTCATTTTGTAGGTGTTATTATAATTATTACAATACGAGTTTTGCAATTCAGATAATATTCATTTAGTTTGATTATAAAATAATAAAATTAGTACGATATTCATTTAGGTACTTATTAATAAATAATTATATAGTATGCGCTGATAATTGTGAAATAATTCGTTCCATGATGACCGGATTTAACTGATTCCTATATAAATTATCATAGAGTTTATTTACATTCCTAAATATACGTTAGCTAGTTGAGTCTTTTCCATATGTGTCTATAATCCACTGTTATTATTATAAGACATAATATTATCACGAAATAAACTTACGCTGTCATAAATGCAGTAAACGCATGAACATAAAAGAAAAAAATAGGATCTATTAAATACAAACAAGTAGATTCTATGCTATAAAAAAGTAATAATATTTTCTTGGTAGACCTTATCTAATGTTTTTTTTGGAATAAAAAGTATTTAGAATATAAGTCTAAATGATATTTAGACGTTTGTCAATTATCATAATATTATACTTAGAACAAATTAACCAATAAAAAAAGTAATATAAAAGTGTAAAAACAATTTTGTTATTTTTTACTACATTCATGATACCACAAAAATGTAAATATCATCTGTTCTAGGTATGTTCATTTGAGCTATTTTCATACACGAGCATTGCCTACGACGTTTCAAATAAAACACCCACAACGCGTTTAGGTTATTTGTGTGTAAATATACAGTAACCAAAATAATAGCCCTGTAGGCAATACAGAATTATGTTTCTTGGGAAAACGCTCGTTGGTTTTATACTGCAAACTACGGAGATAAATGATGCGCTTATTTAATAATATTTTAATGACCTTTACTACAAAATAAAACAACTAAAGCAATAAAAAATAAAATCTTGATACAAAGAATTAAAACATGGCATTCATATAATATAGCTTAGAAATATCTAACGTCGGGTTTAAATATGACGGATACGATGTTAAAACTGCCAAACTGAACTAGCGTTTATATGAACTATGAAAGCTTATTATTTTATTAAAATAGCATAAAAACACGCGAAGACGTGAAAATCAATCGTCGTAATATTTTATTCACACGTTTTCAGAACGAGTCAATTCACAAATTTCTCATCCATCACACTTTTGATACATCAATAATTGTTACCTATCGATTCAATGAGTTGGAAATGGATTGATGTTTCTAAGGGGAGCAAAACTGTTTCACACCAAATAGGTCCGTAGTGGTTTACCCTGCCTTAGTAGCATTGAATTCTTCAATATATAAACATCCATTTCAACTATGAAAAAGTATTTCCATAGTTATTATTCGGTACTTAAAGTCGAATGAAATATTACTGTATCTAGTTTAGATTATAAAACTGTAATAAACATTGTTTTTATAATTTTCAATTAATTCCAAAATGTGCATACGTACATTCTAACATAAAGGTTGGGAATAATTAAACAGACGGGGTAAATTAAAATTATCAAATGTCGTATATAAAATATATATAATAAAATAGCAAAATACATACATAGTTAACATAGGTAATACAATTTTCAAATACATAAATTACTAAATTTCAAATTTGATATTATTAAATTTATTATATTTTATATTTATATTCATAAATCATAACATGATTAGGTAAGTACACAAAATTATTTATTTGATTACAATAATATGTTTTAATGATTCATATTTGTTGTGTTCATATAGTATTATAGTGTATATATATTTTCTACAAATAAACACAAAATGTAATAGAATAATATTTTTTATAACTTAAAACGAATGGTTTGTAATTATCATCATTATGTCATTTACAAATGATTAATTTACTAAAAATAAAGAAAATATAATATTACATAATATATTGTTATAATTTTATTCATAAACAATATAATAGGAAAATGTAGTTTAAGTAACTTACAATGGTTTGTCTTACAATAATCACACAACGTATAGAATATGGTTATTGTCTATTTCATAAACGAATATGCGTATTATCTGTTATCGTTAAGATTCACAATTTTAAAATCCGGTTATGAAAAAATGTTTTCACTAAGTGGATGCAGAATATTATAAACTATCAAAAAACAGAGATGAGTATTTTAATTTAGTTTTCATAGAGGAAAATTGAAAAAATAGAAAAAATAATACGTTTTTGAGTCATGTTATTTCATTTTCAACATTTTTAAACAGCTGTATGTAGATTTTTTTTTTAAATACAAAAACCGTTTAAAATTATGTTTTTATATCATAATTTATTTTATAAATAAATGAGTGTTGCGAATTGCGATTTATAACATTCGAAGTTTTTTTGTGTGTGACATAATAGTAACTGCACTCATAGTTTCCCATTTTTTTTTTTTTTTTTATTGAAAACTCATAGCAGTAATTATTATATGCGATACAAACATCATCAGATGTTATTTTAAAATATAATCTTCTAAAGTCTTTGGGAAAAAAATCACACTCCTCGACAACGCATTCGAAAAAATAAATTCATAACTTAAAAAATAAAATCGCCTGTAAACGGACATTACAAAAAAAAAAAAAACCCCGTATCTATACCGTGATCGCTTTTCATTATCGCCGAAAGTTCCGATCACCCAATACACTACGTTTCCACCGATATAATTTTATTATTCGTCAGCCGTGTTATGCAACGATCGTACGATTGCGTATACAGTAACACGCGGTTTAACAGGTCAGTCGCACGTCGATTGGAAAACGAGACGTGATCGGCACGTTTGTCGTCAGGCGATTGTAAACTCTCCCGACGGTAAACTCTCCCGTTGGTAAACTCTCCCGGGTCTACTCCTGTACTACCTGACGGAAACATGTAAACTCTCCCGGGTCTTCAGTACTACTTATTTAATTTAATAAAAATCATAAAATAAATCTAATATAAATTTAAGTTTCGTTTAAAAATAGTCAATCATTTAATAATAATAATAATAATAAGAATAATATAAATTAAAATTCATAAAATAAATCTAAGATACGAATAAATACAAATGTTTAAATTAAAATTTTTTTTTTTTTGGATAATAGAAACACACAGATTTTAATAACTTACAGTATCTATTTCTAATCCAATATTTTTTGAGATACTTATACATTTAGAGTTTACCACCGCCCTTGTCGTCCGTAAATGATATTAAGTAGGTAGTGTACATATTCGTCGTAGGAAAGGCCGTGTCTTCGAACTGGTGCGACGGACACGCGGTCAAGTCGTCCGTGCAATATAATATGAAATCAGTACGGGTCGGTGTCTATAATAATAATATTATACTGGTTGCACGTGGACGATGGCGCCACCACCGCGTTATGGGCGTCATAGTACGCGTTGTGCGGTAGGTATAGGTAGGTACTTACATATTATTATTATTATCGCTATAATCGATGTACCGCGTAACGCGTATTATAAACGCGGCCCGTTGTATAGTACATTGTCCACTCAGATTTATTCTAATGGCGTTTTAGTGTAACGCGTACAATAATTAATAGCGACGTCCTATCGACGACGACTGGTTTTTTTTTTTTTTTTTATCGAACGCGACGTACCTACATCGGCCGTACGAATTATTATATAATATTATGCTCGCGAGTACCTACCTCTGATACGTGAACTATGTGGTATACCATTCGTCCGCCGTTCTACGACGTTATGGTAATATTATTGAACGTGTGTAGTCGTACGTCCGGACGGAATAATATTCTCGTACGCGATAGCGCGCGTTGTTTATCACAATAATATACGGGTCGGCAGGACGGTCGGGGGAACGGGTATAGGGAGGTGCAGAAAAAAGCGTACCGTTTTGCGTACGCGCAAACACAATAAAAACAAACGGACGTCAGTTCAGAATTTTTTAATCCGCGTCCGACGTCGGGCCGACCCTTCGAGTGCAGCACACGGTCGGGACACTGGAAATGCCATTGTTGTCGGGAATACGTAATATATATTACCTATATAAGTATAAGTTTGCGTCGCTTGTATGAGTTATGCGTGTGCGTGAGTTCTCGGACACGGTAGCGCGGCGGTGCAGTGTCCGCTACTCGTAAATTATAAGAATAATAACAGCAACTACAACTATACAACAGCGGTAACAATAATAATAGGAAAAAAAAATAATAATAATAATAATAAAACACCTCGGTGACAAATGCCTTCTGGCGACTGTTGTTCAAACCGAAATCGATATTTTCCACGTTTCGAGTTTCGCCGCGGTCTCGTATAATACCTATGCAGATTATTATTACTATTATTATTCAGCTCGTTTTTCTACACCGTTTGAAGTATCATAATCAAAAAAGTGAACGAGTTCAAAGTTCTTTTAACGAGAGAGAACTGTCGAGGAGAAAAAAAAAACGAAAAGGCAAAGAAAAACTAAAATAAAAGTTGTTGTAAATCGAAAATCATAAATTTCATCTGCAAAGTTTTACTTCCATATCCTCCGGGCATTTCCGAACGAAGAGGGTAAGTGCCTGCGACACGATATTCGTATTTTGAGAATACACCGAATCGATTTGGCCGACACTTTAAACTTACATATGTGAGGTATAATATTCTTAGGAATATTTTAGTCTGAGAAAAATTTGTAGGTATACACTTCAAAAACGTATTCAATCAAACTAACAAAATATACGAAATCGTATTAAGTTATTCACATAAAAAAAAAAAATCATGTTTAAGTTGTATGCGCTCCACTGTACATATATTTAATAACATTACAGCGCCTCGAACATATTTGAATTATTTATACGTCACACTGAACTAAAGCTTGCTGTACTAATGATTCGTTTTCATTAACATTTATCAAGCTCAATATAAGCTCGACCGTGTATTTGTTTTCAAAAAGTATAATATGTGCAATGTGCCTTTATTATAACAAAATGTATAACGTAATATATTTAAAATTGTTTTACCATATTATACTTTAGTACATACATCGAAATTTAAATTATTTAATAAACGCATCTATTGGCATCAATTTTTTTCAAAAAACACAAGAAATACAAAGTTATTGCACTGTCATAATTAATATGATATTATTTAGGGTTTAGTCTAATTATTTTATCATGAAAAATTAAACAAATAATTAATAAAAACGTATTAAAAAATCGCAATTGACATTAATTTTATCATCAATATAATATAATATCGATAGTTGTCGTGATATTTATAAATATTGTAGGTAGTTGAAATTATTCAAACAAATTTGTTTAAAAAAAAATCAACATCAAACAAGAACAACTATTGGAATTTTTCATTGTGTATTTTTTATTTTTCGTGAAAGTAATATTATTAAGTTATATGTTCTTAAGAAAAATATTATATTTTAAAGTAAATGCGTAAAACATATACTTGTCTGCTGTGAAAGTCTTCGTGTAATTAAGTTACTCATCCAACTACAGGATTCCTTATAATTTGTAACAAAGTACCAACAGGTTATACTATACAATGTATTCTGAGGGTTATCTACAGTGGCCAAGTCACAAGTGTCTTTAAAAATAATTCATCTTCAATAGGTTTTCTCAAGTAGTCGAAACCGTTAAATCAGTAAAAAAATACGTTTATGAACTTATTTTATTTCCAATATAAAAAAAAAAATTACCAAGTATATAAGTTATTGTATGTTAATTTATAAAACATGATAATTTATTTTTTCAAATATTTTTGGATGTTTTTAATTTTGTAAAATTATAATAATTGAAAGTTATTGGATTGTTATAAAAGTTTAAAAAATTATTAAATACATGTATCCTTCAAAATATTATCATAAGTGAATAATTACTAGTACGTAACAGGTAAATACAAACAATAACATTAAAGAAAAAAAATAAAGTGTTATTAAATAATTTATTTAAATATTCATAAATTGTATTTTATTTTTATAATTAACATACAAATATCTAATAATTATATCAGAGCAAATTATTCGTTCTTGTTTTTCCAATTAATATTTTTACATGTATTTATTAATATGAATTATTTATCTTTAATATTAATATATTGTACTACTTTATTAATTGAATAGCTGTGTAGAGAATGTGTCGAAAACAGACAAACTATGAAGCCATACGAATTTCGACAATTATACAATGATAAATATGTTTTCCAGTAGGCGGTAAAAGTAACCCCTGTTATTGATATAGAACATTCATAACTGTGAAGATATAAGTACCTATTTTATAGATAATAGGTGTCACGCACTATGTATAATGTATATTATGCATTCATAACAAACAATAGCATATTCTATATATCGATCCGTAACCGTTCGAATTTATAAACATTATTTCCACGAAAGTCCATTGAATCAGCAGTTAACTTATTGTATGATAATATTTTTAAAACTGATTTTTAAATGTATTTGTTTTTGCCAGAACATTCTTTGATTGAAAAATAAAACACTATGTTATTATACAATTACATTTAAAATTTATGTATATTATTATTGGTTATTGGCGCCGTTCTTATGTCAACATTTTAATATTTAATTTACTACTGTATAGAGTTATTATACATAGGAGGTAAGTGTAAGATTCAACGAATGTCGTTTTATTGTTTGACTGCAAAGAGTTTAACTGTGAAATTTAGAATTACTTAAGATGTATTTTAGTTTTTATTTACATAATATATCAGCGTTGATAACTAGTTTATAGACAGTTCAAGCAATAATATTGCATTTCATTAGTGTGTTATCTCTCAGCAAAGTAATGTTCTCCTTTCCGATTATAAATCTTGAATAATAAAACGATTCTGTTTTTCATTATATGAATTTCTGCCATTCCTTTTATATAAGAGTCAGAACTATAAAAATTATTTTATTTTTTTTTTTTTTGGGGGGGGAGAGGATGGAGGACTTGATTGTATTATTTTCTAATCATGAGATTTATCGATTGGTCAATTAGTAACAACTCAAAAACTGATCAAAAGCAGTTCGATAAACCTAGGATTCGACGAAATATATGTTGCTTTAACATGATATATACATATATCATTATTTTAAGGCTGGTGACAATCGAACAGTAACTTTAGCAGCCGTTCTGGACAGTCAAACACGTTTCACATTTGACATGGGTCGAGACAAGCACAAAGTTTTCCAGTTTGTCGTTTGTTTGCTAGACGATATACAATCGTTAAAATGTGTTCCTTTTAGTGGTAATTGTTTAATTTAAACGAAAATGTACAATTGTGATGAATGTTTTTTTCAATTTGATATACTTGCTTTATGTCTAACAATCAAGTTTATGAGCATTTTTTATTCGAATGTAAGAAAAATTTTAAATAACTTGCGACGTCATTATTGATTTTATTTATAAGTAAACACTGTTAAATACATTTTGTAGTTAAAATATCAACAATAGTATGCAAACAAATTACATCATATTAAAGATAATAAATATAGATTGCATAGTATACAATTTATATTGAATTTATTAACATTGAATAATTCCCTTTTTTCAATATTCATGGCAAAACAAGCTTGAATCAATATTAAAATATAAAATAATAAAAAAATTAATACAATTTTAAAAATACATTTCTCAACATTTAGTTCAATATTACGAACATTATATAATCAAATGTATTAGAAATGTCTAGAATTAATCTTCTGAGACTTATGAAAAATAAAAAATGGGTTGACATTTCCCGGTACTTTGTAGTCAATACATTTTTATTTATTATTTGGGTGCAGATGCTAGTATGATTTTTGCATATTTTTTTGGAACATCATAGACCATGATTTCCTAACTTAAAATGTGTTAAATCATAAACCAATACATACATTTCATTTTTATTTTGCATTTTTATGTTTTTTTTTTATTTTTGGATCATTTATGTGATTTTTCATGTCATTAATTGAAGTTTTAGAACATTTTTTCACTATTTTTACCAATGGAGTGAAAATGAAATAAAAATATAAATCATCGACATTTTCATGTATGAATATTACCTAAAAATCATTAAACTTAATTTAATTTTAACTAGGTTAGGTTAGATTGAAATAATTTCAAATTAGTTCCAATTATATCAAATTAAAGATAAATTTGAATAATAATAATTTTTTTTTTATTTAACCGTTTTATGAGCATTTTTAAATATATTAGAAAATTGTTTATATTTGTATGGTATTTTTCGTATTTTTTAATGAATTCTTATAGGTTTTTAGAGTATCAACATTTGAACTCTATTAATTATATAGTCGGTAATAAACCAATAAAACACAAAAATATCATTACGATACATATTATAAGTAAATATTATTTATTATGTTATAATATAGTCAAATCAAATAATACCTACGTATTTTAGAAATTTTCGGTTAATTTATTCAATTGGTACCTACAGAATTTTTTATAATTTAAATGTTTTTTTATAAATTGTCTCGTGATTGTTATTAATACAATATTTGTATTTTGTATTATATCACTTGATTTTTATCACTGTTGCGTACATAATAATATGTAATTTTTATTGGTTTTCATTTAAGTAAAACATATTTTTGCATATCGACACTGTAAAATAAAATATTATGATATTATGTGACATACATATTATTCTATACGAGATGAACCGTATATTTTCAGTACAGTTCTTGTCACCAGAAAATTGCTACGAATATCGTTTCACTGGATATAATTTATTGGGTAGCACCACAGCCATACAGTCGATCTGTACATTTCCCACGGTAGACGTAATTTTCCATTTTGACACATATTTTTATCGATATGGTGTAGGTAGCATTGGTTGGAGTCTCGGGAGCAAAACTATTATCGGAAATTGTGTTTTTCTTCAAATTGAATATTTTTATGCCTATGGGTTGCTTTGGTATGTGTAAATGTGTGTGTGTGTGTGTGTGTGTGTGTGTGTGTGTGTGTGTGTGTAAAGTTATTATTATAGGTATATTATTATTTCAGTGCCTGTATAACGAATTGCTTCTAAGTTTTACGATGCAGCCGACTGTTATAATTTATGGTTCTACCACCGTTATATATAGGCAAATTCTTTGGTGACATCGTTCCATATTATATTGTACAGTATCACATGGGATTTAATACAATATAAGAAATTGTCCTCAAACATATTACTATATGCATAGTATATTTACGTATAAAAAACTGTTTGCTAGTCTGAATTCGAGTAAAAAATAATTTATATTAAAAATAATTCCAAGAGTCCAATGTGGCCAGTATATACGTATATATTATATCATACATACATATTGGCTATAATATAATACATTAAAATTCAAAGGTGTATTCTAATATTATAAATAACAAATAAATATTCAATATGACGTTTATACCTACGTCATAATAATATAACGAGCTCATTTCAATTTCTTAGTAATTTCACAATTTTTAAGTAGGTATCCATTGCAAAGTGAGAGTTTCATTCGGCGCTTATCGTCTTATCGAAAGGTAGAATGTCAAAAACAAGATCACTAAAATACTTAGGAAATACATTACTAATATTATTATATTAAGTCTCCATTTTCTTTTTTAATCGTGATATTTAAAAAAACTAAAAAGTTAATCATACTTCGTAGATTAATAATGTTTTTTTCCGTATAAAAGTACTTATTTCATTTTTAACACGTTTTGAATGCAATAAATCTTTGCGTTTTTTTTTAGAATTTCACTATTATAAATATAATCTATCTTCGTTTGATTCTTAAATACGTTTTATTTATGATTAAACATACTTTTATAAATTACTTCCAACTCTCAGTCATCGAATTACCACGAAGCAAAACCCATTTTTTAGATCGTTTTTGCGACGTTTCGTTTCGTTTCGTTTTTGAAAATTAAGTTTAAAGAATATCTGAAAAAGATATATCCATGAAATTGGATATTTAGAAACTATTTAGAAGTGCTTTAAGTTTAAGTTTAAATTCAAGAGCAAGTCATTAAATTACTGAGAGTATTGTAATGAGAAACAAAAAAGATCTAAATTTGGTATTTATTACTCATTTTAAAGTTATCACAGTATTACTAATACAATAATATTTATATTTATATTTTTACTAATTTTTTTTAACAATCTCCTTTTACTAAAGGCACTTTTTCAAACAAAATATAAAACAAATTAAAAAAAAAAAAACATTTTCCTTTAAAACTGATTGTTCGTTTTGTCTTTAATACACTGTACTGTTTTACAACAACTGACCACTGTGTGAGTCTTATCACACATTATGAATTTATGATGTGTAATATCGTATCGTTTCACTGCCGGGCGTGCCTACTACGAAGGGACTTTGGCGAAAACGACGTCTGCCGATTATCATCGTCCGTCGATGCACCGGACCTACAAACTAAATATTATTCTACCCAGTACCCACATTACCGGGCAGTATGACTATTTATTATGGTGATTGGATGTGAGCCGAAAGTCAAAAATTCGAGTACGAAATGGAATCGATTATTACGAAACGAACACTTATAATATAATATCATAGCCGGCGTATCAAGTCCCCCAAACTATCTCGCAAACGACTGTACGTAAAGTAACGCGTTGGCAGGCAGGGAAAATGCATGAAAATGATTTGCACTATACCCACCCGCCGGACGTGCCCGTACAGTTCACGGAAATACAATAATAATACAATCGAGACGTTTGCACCGTACAGTAATAATACTACACGGCCACTCCTGCAGTGGGATGCACTATTTCGTTATCGGTCCGGCAGCTTATTACCTACTATTATTATAGGCGGGCGCATGTCAGATATTTTATGTATATTATTATAGGTACGTGACGTGAAAAAAACATGTCCGCGGGAGCTGCGTTATTACTACGGCAGCGCCGGATATATAAATATACATATATATATATAGAAACAGGTGCGAAAAGAACGTTCGGCGGAATAACGACGATTGGGTCGAACACATAATATCGGGACGGGTGATCAAAGAAAACGGAAAAGCGACGATGACGACGACGACGAGAGCAATAGTAATAATAATAATAATAATAACAGCGCAACAAAAACGCCGAAAGTAATGTTTGCGCGCAAATAACAGTCGGACTACGAAATCGCAAACAGACTCGTTTTTGTTTGTTTTACTTTTTTTTTTCACGTCTCCGAAAATATAATAACCTTGAAAAAAAAAATGAAACCATTTTTGTTATATCCGTAAATTTGTACTTTTATTTATTTTTCGGTTTTTTATAGCGTCGCCAATTCCACGAAATCGTAACGTTTTCGACGTTCGAAATGACATTATCCCGCAAAGTTTTTTTTTTTTTTTCGAACCATATTATGTATTTTGGTAGGTTCTAAAATCCGTAACATAAGCGCTGCATGAACGTTTTGATTCTGACACACATTAAACAATAGCTAAAAAAAAACGTAATTTTTGTTCAATAAAAAATGGCATGATCCACTAGTTATTGGAATAAACGAGGGGTTTCACTTTCGTTTACGGTTTATTTATTTATTTTTTGATATTATTATTCAATGTGATAACTAATAATAAAATTACCACCCGAAATTGCTAATGCCATTAATCAAATTACCGGGCGTGTTATGCAATTTTAGATGCATAATAGGTCATCATCTATCGATAAAAAATAATTTGATTTTAATAAAATTTATTAATAGTTTAAAACGTTTAAGCATAGTTATTTTTATAATTACTTTACATTTTGTCAACAACTATATCACTGAGTAATTATATAAAAACAAAAATACTTATATTTAAACTGTTTAAAGTAGGATATGTTGTTTTTTTTTTTTTGATTCTATTTAACAGTTATTCGAGTCTATATTATGTAAAGCAATTATATGATTATAAAATGTACCTTTTTATTAGTTGTATATGTTTTATTAAGCTTTTAATATTTATATAATTGTACATTTTTGGATGTATGGACCTTTTTTTTATAACATTTCTAAAAAATTATTAAAAAAAATTATGTTTCCACTTTATAAAATATGATTGATAAATCCTAGAATTATCAAATGAAACGTATAAATTTACCAAGAAATCAGGCTTTTTCATAATATACTTATGGACTTCAATATTATTGGATAAAAACAGTTTTAATGATTTCAATTTGCGAACCAATTATATTACACGACCATCAATATTTTTCTACTTTCCTCATATCCAGCGATATATACGTATATTTTATTTATGCACGTTACGAATGTAGAGGTCAAAATAAGTAATGAGTGGATTCATAAAACGTAAAATCCATTGTTGCGAAAATATACTATATTATTTCGCACTCTAAAAGTTCACCTTTTGTTCGGAAATTCGTTTTTTAATACAATATTTGTATCAGCCGAGTATAATAGTATATGTACTCTAATGTCTATATATGACGGTCGTTAAAGATTTAATTACGGAATTTGTGTTTCTCGTGAAACTATTAATAGTTCAATTTATTATTTCGTTGCAAAATATTATCATAATTATTTTGACGTAACTAACATCAACGAATATGTGTTATGTTCTTACAGCAAGTGTTATAATTGTTATATATAATTATATCATCGGCACTTGTATTTCCTTCCTATTTACTAATAAGAAATGACTAATGAATAATCACAGATAACTTTACTTTTACTTAATATTGAAAATACCGAAAATACTGTAAGTTGTCTAATGTCTATAATATTATGCTCGTTCTATACAATTCGATCACAATCGAGTAGTATTTATAAGGACACAAACAATTTAACTTACATTTGTCAAAAATTTCACTATTTGAGATATAAAAAGAGATTTATTAAAATATAAATATCTTGATTAAAAATTAAATAAAAAAAATAACCACCACTGTATATTATAGTGTATTATGTATAGTCGTATTACGTGAATGCAGCAGGTCTGCTTAATAATAATGCACTGTATAAGCGCAATGGTCAACGATTTTAACAGCAATATTGGACGTGAGACCGTTACGGGGAGACGCCCGTTAGTGACACCCGTCGCGCGCAATTTAATGATTCAATTATCCAAGACCAAGTATACCTACGCAATAGTGGATATTGCAAACCTTTTATTTGTCCCGGGGCTATATTTTATACCATTACCACCTACGCAAACCTTCTTTCGGATAAAACTGAATACGTAAAAGAATTATAATTGGAATACTAATGACACTGTCGGATATAAAATCGATCTTCGCTGTAGTCCGAATTCGGAAACCAGAAAATTGTGCAACGCCCCTCGACTACCCTTATAAGTGTTGAAATTGTGACTCACATCATCACTTATTTTAATATTGTCAATATACCGTTTATTACATATATTGACCATCTAGAATAACTGATATAATAATTCACATATTCCTACTTGTCGTCGTCGATTTTCGTTTTTTGGTCAAGTAATTTTATTATATGAGTTGTAATTCTAATTCTGCCGTCTACATTAGATAAAAAAAAACATTTTGACCTTTTAATCGTAGTCATGTCACGGTATAAGATGGTCAGGTTAGGTTTGCTTCGAGTGAACTTTTAAATTTTTCAAAATTAATTTATTGACTCGAAATAACTGAGTTGATAAAATTTAAAAATAATTTTTATATTTTATAATTGATACATCATTATGTATATCAGTATATTATAGGAATGAAGATTTATTTTTTACTCTCCGTCCAGTTAAGATTAAGAGACGTATTGAGACGCCGTTTTGCTTGCAAAGTCTGTCATCATACAATATACATATAATATATAAAACACGAATATATGTACACGGCAATCGAGAAATGGGGAAGGTTCGATAAGTTTTAGCATATATTTGTGTATATAATAATATATATAAAATCACTCAGGCCGACGCGATATACATAATGTATCATTATATATTTGCGCATATACGGAGAGTGTTTAGTAATGAAAGGGTTATTGTGCGATAAAAGTTTAGCAGGTAATCTTTCGTAAAACGTTTTGCTCAGTCGGTTTGAAGTTTGGATTTTGAGTTTCGTGTATGATCGTATGTAAATTGCGAGGTCTGAGACGCACCGCGCGGACACTCGTCGAGGCAAGTACGTGTGGCTGCCATGCGTATTGATCGGAAGTCGCAGATCGTCGTCCGACACCACAGCAGAAACTTGGACTCCAAATCGCATTGAATTCGGATACATAATTATTTCAATAATTGTATAGGGCGTGTACGCGATGCGCTCCCGTATTTATAGCCGAGACTGGTCGACTTTCAACTTTACATTGTTATAGTCAGATATACTTGAGCATTGAAATTCCAATTATTATATGATATAGGTACATGGTGTAATAAATAGATTTGACAAAAAAAAAAAAAAAATTACGCGACTTAAACGTTTGACAAAAATTGTTAATATTATATGATGAGTAAATAATTTAAGAAGTATACTCATGCCAGCAAATTCTCAAAAATCATATTTAAAAATAAAAAGGTATTTTTTAGTTATTTCGTTCCAAATTAATTTAATCGAAAAATATAGATATTTTAAAAAAAATCTAAGAAATAAACTACTTGACTTAGATAAATCGTCAATTTACCATCAAAATTGTTCTTATAATTAGATTCACAAATTGGCTTTTTTAAATTTATCCAAAAAAAATGTGAATCAAATTTTAATTTTTTATTTTCAGTACTAAAAAATAAACAAAATAATAATAATAAAAAAAAAAATGAAAATATTAATCAGAACAAAAATTATTCCAAAAGTCAGTTCTATCTGTTACACTCTGTATATTTTGTAGTATCGTAACTACATAATATCAATAACTCGCACTCGCGACAACGAGTCTTTAGCTTTAGCATCGATTATAATTTGGTGGTCTGTTTTTTAACGGTCTAGAAACGCGTGCACGCGTGTGTATAATCTTAAAATGTTTGATATTGAAATCGTTGGATGTAGATACCTATAATATCTGCGGGCATCTGCACGTTATCCAACGTAATTTTACCCGGTGCGTAATTTATTAATATTTTTGTTTGTATCGATTCAATTTTCACGGAAGTACCACGTTAGATACTAATTAATGCGTAAAATAAAAAACAATTCGTTCATATCCTTTAATTAAACCGGAGGAAAAAAACAAAAAAAAACCCATTATACGTGACTCTCGTTGTATACCGTAGAAAAAGACGTTGTATGCAAACGATGTTTTAGATAAAATTGCGCATATAGTGTGTAGAGGCGGCAATAAAAAGTTTGCAACTGTAGTCGTAACGAATAATTATATTATTTTACGTGTTTCGAGGGTTTTTCGACTTACAACGGATTTCAGAAGAAAAAAAAAATAGTTTACGGTACAAGAATGTATACACGTGTTATCGTACACAGACTCGTTATAAAACGTCCGTAGCCAGACTGTGTAAAAACCTGTATCGTATTCGTAAAACTTGTAACATTTTGACAATTTCCACGAGCGCGTATAATATTGTATACTTTGAATACACAATAAGAGCGCCGACCCATTGTCTCTCCCTCTTGACGTTTATTAATGTCACACGTGAATAATAATATACAGCTCGATGGAAGACAATTTTCTCCCCGTTTGGGATTACCCGGTAAATGACATTTTTTTTTTCATAATATCAGCAGGTATGCAATATAACATTTATAGTCAGCCCCGACTGAATCTCATACGCCACTGATCGAATGTGCACAACTGCTGAATACAATATTTTATCGATCCAAAAATATAATATCTCTAAAAATGTTAATCTTTTCACCTCCGATTTGCATAATATTATGCACAGTTATCTAGCCGTTGACGATAAATGTCAATCTCGAATACCAGAATTAAGGGCAGGTAATTGTCAGGTCATTGATAATTTATGTATTCATCTGTAATCATTTTTTTTTAACTAGCTCCATGTATGAATTTCACTATAATCTATCTTATGCATGTTTCGATGAGACCGATATCGTATTTAAAATTTACATAATCACAATCAATAACTGCGTGTTATTAATAATATAAAAACACTACTCAATCAAATTTTCCGACTGAATCTAGGAACTATTTTGACAGCGGTAGTCATGCAATAACTGTTTCAGACAAAAGTGGAAATGAAGCATCTCGAGAAAATTCGTTTTCAGCAGGCAAACTTTTTTCAACTTTTAAATTCTTTCTGAATCAAACATTAACATTTTTTTTGTGTGATGTTTTTCGTTTAAATTTTCTGTGCACATTATTTTTTTTGGTTTTCTTTGTTGAGTCTTGATCCAAAGAACTTATTGCCATTTTCACATATTCAAATGTTTTTCTAAAAATGGTTCAACGACCGTATTATAAACTAAATAAAATAATAAAAAAAATATATCAATTTTACTTTAAATGGTGTTTTCCATATTTTCCAAATTTTACCTGAAAAATAATCACTATCAATTCTTCTGTTCGGAATAAATTAAAGAAAATATATACCATGGGATCATCAAATTAATACTATACACATTACTCAAGAAATATCAGAAAAAAAACGATTTGCGACTTTATTGAGGCCGTACTCTTCTCCTCAAGTACATAACTATGCTTGAGACTTGTGTCTCTGCTTTATTTATTATTATTATTATTTTTTTTTTAAACAAGGGCAAATTCATTTATAATACGCATCTATTTACTACTGTGCAGAATTGTTCAGTATAATATTTGGAATTTGAGTATCGCTATTTTCATAAAACTATAATTAGTTAATAAAAAAAATATCCTACGTGTTGAAAATATGATTTTAAAAGAATATAATATGAGTGAATAAATATCTAATAATAAGAACGTTAGATAATATAAAATATATTGTGTCTACTATAATTTTAGATTTAAAGATGTTCTAAGATGGAATTTAAGTTAATTTTAAATACTTAAATAGGTTCTGGTATGCCAAAATAATGTTATAAAGTATTATATTATTATATACAATGCGTTTGTTGATAATAATAAAAAGTAACACAAAGCTGAAATGAATACAAATATCTATGTTGAGAATATCATATGTTTAAGGAAAATTAATTTCGATTTATTTTTAAATATATAACTGTTATTGAATATTAGTAATATTTTTACAGTTCAGCTTAAATTGAAATTCTAATTAGAAATGCGATCTCGGAATATATATCATAGCCGTAAAATGCTACATCTAAAAGTTTAATTATTTCACTAATACAGTAATACCATAGAGTCTCAAAATGGTTTACATTCCTAAATAGTTCTTTACAATATAAGACTTTAGTTAAATGCAACTAATTATTTATGTTATAGTAAAAAATGAAAATTTTTTAATAAATAAATTGATTCATTTAAAATGTACTGAAATATATAATTATTATAAAATGGGTAACATAATAACAACAAAGTTAATAAAATTAAAATATTAAATAGATTTCATGTTCATTTTGAATGAAAAAAATAATTAGACGTACCATTTGTGTTAAAGTTTAAACAAAATATAGTATTTTTATCTAAAATATTTAGTATTTATTGTACATGATTATTATTTATTTTTTTATTTTTTAAAATGGCATAAAATACAAACATTTTTAAAAATAAATAAATAAACGAACTATTATGTTAGATGTATGCTATTAATACCACACTAAAGTTGTGACTCATTGTCTAATTTCAAATCAAACATAAACCTAAAAGTATCAATAACTGAGAACTATCATTAAATCTCTTTAATTTTAGGCAATTGTGAATTATACATTAACGATATTTCATAAATAAAATTTAGAAATGTATTGGGATTTTTAATTAGATCTCATTAAAAATGTTTGAAAAATTATGAAAAACCATTTAATGATCAACTTATTTGAGCATAAACTCTAAGTTTAAAAATATTATAAATTGAAGATGTAAATTTAAATTCAAATCAAACAATAAAATATTATAAGAAATTTGAGACTAATAATTATATTACTAGAACCTGTATACATGGACTAAAGTAGTTATAATTTGGTTTATTTTTAATACGATTAACAGTTCTCCGAAATATTACAAAAAAATTATTTTGATAAAAATAATTAATTCACGTCTAATTTGTACAGGAAACATGTCCATATGTGAAACATATATTTTATTAATGTCCCGCCTGCTAACGCACTAAAAAAAAGTCATATATAAACACCACCTCACCCAAAGAAGCATTCGAGTTTGGACAAGAATAAAGAATTATAGACTTCCTCGGGATAGTCGATCTTAGATAGTAAGTGTATAGAACAACGAAGCAATGCACCAAACATATATTACCAAAATAATTATAATTGTAATTTAAAATTATCTTTAAAATGTTCACAATCGTTTGGAATTTTGAAATAATAAAAAAAAATATAATACGATAAGCTTAAACTAAGTCGACATATTGTTTTATACTTTTCTAATGCGATCACTACAAACGTGAAATATAACAGTTTTATCAGTTATTAGCTTTATTTTTATAATCAGACGAATTTTGATTTTTATATAAAATGTTTTTTCAATAATAAATTATAGATAATATTTTCTTTATTAATTTCTTATTGGTATGTTATATAAAAAAGGATTCACAATTTGTTCATATAAATTAAATAATCAGTATATAAACTTACATAATACTTAAACATAATATGTAAAGTTGCATTTATATTATACCAAAATATAATAAAAAAACTGTGTTTACTCCACTACATATATTTATATTAATAATAATAATAAAAAAACAGCATAAAGTATCGTAGATAGTTATGTTCTAAATAATCGTGCGTATATGTATTTCAGTATATTATTATTATATTATAATACAATAATGTAGTCTCCAAAATGTTTTTTTACTTCGATTCTCAGTTATATTTTGAAAGTTCAAGCCAAATTTGTTTGGATGGGACAGTCGAGATGTAATAAGATTGAAAAGAGAGAAACATTTTTTTATTATATTAGTTTTTTATTTCACCATAATTTTACAAAGGAAAAATTATTTTATTTTTTTATTTTTTTCTCGTTTGACTGATTTTTACACAACAACAATTCGAATAAATAAATATATATATAATATTAAATTTAATGTATTGTATGGCTACGATTGTTTAGTTTAAAATAGAAAATTAGGAGGCTCCTCGTCTAAAAACTTAACGCGTTCAATTCAGCCAAAGTTAGTAACCCCTGTCATTATGTCTCCATTTTCCCGAAACATTATTAATGGAAAATGGTATTTACATTGGTATAATATAATTTTAGCATTTTCGATTAATATTAGGATATCACAGTTGTTTTAATGTAATCAATAATAATAATATTATAATGTTATTTAGTATTTTGGTTACTATATACTAATTTTGATCAGAATAATGAGTATACACTCAAGGTTATAATACATACAATCGAAATACATTCGAAATTTTAACTTTTTCCAAGTAAACCTATTTTACAGTACCTAAACCATATGTCAAAAATAATAATAATTTCATTATTTATTTATTATTAATAACATAAACATAAAAAAATAGATTTTATTTATCTTATTTGGTGTTTTATTGTAAAAGAAATAAAAAAAAAAAAAATGACCATACAAAGTCGTAAAAAGTTGTTTTTGTACGTGAAATGTTTGCGAAGAGCACTATACAGTGTGACGTGTTACAGAAAAGTTTGAAAACCACTGCTGTACACGATATGACGGTGGAGTTTACAATGATTCGCGTACGGATCTCGTTATTTCGGGCCCGTGCTGAATATAAACGGGAATGTAGGATTAGACGTGTAGATATGATGTCTACATTGGCAACCGAAGGGTGAACGCTGTGATTGCCACGTGGACCCCACAAACTGGTGGGCAGCATTCGGGAGAGCAGTATGGCGTCTGTTAGCCGCACTGATTATTATTATTATTATTTATCATACTGATACTTATATCGTGTATATATATATATATATATATACGCACACACTATAAGTATGTATAATGATTGATTACGACGGCGTTGCGTTCATACGCGCGAGCGGACTGCAAAGTCATCTCGGCGGGGAGGCTGCTAAACAAGAGATACGAAGAGATGAGTAAAAAGCAGAAGAAAAAAAACGCTACGAATAAAAATGACGGCACGCGGTGAATGTGCGTATCATACTGCTACAGCAGTCACGACGTATTATTGTACACTGCAGTGTAAATAAATATATATATATATATATTGTGTATGTATGTTTGATACGAACGCGTGCCCGTAGATTCGTATAATATACACGTGTGCGCGCGTGTAATTTTTTCAAGACACTCGATTACTCGATTGGTATTTTCAAAATAGAAATAATAAATGTTTCTACTACTATAATATACTCGTAGTTTTTTACCACTGTCAATACAGTTTAATAACTGCAGTACTGTGGCACATTACGATTATAATAAACATATTTTATTCGTTTTTTCAAACGCTGAACCGTATGATATTTAAAACACAGCACGATCTGATAAGGGGTAATACTTTTATAAAAAAAAAAAAAAAAATGTCGACGTATCAAACACAACAATATATAACGTACAGAACATCTGAACGTTGTTGAACCAATTAGATAACAAAAGGAAGTATTGTGCGTTGTTTAGCATAATATTATAGATTTTTTACTAAGATAGGCACGGTGGATTGACAGTGAATACCCGGGGTATAATTGATGCGCACAGTTTTGCTGCGAGCTGGGTATCGTTAACAAAAAAAAAATAAATAAAAATAAAAAATTATACACAATAATCCTTGAAATAAAGAAGAGATTGCATTTTTACAAAAAAAAAAAAAAAATTTGCACAGTTATACAATAATAATGTGATACCTATATATAGCAGCGAGTCGCCATGATTTGACTGGAAAATAAAAAAAAACGTCAAAAGGAATCGCCTCGCGTAAAAACTTACGTACGTATATATAAGTGTACCAATTTTATATACCATATGATGTATATACCTGTGTATATAACAATAATATATATATATATATATATATATATATATACTCTGAGCTAAGCGCTGGCGGGCGGGCGGGCGGGCGGTACGGCGCGTATACATACGACGACTCACTCGCCCCCCACTTTCCGGCCGAAGCACACGACGACCGCGATACCCGCGCCCCCGGGGGAGCAATGACGGGAAATTATAATAATTCTCTGGAGCGGTGCGCATTGTGTGCAGTGTGCGAAATTTGTCAACGACAAGCTCAATCTTCTGGGAATCGTTTTACGTCCGCCGTGCGCTGCGGAAACATTGCGCGCAATAAGTCCCGCTGCCGCGATATAAATGACCCAACTATTTATTTTAACCGTTATGAAACCGCTCCGCTCCGGTGCGGCGGAGGCGATCAGATTTTATTGTCGAGGGGCCTCCTCCGCCGAGCGGAATAAACACCGCCGCCGCCGCCGCCGCCGCAGCCTCCGCAGCCGGAATCTCGTATGGCACCGTCACCAGCGTGTATATATATATATATATTCCTGTGTAATTTTTTTTTCAACTTTTTATTTCTCTTTCCGTCATCTTGTGCCGGTGCCGTGCGCTATAATATATATATATATATATATATACTGCCGTGTACTGCGCAGATTGTCGGTAGCGCGTGCATCGTCTACTATATACGTATATGTATATAACCCGCGGCGCGCGGTGAGGGAAACGCGAAGAAAAGTGAAAAGAAAATAACAATGCGATAAGACCTAACCTGACCAGAATTTCGGTTTCTGTTCGACTACTGCAGTCACGCTGTCGACCTACGACGTGTACCTACTCGTCGCCCAGCCAATCCATATATCGCCTATACGCACTTTGTGGTAACTTTCTCCTCTCCCCGCCCCCTCCACCACAGATTGTACGTTTTAACGCATTCTGCGCGCGTAAATAAATATATACATATATTACCTACCTGTAATACACAAGTGGCGGGTGTATATCGTCGAGTCACGCCGGCGATTTTACGTTTTGTTCGGCCGGGGGAACGACCGCGATGTCGTGCCGATGATGACGGTCCGCGGGGTGCGTGGGTTAGCATTTTCCGAGTGAATCAAGTCAAAACGTATGTATATATATATATTATACGTGCGCGTGTGTGTGTGTATGCTTTTAGTGGCGAGCCACCCCTATTCACCGGCAAAGTAGCAGTAGCGAGTTAAACAAGGACGCGACGCACCCGGAATATAATAATAATTGCCCGCGGCGGCGGAGGTACGACGACGATTGAGTATACAATAATGTATACACACACACACACACACACACACATATACAGACATACATACACACACACATATATATATATATATATACGCACGTGTGTGTAACGCGTGCGCTAGTACACGTGTACGTTAAACACACACAGAGTAGACCAGCCATTTTGGAAATGCGAGGGCGACGAAATCTCTCATCGTCCGCAGCCGCGCCCCATACACCTCTGTGCGATAAGTCTATATATATATATATATATACATAGATAATAATATATAGAAAGTCTGAAAACCCCTACTGTATTCGGCCATCATACGTGCCACCGTAATAGATTCATTAAACGCTTTATAGGTGAGCCGGTTACGGGTTATTGTTCGATGCATTGTCTCTGGAGGTCCTGCAGGAGTGTTATCCCGTAATGGCCCGACAATGCAAATATCACTGCGTACAGAGCGCGCGGACGTTACGCGGATAACGCCGTGCGCCGAATAACGCGATGTTTATAATTATTGCGGTCGTTCGCAAATCAAAATAGTTATCATAAATCAAATGATCGGTTATCTGTTTGAAAGACGTATTATGTCGGGCCACACTGTAAGTTTATTTTCTAGTCTTAGATATATACGTATGACAACGGAGAAAATCATTTGCATCCCAAAACGTCTTCGGCCTAAAATAATCCAAAGATTCTTAACGAATTCTCATAATTTACACGTATGGACTCGGGGAATAGTCAAAACTTATAATTTTAACGAAAAAAAAAAAAGGAAACACGTACGTCAATGTAGACGAGTCTCGTTAATAGTTGATGAAAAAAAATTAAACACAGTTCACCTTTAATCGCAACAAACTTTATTGGAATACATTATTATGTAACGAAAATACGTATTGTGCACGTAATTATAAAATTATCTTCTAACTCTTAAGAAAAACAAAATAATATCGCTTTGGATCCACCATCACGAGTCTTTTAGCATCAAAACATATACTTTAATTTGTTTTAATGCTATCGCTTAACTTAACGTCATAAACACAACTTTTAAGATTATAAGTGTAGCGTTTAAGTTTTGTTTTTATGAAATTTAAATATAGGTTAGGCTTTTTATTCTCCAAAACCCATGTTGAGTTTTTGAGATTACACCAGTATTATCAGATAGTACAATAGTACAATCGAAACAATAGACACACTTTATCAAGCTTTAACATTATTTTAACTTTTCAGTTCATATCTAAACATTAGCTTCCTTTCTCGGTTACTTTCAATATTGTTTGTGTTTCAAATTGCTATATATCATTAAAATATGCTTTATTATTTTGAACTTCTCGTAATTATTCAGAACTGAAAAATCTAAATATTTAATTAGTATCGATTGCATTGAAATAATAGTACCATGTAGGAACCAATAATAATATTAATATTTATATACAGTGTGCATGCTCTATTATGAAAATTAATGATTATAGATTATACAATTTCCGAATACAACCATACATCTCATATCTAATTGAAAGCCATTTGATAAAAATTAAAAAGAAAATTGTATTTGGAATATATTTTTTGTATATATAATATTTATAGACTTTTCATACATCACTGGAGTCACTATAGATAATATTATGTTAACCGTTGGGAACAATTACGTTAAATTTTCTAAAAATAAATTCCAAATATAATATTTGCTGATGATACTTATCGCGCTTTGACATTTTATTACAGAGATAAAATAATAAAATTTATACAGTGAAACATCCTTTAACGGACGCCTCTAAATACCGGACACTCTAAATAACGGATACTTATGGCATTTTAAATTTAAATTTTAATCATTTTTATCGTAAATTTGTGGAATTAGAAAATGCATTAACACACGAAATGACTTCGCGTCAAGATACGAAACCATCTAAAGTAACTGATTTTTTTAATATGTTAGTCTTCATTTTTATACTATCAATTTTTTGTTATCTTATTACCTTCGCATTTTTAAAAATACATAAAAATAATTCAAATAAAAATTAATTTAATTTATTATATACTTATATAATGTATAAATAACTTTATATAATTAATAAATCAATTTTTTAATTTTAATTTTAATTTTTTATTTCTCTTATATTGTATTTCTCCTTCTTAATACCGGACACCTCCAAATAGCGGACAAAAAATTCAGCGACTGAGGGTGTCTGCTATTTAGAGGTTTCACTGTATTTTTAAAAATGTAAGCAAGTTATGAATTATTATGATTTATAACTCAGTCTAACGATCACCAAGATAGTAGTGTAGCTAAATTGCCTATACACATTGCCGTGTAACATTCCGAAAATACAACACACCGTAAAATTTAGAACTATTATAGGTATATTATTATTATTAATAATTAGTATACTATTGCCGTGTCTAGTTGCATCGATATACAATAATCCATTACAGCCATCGTCTTGCTTTTTCCTAAGACATATATTTTTGTTATTTAAAAACTTGTTATACGTTCAGTTATACCAAACGGCAATAACATTTTTCTACCGTTTTGGTCGGGTGTGTTTTCGTGACCACAATATTATAATATACTGCGTCATTCCCAAACAGTGTAGGCACCAACATCTTATATTGACACACGCCTGTATTTTGTTTATTTGTATTATTAAGTGTTTCCACTCCCACGCGTTAAATCGAAATTTAGTTTCGCCCATAACGATTACACAATATACATAATAATATTATGTTTATTCGGGCCCGTAAATACAGACCACGTATGGTGCGAACACGTGTGCGCATAATTTCGATACATTTTAACAGAAGTTTGTGTATATAATTACTTATCGTCATATTGCTGTTTCTGTGTCGGCGAGACCGTTCGACATTTTCCGACCGAATGTATTTCTGTTGGTTCGCCACCTACACGCACGTTTGTAGCAGAATACCCTGTCCATATGCGTAGGGTTTCTCCGTGTACACATCTTTTAGAGAGGAGCGGACGAAGTCGAGACACCGCTTGGACACGTGGAGAACGTCATGTGCCACGTAGTTCGAGTATAGATTAACTTATATGAAACACTTAATCGTATCGTTGTGGGAAGCGATATATATAGTCATTAAGCTGTTCCAGAATATCACGGCTCATTAATGTGCCGAATGTCAATGCCAATGATAATCGTGTCTATTCGGATCACGGGATATTAATATGTTTATATAGTAAGTACAGTTTAATGCAAATTACGTTTGGCTGTTATTATAATATTATAATATAATATATCATATCGAAACGCAAGACAATCGATGTAATAGTAAATAAAAGAAAAGGCAAATTTAACTTTCACTGTATTGATTGATAAAATGTATGTGTATGTGTGTGTGTGTGTGTGTGTGTTATCGTTCCAAGCAGAACTTGTTGAAATTGGTTTTAACACTAATAGAAATATTGTAAAATCAATATTTTAAAGCACACGCGACGTTTAATAACAAAAACAAATCAACTTTATACATACCATGTTAAACGCTTAATTAAAAAGTCAACAAATCTTGGCTCGTTGGTTTTGACGTTGTATTGTACGATACAAAGCAGCAGGTGGGTAATAATATAATTAAATTTTAAGAAACCATAAATGAATTTGAGAAAAATCCTGACATTTTGCTAGAGTGTTTATGTCATTTTTATACTTCCAGTACTTCAAAAAAAGACGGTAAACAATATTGAAATTTATTTCTACTAATAATTTAAAGTTTATGATTAAAATACAGAATCGATTATAATTGAAATTTCGAAAGTACGACTAACTTTCAATCATTTCAACGAAAATGAACATTTTAAAATTCTTTATTCGTTCGGTCCTCTGAAATATATTTTTAATCAAATTCTTTATTTGTTTACGAACGAAATAGGCCAAACGAATTGTACATAATATAATCTGAACATGAAAACATTGTAAACATATTTATGTTCAATACACAACATAATTGTTATAAACCGAATATAATGTTTACACGTATGTCGGTTCTTGTTTTGATAATAATAGTCATTATAAAAATAAATGAAAAACATTCCCTCATCAATCAATAAAAATAAAAATAGAAAACAGACATTTATATTATACGTGATTTTCAAGGTGCCTATGTATAGTTACCATGCCATAGTATAATACGAGTATAATGGTTAAAAAGTGTTGTGATATAAATTGATGTTAACATAAACTAAACAGGCGCCCCTAGGGTCACCCTGTGTCAGTCATTGCGTGGGGTAACAATCCATTCACATCAAAACCAGAGAGGTTTTTATTTTATTTTTTAAGTAAACACTGAATAATTCAATAGATTATTATCCTAACTATTGTGTTTTCCATTTCAGAAACGGGTAAATACAATTGTGGATTGCATATTTTTAAAATAAAATTGAGTGTACATAATGTAAATATACATATATATGCATATTTTATTATGAAATATGATATCCAATAGATGTGTATAGAAAAACCTAGTATTATCGTTCATTGAACAAAAACTAGTATAGGCACTGCTCGTGCGTATTATATTTTTTAATTTTTAAACACACCAAAAAACTACACCGTTTGATAGGCTAAGATATATTGTTATGTACAAATTTAAAATATAAACTTATTTCAGAAATTTATCTAATTTATTTATTTTATATAATTTATTTCAGAATCTTTTAGGATTCAACTTCAGTTATGTGAAGAAAAAATACATATACAACGGAAGAAAGATCATAAACATTCGTTATGTGTGTCGATTTACAACATTCACGTACAGAGTACTTATGACATAAAATAAAAGTAGTATGCCGATATTTTTTTGTACTTTTTTGACAATCGTTATTTTATTTTAGATATATTTTCAAAATTAACCGATAAGCTTGAAGTATAACTAAAAGTCTACAAACGATAAGGATTCTTCAAAATGTATTCAAACCTTTAAAATCCGCCAAGCTTCAAAATGAAAAACAATCCTAATTCTCTGTAGGTACCAATTCGGGTTGTTACTACTGGAACTACATCTAAGCTATTATTTTGATCTCATCGACATAATAATATTGATGCATAATCGGCTTATGAATACTCCCAGTTGAATTCAACTAAAAACAAATTTTAACCATAAGCGAGATTCATGTATGTTTTAAATGTACTCTAACTCAAACAAAACGAGTTAGAGAATATAAAATATAATTTTTTTAATCATCAGAATGCTACAATAAATCATGCATATGCATTTTTAATAATTTTTAATTTGAACTTTGAAGTAAGAAAGGCTTATGTGGAATATAATATTTAATTTGTTAATCAAACAAACATTCTGTTACTAACATTTTTGGAAAATTAATCAAAAATTTAAAATATAGTAATGTGGTCGGGGGAAATTTATTACGATATTAGTTATCCAGAAAAGCATGTCTATTCCTTATGAATAAGTATTCCGTGTCTGAGGGTTAGAACACTTTATGAAGTTTTTATCAATAATAATTAATAAGACAAGTTTGGTTTATAAATCTATAATAGTTATTATATTTAAAATAATACTTTACTGTTTTTGAAGATGGCTGTTATTAAGTGCATTGCTGAGTTCACTTGTGTTGATGGTTAGTGTTGAACTGCTTGCCGTGTGTCATTTTAATATATTAAGTAATAATTCGGACGTATTTAGCGTATTTATTTTTTATCAGTCAATTAGTTTCATATATTATATAATAGATAATATATAAATTTATTATAGAGTGTAACGAATGTTACAATATATTTAGTTAAAAAAAAAATCAAATTATTTTAAACATTATATCATACATACAAATTAATTTGCTTTTGAATTACAACTAAATAAAAATATAAATTTTGTTAAAAACTGATTTTGCGTAAAAATGCTATTTTTTCCAACTAATCAAATAAAGTATAGGACATTTTTACTTTTGAGCCCTCAAATTACTAACTAGATTCACTTTCCTATCAAAAAATATATTGAAGTTGAAAATTGCTCCGTCTACTATAAAAAGTGACTTCAGACACACAAAAAAAAAAATAAATAAACAAATAAATAAAAATAAAACATACATCATTGTAAAATTTCATCGTTTCACTCAGAATCTAATAATGATTGAAAAATGTGCACTACGCGTATATGCTGGAAATGAATTAGTTTTAAATTCAAAAATTGAATGACTTACCAACTGTTTTTTTTTTTTTTTAATATTTAAATGTGAAATGTAATATAATTTAAAGTATGTGTGATTTGTATAACTTGGATTTCATTTAAATCAAAAACAACGAATTATTTTGAAATTTGAGTTTAATAAGTTAATATAATTCTATAGTTTATCACTTATATATTATACTTTACCATACAAAAATAAAATTATACTATTATAAACGATCTGACGTGTGCTTAAAATTATAATTGTACAAGTAGTAGTATTAATTATCAGTGTGTACTGTCGGTTATAAAAAAAAAAAAAAAAAATCAATATACGACAATATAATATTTTAATGTAATTAAATAGATCACGACAGTCTCGTGTACCCATTGTAAAAGCATCATTGTATAATTTTTTAACGTTGTAAACGCATTTGTTTTTGTAGCCGAACTGCAAGACGGACGACTGTTAAATTGTTATCACCGAGAAACAAGCATTTTTAAACAATTCGGTAGGCCATCGTAGGTAGGTACTCGGTAATTACACATCCGACCCAAGTCGTGGATTCCGGGTAAGTGACTACGCGTCCTCGAAAAACAGTTTTCCATCACTTATAATAGTCGTCGTGCGTCTGAAACGAAAGGCAGGGGGTGATTTTTAAGTATTTTTTCGTTCAGAAAAGCAATTATCGTTTTGTTGTTTTCTCCGAGTAAAAGTGTGCATGTACACATATATACCATTATATACTATTGCACGCACAGAGGTAGCATAGTCGTACGGAGGTACCTCATATTATTATATATTATTATGTTCGTTTATAACCATCGCAGACGAGTTCTGCGCGTCTAGACCGCGTACGTGTGTCTACAGTCGAGTAGAATTTTTTACGCGCGGGTGTGTAATATTTTTATTATTATTTTTTTCATCTGAGTTCATTATCGTTCGTCAAAGCTTTGGCCGGGGGCTTCTCGTCGTCTGCGGTGTGTACATTATTGCGTTGTTCCCGTGTCGGTGATCGCGCGTATTATAATATTATATAATAGCAACGAACGTGGCCGCCTCCGAACACTCGTCGCGACGGAAACGAACGAACGAAAAAAAAAAATAAAATAAAAAGCACAAGTCTTTGGATCGCGACATCGGCAATAATACGTATTATATAATGTATATCATTTGAATATATAATTGCGATGCTCGTTTGTCGGTCACGGAACACCATTTATTGCCCGCAGTCGGTGGCGAGAAGACACTCGAGTCAGCGTTTTCCAGCGGCACCGATTTAATATAACTGTATAATACAGCTACGTATACCGATATAAAACACAATCCGCAATAAGTACCCGATCGGCCTGTATTGTGCCCGACATCGAAATGTACACCGTCATATTATTGGTTCGTGCTGTGCAGTGGTATTTTCTTCTCTTATTTCGCGCGCTATCTCGAAACGATTTTTTTTTTTTTCTGTTATTTTTACATACCGTTAAACGCATACACTGCAGTATTCGACATTAATATTTTAATGATTCGCGAGATTTTAATAAAACTAAATATTATATCCGTTCACGGTTCTCGGTCAACAGTCCGACGTCACGACACGCGATTCGGCGACTATAATATTATGTTATTATGATTTCCCGGGGTTTTTTGGGGGGGTTTTAAAAAATTTGTTTACACTGTAAAACTTAAAATTACACCTAAACATACCCTGTATTGTGTACTACGCGATAAAACGCAATAATATAGTTGATTATATCACAATCATTTAATCGCGTTTATTCGATCGTGCAAAACACGGATCGAATTGCAAATAATATAATCCACCGCCCACAGGTAGAAACGACTCTTATTTTTTTTTTTTTTGATGGTTATTTTTTACATACTTCGATCGCTTGCACTGTCCGTTCTCGTTACGTTTAAATAGATATTCTAAAATTGTATTCGTTCTCTGTTACATAATAATATATTACTTAAACTTCCTTTATTGTGTGTACCGCGGTTTTGGACGTTACGGTCATTGAGGTATAATAATATTATGTATTACAATATGTTCGAAATAATAGTTGTTGGTAAGTATAAAATATACGTATTCGTATATCTGTATTTTCTCGTATTTTATAATATAATATGTTTATTTTACTGTTCGGAATAAAGTTATGCGTCACATAATTCTTTCATAATGAAATCGCTTTATTAATAATTTAATTTTCTTACCATCTTTATACATAATATTATATTATATTGATTGACATGTCATTTTATAACTGGATTTTAATTCAACTTTAAATTCATTTAACCGTATTGGTATACCGAATTAAGTACCAAAATATTAATTGACTCATTTCTCATACATGAACATATAAAATATAAATTATAACTAATGCAAATTCCCGTATTCGACGTATTCAATGTAGTTTTTGGTTCACTTATTGCTTTTTGATGTTAATCAAAACACATGCACCGTTACTCACCATTGTTATTATGTAACTATGCATATTACATATTATATATATATATAATGCACGTATTTGTATCATTATAACCGAGTGTAAATATTATTTAAATTACTGTTTGCATAGAAATAGTACCTAGTATTGTAGTAGGTATCTTTTTGCAGAATTTCGAAATAAGCATACAAAGATCGACAAATCAACATTAAATTACTATATATGATATAAATATTACTTATTCGAAGTTTGTGATATTTGCATATGAACAAAGATGGAAATTATAATTTTATAACACATGCATAGCCAACAAACAACATTACACGTAATTCACCAAATAATATTGTTTCGAAAGGTCAAAAGAAGGTTATTTAAATTTTTGGAAATTATTGTTTCCCGAAATAGAAAAGTGTACTTACTGCATAATAATATTATATAATTGGATTTGTATTAATTGATTTTCAGTTCAAACATTTTAAAGTAATATATAATATATTATTATATTTAGTATGGAACTGATGAAAGCATATTGTGCACAACAAAATTTTAATGTAAATTAATTAATTTTGATTAAACCAGTGTGAGGATTCACATACTTTATGAAAATGTTGTCACAATAGTAAAATATATATTATTATTATGTACTAATGTTATACGCACTCTGCATATTACTTGTACATATATTTCAACTTACACTATTTAGAACAAATGAAATGTATCTATAATAACGCCAACACAAAATTATATTATTATGTTAAACCAAATATTTAGAAATATCCAGAATGATCTGTTGTAATTTAGTCGTATATATAGGCGTGCGAACGGTTATGCAGGCAGTGGGTATAATAATATCATGAACAATCGGGCTTAAATCATTCTTCAAACAAAATATGTCGTACACATTGTGATATTCGTTATAAACAATAACTGCTTCACGTGCAGACGTGTTGCACAATAATATCGTTATATTGTATTATGCACTTACGTAGGTGCATTTATATATATATATATATATAAGTATAACTTTTTCCGCACTGTAATATGCATGTTACTATATACATTAAAGGGCTTTCCCGTTAGTACAACCTATTTCGCTTGTTGCGTTGTGCGCCTGCAGCTCTGTTATCATCTGGTCAGAGGATCAAAAGGTTCGATTTGGATGCGAACTCAAATCGAATTTATATATAATATATATTATACAACTGTATATAATATTGCATTTGATCGCCGCGCATCGTTCTGAATTCGGATAAATCGTGAGACAGAGAACACTGGGTACGGGGCTGATAACACGCCGCCGACAACTTTTCTATACACCGCAGCTGTATAATAGTAGTACTATATAATATCTGTATACACACACTACAGGCGTTTCTCCCCCATGTAATCCGCCGATGGTATATGTATTATATATATAAGGACTTAAATCAAACGATTTATCATATTATATTTACCGCAGTCTATGGTATATGGCCAGTGAAATTGGTTTTCTTCGATTCTCGGAACACGTGCGAACATATATTAGAGGTATGTATACACGAACATTAATCTACAAATGATAAGTAAAACGTCACGAGCACAACGCAGAGCGTGGAAATCGATCGCGTACCCTCACACGTGTAGTGGCTGAATCATAACGTAATTTCATTGAAGCGATAAACTATGTAGATCGTATGCGTGCGATTTTTTCCTACACAAACTATACTAATGAGATAATAATATTTCATTTTTCTCTCTCAACAGAAAACACGATTGATATGAGAGATTTTCGTTGGAGGAAAAGTATAAGTATGTATTTTAAGACAAAATATTGTAAAGTCAGTAAAAAATGCAATTATATAACATCTCAATCATCAATTAATTTACTCCGCCAACTGAGAAAGTTTACCGTATTGGATATATCGGAATTCTTCGAAATGGTCAATAACACTTTTAACTAGAGCTTGTGATATTTCAAATTTTGATATCGGTTTCCGGCATTTGTTTGTTACTTGTTATTACCGAAAATACCCAACTTTGATGATTACCGAAAACTTCATACCTTGGAGCTATGGTGTTCTTGATAATTCCATAGCTCGTTCATAAGTATTTTCGGTGAATTCAGAAGTTATTCCTATTCAGGAAATTTTAATATATATTTTTTAAAAATGATGTATGTTAGGTATTATTTATTATTTAAAGCCACATAATATTTTTTAATAGCATTTAGGGAGGAGAGTTTTTATAAAAACAAAATAGGTTCTAGAACAAAGATTCTCAACTGTTTTACAGTTGTGGACCAGCACATAATTTATTTATATATGAATACGGACTATTTTTCGTAAACGGTTTAAAAATTATAAGATATGCATAATAAATATAAATAATATATACGATATTTTCAGTAATAAACATAGCACAGTATTTTTGGCGACAATGGTAATTATTGAATCGTGCAGATATACCGATTTGGATAGGTATAACCATTAGTTATAAATTTAATTATTTATGATCTATATGGTATAACTAATATATCGCCAGCCATACTTTAAACTACCTATTTATAGAATTATATATGCCTAATACACATTATTATATTATATTTCACTTAGAAATAGCAGAATACACCTTTATTTTTACCAAAATACAAACATTTTAGTGAAATAAACTTATTGGTCTTTAATATTATTCACTGAATCGATCTAAACTAAATAGTATCTAAAATACAAGTTAAATAACGAAAAAAATTCGATTAATTATTATAGTATGTAACACAAACAGTGATGTATCCAAAAAAAAATTTCACTTGTTTTAATTCCTATCCCCACTCCCTCTTATAGTTTATTATATACAATTTATTTAAACAGTTTAATTTGTAATAAATAACACATTGACATAATTAGGGTTTATTATCTGTGATGATTGCCATTATCGGTGTACTATATTACCATAAAACAATAAGGAATTTTATATTCTTATGATAATAAATATCTGCTGATTATTTTTAAATCGGTCACACATTTTTAAACAACTACATAACAAATATCAGATTAAAAATTATGTAAAAAAAAATATACAATATCGACAAAATTCAGACTATATAGAAAAATATATTTTTATACCTACTTTAATTCAGTCTAAATAGATAAAAAGATAAAATAACTATACTTAATTTAAACATATTTGTACAGATCCATCAGGCTCGCCTCTTACTGATCATAAAATAGCACTCCTATAAGAAATATTGGAGTTGTTTAATATTTATATTATTTTATATCAATCATTTTTTTCCTATTACGGTTAATTTACTAATTTAAATGTATCATTTAAGTAATTTGATAAATGTTTTACCCTAAAGGGACTACAAAGTTGACATAATTTTAACTTAAGAAAGTGAGTAGACACAGTGGAGTAGAAACTTTTCCATTCAGTGGGTAGTGACATAATATGCTCTTATGGTGCCGTACAATAATATACTGTATAGAACTATATAGAATAGTGTATAGTGATACTGTATTATTGTCCTACGTACACTTATGATTTAAGTGTCAACGATATTTACGTGGAACTCTAGCTAATATTGAGTGAAAAATGTGCAGTGTCAATAGTAAAAAAAAAAGACGAAGAAAAAGAATAAAATAAAATAACGACATTTGTTCAGGTTTGTAATTTGAGAGCTATTAATACAATAACAATAGTTAGGTTATTATAATAATATTATTTATTTATTTGATAAAAATTATACATAACATATTATTATTACATATTATATGAAAATTTACAGCGCGATTAATTTAACCCAGAAAGCAAAGCTTGTGGTGGGCTAAATGAGTTACAATACATTGACTAGTATTAAAAAGAATAAAATCAAATTGTACATGTTGACATATTATATCACTTAAACTAAGTTTTACAGATAAATATCTGTTAAAGTTGCACAATAAAGTTTTTATTTACACAAATACGCTTAATAACCAATTTTCAACAATTCTTTTAATATATTACAATATATTTTTAGATTTTAAAGTGAAATGATAAAAAATATTTAGTTTATTTTTTATTTTTATATAATACCATATAATAATATGAACGTGTAAAATTAAAATTCGATTCAGTGCCGTTGTGTGACAACTTATGCTCTGGGCAAGACATATATATATATATTTTTTTCGTTAAGTGCCAGGATTTGTTTACGCACCGGCACCGACGGTTTATCGTGAGAGGCCTGCCGAGTCCAAGAGCCTGTGTATCATTATTACTCTACACTATCTCGCGATGCTGCAAGATTTATATATATATAAGACGCACGATGAACAGAAGTCCTTCAAATAGACTCGTTTGCAGCCAAACCCGATGACACGAAACGTTTATTTTTTTTTTCTCTACAAATATAGAAGATGTACGCAGCGTATATAAAAAAAAAAAAAAAACGTTCTCTACAGTACTCATCGCCTGAAATACGCACGACGTTCCGATATATTATGGTACGACATTATTTACACGAAAACACGACGACGCCCACCGGTAAAAGTCCGTCCACACGGGCCTAAGAGCACACGAAATACACATTCGACGTGTTATCACAATAATATATTTATATACATATTATTATATATACTACATTGTGTAGATAGGTGTATACGTGTTATAAATAATTGTATTTTATGATACGTCACTGCCATTCCCGCGTGTGTGTGCGTGTGTGCGTGTGTGTGTTTTGCATCACAATATCCACAGTATAAATTATAAAGTCTTCTCTGGGAAACGATTAAATCACGACATCAGACTTCAGCAGCTGTACGACTTCGATAACGAGGGCCCATATTATTACGGCACAATAATAATACACAATAAGCACTATGAAATGATATGTATATATGCATTTGATTTATGTAGCATAATGTCCGATAATACACACGATACATAATAATATTATATTACCTATAATATATAGGTGCTCGTAGTTTTTTCGAATGGCTAGCGTGTCGGACGACGTCGTGACGGCATTCATGTGCGTTTCGTATAATTTTTATTATTTTTTTTTTTTTTTTATTTTTATTTAGGTACCTACATAATTTAGTATAATGTTATAGCAGTCGATTTGCGGACATCGTTATAGCGACTAGTCGACACTATCAGCTAGTGTACATGGATTTTTAGTCCAATTAAGCGTTGAAATGTGTTATACGAATAACACCGAGAGTGTGTGATTGAGGGGCACAAATAAATTCCACTCCAATAATTCTATATCCTCCTAAAAATTATCACATTTGACGAAAACGTTTAGTTTATAATACATATATTATGCTTTCAATATTAGAAATATTTGTTAACCCGTAATCTTATTCCCCTAATATATTTTTAAAGCATATAAAGTACACTTGTTCAAGAAAGAAAAAAAAATGTAATTTTTAATTATTTGCTGCTATACATAATTACTGCTAAATTGCTGTTATAATTAACTATCAGATGATATCTACTACTACCGCAGGTACTCGCGTGTTTAAGGCGTTAGGTATTGATAACTTTTCACTATCTCAGCGTTATATATAACTATATAACTATTATAGTCTATTTTATTAAATAGTCAAACATCGACTACAATACAATTTAAACGCCATCTATCTTTGCAGTTCAATTCTCATAAACACGAATAAAAAAATAAAATCTTTCTTTTCACAAAAAGTCGGGCGGCAAGACTGAAACTCGACTACAGCCACACAATAAAATTAAGTTTAGTGTGAGTAAATACCTCTGATCGAAAATGTACCAAACTACTAAGTCCATTAATATTGTGGTGATTTACATAAATAACGTCAGCAAATTTCAACATACCACGAAATAGTAAATGCAACTAACGGGTATTAATAATTTCGAATACCATTAATCTTAATAATACGCTCCAATAACCACCTAACCTTCGATACAATATTGAAGTATTTAAAAATACCGATTCTGAATTTGATACCTTCCTTCCTCGTGATTACCAATGCTGTTATAAGGTAGTAATTCGTAACATTTATTATTCAACAATTTCAACCGATACCTCAGACGTGTTATAGCTCATTCGGTACCTACGTGATTAAAATAAAAAAAATCAATGTCCACTATCAAATTTTACGTTGAACTGGCTATTGATGATAATAACTAAGACATCTTTGATATTACTATCGTGTATAGTGTAGTGAAAATGAGTGCATTGCACGTGATCATTAGTATTTGCATAAATTGTTTTTATTCTGCCTTTTGAAGATCACTAATTTAATTATCGGATAAAATGTCTGAAAACACATTTTTAATTACTTGAAATCGACTTATTACTGTCATATATTGTTGATTATTTTTTTTAGTTTAATATTACTAAAGTTTTAAAATTATCAATGTTCAAAATTTAAAAATATAATATTGAAGGGATTAAGAATTAAAATTAACCCTATGAAGTTGTACCCGATAACTGGACCACCAGACTAATATAATCGGCAAACAGTATGAATACTTTTATGGTAAACACACACAGATGAAATCGAATCTCTCTAAGGCGCTCATCATCAGATCATCTATACATCTATCAATCGTTTAGTCCTTTTCCACAATATTAAGTCGTGTAAATACATACACACACGTCGTAATATTAAAGTGTATGACTGCAAACGACTAAAAATTATGAAAATGTACTCGATTACTGATTTTACGATTCAAATAAAAAACGAATGACGTTGCGTAACATTTGATAACGTCTCGCACGCGGTGACGCGATCGCCATCATCGCTCGCCAATTCACGTAGCGTCACGTCACGGCGTTGTCGTGTTATACTCGAATGTCGTCTAATTTGATTATTGTTTTTCGTCTTCGGTCAGGGTGGAAACTAAAAACTTTTCATTCCTGACGGTCCACAGAGGTTATGATGATATTGTGCGTGCACTTTGCCGTACACACGACACAATAATAATATTATATTATTATGGTATTACAATGTTTAGAACATAATGTAATGTACATAATAAATTATTGTTAGGTACGCTGTGTGTTAAATTACAGGACCACCGAAAGGGGCGCCGCAATGTGTGCGGTCCGCTGCAGCGGGTCCCGGCGGCATGCGTCAGTGTCATCTCCGGTCTAACGATTATACTACCAGAGTTGACGAAATTAAGTAGCTCCACGTCGCTGTGTAATTTTGTTTTTTGTTTTTTTTTTTTTTGTTTCGCCCGTCGTCCTTTTATTACAACCCGTCGACTGCGGTGTGTGTATATACATCATATGGCTTATATAATATACATAATATACAGGACCTCGCGTTAAGGACCGCCTCATGGGAGCTGCCCGCAATAAGATAACCTGACTGCGTCGTATTTTCCTGGTGAATAATAATAATCGTATAATATTAATATATGTGTACGTTCGCACACACGCACATAATATGTATAAATTATGTATCACAATATTATATTGTATATAATACATTTGATGGCCACGGTTTGAAAAGGAGTTAGGTATAGTTGGAGGAATAATAATAATAATAATAATAAAAAAAAAGATTGAAATCTAACATACTACCTATTATATCGGTTTAACAATCGTAAAAAACTATATAGGGCATAAGTATACGTAGACCCGTTATTTTATTATTTACATGGCTCTCTCTCTGTATATATATATATATGTATATATATTATATATATGGTACTATATTATTATGACTTGTAATGTAAACTCATTATAATTAATTTAATTAAAATAATAATATGATATTGCGTATATTATATCCATTTATAGATAGATGCGCGGTTGCGTATAGTTGGACGGATATTATAGGAACGGCAATAATCCTCGGTCGAACGTCGTCCCACGATCGCGCGTGTATCTATATACGAAACAAAACAAACGATACGTGTTCACCATTATTGTTATTATTAACGATCATAATACAAACAATAGCAACACATATAGATAATATTCGCTGTAGGAAAAAATATTCATAATCACCCGCAATATTGACATAAAAAATATTATAATTATATTATGCATAGAACCTACGTGGATTTACAATAATTTACGAAGAGCGTGAACAAAAAAAAAAAAAATCCATAACCTACTTCAATAAAGGCACGTACGTGGACTCGTGTCATTTTTATAAACGGAATGACATAAGCGTACTGTGTGCACTTATGTAAAAAATAATTGTGGCTTATCAAATTTTGAAAGACTTTTGACATATAAAGAAAAACAATATTTTTCTTCTATCTGTAAAATGTAATCACGCGTTTAATTCACATTACGAAATTAGTATATCAACAAATACCTCTGATATGGACAGTTGAGAATATCTGAAGTTAAGTATTCTGCGGAAAAACGGAACAACAGAAGTTACTATATCCTCTAAGCATATATACCGTGTATAGTTGTATAGAATAGGTACTTCTATAGGAACTTCTGTTCGCTGCCCTCCAATCGATTTCAAACCGTTCATTTTATGAATTACAAATTACAAACGTGCAATATTTGCTGAGTATCTTCAGTAGGACTGTTGATATTATACAAGTGACAGGTGGCAGTGGCATAAACGGAGCACCCACAGTTTGTATTTAACGATTCACAAATGTTTTCATCCAAAGCATATTATGAATAATTCATCATATTTCGAAAAAAATATAATGAATATTCCACTTATAGCCGTATTATTTGTGTACAATATTGTATTATTAATGTTATTATTTTTAATTATAATACAATACGAAATACTAAGGTAACGTTTTGCAATTATACACAGATTTTGTCTTCGAAAACACGACACCGTCACACCAACGCTGTGAGCACGGTCGATGTGCTATTTTTCGAAATCTCAAAACACTAAAATACGTCTTATGTTTTTAGGTAGGCGTAATTTACTCGACGATTGTCCCTCGCGATATGATTTTCTTCCCGTTGAGCAACTTTTTTTTGTCATCCTTATGCAAATATTAACTCATCACAATGGTCTTCTTACGCCGCGCGCCGTCCCGTAGAAACGGAAACCTTTCAGCTATTCCAATTCAAGTTATTCAAAATATCCAATCTAAATTCAAGTCCTAAAATCGTTTTGTTGGGTATTCATTATTATTCCATACTTTGAATTAGGTACTACGATTATAGCTAGCTACAGGTAGGTTAGAGAACACAATTTTCAAACGCATTATAGTGGGTTTATTATAATATATATTATTATCATTATTACCTATTATAATATTAATAATAATATTATAATATCATAAATTCGGACATAATATAGCTTAAATCGTTAAACAATGCTTTATTATTCAGCTCTCTTGTTCTATAAATATAAATGATTATATCCGAGTTAAAACCATTTTATTAGAGATTTTAAAAATTGTTTAAAATAAAATAATACGTAATCGAACGTTTTGCTATATGGTAGATTTCAAGTGAGTGTACCTCATCATTAGTAAGTCTCTGTAATGGATGTATTCAATTTCAATTATATAATAAATCATTGCATTTGAAAAACGATTATGAGTAAAAACATCAGTTAGCCTATATTTAGATGAATATTTTATTATATATTTACTATTAGTAAATTTACTTTTTAATAATACCTACCATATGATAAATTAAAATAAAGTTTTCCAAAAAAAAAATATCTATTATTTATGCCAAATCATATAAAAATTACCTATACAATTTTCTGAAAATTAATATTTAAACCTATAGTTTTAAAAGTATAAATTGTCAAATTATCGAACTGGTAAATTCATTTCACTTATTATTTGTAAACAAATTCTACAAATTTATAGATACAAATTATATTCTACTGCCACACATATTATATATTGTAACACACTTATAATTATACAGTGGGCCAACGTTCATATTATAGAGTATATATTTTTCGCACTTTAGCGAACAAACAAAAATAAGAAAACGCTGTAACTTGCACAGTATTCATATAAAGTTCATAAAGAAAAAAAATGTCGATAACCAAAATCGATTAATGACACGTATGCTGTATAGATAGATATTTGGTACCGTAAAAGAATGTGGACATCACTTATTAATTGGCGTGAAAATCGTGATATGTTTACCGGATACGACTACGGTAAGGTATATATATATTTTTTAATTAAAACAAAAAAACGTACACACATCATGCTACCACTTCGTCTCGGCACCCGCGTTTTATAAAGATAATATAAACGAGACCACGTGAGAGAGTGCAACGTTTTTCGCTTGACAGAACTCACGACGATAGTACTCACGCGTATTTATTGCTAGATGCAGTGTAAATACATTATTAATGCATGCAAATAGTAATTTTTTGGCCTATATGACTACGCAAAGCTGACTTCAGCATTTATAACAATACATGGATAAACACTTTTGGTATAGGTCAGGGGTGGCCAAACTTTTTTTGGTCACGATCTACTAAAAATATACTTCCCCTTTGAGGACCGAATTCCAAAGAAAATTTTTCGATAAAACTTATCGACAATTTGTTCACTACAACCTCGATTAATTTTCGTGCGCTTGGCCCTAAAAATAAATTCTAACATGATCGACTTTGAAATTATTCGAAATCAACCAGTTAGGAATTTTTATCTACCAGATTATACCAGTGAGTCGGTTCGACATAAAAGTCGATCAAAGAAATAGGGACTATCAAATAAATAAATAAAATAAATATCATGAATAAATAACATTCACTAAAATTATCAAACCGTTATGTTCACTGGTATCCAAAATGAAACTTAAAATTGTTCAAACATGGAAAAAATCAATCAAACATAATTATATTAACTCCTATAAACTACCCCACCGATCTTCGTCGAGTCCAGTTCATATTGATTATTAAAAGTTTCGTGATTATATATATATATATAAAATTAATTATTTAATTAATTGATTATTTATTCATGAAGACTTCGACTTAAACTTATTACATGAAACACCTTCAGAAAAATTATCCAACAATTCATTTAAAACTATTAGCATCGCCTCATTCTGTAACTATACATGCACATTTGATCACTTGTGTATTGCTGGTAGTGACTACAACACCAAACAATCTGTCTCACGGATGAGCCCGCATGAACTAAGTTAGATTAAAAATCAATACAGACTTAAACATTTCCATTAAAACAAATAAAGAAATTTGAGTTTCTCTTGTTAAATAAAAAATATTTAAAGAAAGGATAGTTGAAAATCTGATTAGATCTTACAAACCTATTATTTTATTGCTAATCTTATGCAAGCTTTTTGAGGCACTTAATCTTAATTGAATTCGATCAATTCTACAAGTTAAATAAATTATATTAAATACTTGATTAAGCGTGTTTAAATTTGTATATTTGTGTGCATTCAACAATTTACTCGTATCATGTGTACCTATAAATTCAAAATATTTATAATATTTGTAATGCAAATCCATAGTCACTGACAACACTAGTTTAGTTACCTTTTCCGATGACACACCTTAACCATAGACCAAAAAAGCTATCAAAATACACTCAATTTCTGCAAAAACGTGATAAACATATTGACACCTAGTCTAAACGAAATATACCAAAATCATAATTAATAACAATATAATCAATCTAATATAAATGAAACCTATTATCTGAAAGAACACTGGACAAACCTGTAACCTTTATCTTCAAATCAAGATAAAATAGCCATTTCCATATTGTTCGGCGGCCTCTTCCAAAGTTAAAATTAACTTCAAAACCAAGCTACTCTTGTAGACATGTTTACTCAATCCAAGCTTTCCGTCTAATTACTATTGCACGACGGCACTATAATTTAATTATACCACACATATCATTATACCTGTAAGTCTGTAAGGGGTTACACAAAAATCTGTAAATTATAACTAAATACATTTGAAAAATATGGAAAATGAACAGTCTTTATTCAAAAATAATTTTCAACTCAAACCCTTTATAAAAAAAAAATAACATATATTACCTTTTTTCCATTTCAGATAATCCTTCTCGTTGGCTGGAATTCAACTGTATTCGTTATATTTATTAAGCTAATAATTAATAAATCACCAAAGAAAATATTACTAAATTACTTGATTAGAGATAATAATATTACTAATAAATAATTATTTCCACTTCACAACTCTCAAGCCTCTATTACTATTATGTATCATCAAACGATATTACTTATTGTACTATACATTATTAAATAGATTGTTTTGTTTAACGTTTTGCTCAATACAATCAAAAATAAATCTATTTACCCTTTACAAAAATAGTTTTTCTTTAATATCGCTACCTTCAATCTTCACACCAGATTGGAAATATTATTATATATTTTATGCGTACTCACGGTGTATTATAAATAAATTACAAACGTAGGTACCAAGCTCACGCAATATCATTAAACACTAGTGTTAAATTATATTATTAAAATACAATATGGAAATAATATACCGACTTGACATTGCTTACCAAAACGTTATTGTTTCGGTTTATAAAATATTATTTATTACCAAAAGAATTATCATAAATTTCGCATAATTTATCACTAGGCATATTACCTATATCGTTATGTTATAAGCCCTATATATAATATCACGTGAGAAGTATATAACATATAAAACAAATATTTTTTTTTTACGTACATTATAGTATCATAGTCCAGTAAATTCATGAAACGCATTATCTTGAACCACAGCCAACTCTGAAAATTGATTTTTTTATTTTAATTTGAGTGTTTCATTGTTAATGGCATTACGTATATGTATGTATTTACAAAACCAACCAGATTTTGTTTTCCCCTATTGAAATATATTTCACTGCATTAATCGAATGAGAATCCTTTCACGTAGGTACGCTGATTTAGTTTAATAACAACAACAATAATAGAATTTTCTATACGAATTCAATTTATATTTAAAAAATGTATTCTGCTTAACTCAATAATATTTCAAAAACAAAATGCTCATGAATTAATATTCTAATAATTGTATTAGTGTAGTAAGCGCTGTACAGGACACTGCGAAGGTTTATACTTTTAACGTATAATTATAATTTTAATAACATAGCACGTTTATTAGCCACGTCGAGCTTGATACGTTGATTGTTGAGATGGTGAGTTTGAAAGGAAAGAAAAATTATGGTTATTTTAGTAACATAATATGAAATGCCTACACACACTCGTACAATGAAATAAAAATCATATAAACAAACCGAGTGTTATAATACTGGCTCATATTATACTCGGTTATTATCATATTATAGTGTATATGATTCTAAACTATGAAAGACTTTAGTTTACAATAATGTTACCACATGATAAAATAAAATAGACTTCAGTCGACAAAGGCCACATAGTTATGCTTAGCCAGTGTTGAACTATGAATATCTGCTGACAACTAATAAGTGGTAGGTGCTCTACTTATATGAGTCATTATATTTTATTCTCATGTTAAATAAAATAATGCTGGCTATTTTTTAGTAATACTTTATGTACATAAAATAAAACACTGTGTTTCAACCGCAGTATACTGAATAATATCAGAATAATAATTACGTATTCATACTGTACGTACATATACCGAGTATACCGTTTAAAATAACTTTCTATATTTAAACTTAGTGCATTGGTTTTGTTTATTTATTTTAATTTAAATATACTCGTTCAATATTCAACTGTGAAATTATTATCAAAATCATATTATTCCGTAGTATAGTACTATAGTATAATATTATGGAATACCATGTGTTCGTATTGAGAATACGTCAGATCCTTGAGTATATATTTATTAGGTTTTAATATTTTTGGCGAACTCGTAACAATAATCATCGGATTCGTAGTTATATGTAAATTATATTTACATATTATTATTATATTATACTATTATCTATGTACCTCAAATAAATATTAATCAGTAGTCGAACACCTATAGAAGTATTCACGTGGTTGTCAGGCGTACAGTTTTGCCCGTTAGCTGATATTATAATAATAATGTTGATTATAATAATTATTATTGTTTCGTCGCCTTAACGACGAGATCCTGCGCGCATATTATGTAGGACATTACGTGTGCGGGTAGTAATTATTACGGGTTCACGCTCACTAATGATATTCGGTACACAACGCGCGCAGATATACATCGCACGCGAACAAAGCAAAAACAAAAAATTGCCTATATATAACCCCTCGAAACGGCGTATTTGTAAGGGGCTCGACAGCTAAAGTCGCTATAATTCGAAAACGCCGAGCATCTAACCAGCGCCGTCGTTACATTCAATTTGCGTACACTATTACATTTGCATCATAGTTATTCTGCCCACGACTTCTCTGTTCGGTGTTTCTGCGAACAAACCAAAAACTATTTTTTTTTTTTTTTTGTGATATTACACACTGCATTTAGCGGAGACTGAAAATCTAGATTTTTATCGTACGGCCACACTAATAAATTTCAATACCATCAGCATAAACATAATAATATTGTAAAGTACGAATGTCAACGCACAGCTCTATCTTATTAGTGAAGTTATTACACAGTTTACTTCTGTGTTATTTGTCGGTGTTGGAAGAACATTTTCTTCGTCCGTGTAAGAAAATGCTAGTATTATAATAGAGATGCGTAAAAGTCATAGAAGAAAAATAAGGGGGTAACGGAGGATTAGCAATATCAAAAGAAAAAAAACTACTCGAAGACAATGTCTCACCGTCCAAAAATAAAAAAATACGAATAATAATAATAAATTTTTTAACACGTCCAAATGAAATATACATCAAATTATCAATTAGACTGAATTATTATTTTAGATTCTGAGTGAAGAGATCTATTGGTTTTACAAAGAAATGTATTTCTTCGTCTTTTTTTTTATTCTGTTAGCACATTTTAAGATATATTGACTCGTCCAAAAATGTATCTAAACAATATTTAGAATTTTTCAAAATTCTTTATAGTTTTACAAAAATTTGGAAAAAACTGTTGAAAATATTGGTCTATTTTTTCATACTGTCATCTTAATGGATTCAGCTCTGTTATTAAAATTCAACTGAACAATTTTAACTTCCCGAATTGTGGAATTTATTTTAAATACTTAAAAAACGAACTTAATTTTAATTACTTTAGTTAAGAACTTCAAATATATTGATCCAGATACTTTAAATTTTACAGATTATCAAAAATTATCTATCGTAGGTTAGGTTACGGTTAGGTACGGTTCAAAATTACAATCTCTAATTATTAATTGTAATATAACATATACCATGATTCAAGGAAAACGGTAGTTTAAAAATACAATATTCTAGTTCCGTTTAGCATTTTATTTAGTCTTTTAATTTCGGTCAGGTTCGTTAACATATCAAAAAGTCTTAAAATTAAAAGTTTTAAATACAAAGTAAAATATTATAATGATTGGAATGTAGGCAAAGTCCCCGTGTATCTGTTTGGTACGATTATTTTACAAGATCGCGGTGATCTATTGATAGACGGTCTATCGCCAAAGTTTAAAGCGATTATGAAATGCGAAAAATCAAAAGTTTTCCTACAACAAATAGTGAAAAAGTGATACGAGTTGTAGGTTAGTAAATCGTGTAGGCTATATACGACTATAGGCTGGACTATAATATTAGAACACATAAACGATGAATTTATGGTATAGTGTTGTGCGCTTAAAACAACGATATTTATTATTGTTTCGTTCGTGAGGCGACGTCGTTATCGAAAAGTTGACACAAACTTATCGACTGGGGTGAATAAAAAACGACCCTAAATAAACAATATACGTATACACGAGCATAAGTCGTAATAATGTTCACTAGTCATCAAACGCTATGCCACAATAATATTTAGCACAAAATGATAGCAAACATAATATTATATTATACATTATTGATATTATTATTATTATTATTATTCTCTATTGTGATTGCATTTGATTTCGTACAATAGCGGTTCGTTTCCCGCGCGGTCATATTACGTTATTATTATTTATTATAATCGCATAGAAGAAAAAAAATGTATTGGCCATTTCGTAATATTGTGGTACTATGGACCGTCCCGCTGCTACTTATATGGAAAACGATTGTGGTACCTAATACAATGATACAGGTGCTGTTTAAAATAATCATAATCGTTATTGATATTGCAATACGATGTTCACGTATCGGTACGAATAACTATAAGCAGTCGTCACCACAGTTCCCGTCAGCCGGTGATTCGGGTAAAAAGTCAAATAAATTTTAAAAATAAAAATCACATTGTCCACACACACACGATAATACTCATATTGTTTAATATATTACTATTAAAAAAACGACTGCATTGTGTGTTTTTCTGACCGTCTCGCAGCAAGTCCACCACACACACACACACACACACGAATACACACGATATTATCATTTTAATTCTCTGGGACGCGTTTTTTTTTTTTTTTTACGTCCGCCTATACAATAGAGAAAAAACATAACGTAATTAAACGCGCGCGCACACGAAACAGACGCGATCGTATCTGTCAAACCTACCTGGCCGCCGTGCGGCGTTCGACTATCCGCGTCGTCGTAATGGCAGCCGACGACGGACAACCGTTTGCTGTGTCGACGACAACGACGACACATAATAATAATATTTATAATATTATTGTTCGAAAATAACGCTTCGTGTGTGGCTGCTCGGTAGGCACATCATTATTTATTATTATTGTTGTTACTAGACAATTAAATTATGCGTGTTCGCTTAATAATAATATTACTATATATATATATATATATACGGGGCGACTAATCACATTATCATATACTTTATTATATAATAATATTACGTACAGTACGTACAGGTACTGTAATAAATAAGTTACGCCGTCCCTTTCATTACACGCGCACACGATATGCCTACCTATAAAACGCCGTCGTCGCGTAATAATAATTATTACCGTTCAAAAAACCTGAATAATTAACAGCCGGCGACGAAGACAAAGATTTCTTTGGCCGTTGTTCGGGCAGCGAGTCGCGCGTGTATACAATGGGCGCGACGGGATCACCGATCGTAATCGTCCGCGGGTACGAGTGTTATAGTTGTATTATAACAATCGTAATAGCATTCAGACAATACGATTGCGGCTGCGGCGGCGGCAACAATACTATAATAATAATAATAATAATATTATTTTAATATAATAGTATAATAATGCAAGTCGTATGCGACCAAATCGCCGTCGTCTCTGAGAATCGAATATCATGTGAGGTGAAAAATAATTATTAAACAACGATTTATAACAATATAATGGTATAATAATAATACGAACTAGCTGTTAGTATTATTATTATTATTATTTTATGTTTAATAACCGATAATTGGTGTTTGGATCGATTTTGAAAACTGAATTGCATCTATTGATGTATTAACTGTCAGTTGCTTGTAATCTATCACTGGATAATATGCTCATTTATCATAATTTACTGTACCTATAAGTTATAACTATGTATATGTATACGCATGTTGGTCAATTTGCCTAATATATTGTCATTGGTCTCCCCCGAGAACGAATTGACCTATTATCAAACTATTCAAACTTAAAACCAATGTGTTTATATTATGTATCATTGTTGCATGCAAATAGAGATATTTTAAAAAATTCAATGCACAAACACAGATAATGTTCATAACTTTTTGTTTGATAATAACTCAATTCACTCGATTGATGTAAAAGCTAACGACACGAAATGTTTTCTACTAAAAGCGAATGCACTAAGTTTTGGTCGGTTCGAAGATAAAAAGCCAATATTTAATTAGTTATAAATAAGCCAAGGTGATATTATAGACGAATTAATCTGAAAGACTTAGTATCGCTATTACCCTTAGGCATTATTGGGCAGTAGTCGTGCTTCTGACGAGGTTGTGAGGTTGTGCTATCACATGTAGTGACTGTGTATTCCGGTTATCCAAGTTAAAAGTAACTACAAAGAAATTTGGTCGTATGCTGTGTCGCTGTGACATGATAATATCGTTATAAATCATATAATATAATATTGTATTATAGTACCTACACAATACTAAACTATGTTATAATACGGTGTCATGTTTGGACACGAAACTGTCATTTACACTGTCAGACTTCAGTGAGCCGACAGATACACGCACTGCAATCTTCGAAAAATACAAATATCTATATTGTCCTGAAGGGATTGAAGACGTACATATAATACTTAAACCATCGCACACCTTTAAAATATATTTTTTAATTTTATTCTTGTACAACTATTGTAGTATCTTACCCGTAACAGCTGATGCATAGTATCTTTAATATTAAATACAATTAATTTGAGTGTAGCTGTGCTGTAAACGCGAATCATATTGCTATTTACTGACTATGCCAGTCTGACTTGCAAACACATACTTTATTAACACCTATTTAATATTATTATGTACTTTACTTAACAAGCCTTAAATCTTTCAATCCGGGAAAATCATTGTTAAAAACACTAACTTTGTGATTGCGTAATTATAGAAAAATCTAGAAGGATAATAAAGCAAAATATAAATAGAATAATATTAAAAAAAAAAGTCATCATCAATTATTATGTATTGTTGGTAATACAATAACAATAAGTGTGATAATTGGCCATAATCGTGAAATGATGAGGAAATGCTACAGTCTATACTATTATAGGTACACGTTTATTATAATATGTATTATAGTTTATAATTATTATACGTAATTAAACTTACGTACTATTAATTTCAAAAAGTAGTACGTACATCGTACATGAATAATATTGTTTAGTTAAGGAATTTTTCAAGCAAATAAACGCTTTAATACATTTTTTTTTCTCCGAGTCAATTTTGGAATGTTCTGAGAACGCCCGACAGAAAAACCTGGACACGCCTATGGTTTTAAGAAGTAATTCGAGGGTATAACTACTAAAAGATTTACATTTTTACGAAGGGCCATGTTACCAAACCGCTTTATGTGCGGTTCGGCAAACCATGCGTAGGAACGCAAAACGTCGGATTATTTTTAAAGGTTTCGAAAACTTTTAAACTTTTCATTATTTATGGACGTCATTTATTCAAAAAGACAGAATTTGCTAACTCGTTCTAGCTACGTCTGCAATTCGGCGATACTTTGCAGGATAAAATGCACGCGCATATATACACACATAGTATTATACACATACGCTTACGCGCGCGTGTAAAACGCACACTGCATATATACACTCTCACACGTCCGCGTACGTATATATGTATATAATATTGCACACATACATTTTATAATTTATAACTCGTGTCTACATAAATCAACCATAGCACTGCAGCGGAGGACCGTGTGTAATGTATTATTATTATTATTATTATTACTGCACAAGTATATGCATAATATATATATATATATATATAATAATGCACAATGATGTATATATAGGCGAGCATATCACATTCGCGTTTACGCGTACTACTTACAAATAGCACACAGTCGAAACGGCATACAACGAGCAGCATACCTATAGCTATATATTATTATACACACATAATATAACAATATATATATACATTCGAAAAGCGTTTTGCATACTTACTATATACGTATATATTGCAGTCATTATCTAACGACCACTTTGATTAGCGTGTTCTATACTTATAAACGTATTATTATATATATATATACACGCGGAGGGTCTTAAATAATGTATTATATTATATATATATATATATATGTATATCACGTATAATCGGACAATAACGTAGTAGAACACAGTTTTCGTATATATTTAAATCTTTGGTATATTATTATTATTATTATTATTTTATGCGGCCACGTGTTTGCCATCATATTATTATTATTATTATTATTATTATTATGTAGTTATATATATATACGAAATCGGATTTCTCGTTCGGCTCGCGATACGATCGCATCGCGCGTCTCCGCGGTGATATATTATGACAATATTATAATATTACCCGTAGAACGTCGCTGCAGCAGTGTTATAATGACGACGACGGGACGGATGACTGAAATATATTACTCTATTTACCAGCTATATGTATAATATTATATCTCGTCCACCGTCGTTTTGCATACACAAACGGCGACGACGACAATAATTAGACGACAGCGTCGTATTATTGTATATTATAGTTATTAATATTATTATTTTATATCGTATAATAATATTATCGACGCACTCGATACGCCGCGTTATTATTTTTTTCGTGATATCGAGTCGACGAGCGTGTAGTCGTATAAGGGCCGAACGAAGAACGCGAATCACACGATGAGACAATATTATTATTATTATTCGGTGTAGTCGCTGTAACGCGGTCCGCGGACGAGTGCCACGGTAATAGTGTAATGTTCCCACGGTCTTGACGCGACCGAATCGTGTGCAAACACTGCACAGACGATCGGTATTATAATAGTACCTACATATTATTATTATTAATATATATATATTATATTATTGGGATAAGACTACGAGAGTTTCGTTACGATCGCACTCGTCCTCCGCCATTCGGATGTATCGGAGTGGACGAACATGAAAAACGGAACATTTAAATTTATTTACGTTCGTCGTGCCGAACCGTACGGCGGTGCGTCGACGAAAATCGTCCGTCACGTGCGGCAGCAAAGTGACGAAATCGTCATGGGAACGCGGACGTAATATTATTACAACTGAAGTAGAAGTGCACGTGTAATAATACGAACAATTTGCTATACCCGTCTTGTCGAGTCACAGCTGTAGTGATGATAATAATAATATTACACTATTCGCACTGTATACGCGCGTTCGACGAGCGAGGACACCGCGTGTATCGGTCACCACACCCGAAGGCGAGACGTTAAATTAACCATATCAATTATATAGCCGACTGATCGTCGGTTTTCCAATAACTCGGCACGCTTTTCCGCGGTATCCGCCGTAACCCTCGATCCGGTCAGATTAGGTCAGGACCCTCGCCGGCGTGTTTTTTTATCGTGATATTACATTATAATATCACGGGTAGCCAACTTAAATAGACTTGTGATCGACTTCCGAGATTTTCTAGGTTGTCGCGATCGACCAGAAAAAAAAACAAAGGTTGTCAATAAACAAAAAATATATTATAATATATACAATAATTGTACATGCGTGTTACACTTCTTTTATTCGATAGCTGTGTATATTATATAATCTCGTTTTCAATAGTAAGTTATTTATTGCTTTTTTCTAAATATAATTTTTATATTAGTGGGATATACAAAATATATATAGTTACAAATTTACAAAAACAAAAAAAAAATATTTTAATTGTTTTCGGAAAAAAATTCAAAAATTTAAGAAAATGCGAAAGGGTGTCGCGATCGACTGGTTGGCCACCCCTACAGCATATTTACGACCGAAACTCATCGCCGATATTCTCGTGATCGAGTGCAGTGTGATTTATAATAATAATAACATCATCACGAAATGATTTTGATTTAACGGGTTATCGGCGGCGACGCACTAATCGTCGCAGAAACAGCGCGCGCCACTGCAGTGCACAGCAGCCGTATGGACTTTGTGCGTTGATCTCGCGCGGCGCGCATTGTTCGGTTTATCCATTCTCTATGGCGGAGTATCCGACGCCGGACATGTACACACATAAATTATTATTATAAACGCATGTATAATATAATAATAATATACTGTATATGATGCGCGTAGTACAATGTGAATTTATAACGCCCTAGATTTATTTCTGCAGGCGTTACGAATGTTCCGCTCCGGTGCGTGCTTTTCTCTGTTTCTCTGTTTATTTTTCTTTCTTTTTTTTTTTTATCTTTTTTCTAAAAATAATAATATTGTTTATCTAATGGATTTAATTTACTAAACGCGTTTTTACTATCGCCGGTTTGCATTTGCTACGCGAATAGAAAATTAATTTGTATAAATTAACGAATAAACAACGATTTCGGGATAGAAGAATACAGCCGGGGCGCGTTGTGTACACACGCTCCGGTATACTGAAATTGATTAAAACGAAATTCTGCACACATGTAGTATTATAGTCCCGCCGCGCACGGGGGTGAGTAAGTACTAAGTGCACACAACGACTTATAACATAATAATGATTATTCATACGATTTCATGACGTGTAGAAAATAATATAAAATTAAGTCAACACAAGTCATTTTAAATCAGACGCATTTTAATAGCGCACCTGTAATATATTATTGATCTTGACATGGCATCATTACGCGCATTTATGTTTACCTAACCTATTTTTCATTTCATTTCATTTCATTTTTTTTTTTTTTTTTTTTTAATATTACAAAATCAACTTAATTATTATTCTTTTGTATTGACGTATTATTGTAGTATTATTGCTTGGTATCGTGTCTTAATAAAGAGCAATAACTATTGAAATATATTAATTCAAATAAAATTAATATTGAACGCATATAGACCATTATCATTATTTCGAATCGTTTCACTTTGGAAAACACCATCATTCGAAATGCATTACATTTTATAAATACTACAATAATATTATAATTAGACGCGCAAAAGAGCGTCTCCGATATTAATTGATTTTAAAACAATTTTATTATGTTTTATAACTTAATGTAGATGGGAACAAGTATTTAATTTTTAACGTTAATATTAAATTTCATCCGAGTAATTTGTATTTTAATCAAATTATATTATAGGAGGTACATATACAATATTTTTTAATTGTCAATTGAATATTTATACACTCATTTAAAACTCCATTAGTACTCGGAAATTATTAATTAGTATTTATATGTATTTGATTCAATAAAATAATGTTTTGTTACTACTCGATTAGACAGAAATATTATTTATATAATAAAAAAAAATATAATAACTATTATAATCCCTTTTTTTAGTTTACGAGTAAACTATAAAATATAACTATAATATAACTTTGTTTTAATTATAAAACGATTTTATGTAATTCGATGGTCTTACCAAATCAAATGACATTCTTATTTTTTGTCTTGAAATTCATTAATTTATTACTATGCATTTGTTTGTGTAACAAAAACATACCAGCTGACCTTGATTTTCAATTAGCGTTTTCTTGAGGATCACATTAATAATCTTGAAGACGGGTGCAGTTACAGGTAGGAAACAGGTATAACTAAAAAAAAACTACTTAAATATTTTTAACTCAACTGACTACTAATTTAAAAAAAAAAAAAAAAAAACAATAATTTATATTAGTTTCGTAGCGGAAAGCTAAAAGAAAGTAAACATTCTAAAAAATCTTTTATTTTTTTAAAGCAATTATTATTGGATGGAATGAGTTCTTTTCTTTTTCCCAAACTAAATGTTCGGTCTATTCGTATCTCTTCTCAACAGACGCTCGATTCCCATATTGCCGCATCAATAATAATGACTTATAATAATGTATTATGCAAGTCCATATCATACTACCTACGTAATACACCGGTGTGTCGTATATAACATCATGTACCTAATAAATGTATATTATAAATTATATGCCCGTTTTCGTTGTGGACTTTTGTCTATTATACATAAGTTGTATATATTGATAAATTGTTAATTCGTTCATCTCCAAACTTTATATCTACTATAGAATTTCAACTTTGCAACTGTATTATTAGTACTATCTTCGTCGTTGCCATTGCATTAATCCATTCTGTCAATCAGATGATATGCTATTATTATACAAAATAATTTATGTGTCCTACCTTGGAATAAACCGGTATTATACAAATAAATCACATAGTATATAAATAATTGTATGTTTTGCTATTTAAAAATCTAAAATTATAATTCAGGTCATATCCCTGTAGAGGTTTCTGTGATATTCCTCTATAATCAACACTTTTTTTCCTACAACAAGTCTTACTATTTTGTATATATTTTTTTTTTCAAAGAAAATAACAAAGGCACAAAAACCCTGTATTAAATTTAATTTAAATTTCTTTTTTTTTTTTGCTACCTAAAAATTAACTGTATGAATACAAAATACGAGGCGCTAAAAACAGTTATTTTTTCTACATTGGAGTTACATTAAGATTATTATGAAACGAGAAGTGGCCAATTATTTATTCTAGCATCCCATATTGTCTAATTTCAACATATTAAAACTGAAATACTTATTTTTTTTTCCATATATACATAAAGTATTATCAAGAAAAAAATATAATTGTATAAAATAAGAGCGTATCTACGTAGTACATAATTAGGAATTTTCAATAATTACTTAGTATAATAATTATAAAAGCAAAAAACTTTTGGAAGATAATGGACATTAACCCCATGCCGTGATATACTATGGGTCTATGGATAATGCAATATCGTTTCTTAAAAATAAAAATACATTAGTACCTACCTATAATTTAAAAATCTGAACTCAGCTTATACATAAAACTTTTACTATTTAAAAAAAAAGTTCTCTTAAAGTAATATAATTTATAGCATCACTTAAATTCCATTCTTAGTTACGTGGGAAAAAAATTACGCCACAATTTCAGAAACACAATTTGTTTCATTCTGTAGTTTTGCATATTAATACGTCATATTAGTACAAACATTACTTATTATTATGCTGCGTTGAATATTCATACACCTAAAATGAATTAAAATATAGCCTTACTTATAATTATGAAAAAGAAAAATCAAATTATATGTGCACAAAGTGAGTTAAAAATATTATACTGCGTATAGTTAATAATAAAAAAATTTAAAAACTATGAATATCTTCTCGGGTGTTAACAACACATCATTAAGTAAAACATAAAAAACTTGAATGTATAGTTTAGTTTTTTGTATAGTTTTTGAAATGTATAAGTATATATTTTATTTTCATGAATAAAAGGTGAATATTTCATCATGAAACAGTAATTTCATTATTAAATCTATAATCCTTAGCAGTCTGTTGTTGGGGAAAAATCTCGATGCATATAGAAATTTAATATCAAATCAGTAATTAATTTTAACAATTTATTAAATACATATTGACCGAACAAATTACTATTTCGTGTTAAAAAAAATTAGCCTAAATATACGTGCTTTGTATTAATTATTTAAAACTCTTTATAATAGATATTATATATATATGCCATATGGCACAATACACTTGGCAAAAACACGCATGCCTCGGTAGTCAAAATGTCTTTGTTAACTTTTCATTACGAAGACCGTTTCGACTGTACCTGCCTGTGCTTTTAACGTACAGTTTTGTTTTTTCCCGTTCGTTATGTACAACTTGCGGATTAAAGTGTTTTCGAGAAAATACGCCCCAAAACATATAGTTCAACTGGTGTAATAAGGAAAGTTCAGGCGTGAGCAAAAAGATAAGAAGTTCGTCAATTATGAGGTAAATAGTCCTTGGAAAAAAACTAAAACAAACTAGGTACTACACATACTTTATATAGCAAAAGTAATATAGTGACGAGAGCTGAACGATGAAGTAAAAAAAAAAACAACGTTTTCCTTATAATTTACAAAATATCTTTGAAGAATGTACGAACGTCTCTAAATAAAATAATTATGTAACTCTTCAACAGATTACCTATAATGATGTAGTCGCTTATTATTTTATCATATTTGGCTCTGAAGTATTTTGTTTGTCAACAGGTATATTAATATAAAACGTAATACTATAAATATTATGTATAACGCTGTTATTGTGTTCAAGGAAAGACATCGAACATATTAAATATTATGATACCTACGTCGGTAACCAGTCATACCACCGGACGTGTACATACAACTATATATATTATTACGATGATAAAATATACGTGGAAAAAATATTACACTCAAATAAGACCATAATATTATTATTAATATATACTGCTTTTTAACGGTCTTCGAGTGAGATTGATTAATCCGTATATTATGTGTGTGTGTGTGAGAGAGAGAGAGAGAGAGAGAGTATTTGCATATATAGCTATATGTATCGAATCGATGTTGTTTTTAATTGTTTCGCTAACTGTTGTAAAATTTAATTTCGTAAATGGAACTGCAAGCACCACCGACATTTTCTCTGAAACACCAACGTATTTTCAAACAAAACAACAGTGGGCACGCTATTATAAAATTAAGTAATATCTATAAAAAGTTTTATTATTATAAAAATATTTATAAGCTGTGTATACCAACTACCTACCTTGTATACCTGCTGTTGCAATCATTAACATCTGTAAAAAACAACTTAAAACTCACATCTCCATTATCAAAATTATATTTGAGTATTAAAAAAAAAAAATTAATGACAACTATACATTTTGAAGGATACTTTCAGAAAATTCTTGTCAGTGTAAATTAAAATATGTCTGTTTATTGTAATCATTGACCTTTCAATGTATAGTCGTAAATCGGTAATTAAATCACGGGAAATATAAGGCATACATTTTTTTATTTTTAGTGGAAAACTGTGATAGAGAAAACGTTGCCTCCTCATCGTAATCAATTAAATTACTAATAAAATTTTACAATAATTATTTTCCAGAAAATTAATACATATACTTTATTGTCGATTTACAATTGTAATATTATTGAACAGAATTTCCTGTTACGCATTGCAAATAACATTAAATATATATAAATTGTAATAACAAATAATAATATATTCTATATACTGTTCAACCTCCCTATAAGCCTGCACTAAATCGATCTTACAATATTTTTTATCTAATTTTTGTTTCAAAACTGTGTAATTGTTCACATCAATTGTTATTATATGAAAATTGAGCAAAACACGTTTTTATAAAAGTATTTTGTATTTTTTTTTTTTTTTTTTATAGCACTATGAAGTTGCAATCTGTAGTCGAAATAAATGATAGAGTATATCGGTAAGTAGAAACAAGCCTATTTGCATTTATATTTGGTTATTCAGTTGAAATATTCTAGAAAATCGAGTTATCTCTTTTCTGAGTACCAATAACATATAAAATAATAACATTTATTTAATTTTAATTTCGTATAATGAAATACTGAGCCCCACTGAGAAGACTGATGTTGCGGCCCAGGAGTTCCTACATTAACATGTTTTGAAAATTATATAATATAATATAATAGTACAATAAAGCAAAAAATAATTAAGACATTCCGTCAATAACTCACTGTACATCTAAAAATCTATTTAGATTTTTTTTTTAACGCTTTAGTAATGTAATGTAATTAGGTATGAGAAGTTATAAGAGGAAAAATTGTCAAAATATGCATAACATTTTTAGTTATTAAATAAAAATGAAAAAAAAAAAATTTAATATAATACAATTTATAAACAACGTAAAAATTATATCGTCTAATTGACGACTTCTTGGTTCAACATCTGTATATCTAAAAAAAATTGTTGTAAATATGTATTGTGATACTCACATTTAATTTGAATTTATTTTTCATACCTGTAAATTTGTTGCATTGGATGACCAGTAGAGCGGTTTTAAGATTCTCAACGTGTAATCGACAACAATTGTCCGAGAGGGTATTTTTATATATTTTTTATGTATGAAAAAAGTTTAATATGCTATTCTTAAAAAATATACCCAAATATGCAAAAAAAAAAAACAATACAAATTAACTCGTTAGGTTATGAAACGGATTTATAACTCACCTAGCTATAAATAAAACACATAGATAAAAATATGCAAGTCCTATAACTTTACATCCCTAAATATAATACTTTAGCGAGTATGATGCACAGTTGGGCTTACGATAACGGCTAGGTAACTAAAATTTATAGTGACTAGAATGTTTTGAAAATTAAAATTACTGTGGATCAGGACAGAAGTATAAGATTAATATATATATTATATTAATTTATTTTAGTAAAATATTAAAATATATTAATTACATTTAATCTTTAAATAAATGTTATATTACATGGGTATAATACCCATTTATATACCTAACAAATAATTCACTTATAAAAAAAAACATATATACTTAGTAATAAGTAATGATTATGTGTTGATGACTGATGTATATATTTTATCAAGTCATTTATAACAATTACATTTTTCTTTGTTATTAAAAAATAAAAATAATAATAATAATAATAAATCTTAAATTTAATAAAGCTAGTGTACCCAACCTCGTTTATAATATTTTTAATTTGTTTACCAAAAGTAGTAGTGGTTTTATGGGTTGAGGTGGTTTGATAGTGTCATCTGTTATTTTTATTTTTTTTTTTTTTATCTCGAAGGAATATACATGCATTAATAATATATGATGCAATATAATATTCATCAACAATAGACTTCGAGTGAAGAAAATTTGTGTTATGCTGTTCTCTTATCAGAATTCATTTGTTTATTATTCATAATATAATGCAATTCAATACAGTCTGTCTATTTATCTACTTGAAAGTGACGGATAAATTCAAATTTTAAACAATATTCTAATATGGGTTCATAGTCATTATGGTATGAGACTACAATATACATAAATATTCGATATAAATATCTACATGTGTATTAATGTATGTACTAAACAGTAAAAAATGTAATAATGAATAACTCACAAATAAATAATAATATGTAATTTAACTTAGTCACCAAGTACTGCTAAAATTATAAAAAATAATAAACTCAGTTAGTTAAAAAAATGCATTTTTTGTTCAAAAATACATTAATCAAATCTTTAGGTTCCATACAAATGGCTTTGTTAACTCATTGACAGAAATAATCCATTTTTTATTTATTTTTTTTTAACTGGAAAATGATTTCTGCGATTTATTATTTTCATGATATAGTGGTATTCATTGTTTTATTATTGAATTCTTCAAATATTTCATTTTCATTTGAAGTTGTGCCGGCGTATGACTTCAAGGACATTTACATTTTGCAAGTAAGGCTACTTTAAGGTGATTATGATTCTATAAATAGTTAATTTTATTGAACAGGATTATGGTTTTGTGTTTGAACTATTTTTATACGTCTTGACCTATTTTCTGCTTCTTAACAGTTTAGCCTGAATTTAATCTTCATCGAATTTAAATTTGTACAGTATATAAAATAAAATATACTCTTGAATAATTATAAAACATTTTAAATTCTATTTTACTAAACATCACTATAAAGAACATAAGTTACTTAGTACTTACATATTAGTTCGTTTTATTCGTTATAAACAAATTACCTATAATGAAATTACAATTACTAACGGTACGTACCAAGTTATCTATAAAGCAATAAGATAATTTGTACATTCGCAGTATAATAATTTAAACTCTGTATAAAATTAAAATACATTTATCATAAAAATAAAGTTGATATTTATGACTTTATAAGAAAATATATTCGACCTATTTTAGGTTAACGACAAATAAATAAACAAAACTATTATACTCGTATCATAAAAACAAAAGGATTTTGGAACAGCAGTTGAATATATATTGTGAGATACAAAAATATAAATATTTACATGTACGACATATTTTATGAAAAACTAACTTAAATTTTAACCTTCTATTGTTCAGTAAGCATTCTAGCGTCTTCTAAGTTTTATTTACTATTTAGTATAATTTTAAAAAGTATTTATTAAATAGTTTTTTTCTTAATATAATAGGTAATTTAAATATGTCAATTATTATTATTATATTATTCTACAACTTGTTTTATTTTTGCCTATCGTTGTACGTATATTAATCTACATATGTAAATTGCACTACAATTGTTATGCAGTTAATATATTTGAGAATCAAATTTGTATGACTTTTACAATTTTGTTTTGTCATGTACATTGTACATTGAAGATTAAATTATAAATTAATTTGATATATAACGAAGAAGCAGTTATATTAAATTGTATTTTATTTTAAGCAAAATATATATATAACTATTAGTTGTTATAACTCACAATACCTAATACTAATGATTTTTAATAACATACTAAACTTTTAATTTTTGATAAAATATTATAAATATTTTTTTTTTGTATTAATTATGTATCATTTGAATGAATAATAAAAATGTTTAACGTATTGTGTAGTGCCAGAAACGATATTAAAGAAATATAGTATATCATTATCTTTTGTGTTTTCGTTTCAATTGACAGTAAAATATCGTGAAATTCTCACTCCTATACCATGCAGTGGTGCGCAATAATGACTCGTATTGATTTATTAACAAATGTTTGAATAAAAAAAAAATAAAAAATAATTTTAGTGGTGATTTGACGATTGTATAATTTCTTAAATAATGACTAAGGGCTTAGTTTTATTTCATTATTTCAATGTCTGATATAGCAGCGTTTCTCAACCTGGGTGTCGCAATCGCCTTGTGGTCAAAAATAATAAAACACCGATTTACAAAATGAACCTTTCGTTCAAAATTTAGCTTTCCCAACGATATGATACAAATTTATACTTAATTTATAGATAGGGAGGGGGGTCGCGAGACTAAAAAAGTTGAGAAACGCTGCGATATAGGAATTTTGAACGAGTGAAATACACGCTATCTATATTATAATATTGGACGAACTATTTGTATAGATTCAATGTATTTCAATTACATTTCAATTAAATTGATTGTTTTATAATAAATTGACCCGTTTTTTTTTTTTTTTTGCAATTTTGATTGTTTTCAACATTATAGAATCCATGAAAAATGATCGCAAGTATAATTTATATACTTATACATACACTTCCGTTCCATTATAGATTTTCAATTTGGATCATAATATTATGATATATCGACGAGGAACGTTATTCATGTACATGTTCAAATGTGATCTGTAAGTATATAATATATTATCTAAACCGAATCTATACATACGTAATAATATTTTACCAATATACTGTCTGCGAGGTTATACGTAGTTTGTAAGATTGTTATTTACAAAGTGTATATACTTTTTACTTTTTAGTATATATATATATATTATATATGAACGTATTACATATACACACAAAATACTATGTATTTTGTACAAAGTATGTACAATGTATAATATTGTGTACATGTATTTGCAGGGTATGACAGTGTATGTGTGAAAGGTTAGGTATATGTACGTGGTGAGTTTGAGTGTGAGGGGTTATGACGTTTTATACGATGTCTTGAAATTTAAAAAACGAAAATCGAAAATTTCCAATCTAGGGTATACTGCTGATACTGATATATAATAATCTATTATTACGTTGTATCGTTTTCACGCGGTTATATTGTTATGGTATATAATACAGTGCTGCCGGTAGAATCGAATAATTTAACGGTCTGGTGTATATAAATATATTCCGTTCCTCCGGTAAAAATATACAGATATGCCTAATATACAGAAAACGTGTTTCGGTTATTCTACTTTAGCGTGTCTTCTCGTATAGTTTTTCGTCTCCTCGCAAATCGTACACACGAAAACCGACGTGGCTCGTCGTTATTATTGTGTTATTATATCTGTATATAGTGTATACTATAACTACTACATAATAATATCATATATTATAACAATATGGTGTAAACTGTATATACATATGGTATTATGCTACCTAGGTAGTCGTATCGTTATGCGACGGAGCGTATTCGGTTACGACGGGTTTGAAAAACAAAAGTAAATCGTTCGAAAATAAAAATAAAAGTCACATGGTCGCCGCGTTTTATATTATATGCATATTATTATTATTATTATTATTATATCATAATAATAATATAATATACATAATACATATTATAATACAATATTATGATGGTCTAGCTGTATAGTATTTCGATATCCGACGGTGGCTCCGAGTAGATATTATCGTAGTTTTCAACGATACATTTACCACCGCCGTCGATATTGGGTTTCTTCAGATTCGATTACACACGTAGTATAGGCGCACTGCTTTTTTTTCAGCCGCTGGACGGATATTCGAGTGCGTGTGGGAGAGTTTTAGCGCAATTCATTGTATATAATATAATATATAATAGCCGAATCATCGATACCACGTCGACATCCTACTCTATGGTGCGATTTATTGTGAGATCGCACCGGGGTGTTACTCACAGGCCGCAGATTCTCAGGACGGTTATAACGAAGACATACGTATATATTATTATAATTGTCGAGGAGTTATTCGTTACGCCGAGCGCACCGCAGTAGAATGTCGCGATACGCAAATTTTATTCGAGACCGGTTCGAAATACCTGCACATTTCGCATTACACTGACGTCTCACTCGAAGTTATATTATCGCATCGATAAAATCTAATTTTAATTGAACGTTTGTATATCCGACTAATCTGACAAATGTAATCGTGTGTAAAACGCGTATGGGGTATTAAAGCCGCGCGTATAGCATATTATTATATACGATTGTAAAATAACAAACCTTGAACGCAATAACCTTTGTTACGGCCGAGGCCTTGAAACCGAATTAAATAGGCACCCGTAACACCCTTTAAACCCTTAAAAAAACTAACGTCCGAAATCCATATTGCCCGAATGATTTTTTTTTTTTTTTCAAAACACTGGAATTGACCGAAACCCGAAAAGTTTCTTATTTTTCAAATTTCACGTGTGATAACATGTCACATTGTATGTATTTTTTTCATTTGGTAAGATGGAATTATATAGCTATAAGTACTTAATAATGATAAATTATCGATACGAATAATTTTACAAACTATTGGTACCCCTTTCACCTTTGGTATTCAATAAATATTTCGATCAATTTTAACATTTATGTATTCTCCACACATAGATTTAGTGAATTCATCTATCAGTAATAACTAATATTTCATTAAGTTAAATAACATGCAGTAATGAATATCCTATAGATAATCAAGACGTTGTTTGGTACTCGCATAGTTTTCAAATTAAGTTTTTACTGAACTACTGAATACCCGCATTGACCTATATTGAATCGAAACGATAACGTTTAAGAGCTCCCGAACGTTTTTATTTAAATTTTTTACTATTCCGTTGTTTAACATATACAGCACCGCGGAAATCCAAACAATTATGCTTTGCACCAAACTTCTTACTGTTATACATATAACAACTAAATGCTAACTATATCGACCATAAGGATCTAGATCACAATAATAATTGATACATAATATACGTTATTGTCTATAAAATATACGATAAAATGTTATTACGGCTTCTGATATTCTATAATAATCGGTAAATAATATTATGTCCCTCATCGTGTCCTGCAGCAAAGAATCGGGTTATAGAGTGGCGCAATTGGGGGAGGGGGTGCAAAAAGGTCTTAAGCACCCCTTGTTTTTGTATACCTTACAATTATTTTTTAAGTAAAATACCATCAATTGGTAAACTGTTAACAGTTTTAGCACCCCACGTTTTAGAGGTCTAGTTGCGTCTATGGACATATAGTGAGACACTATATGCGAGGACACGACGACGACGACGATCGCTAACACCGCTACGACCGCGGGCGCGGGATAGAGGAAATGGTAAAAGCGCTTCTACTCGTTTTGTATAATATATAATATAGAAAAAAAATAATAAAATAAAATACTACGGCCGCGACGGCGTTCCGCCGTGACGAACACGGACAGCGGTGGCGCGCGGCGTATGATTGATCGATGCACTTTTCGCGATCACCTGTCGCCGCCACCATATCCATATATATATCCATATACACACGACGTAAGACTATTACAACACTATATTTGCCATCATCGTTGTGCATATATATATATATATATATATAGTGTATACAACGTGCACACAAACACGCCTCGATCGTCGCCCGCTCCATATAATATAACGTTACGTCGTCGACGATGAAAAATTAACGTGGAAAAAACAACTGACATTATAACGTACTTATATTATTCACTATACGATAATAATAATAACTATTGCTGTACAATATTATTATTATTATTATATATAATGTGTATACTCTGTGTTTACTCTCTCCACTCCCGGACGATATTTACAAATTTGAACTGACGGCGAAGGCGTCGAAAGATGTGTGGTGGAAGTGATGATGATGACGATGACGATGCGATCAAAATTAATAAATCCTATTGGGTTGTTAAAACTCCGCCGTAGCGTTGTCACACGCGATAATATTCATATTAGCTTACATCGTAAACTACTTACTGCAATAGGCCTATATACCTATAGTCATTAGTTAATATATTTTTATTTGTGATTACAGAGCAAACAAGTGTCCCGTACACGCCCGTAATATTCTGTAATATTTTTAAGTATCTATATAACCTATACACACGTTTATTTGAACATTTTGAACCGTTTCACTTAAATCTTATATTTATATTATTTGGTTTATATTTCCACCTACAAGGACAACTGTGTAGCTTCTATTTGTTTATCAAATTTTTTTAGCTTTTTTTTTTATTTATAAATAATTAAACTACTCGAGAATAAGTTATGCAGTACGTGTACTAGAAAAATTAATGTTTTTAAAAGTAAAATATTCTATTTACCACAAATATTTCAAAATCATAATTTCTTTTTAAAAGTATACATTTTATTAAATATATTACATCAATAGTTTTCACTCGGCTTGGACATTAAATAACTTCTGCGAATAAAAATTATTTCTGTACTGGTTATGATGAATATAATATGATTTGTATTAATTAGCAACTGACAAATTTTAAAGTGATTTTCTATAAATACTTAATAATGTAGTTTAACGTAATAACCATATTGTGTTAATATAATATAATTGCTTATATAATCGATTGAAAATTCAAAGTGAAAATGTTATCATTAGTTATTATTCATTTTGTATTTTGAGTATTTTAAAAAGTAATACAACATTTATTTCAAATGCCTATATTTAAGTACTGCCCATCCTTGCTTAAAAGTTATAAAAAAGTAACTTATAAGAAGTATTACTTGTGGTTTTATTATAGTCCAACTTTTAAATTTTAATTGATAACATAAAATTATTTATGTTTATATTATAATATGAAAAACAATATACCTACTAGAAACAAAATATAGAACCAATCCAAAAAATTAAAGATATGCTATTTTAAGGTTATATTGTAATTAAAAATGTTATCAATTATAAATTTGTTTGAATAAATTAATCTAAAAATTTATTATGAGTTTATGACCAAGAAAATATACTACATTAAATCATTTTTTGAAATATACTTTTTAAATAAAATTATACATATTTATATTATAAGTGGTTTTTTAAACCCTTCCATTAAAATATGGCGTAGGATTCACTAAAATATATCAGTAATCTTAAATTAATTTATGAATAAAATTAAAATGATACAATTACCTACTGAAACTAGATCGTTGTGTAGTCAATTTCATAGGTTTTATATTGTATAGGTTTTACTTATAAAAATAATAATAATAATAAATCAAATAGTAAATAAGTAAATACATGAAAATTATTTATATTAACATTTCGCCGAATTATGCAATTCTACATTTATAAAGTTAATTACGCTATGGTATAGATTGCTTATATTAAGGGTACATTTACGTTGAATTTAAGTATGGATTATGTACACATACCTACATCTTTTCTGTGAATTTTATTTCTCTCTCTACTGGATTATACGTCAAACAATATTAAACGATTTAATATTGTAACTGTAGAATTTATTATGAATCGTTATCCCATTTAAAACCAAAATAAACAACGCTGGTTAATGATATCTATAATATAGATTCCTGTGAAATACAATGAATTAAATATTAATTAAAATCAAAAAAAAAAACTCGTATACAAGATCATAATAGTTACAATATTATTATTAATGACTTTGCCGATGATTATAAATTTATAAGCACTTGTTGGTGATGACAGATGAGAACGGGGAAAAAATATTGGTTTTTTGTATAATTATAAACATGTCTATTTGATATGATGGAAACATATCACTCCAAACGACCAAACCTATTATTATTAGTGGCCAAACTTTTTTTCGCGAATTATTTTTCTCGAAGACACGGTTTATCCGCGTAGTCCTACATTGATGTGTATATTGAATATTGACGCAGATTTATATATATATATTTTGTATTGTTATATCCAATTTTCTTTCTGAATCGCGATCGAACCCAATAGTTAATTTTCTATATAATAATTATGTTTTCCGCGGTAATCATGAGTAAATTTAATACAGTGTTATTGCGTTTACAGCATTATACCGCATGAAATGACGAACAAATCAAGAGCACATGCGTCAGTAAGAAACCTATATCTATATATTCATACAGTTGGAAAATCTGCTTTCGTCATGACATCATGGAAAATATAAATAATGTATATTGTTGATAGGAAATGCCCTATTATTAGTATTACACATACGAGTACATTAAGTGCAATATTATAATTTTACAGGAAACTGCACTCGCCTCGAAAATATATTGATTGTCACTGCTACAAGTGCGTGTATAATTTATAGTTGTTACAGGTAAATAGAGGCGCATTTATGTATTATATATTTATGTATCGCGTATACTGTTGGTAGTTGTTATTACGTGTAGCATTTCGTTTGAAAGTTTAATTTCTTAAAAGTTTTTTTTTTTTTTTTTTTTTATTGTTTATTTAAACATTTATACGAATTATTAACATACACAACTGTGTACACAATTAATACAATAAGTAAATTAGTTGACGTTTGCACAAGACTTGAAAAACCTATACGGGGGGAAGCATTCGTCCACTCTACTCCCAAGGTTAGGTATAAGGTGGTTATAATATTATTAATATCAAGTAATCGCCCTCCGAGCACGTAGAAAATAAACGAAAATAAAATATGAACGCGTTTCAGTTAAGATTTTCATTTCGAAATCGCAATAATATATTTTACTGTTCTAAATAAAGTCTTCAATCCGATTTCTCGTTGAACCGAAAAATCGGCGACACGGTTTTTCGATTACAGAAATGATCGCCATCGGTACGGATTCTGCAGAACCATCGTCATCGTCACATTACTACCGCGATCCGAGTGTCTTACGAATATTTTGCACGCTGAAAAGATCAATAATTAATCGTCATATTATAGGTATAACACTATGCGCGCGTTACGGTATTACGTACATATTTTTACTCGATCGTGAGGAGGTCACATATAAGTCATTGCAAATAAACAGCATTGCCTATGCCGATACGAAAATATAAAATCTTCGACTTCTCGTCGCCGGCGGCGGCCTATATTGGTCTGCATCCGTTTGCCGTGATGTCGGAGTAAAATAAATGTATAGGGGCGTGTGCGTGCCGGAAGACGGGAAAAAAAAAATTCTTCGCGCGCGTCGTCTCCGTCGTCGGCGATCGCAAAGCTCGCAAAAAATTCGCATTGTATCGGAGAGCCAAAACCTCACGTAATACTACACGTATACAATGCGCTCGCACACACACACACACACACACACACACACACACTCACGTACGTACCTAAATCGTTTGTATTTTGCCCCGGAGAACGAAATGCTGCTGCGCCTCCTCATCCGCTGCACACGGACAATGCGAATACTTGCGGATTCGAGACGCAGGCGCGCGCGTCGCATAGGCATTATTGTCTAGCCAACGTTTATCGGTATATTATATTATATTATTATTATTATTATTATTACGGCACGTTGTTCCATAGGTGGTAGGTAAACGCGTCATAATAATATTGAACGCGTGTATGTGTGCAGCAATCATTAGTGGGAATAATCGAATTCCGTCCGACGAGTCGAAATTAAATCGCGCGATGATTATTGTTTTATATATTATTATCATTTGTCGTAGGTATATTATTAATATTATATTATAATATCACTGCGAACGGCGTCGCGGAATACTTTCGGTAATTAATGTATACCGCGGTATAGGTAGGTACCTATACCTATTATACGCGTCGACCGTATTATATATTATATATTATTTACGTATAAGATATCTTACGCGCGTCGGGATTATAACAATATACAGAAATGTATTGTATAAGTCTCGTAAACGTATAGGAAATCATTGCTCGCGGCTTAGTCATGTACGCGACAACAATTTGCACAAGTATTCCGACGGTCGTATATAAGTACTATACGTATAATATAAACGAATTTATTACCTGCAAACACGCATATAAATTATTATATTTTTTAACGTCAGACCGGTAAAACGATTTTTAAACAGGAAATGACGATGAGTGTCGAAAAATATTTATCGGAGTGGTCATATCGATGTAATATTATATACCTACCTAATAATAACGAAGATCGCGATAATACGGCCCAAATGGATACGAACTCGATCGTTTTTTTATAAATTAAAAATACATACAGTCGTCCAATGCGCCTAATGACCATTACTCGAATACCTGAGACGAGTGCTTCTTGCAGAAAAAAAAATTATAAGAAAATGGCAATTGGCTACGTCTTTTAAATTAAATCCTATGGTATACGGTTCGTGTAGGAAATTTTTTTTATTTTTATTTTCAATCAATATTGTAGGTAGGTAGGTAGGTATAGCATAATGTGCTCATATTATATATGTATGTCTGACTAATCTGTACAACGGAAGCGACCGATGACGCCAATACTATACGATGTTATATAGATTGCAGCGAATGTATAATATATTATTGTGCAATATTCACATGAGTGCGCGTTGAGTTGTTGTTGCAGTTTTAACTTGCAGACTGTATATAAAGCGTAGGCGTATATTTGTTCATTAGTGATAAAAATAGATACTGTATCGTTATTGTTTTTCAAACAACTGAAAACTTAGAATTTTTTTTTAGCTAAAAATAGGTATATAAAATAAAACACAATATTACGAGAAGTCGCGTTACGTTAATTGGTATTCATATAACCATAACGAGGCAATTTTTTTCTTGTTCGATTTTACGTAACGACCGTAACGTAGGTACTCATGGCGTATATGTAGATAATATATGACCTATCAATTTAATCTGTAATAATTAATACGCTGGTACAAATTATTCATAGGTAGGTGCAGTACAGTCGTACAGACGGTAATAACTTCTTATCGCGTAGAAAACAGTTTGAAATATTCGATCCGGTCGAAGAACAATCGGTACAAAATACGAATATTTATTAGTTTATTACAATTCATATCATATACCTATATATATATAGGTAGTATAATAGTATATACGTATTTACGTTTAGCACAACACTGGTGGAAATGTTTTGTAAAATACAATTTATCTTAAATTGATCCATCTTTGCGTGTGACTAGAAATTTTAATGATGACCTATTACGTTTAATGGGTATTAATGTCAAAAAATATGTAGGACGAAGCGACTGCACCGTATAATGCGCGTTTACGTATAGTTACGGTTGCGCACAATGTTCACGTGTGCGCATGTAATTGTATGTCAAACTTATATTTTATTTTTTTGATAATTCGATTTTCCGAGAACTGACAGTTTATCAGAACACAATCGTATTACGAACCCTTCGACGTTTTGTCGATTTGTTCGTGATTATTATTTTTGTTCACGTCGTTTAAAAAAAAACAATTCTACGAATCTACGATACCGATTTAAAGAGTTGACGTGTGATATTTCATATTACATGTTGATACGTATTATACGTATAAAATATGTATAATGATTTTATTCTAATGGCGTCAATTATTGGCACGTCTTTTTTACCGTTTCTAGTATTGTAGTTATCGTTAGATTAAAAATAGACATTAATATCGAATTAATTGAATGTACACGCGGGATGTAACTTTTAATAAAAAAAACTAAATTTTACTATTTTCTAAATTTCTAATACTTAATAGGTACCTATCTATATATTATGTTGACAAGTATTATGTTATGGCAACATTACGATTATAGTTTGTTTAATAATAATTTTAAAAGTTAACAAATATAATTCAATAACAATGGTTTACCGTGCATTGCAAAATAATAAACATATATGATTTATAATACGTTATGCAAACAAGCATTTTCAAATATTAAGCTTCGCAAATTTTAAATTATGTAAATTTTCTTAGTCACGTGTATTTTTATAATCAGCATATTATCGTAAATAAATTATGATTTATTCATTATTGCATGGTTATTTACAATATAGCACGTGCCACACGTTTTAATTATACGACACAATTTATATAATAGGAATAATAAAACATACAATATAATATTATATAGTTACCTATGTAAGAAAAAATGAACAGTGTTCTGGTGTTTCAAATTGTCATCATAAACATCTTAATATTTAACTTACTTAGTTGTTGCTATAAACGTTCTACTGTAAATATCGATTTTAGTCAAGAAACAAATAAATTAACGACACAAAACAATTATTCCGTCAAACATCAAACACTCACAAACTGCTGACACTTTATTTCTAATTCTTGGACACCTAACCCGTGTGCAGAATTTTTTTATGTAGGGTATAATAAAAAATATTTATATTAATTTTTAGTGAATAAAATTTGTTTTTTTATTAATTATCGTTCGTTTTCCGATTATAGCCCGGGCCTGCTTAGATGTCACAAAGTGTTGAATACAGTATGCCAATTGGGCGTACCTAAAATGATTATCTAAAAAAAATAAACTGTAAAACTTTGCACTATATTCATGTATAATAATTTCGATTTGAACTAAATAATTTAAACTATACAGTAAACGCGTATGATGGGGGTATAAGTATGTGTGAATGGTTCACTCACATGTGGCGATACCACAAGAAAAAAACAATACGCGTGAATAACATTTATTTCAAATTATCAAATTGAAGAAGGCGTGATGTTTCAAACTTGATTTAAATCTTCCATTTAATTTAAAATATATTGATGTTCAACTATATACATCACACCGCCGTCTGCAACGTTATTTATTCAGCTTAAAAAATAAATATGACGTACAGTATCTAAGAACATGACAATAAAATGTCTAGTTGAAAACAAAACGTTGCACAATTTTCACCCCTTCAAAAAGTTTTGCTGTATTATTTAAGTACACACTCCGAAGCCACGGAAAAAAAAAATACAAATTGGTGACCAATAATAAAATATAAATGTATTATCGGAATTTTACACTCACTAACTTGAAACTGTCGAAACCTCTTAGAATTTCTAAACTCGATAAAAATTAAAGTCGAAATATGTTATATCTAGCTTAGTCTAGATCTGTAGCAGTAACCCAAAATTGTTATTACTGCGCTGTACATACATATCAGGTATTTTTATATAATTAAACATAATATAAACTTAATTGCAACTAATACTATATAATATATGCTAAAACTGCAATAAATGGAGAAACTTGAAAATAAACATTTGCAAATTTTTCAAAATATACGAAGATCTCATATTGAAACTTATAACGGCCGAATTGTTAAAATTAAAACCGATGAAACATAATTTTTTACGTTATTGTCTTTAAGTGTAATATGGAATAAGTAAATGCTTATATTTTGCTTGTCTATATAGTTATTATAACTAACATTAAGTTGTCTGCAGTGTCTTAATGATGTTCAATTTTTGAAAAACTACTAGTTACCATCAAACAGATTAGGAGTATTGAGGCGAATAAGAATTGTACACCGAGTAATGTATGCAAGACATATATCCGACGAATTTGTATATACAAATAAAATCGTAGTATTTTATCATTTATATTAATTTGAAACAATATATTTTATTTGTTGTAAGATACACTATGATGACTAATTGTCATTGATTATAGTGATTAAATTATTTAAATTTTTAAAAAATATTAAATTATAATATTAATGACAAACGTGAAAAATATTCACAAATAGACATCAAATATTATTATTTTTAGGTACAAATGATTACAAAAATGTTTACTGATTATACTTATCCGGTTGACAATAAATTACGACCGAAAACGAGGATTTCCCGAATGCGTTCCATTTTTAATTTTTATCTTTTTTAAGTACTAGTATACCCTCCGTCCGCAGCTATACATTTTTAAAGATAGAACCGACGATCGACTATGATAGTGAAAATGTAATATGTAATAATAATTATACATAATTTTACAACAGTAACTGTGATGGTAACGATTGATAAATATTATTTTATTTAAACTTCGATAATGACTTAGTTCGATAGTAATTGCTCGTGTTTTGAATTTAAAAAACGTTAAAAATATAACATTGTCAGATAAAATATTAAGCCAACTGAGAGTAAGCAAATCATCAAGTTCCTACAAATATTTACAAAAAAATAACTAAAATCGTTTTTTTGAGTTTTGATATCAAGTTTTATTTTTATATTATTATGTCTGTATAAAAAAATATATTGATGATGTATTTTCAATAATTTTAATTTGTGAAAAAATAATTTATGAAAGATCTTTTATTACTTTTTAAAGCATTTAACCGAGTTTATAACACTAATAGAAAAAAAAATTAGTTTAAAATGACAAAATTTACCTAAAAAATGTTAATTTGATCTTTGATGAAGATTTAAAGTATCTGTGTTTCTATGATTTTTTCATTTTTCATTTTTAAATTATAATAAAAATAAGAAAATCGATTTTTGCAAAAACTGCAGGTTTGCTGCAAGTATTTACGCATGGAAAAAGTAAAAATTGCTGCTGATCACTAATTGTATTTTTTGTTTTTACTAATTATTAAAAGAAAAGTACGAGACATTTTTACTTTAACTACCTACCGACTTTTTAGCAGTGATGATATTGAAGATTGAAGCATTTTTATAACGACTCAAAAGCTGATGATGGACATAAAAAAAAACCATACACACATCTTTGTAAAATAAATAATTCATATAGGTAGGAGTTTGAGTCTTTGTATCTTATAATACACATTACAATTAAAAAAAAGTATCTTTATTAAAATATTAGTTCGGTTTTACTGTTATTTGTATAATTACGAATTAGATTGGTAGTTATATTACTATGTATATATAATGTTGTATTCTGTCCATCAGATCTACGGAGAAATGGAAACAATTGCAAATTTCATAACATCTGTTTTTAATATCCAAATATTGTTTTATACTTTAAGGTAGAGATCTATAATGAAATATAAACATTATTTAATAGTTTCACGCCACTTAAGGTATAGTGTATCTCTGTTCCCGGAACAATTTAAAGTGAACGTCAAATACACAACTCTGTGCTTTGATTAAACAGTGCTATTTTGTGAGGAGTTTATACAAATTATTGACGATTTCGAGGCGTATGTAAGAAAAAAATACACCTGACGGTATAAAAAATGTTTACGATAAAATCAGTTATTTCAAATCGTGTTACCATTCCCGAATTTTTCGTCGTCTCCGTCTTACAAGTGCTTAACACATAGCAGACTTAAGCTGAACAGTTGAGGTTTAGCTTCGTTAACTTAAAAATTAGAGTAAACCAGCCTGTTATGAAACTTGAGAGGACGCCATACTCGCGTGTGTTGTCTCTGTCATAACAAATTTGCGTTCAGCAAAACTATATAATACTGATAATAGGCAAGGCCGTAACTGAAAAGAAAATTTCGGGGGTCCAACATTTTTTTCAAATATAAATGCTGAACATTTTTAGTCAATAAACTATATTCACCACTAAAATATTTCTACTCTTAAAAATTTCGGGGGGGTGTGGACCCCTTGGACTCCCTCAGATATGGCCTTGAATTAATAGGTAAATTTACTCTAATACTAAAGCTAACATCACAAAACGTGTTTTGCTGAACGCAAATTTGTTATGACGTACCTACGTTATTAGTAAGACAGAGACGACACATTCGGGTATGGCGTCCTCTTATTAGTTACAATATTATATTATTACCAGCTGCATTCATTCGTTTTTACGATAATCTAAATTTTAGCAAGTCGGGTGTGTACAACGGCGTATAATTTAAAAACGCTCGCAACTCGCTTAAAAGCTGAATTATCGTAAAAAAACCGACACACGAGATTACGGACAATATCGTTTTGTCACTATTGAGTTCCATAGGTATAACAATAATTGGTTAATTAACTCCGGTAGTCTGGTATAATTATCGTCAAACCTGACGCGATACAATGTTATAAAACGCGAACTGCTGATCGTATAAACAATGTATACGTATAATACCGTATAATGTTACGCACCGTAGTTGTAAGGCGTGTAGTAGAAAACAAATGCGGGCGTGACGTCCTCTTTAAGTTGAGTTTTTGAGTTCTCGCGTAAAAGTACTATTATAATTTATAGCCATTACACATTTACGCACGTCGTATTGTATACACCTGCCGGCTACCGTGGTACGTCGACGGTTCAGCACTATATACAGCGGCGGCGGCGGCGGAGATTAATTTGTTTGCTGTTTGTCCTGCACATAGGGGTCAGCTTAAGAAATGCGGGCCGCTTCATGTTATACTTTTAGAGGTACACTCTTAACGTGATATCATCATCGTTCTATAGTTACTGTATAAACGCACTTACGTCGTGTATCGGCAGTATATTATACGATGTCGTACAAAGCTTTCAAAGAACGACAAGTATATTATTATTATTATTATTATTATGTACATGTAACGCGACTACTATTATAACTTAAGCTTATGTTTATTCTCAGTTGTAATATTGTTCATTATGTTTACATAATATATATATATATATATATATATATGTTTTATATTGTGTATGTGGATGTGTGCAGTGCATAGTTGGGCCTTTGAAGTTTTTTTTGTTCGTTCCTCGAGTACGACGTATGACGACGTTTATAAATAAGCACTTAGAAATGTATACATTTTTATTTACTCGAGTATAATGTACAATTGACTTTTTTCTATGCTTTTATTTATTATTATTATTATTATTTTGTATTATACTAGTACTTGGTTGTTCTTCGTTATGTAACTTTTGTTTTTTTACCGATCTTTGATTTGTATATGTTGTATACGGTTTGTAAATTAAGCTTTTTCAATAAAAAAAATCTTTGATTTAACGTTCACGGTCTGAATCTAAAATAACAAGAATTTTTCAATATTTTATATGTACGAAAATCATAAAAAATAATAATCCAATATGAGTTCGCGTTTGAGACGGCGTATAGCTGCTCAAAGTCAGCGAAAAGAATGTGAAATACTTTTATTATTATTTTTTATTTTTCATGAGTTAGCTGGCGTATAAAAATCTAAACACGATTGGATAATAATTCCACTGTGATGTCAAAATGGAGGAATTGGTATTTTTGTTTTTTATATGGTGTGTGTAGGTTCCTACTGGTACCTAATGTTCAAAAACCGTTTAAATATAAAACTATCTCGCCGTTTAATTTGATATCGATATTACGATTTAAACAAATACATCATTTTATAATAATTAATTAGGTAACTCATCACTGTTTTATCTAATGAAATAGTGAATCGAATTATAATTATTATTGTTCTGTGTTGTTTTGAGTCAAACTGGCGTATTTGATTGTCAAAAGGGTTAAATATATACCTATAAATATAGGTACTCGCGATTATTCATTGACGAGTACAAGGTTTTCTGACGTCGAGAGAAAAGGTTAAGATTTTATTAATTGAAATGATAAACAAAAGGATAAACATTTTATTGCACAAATTAATATAATTTTGTAAGAGTTTAATCTATTAATACGTGAGCTTTTTAACGTTTATCTTTATTACACTTATCATTCAAGTTGAGCTATTTATTTAAAAATATAAATCCTGTTCAGGAAAACATAAATAACTAGTCTATTAAGACTGTTCAATAATACTTAAAGCAACCGCATGATATTAATAATAACAACAATAATAAGGACATATACAAATTAAAAAAAATTATAGGTGTTTGTAATAAGAAGTTTAACAATATTATGTAAAATAGTTTGACAAAATTAAAATTCCCATTAAAACACTGTATAATACGCAGTATAATGTTTTCTTTGTAAAATATGAACGACAAATATTTTTATAACTCGATTACAGTCCCCCTTAAATAAGTTTTTAATTTTGGAGACATGAAACATTATCACCAGTGGTAATCTGATCACAACTACTACAGGTTAACTAAATAAGTACGCTTTATTAATGAATGCTTAAAATATAATTAATGTTTCTTATCTTAAAAATTTCAAAGCGACCGATTCTTATAAAATAAAAAAAGTGGTATTATGCCTACTTACTACCGTTGGCTATCTTAAATCTAAACAGGCGATTTAACACAAAACAATATCAAAAACAGCGAATTTCAATCTCGAACAATGCGCGGTACGGATTATTATATTAAATCATAAAGGATTGAAGTGTATTGTTTTCGAACCGTGGAGATAATATTATTATTATAAAGCTAGGTATACGCGTATATCGAGTATCGACCATGGTCAGTGTATGAGGCAGTTTTATCTAACCTATTATATTATTGTTTTACTGGTATTAATTGGTGAACAGAGGATGATGCGGGGCTACGCGAGCACAGCTCACTTTTAAACTATTTCCATAACCCCGAAAACATTTCAATGTTTGACAAGTATTGTTCTTTGTGCAACTTGCAGTATAAGAGCAGATTTTACTATTTTAAAATTATTTGTAAATTGAATTCTATATTCCTTATATGTTTAGAATAGGCCGTTTTGTCACGATAATGAAAACATTTTATTTTCTCCTTATAGAGAATCAACTAAAAAATCAAAAAATAATCATATTTTTAATTCCCGATATTATGTTGTGTTTGATGTGCATTAAATTAAATTGAAATGTTATAAAGTACTTTTTATTACACCGTGTTCATAAAAAAGAAAAAAATTAATACTAAAAATATTGAAATAGGGTTATGGTCTAGGTATATGAAATTCTTCACGTAATCAAATTTAATATTATTTTTAAAAAACCGTAGAGGTCGCTCAGTCGTAAAATATATTTTGAGTATAATTCGTTAACCGTCATTGAATGGGTACTAAAATGGATTTACAATATATAATTAGAATTCAATGATAAATCATTGGACACGATAAATGATTCTAAGTGGATGAGGTGTATCGGCAACTATTTCTAAAGATATTTTTAAACATTGTTTAAATATATCAGTGTACAAGGTAATTTATCAATTATACTCACCCCATTTTTTATTTGAAAATAGATATATTCAAATTCTGAGTTTTTGAATGTTTATATATATCTAAAGGCCATATTTCAAATTCTTTAGATTTTTTGTTTTTTCTACTTAAAGAGTGTTCTGTGGTGATACAAATCAATTTCTGTTTTCAAATGAGATCTTTCTTTTTTATCGTAAATTATTTATTGCATATTTTTTTTTTTTAAATATTGAAGTATCTAATTCGAAATTCAAACGTGTAAGTCCGACCTTTTAAATGACTATAAATAGCTCGAGAAGAACCAACACAATTTTTAAATTAAGCCTTGACTAAAAAAATTTAAAATAATCATAAGTGTTTTGAATTTATATCAAATAGAAAAATCTATTTTGTCAAGATTTTGTGTTGCGTGATTATTTCTTTTTTTTGTTTTATCAAATTATTAAGCATTTACGAAGAGCACGGTGCACTTTTTAGTTTTAATTTTCCTAATTTATCAGCTATATCAAATTTTCCAACACAAATCATCCTAATAGAAGTTGACGATTTTTATTGCTCCAAAAGGTTACGAATTTATAGTTTGCAATTTGCACGATTAAAAGATAAAATATGAAAAAGTCATAAACACACTAGGTAACCCTATTTACGACAGGTATAAAAAAAAAACACAGGTAATTGTAAAACCATTACATTTGTTGCTCCGCTCAGAGTGTAAAATGAAAAAGCCTCTTTAAAATCTCATTCAATTCCTGACGATAGTTTTTACGGTTATAGTTTATAAAAAAAAAAACCAGAATATCGATTAGGTAAGTATAATATGTACATGATACATCGAAACGATCGCCCTTAGGCGTTATTATATAGTGTATTATTATAGTATTATATCATATACCTAATAATAATATTACAGTGCACGTGAAGCGTATAGGACGTGTCGGTCAATATATAATATTATAATGCGACGGATGATGATCGAACGGTATAATACTGTAATATATACACATAGGTACAGTGTTTGTGTTTTTTGTGTCGTGTACTCTTGTGTAGGTACTTCCAAACGGCAAACACATTATATTAAATGGTTTTACGAGATCACGAATATCTTTAAAATCGTGTGCGTGTACCTCTGTGTCGCTATGTTTTTCCGTTTACCCGCCTTAGTTTTTTAGGACAGAAACACGGCGATGGTCCATCACTCTGCAGTGTACGATATACATAATATTATCAATAGCCGTTTATTATAATAATAAAATCGGTGTTGTCCGAAGCGTATACCTGTATAGATGTCTCGTCCATAATATTATAACCGCGGTCAACTTTAGGATGGCATAGGCTACTACGAGTATAGGTACACCCAGACGTCTGGAACTATAACTCTAAAAATATACTTTATAATAATTAATCTACCATGTATTTTATAACATGAATGAGACCAACAACTAAAATTAAAAAACTAAAAATTCGTTGTACGGAAATAACATTTAATTGTTTTTAACCATCCAAGATGAAAATAATAATTTGTGATTTATTTTAGGTTTACGGTGAAAAAGTTTGCTTGTTATTCATGATTAGGATTGCCAGATTTTGAAATCCCGAAAATCCCCAAACCGGGACATAATAATATGACCTTTTTTTTTTTTAATGTAACGCTTGTATGGAAATATACATCTATCCTTTTTTTTATTTAAATATTTATTAGTTAAAACAGAGATATATTATAGTATATTATTATTTATTAATTATTAGTAGCGCCTATGCTATAGAATATAAATAGTATAAATAGTATAATTTTTATATTAGTTTATATCAGAAACTTTGCATTTGGATGCATTGTTCTCAATAGAATTGTATTATTCTTAATGCTTTCGTAAAATACATTACAAGTTCAAGCAAAATCTCAATCATCGGAACATTTCGTTAAAACAGGGACGAATGGCAGCCTAGACAAATAATTATAGCTAAATATAAACAAAATATTTATATGACTTAGCGAATGTTATTGTCTTTAGCATAAAATTTAGATTAAATCATTTAATAGCTTTTATATTTTAAAATTTTAAAGAATTTCAAGAATATGATATATCTGCATGTACGATATATTTTCTAGTTTGTTATTATTAAACAATATCATACATCGATTGGTCAATTGTTGGTCATATAAAAATTATTTTTTGTTTGATAAACCAATGTTCTGAAATGAATAAAAGTTTTTTTTATTTTTTAAATTCATATCACAAAATTTTTAGTGATTTTTTTTTACATTTAATACTTAAGCTCCAATATAACTTTTAATTATATAATATATGACTTTTTATATTTTTAAATAATTTTCCCATGTTTATAGTTTGAGATTAGTTAATAAGATTATTTTTTATTTTTATTTTTAATATTTAGTTTATATACGTCCCAAATAAAATTCATAACAATCACCAGTCATGCCTGTCATAACATATTTTGATATATTATGTTATATTTTGTTCATATTCCGTATCACCAAATAAACTTATACCTTAGCTATTTTTTTTATGTTTATGTTAGATTTTTTTATATTTTTGAGATTTTATTTTATTTTCTTATATCTTTTAAAACTTATTGTACGATATTTCTAACGGTTTTTGTCAATAACTCTATTACACTAATAATAAAATTGTTTTTTTTTTTGTATAAATTACAATTTGAGATATTTACTAATCAATTTTTTCTCAAACAAATCAATAAATATTTATTATTACAATGAGTTCTGTTATTTTATCAATTATTATTATCACTTTGAACTGTTGATAATACATCGTTGTGCATAGGTTTACTTAAAATTCTTGTTATTTAATATCCTAATTGCGTGGTATTTATATATGAGAGTAAGTAGTAGATTGTTATTACTCGTTTAAAAACATGATTACACGAGAGCTTAACTTAAAAATATACAGATGTAAGCAATTTAGACCGTTATACAAAATTCGTAATTTTGAGTTATAAGAATATTTATAATAAGAGTATTTTTTTAACGACATTATAATTATTTGTCCTCTGAGCTATTTCAATAAAATATCATAAATTATTTGCGACTTATTTTTTTTTTAATTTTAATGAGTGATCGATATTTGAAAAAGGTCTTAATAATAGTATATACTGTTCTCCGGTAAACAGGAAATTTGGTAGACTATCAACTGCATAAAAAGTATTGAACGATAAAATAGAGGCCGATGATATCGTTTTTTTTTTTTAATCATTTTTAACAGTTATATTTCAATCAACGATTTCCGTTGTTGTAATATAACATTAAATTACGACTTCTCGCACGCTAGCAATAAGTAGAGTACTTATTGAACTATAGTAACGAATGATCAATTAATATTCTACCATACTACGTAATATGTTTATTATATAAATTACACCTTCATAATAGGAATGGTAATAGAAATAAAAATAAAACCTAATTATATTTAATGAAATCTAATTATTCATAATAAAACTATCTTTTACGCATTTTTCTGACGGACAAATCGTGATGTATTATCCACGTGTTATAATATCTGTCTATTATAAAAATAATGTACGAAAATCCATCTCGATTTATTCTGTGTCCATCGCATAACACTATAACAAGTATAAGACAATATAGTAATAAGTTGACGTTTGTAACTGCAACGACATATCGTATATATATATATGTCTTGTGGTGTAATGTAGAAAAACATAAATCAATATATATGGGTAAACTCGTTAAGATTTCCCGATTGTCATTTGTCACCCCTCAAAGTCTACCCGCGGCGAGATCCCGGGCCTAACGAGACCGGCCGGGTCTGTATACCGAAAACCGCATTAGACATGGTATAATATTGTGAACGTGTGCGTATGTAAGTCGCTCGTTAGATGAGCTGCTCGTGACGATGAGTCGACGACGACAATTGTGACACTGTCGCAGATCGGCTGTGAAACGAATTTAATTTCATTAGCACACCGCAACTCGCAATCGTCATGTTCGACGTATACGATTGACTTCACCGACCCGTCTCAACTACTTGAATTTCAGATACAGTTCAAACATTACCATAATACGCCTATACGTCGTCGTTGTCGTCGTCGCCGCTGACGTCAGTCCGCAATCGAAACACACGGCGTGTATGTAATGTCATCAACTCCACGTAGGTAGCTGACTAATAAATTATTGTAATTTTTACGATAGAGTGGTTTTTTTTTTTTTTTATTTAACCATCTATTTTAAAAGCATCTCTTTGTAGTTGCGAAATTTGTGGTGTACAAAATGTGTAAAAAAAAATATGAAATTCCACGAAACAACGTCAATATCGTATAGTAATATTTAGAGTATGTGGTGTAAAAATTATTGTGGTTGCACTTTTTTTTTTCATCGACACAGTGGGGCAGGCCCGGAAAGTGCTACATAAAATATACATATTGACTATAATGTATTATGACCCTATGGTTTTATAAAATCATAGTTAGTTAATTATCACGTTTTATTGTGAATTATATATTATAAACGTAATAAATACGGTTATTTATAAATGTAACTGTGAACATACAAAATGTATATTTGCTAAAACAACACCCAAATATTTATTTTAAAATAAGCGAATACAATTTTATTCTCTTCAAATTTGACAATAATATTGTATAAATAAATTGATCGACTATAATTTTATTCCACCCTTATTTTATTGCTGTAATTCTGTACTACAGATTTTTTTATAATTAATTTTATTTTACAAATTCATCCTGAAAACAATTCTAATATAGATATAACCGTGAAACGTATACTTATTTAATATCTTCAAGAATAACTTATTATGAATCTTATTGTAACATCGAGTAACTTTAAACTATATTTACCGCCAAACAATATTTTTCCAATGCATGTCATTGGAAAAATACTAATAACATCGATGATACTTAAAATGTTTATAAATAATTCAAAATAAAACCCAAAATATTTTTAATGTTATATTATGTTTTTAAAATTTGAACATAAATATTTTATGGACATTTTATATCTCTACAGTTATTAATTTTAGAAATTGAACAATAAATCAATTTTGATTTTGTCAAAAACTGAACGAGGAAGTTACCGCCTTTTCCTAATTTATGTTTCCTTTATTTTATTATTATTTAGAATAATACTGGACATTTTCATTTTTAAATTTTCAAAATACTGTCTATAGAAAATGTTCGAACATAAATAACCCTTGAAGACCAGTTAAAGTTGAAGATATTTTATCTAGCATTATTTCAATGTTTAATATAATACCATACAACCATATACGCGATTTTTAATCATTTTAAAACGATAATAATTACGAGTATAATATAGAATAAATAAATATTCGTTATTTTTTTATTATTTTTTATTTAGATACACGTGTCTCCTTAGTCCCTATATATTTTATGGAATTCAAGAGTGTTTTTTCAATAATATTATATACATAGGTAATCTGTACGAATACAGTCGCGATATTTCGATTTTATTGTGATACTGAGTGGATTGCATAAGCAGGCGTGGTACAAGGAAGTGTTCGATAAAGGTAAGTAGATATTGAACTTCTCGTAAGATATTGTTTTATCTGATATAATTTTATGTTTACATGGCTGCAGTTGACTGTTGTAAAATCGTTAACGTGACCGACATTGTTATAATGATGAACTATAAATACTTAGAATTTATATAATAACACAATAATCTGTACTCAATTATTGCTTATTGTTATGTTTTTCATCATTGTCTTGGGTTTATGTTCGGTATAAAATATTTTGATAATTTAACTGTTTATAGTTTATATTTTATTGTATTAAATTTGGAAATGCTTGTATAATATTTAATATCGTTTCAATAAATAATATATGTTAAACAATTATAAGATTTTTTTTTCTAGTAACTTTTTTGAAAATAAAACTTTTTTTTAACTCAACAAATATAATATAATGTTAATAGAAATAGAATTTTATGAAAATAAATTACATGAAACCTTTTTAAACCTGTATCCTTCGGACATCCGTTATAATATATTAGATACATTTTGCGTGTTAAATTTTGATACTTTAATTTATGATTGGAGTTGGTATACAAATTATATTTTATGTTTATAGCACAGTCATCTGTATTCTGTATGTAATTTTTAACAACTATAATAGTTATGCAGTTTATAATGAAATTACGAGTATAATAAAATGTTCGCATGAAAACTGCATAGAAATAAAACATATTGCTTATTTTCAATAAATTCTATGGCAAAAAATGTCTACCTATAGTTTAAAAAATGCGTTGTCGATTGTTTTGAATTATGGTGACAGTATAATATGAAAAATGAGATAGTGTCATATTTTATTTATCACAACAGTATGGCACCCCTTTATGGACACTATTGTTTCCTAACGATTGTAAAACAGTTTTTATTGCAAATTTCATTCCACAAAAAAATTTTAAAATAAAAACACTATGCACATTCAAAATAAGCTATACGTACTTATAATACTATTAGGTACATTGTCAATCTCGTTTTTTTCAATTGAAAGTATATTTTGTGAACAAAGAATAAAAAACGTAAAAATATTGTTGTTATTTTTAATAGAACATAATTATTGTACTAATATTATTTGAAAAAATACCAGATGTATGCAAGTACTCGCCGCTTAATATTTAATTTAACTTTCCTATGTGGAAATGAGAGTTCTGCGTGTCACGAACTTAAAAAAATAAGCCTATTCATTGTTTATTCATGATTTTAAGAGTTGTGTGTACATAATTATTGACATACTACAGTAGATGAATTTAATGATAAATCATTGCTAAGTACAATACAATATACCGAGTAAGATCTTCTGAAATCTTAAATTTTATTAGGGTATTTTATAATAATATATATATTTATTTATCTATCTATCTATTAGTAATTGAGTTAATTGAACTGAATTTTGAGGAAGAAAAAACATCAACATTTTATAAATATATTTTTAATTATATGATTTATTTTATTAACATGCACTGTTAGTAACTTGTATGTATGTTATTAGATAGTACAATCCTTAACTATGAATATTAAAAAAGTTAAAAATTATTATCAACAAAATAATTTATAATTTTTTACGAAGCATGTCAAAATTCAAAATTTAAATTTCAAACGCTTATAAAAATAATTATTTATTTTAATTTTAGATATTTTTAAGTATAAAATTACTATAGGTATTAACTTCTCAGGTATCATATCGTAATATTTTTAAGATTTTTGACTGAACTTAATATTTTTTATCAACTTTTTTTTTAAAAGAAAAATAAATAGAATATTCAAATAATCTATGCTAAATAGTTCATATAAAGTCAAAATATTTTTAAATGTATACCATGCAAAGCTGATATTTGTTTTGTGAAATATTGCAGTTGAATGTGAAATTATTCTCGTTTATTCGCATTTCTTTTTTTATAGATTAGAAAACTGTGAAAATATTCTATAAATAGTACCAACTAAAATAAATTTTTTTTCAGAAACCATCCGCAAACTCGAGACATTTTATTGTTCATAAAGCTGATAAGAGATTAAAAAAAAAAACAGACCTGATTAAAAAAACTGATAGATTCGTCGACTCAATTAAAATCTACAGTCATAAGATATATTTTGGTTAGGATCCAAAGTTCTAATCAGTATAAGATTAAGGGTTTTGAAAAGAAAAACATAATATGAGTCTTAGGTGATCAGTTTAAAGAGTTCTAAGTGTTTTTTTTTTCTAGTCAATTCTGACGAAGAGCTTCTCGGTAAGAAAATATATTTTTTTTTTTTTTTTTTTTTTAATTTCATTAAAACAATTAACGAATCCAACTACGACGCGATACACGGTTACGTCGTATTTCCGGCCGTATATTTTAACGTCCAAAATGTATATATTGTAGTAGGAGGTTAAGATGTTAGGTATAAAGTTAAACTAAACATTGACTTGCAGATGAAAGATATTAAGGTACACGCGACGAATAAACCTGCTGATAAATAATTTATAGATGATACCGCGTATTGTAGACGTTATAGTACTATACCGTATGTGTGTATCGTGAAATCCGGTAATTAATAGATACGCGTTATTATACGAAGGCACTAAAGCCCGACATATTATTATAATTATATATATTCATATATATGTTTATAAGTACCTATATATATATATATATACCTGTCCTGTAATGTGTGAGTAGTACATGTTTGGAGTTTGGACATCAGCTGCTCGTCGTCGCGGCAGAATACATAATTGATATGATAACAAACTAATTTATGAGCCTTCGCTCGGTTACGATCCTGAAAAGTCCTCTACCCGACTACCATGATAGACACGCGGTATTATACGACCGCACTGCAACGGGTGCCCACAGCCATTATTACTAATAATATTATTCGCACTTGTGCACACCGCCGAGCGTATATATAATATAATAGGACAATAATATATAATATTATACGATGATAACGGTAGTTGTAATAATATTACGTTCTGTTGATAACTCTACGGCGTGTAGGGGGGGAGGGGGTGTGTGGCGTATAGAGTGAATTATATATTTTGTTTGGCGCGTTGACACTTTGAAAACCGAAATTTTGAAGGAACTACTACGCGTAGTCCCGAGGAAATAAATTCACCGCGCCTATTATACTCGTGTACACAGTTTGTTATAATATAATTAATTTTACCCGTGTCAAATGAACACGACCGCCATTTTCCTGTTTGATCACGAACACAGTATGTAATTTGTAATAAAGTATAATACATGTTATCTAACTACCTATATGACTGAGACCCAGGATCGTCGCCAACCTCTATTATAGTACAGTTGGACATAGAGCGTGCGAATGGGCTCTGCTTTTTAGTTAAACCATTTTTTTTTTTTTTTTTTTAAAGAAATAGTACTACACCTGCATCACAGACGTTTTGTTTGCAATCTGAGCCACTCCTATATATACTTTTACTCTGATGAAATAATTTATTATTATATTCTCATCGATTGCTCACGCATCCGATTCCGCATTCTCAGGATATTCATTTCATCTGTTACACTCGTCGTCTGTTCTGTTGCATTGTCCACTGTTAAATATTCTTAAATAATATACCTCGCTGTACTGACCTCAGGACTGGTTTGTAAAATGTAACTTTTAATTTCAACAGCGTCTACTTGTCGCAATCACTACTCGATGCTTCTCTCCAATTCATCTATCTATAATTATATTTCTGACGTCATTCTTAAAACCACCATTCCCTTATAACACTGATTCTATAAGTAATAGAATTTATTAATTTAAAAATGATTGATATTATTATCTATTTACTATTTAAATGTATTATTATTTACCGTGGTTAGGTTCACGAAAAAAGAAAAGAAAAATATGTTTAAAATAGTAATATAATTTGAATTCGTGATATTTTGAATTTTACACTGGTTCTATAATCCTGATCGGTTTCTGAATATTAAGAGACGAATTGATTTTAAGATTTCATTTTTTTTCTTAAGTAGTCATCTTCTATTTACCAACTGTTCTTATAACATGGTTAGGACATTTGTTTTTGTCTCGGGTCCTCGAATAATCGAAATCCAGCCATATGACATACATATTATTTGTTCTTTATAACAAAAAATATCATAATAATTAATCTGACGCATTATAATTTTTATATCGAAATATAGTAGGCTCAAAATTACTATAGACTTGATGCGCTTCATATTAGCTGGTCGACAAAGTCTATTTTTGTTTTTAAACATTTTAAAATAGTGAAAATTCTTCAAATAATTATTGTAAAAGACAAAGACCTTATTGGACGGACATGGTTGTGACGGAACTTGTCTATCACACACTATTTTTTTTCAAATTCTAATGATGACCGATGGAGCACTTTCTCAATGAACAAATTCTAACCATACCTAACTTTCCGTGATTGAATTTGGCTCAGTACTAGTTATTTATATTTAAAACAATACACGCGACATCGTTAATATTCATGGGTTATATTATATAGGTCCTCTTAATGTATGAAATTTAAAAGAAACTCGAGAGATCCGATCCACACCGTCGACGAGCCAACGCGCAACCCTACGAGAATTGAATTATAATATTATATTGTACTATAAGTCTATAATGTTATTATTATTATTATTATTATTATTATCATCGTCATCATCATCATCATCATCATCATCATCATCATTGTCATTACGACTTGTACCAAAACAAAACCGGCGGCTTTCGCGATAACCGTACGCGCCCTCGCGATACGGTATTTAACGACCGCAAAGACTTGGGACTCGTCCAATCCTTTTGGCTCGATTGAGCCTTTCAATCATTTATCCTCCGCAAAGTGTATGCCGAGCGGGCCCCGCCCACTGTGTAAACGGTTAGCCCGACGAGGACGGTCCGTCCCGTGTTATGCTCAGGTACAATACGACCGTTGTACGCGTTCATATTACCTATATATATATATATATAGTCTACTCTGGATCGGAGTGCTGCGGCCGCCGCGCTCGATACTATAAATAAAGAATAATAATATATTATAATATTATATATTTATAAACGCTTTTGAGGCGGTGGTGTTCCACTGCCATCGCCGACCGCGTAATTAACCGTCCGATTGAAATCGTTGTACTGGCTAGTCTACTGCACCGAGCGTGGTTATTAATTACTATAACAGTCAAATCGTACCGTATAGTTTGGTGTACGAAAACACGTTCCAGACGGTGTACACGTCCGTGTTTGTCATAGCGGACTACCGCTTTCATACCGGTCGGTGTATACTATAGGTATAGTATACTATAGGTATACTCGTACTTGTACTACGCGGCCCGGACGAGGATAAGGCGTCCCATCGTCACTATAATAATATAATACATATTATTAGGTATATTATTACGTGCGTGCCTAAGACAAATGCATTAAAAATCAAAAACATAACGTGTCTGCTTGGAATATATAAACCTGTACGTACACATAACTACCTTATAGTTAAAACGCGACACATTTAACAGATGCGCGTTTTAACAACACTCATACCTACGTACGGCAGGTACACGTTATAGTATTACATATTAGAGTTTTTTTTTTTTTTTAATGGGACGGAGAACGACGCGTTTAACGTTCCCAAGCCTTTTACGTGAGTACCACGACAGTCGTGTTGAATAATTGAATTATAATAATATACGCGCGTATGTGCTTTGACGTAGGTATATACAGTCTAAATACGTCGTCTGCGACGATAGAATATTATAATAATATGTCGTCGACAAGCCCCGCCGGTCCGTCGTCGTGTAGTATTTTACGACTATATCGTTATAATAATATTATATTATTAAAATATCACCGACGGCCATCGACGCGATAATCGTATGCATTATAAATTATTATAATATTCACCTGCAGTATTATTATTATTATTATAGCTTTTAAATTGACTCATCATCGTCAAACCTGTTACGCGTCGATCGTAAATATTGCCTATACACATTACCTATACCTATTATACCTAATATACACGTTATAATATTTATATATATATATATATATATACACACATAATATTACGGTATTATTACAAAAAAAACACACGCACACGCACAGACAAATCTTAAACGCGAGTTTTATCACATGGGCCGCGTAATAATATAATAGTGATATTCGGGGGGTACCTATATAACAACCTTATATACCTACATATAATATTATAACAAGAACATTTAAAGTTTCACGCTGTGTGTCGACGCAACGATAATAATAATAATAATAATAATAGTAATATATCGTTGACGGCGTCCATTAACCGGTAAAAAGCAGTCGAGTAAATTGTATTTATATATCGTCTTATAGTTTTCCATTACCTCCACTGCAGTGATATTAGAAAACGCACGTATTATACGGACGTTATTACATATTTTATGTCACTCGGTGAAATAGGACGGTATTTCGATATCCTTCTCCGCGTACCTACCGTGACGGATCTCCGAAAAACTGGTATACGCGCACTGCAGGCGGTACAGCGACCACCTGACTTTTATTCATAAATCGAGTCGTTTATTTTCATTCACAACCCTGTGGAAACGCGGCGAATAAATCGACCGTGGACGAAACGGTGACGTGAAAAAATATACCCGAAGGTAGTGGTATAATGTCGTGTGTTTAGGTCACCTCTACATCGTACGACTGCACTCGTATAATAATATATACGATAATGTGTACTACTATATATACGCTTAAACCCGTGTTTGCAGAGATGCAGAGTGATTCGCCGAGCAATACGATCACCTCCACTTTTTTTTTTTGATTTTAAAACACCTATTTAATAACATATTATATTGTACATTTATACACAATAATAATAATAATTGTTATCCGTAAACGCATAATCATAATCGGCGTGCTTCCGGTGATCGTCGGCAATACGCCGAAATCGTCTTTAATTTTAATATTTTTTTTCCTTTTATACCTATAGAGGATATCGAGGGTTAATAGCGTATGATGGTTAGTGTTATTTCATCAATCAATTCGAACGCGGGGGGGACGGAGGAGAGGTCATACCTCGCGTAACCCCCTTGAGCTGCTGCAGACCCTTGCGTGTGCGTTAAGAGTTTAATTGCGATAGGCGAACAATTAATCATATATACGCGCGCGTTCGTGTTGTCGAGTCGTTAGCGCATATAACATAAAAAACCAATAAATACAATATAATATTATTGTGTTGTGAAAAACAAAAACTCGCCGCGGACACATCTCTCCGGAATTATAACCGCCACGTGCAACCTCGGGGTGTATTATATTAGTAAGCGCGCGTGTGCGTACGGTCTGAGTGCGTTGTTTCGTATCGTATCGTATAGGTGTTTGTATGTATGTATATGGAACAATACGCGCACGTATCTCCCGGGTAATCGAAATAATCCATCGAAAGGTAACACAGCATAACATTATAATACTATAAATAATACGTATACAAACCGGACGCGACTGCACATGCAGTGTAATAATATTGTTATTATTACTCTCCGTATAATAAAATATTTATTGTTATTATTTTCGAAAACACGCCCCCCCCCCTCGATCACGACAAGCACTTTTCACGATACATATATATATATAGTATAGCCGTGAACGCGGTGTGTTTTAACATGCCTACACCACGAGTGTTTTTTGGACATTATGAGATATCGTTTTAATCAAACCCGACGAAAAAAAAAAATATATTTACATGTTTATATTTACGCCACCACCACTATACACAACACGAGCCTCAGGCCCGGCGAATACGGCGCGCGCGTGTGTAATGATAATATAATATATTATTATACGCGACGTGTCTGTGCACGTCGTGTTTTACAACTTAATTACCTACGCTATGCACACGAATGACCGGATTCGCGATCGATGAGCGTTAGTTTTAATTTCGATAATTCCCGAAAGCAAACTACTTAACAACGGTAGGCAGGTACACGACGTATATTATTATACGCAGTACATTATAATATTATGTAACGTGAGAATATAAGACGTTTGGAATTTGATATTCTCACATTCTCGTTGTCATAGGCGTAATTTCAATAAAAAAAAAATTGATAGTGCCTATAAGCTCTTCATTTTCCGGGCACAGCGTTAAACCGCTGCTGAATGCGATATTATAAAAAAAATATTACTTGAGGGTAGAAACTAATTTTAAAATTGGGGGTGCTAATACGCCCTGTTCGCCCCCCCTAATTGTGCCTATTATGCTCGTTTTATTGGCCAATTGGTAAAAATGTTTGAAACATAGGTATTATTATTATTATAGTACGGTAGATTCTCACTTAGGATTTCACTAGGGACAGAAAAGGTAATGATCGAATTATTACACTCGTTCCAATAACAATAGTACGTAATACTACATAATACCTATTTATTAACGAATATCAGTGTTATTTGCATATTTAATTTATAATAAAGTCTCTATTGTTTTTATTATAACAAATACGCAGTGTATAGCTACCATTTGAAAATAATAATTAGGATGCGGGTTCGTGTGTATTTACATATCTGTCGCGAATAAAGATAATTAAATGATTCCACTACAGAAATACAATGCAGGACCACCTGATTGTTTCGAGCTATAGTTGATATTACATATTTTTGCATATTTGAGCTCTATTAAATATTTTACAATTACTCGTATTATAATGTATTTTTGTAAAATTATCCAAACATTTTTTTAAAAAATTAAGTAATAACGAAGAAAATAAAGTGAGAAAACATTTTTGTGGATCACAACTTATGTGTGCAGCCGTTATAGTTTGTTGCCACGTAAATTCATTGTGTAAAAAATAAATAAATATTCTTCAAAGCACCTATAGTCACGTATACGTTTTAAAAAAAATTACGTCCACTTACCTTTACCTGTAGAACAGGGTATTACTCAGTATATTATTATACTTAGTTACAGGCAACAGCATATACTACTCAGTACTGCGACAAATGTAGAGCCATTAAAAACATAATTTAAAACTGGAATGCGATGTTGTTCGGTATCATCAAAAGTCTAAAATTCGATTCACAGAATTGCGTTGATGCATAATATTGTGTGTAGTTTTCCTCAATTAATGCATTTCTTACTAATTTTACCACGAAACTTAAACGTACACCATGTTGAGAGTCTGACTTTTGTCAAATATGTACATCGTGAAAAAACTGAAAGGAACCTATGGAAGTTGACATAAAAATATAGAAAAAGTGGCTAACCAAGTCCTTAGTAAGAACTACAGAGAATTATAATTATTTCAAATGCTCTCAAAGGTAACGATTCAAAAATTATTGTCCACTAACTCGGACCTACTAAACTAGGAGTTTTCATATTTTCACCAGCTATTATTTCTATCGACATGTAACGGTTTTATTTTACCCTCTACAAAAACGTATACTTATTTTATAAACAACAACGATTCGATATAAATTAAATTTTATTTTCGATGAAAAATTGGAAAAAAAGGTTATTTTTATACAAATTATAGATTTATACTCAATGTTTGGTTAAAAAAAATACATATGTACATATTTTCTAGTTTTAAATAAATTCATATAAATCTGCAAATTAGTAATTATCTTAAAATATATTGTTTTTCCTAGTGAATAGGTTAACAACACTGTGTATATAGAAACGAGTCATTAAAGTTATAGATCCTTATTTTATAGTCAAAATGCCTTAAAAAAATCAGTCTATCTAAATGTGGTGTTAAAATATCCGTTGATATTTAAAAGCGTGTAAGTTTTATCGCGCCTGTGCACGTGTGTACATTGAAAGGTCTTATAATTTTAAAATCATTAAATAATGTATGTTTCTTCATTCTCAATATCTTTCGAAAAAGTTAACAAGTCAGAATATTTCGTGTTAAATTTAAAAGGAAACACACTTATAAGTTCTGTAGAATAGTCGGATTCAATGAAATTCGAACATTATCTGTTTTTGACGCGAATTCGATTCGAACATAACTTTTCATTGTTCCAATTTGAACATTTTGGTTTAGATAAGGACGAGTGCAGATTTCGATAAACATCACGGTAAGATTAACACGTCTAGACACACAAAAAAAATAAAAACAAAAAAACGCTAATTAATTAAGTCTGACGGCTATCTGTTTTTAATATACCAACACTTGACGTGACATAACATTAAAAAAAAAATATATATATATAAAATTATTATCTACCTATTATATCGTGTCAAAAAAATATCACAGTCGTGTGTACGACAATCGTTGTACGCATTTCGCATTTCGTACTATATGATCAGGAAATAGTCACGACACCGATTGGGGCAATGACGTTCGACGTAGACATTATGGGCATTTAGATAATATTGCGGGATGAAATTTGCGGAGTAATTTAATTTTTATCGACGGAAAATATTATAGTAACATTATAATGACGATAACAATTATCGACGATAAAACGAAACGAAAGCGAGTTTAGCAAAGTAAATAATAGAAACGGAGGGAGCCTCGAGTTAAAGAACGCGCAACTGTTTCGATTCGACGGTGCGATAGCACACAAAGCTTAATTGATTCAATTTTAATCTTACCGGACCAAATACAAAAGAATCGGCTCGGAATATTAACAAGGCATGCATAAATAATAATACTCGTAGAACTGATTAAATGATATGCAAACACGGCGCATTGAAATTGCGCTGCGTCGTAAACAATAATAAAAAAAAAAACGACTTCGCATCGCAATAAGAACAGCCGATACTGTAATAATGTAATAATATAACAATATACTATATTAGATAACAATGCACCACACTGGGTATGAAATACTTTACAATAATATTATTACATATTATCTAATACGAAAATCTGTGTATCGAGTGCGATTACGTGCGTGTGTGTGCGTGTGTGTGTGTGTGTGTGTCATCAGACACCGATGATCACCCGCGAGAACGTTGATAATCCGTCAAGATCGCTGCGTATAAGAAAACGCGGGCAGAGTGTTCACAGTTTTCCGAGTCTCGTGTGCTTCGAAAATTCCACAATTAATATTCGTGGAAAAGCTGTAGCGGTGATGACGTTCATACGTCCGGCGGAAGGTATAGTAGTATACCTACTCGAACGGTAGCCAACGCGAAACACATACTCGAATTGTCGAGTGATGGCCATCGCGGTGATAATAATATTGTTATTATCGTTAAAATAAGCAACAGAAATATAATTTATCGATAGCTAATATCCCGCACTATTGACATGATGCTCGATCTTCTATTCTGTCTTAACGTCAGTTCTTATTAGACACACGCGGTACCTCTGAATAATGCACATTTTTATTTACTTAAAACAATATTATTTTCTTCGTTTATCAATCTTAGTTGTTAAGTTTTTAAATAACACATATATATATATTAACAAATTTTAACAACATATAGGTACAATGTATTCGACGTTTAGTTAAAACTGTAATCCATCAAAAATAATATCAAATAATTTTGATGAATTCGTTGAAATACCAACATAATATAGAAACCTATAACCTACCTATATTTAAGTCATTTACAGATATTTTAAGTATTTTTGAAATTACTATTTTGTTTTTATATTGTGTATGAAAATTCGTACAGATACGCATCCTAATATTAATAATTACCAACACAATTTTAATGCGATAAATACTATAATATAATATATATGTATAAAGTAAAAATTTGGATTGCGACTTTTATTTCAATAACCATCATTATTTACATTTAAACCAATTTTTTTTTATCAATTAGTCTGAACAGTTTCACTTTATACTCTGCAGTCAAAATGATACATCAAAATATATTAGTGGGTTGAACACTTGTATTTGATTTTATGTGAATCTTCAAGTATCGGAACGAGATTAAAAAATTGATTTTATAAATTAGATATTCGAATAATTTTTAAGTTCTTTTAAGACTATAAATACTGTTATATTTTACAAGTACCATCTGATAATACATAATTTCTTGGAATTGATCATATTTTATAAATGGAATATTAAATATTATAATATTTGAAATATGATTTACACAAAACTATAATTTTCATAGTTTACACATTTATAATTACCAAACAACTCGTATTCTCTTCTTATTAATTTTACTATAAAAAAAAATATTATACTTAGTGCCTGCTTATTAGTATGTTGATTTATTTGATGCGTACCTGTACTGCGTGAAAATTGTTCTCATGGTCAAATGTAATTACTAATTATAATGAAATATTTTATATCATAATGGTAGCTGTTGTATTGTGATTGTCGAGTATTATATTATCTTTACGGGAGAAACAATTAATTTGTCCCGCAATGATTTGAATAAAGTTTATATTATTATTGTGAGTATACGCATTTGAGTTGTATATTTATATTTCCCACGCGAAAAATATTATAATTAACTACCTATTGTTTTGAAATAATAACTATAGATGCGGAAACAGTGCTTATTAAGTGTAAAGTTTTAATATTGCATATTATGCTAATAACAGTTGATCAATATTGTACGTGTGATATCAAATAGCAGGATAATATTGGAATAGGTACGTACATTTAGCATTTTTATCAATTAACAAAGTAAATTTAGAATCACAAAACAAATGTTTATTGTCGTTTGTAATATTTCAGTCGTTAAGTTTATTTTTGCTCGATAGACTAGAACATTCTACGTAGAGTGCCTTATTAGTTCATATATTATGTTTGACAAAAGACACTGTTAATTTACGTATGTTCTCCGGGCAAACTATATAAGAAGGCAAACAATTGGTCGCTTAAGCAATATACGACTGTTAAGTGGACAATAATTGATTTACTGTACATAAAAAAAAAATTCTCATATTATATTATACGTACGCACTGCAGCACACGCGGTATATCTAGAAAGTTAATTTCAAAAAGTCGTTTACTGTTTATTTTAAACGCAATACATATACCGAACGTCTTTAAACTTTGCAGACTAATTTATAATACGTTTATATAGCATTGTTCAAAGAACGTTTTCGTCATTCGATTGGCGTGAAATCGTATTTTCATATTTACATAAAAATACTTATACTACTTGCACACACACATTAACCAGACGTATATAGTTTTTGTTTACTATTGTATTGGTTTGTGTTGCGATAGTATTCGCTGGTAGAAAAAAAAAAACGGTTCAACATTTGTTTAGGACATTTATATAGTGAAGGTATATGCATAGAATTTGTAGTGTAAAAGCTTACAATGCCGTAAATATAAACTGAAAAAAAAACAGTCCACAGTGAAACGCACAAAATTGTACAACTCTTGTTAACTATAAAGATACCTACTAATACTCGCGTTGATATATAATTTGTTTGCTAGGCAACATATTTTATTTTTATTTTAATATCTACTAGACCGTATGCACTGTGCATACAATTTGTAATTTTTCTTATTTTCAAAAATTATATTTCTCTATTCCATAGACTTCTGTACGATGCAAAACGGTTAGATAAATGATAAATATATAAAATTAAATAAATGAATATGTACGGGCAAACAAACGTTTGCTGGGTCTGTAAATATTTATATTATAAATAACTATGGATTATACAATTATTGTCGTCTTAACTAAATATCTACCTATATAGTATTCTTGTATGTCGACGGATTTTTATAAACAGAATCTAGCAAGATACATTTTCGATCTGCATTGGTTCAAACTTTCCAAAAAAAAATACAATTCTCTCGTGATTCTTATCGGTAATCAAAATTGTATTTAAAGTTTTTTTGGTGTGGTAAATGATTTGAATAGAGAATTCCAAAATTTACCACTAAAAAAGATACAAATGGCAAATTGTTTCCGGGGGCATTTAGAGGTTAGTTATCGAAATATTGTTTCGAAAATTAAATGCAATAGTATGTTGTGTTGCAAGGGTGAAAAGTGTGCTATTTCAGTGGTGGATAAGAGCTGAATTTCAACCAAGTCTGAAATGTCATTACTATAAGTGCCGTGCATACATATTTTTTATTAAACCTATGGCGATTTCGATTTTATAACAGTCGGTAATCCATAGTGAATTATAATATTTGGTATTTATATATTGACCAAACTATTTCATAGAATAACACAAAACTTACATAATTCACCTACTGCTTGTATTAAATATTTCAAACTAAAGGACCAAAACTCAACGATATACTTATGTATTTTTATCAGCTATAATTGTTGGAAATAAAGATTTCACTGTTCGCCAGGGTGAAAGAAAGTAATTATCTAACGCTTCAAATGGTATTAAAATCAAAATGTCGATGCAGGCATGACAAAAAAAAATCAATTTTCATCTTATATTCTGCAGATCATAAATCATATGCATTTCTGACTCTTATTTAAAATGTTTAATCCTTATTAAATATTTAAGATTTTAAAGTCGGACTTTTATACATAACTCCACCCTGACATGTTTACAGACAGTTTCTAGTGAAACTCAATTGGCTGAATTAAAATTGAAGTATCTTTGTTTATTAAATTTCTATTGTATAAATAATAGTATACGGTTGTTTTCCAAAATTCATCATTTTAGAAATAATATTTAAATATTTTTATAGCGATAAAATGGATCAATATCTTCCTAACTTGAAACAAAATAGCGGCAATAATCAAAATGTGCACCAATAAATTTTAATCCTTGACCCTCGACTTATCAACAAAATTTAAAAACAATCTTAAAAAGAACAAAATGTGCATCGCGGGAAAAATGGCTTATTTCCTGTAAGTAAAAAATTATGATATGCTTGATGATACTTGTTTCCTTGTTTTTAATTTGTTTCTAGAATTTCATAGTAGGTATTTTAATTTTCTGTGCAAAAATAAAATGCGTTTTGATGTATACATATTAATAAATAATTTGTGTATTTTTTAATGAAATAAAGTTTAAATTGAGTTTTAGAAGTGTCAAAGTTCCAGAATGAATGTAATTATATTTAATTACAATAAAGGTCAAATTTGCGTTTTAGTAATAATTATGAAACGATAATTGTATTATTTATTTTAGTATTATGTTATATAAGACGCATTCAATTATAAAACAAGCTCTATAAACATGAACTAAAGATGTAATTTATAAACAATATTGAATAACAATGTTTTTAATTTTATCAAGTTATTTGAATCTAACAGCTTTTTTTTTGAACCGTTCATTTTTGTACACCTATACTAACCAAAACTATTATCCCTTTTAACATCTGCAGTAAAATGTGTCCAATATATTGAATACCTTTTTTAATGTTCCTGAAGTAAAGATAATTTATTATATATCACATTGTAATTGAGGAGTAGTAAACTCGTTCAAAACAAAAACTATAGAAAAAAATGATTTTACAAATAAAAGTAGAAATGTATGTTATGTGTAAACTATTTTCATAACATTCATACATAGTAAAAAATAAATGTAAAATATATAATAATATAGTTTAATACTTATAATTATAATTCAAATTATTAAAACAACTAAATCTCGTGGATAATGCAGTATTTAGATTACTCGTGTGTGTGTGTGTGTGTGTGTGAATTAATTTGTTTTTATTAATATCGACGAGATTGTAACAAAATATAATTTATACTACATAAAAACTGCGTAATTCGTCTTCGTTATGACTCGCGACGATTCAACCGTTAATACCAATAACGATTTGCTATGATTATAAAACATACGAATTCAGACCAAAAACCAAAACGAATAATAATGATCAGATATCGTCTAAAACGAATGGTAATTATTATTCTTATCGTTAAACAACCGTCAACCAATTAAGTAATATACTTATTAAACGTCAAAGATCTAAACGAGAAGTGCTCACATCAGTCGTACCATACTCCAAGGGTCGATATTGTCAAGAGTAAGTATTCCCGTACTCGATGGAGTGTGTAGAAAATCATTCGATATGGCGTGTAATATAATATTATCAATACGGTTATTTTTCGGTCTCGCCGAACAGCGGTCACGCAGTAACCTTTTGGATAGAAATACCGATGATAGTTCTTGAACTGCACGCGTCTACGTCGAAATAACACTTTCGTCGGAAGATTTCAGGAAGAGAGCACGGCAGGTACTCGCTAAAGGTTCGTCCCGAGATCGCATATTGTATCGCTAAATGGAATTTCTCTTCTTACTTCGTATTGAGTACACAATCTATGTATACGCGGTCGTATGTATCGTCCTTCCCTCGAGCGCTCGGGATCGAAACTCGCCTATAACACACGGTGTTTTACATATTTTGTATTTTGTATTTATTATTATTCATATTTCGAGCCTATTCTATAATATTACATAACGATAGGTACATATTTTAACATGAAAACGGACACTACAAATAATTTTTTTCCTAACATATTATGCCTTTTATATAAAAAAAAATATGTACATATTATATAATATAATGATATTATTATGTATTATATAATTAAAACGATTTGGTTTATGAAACACAATTTTTTGTTTTATTCGTCGAATAATTAAATAACTATTAAATAACTACAAGCCAATATTAATATTATTATTGTTACAAAACGCCTGTCGATCCAATAAAAAAAAATTACATCGATACGACAATATACCGATTTAGATACACAGTAATTTTCGCGTTTTCATTTTTGTTCTCAACTCGAATACGGTCATTTGCGTAACGACAAAATATTGCAACACTCTTCAAAATCTGAAATCATTATAATATAATATGTTTGTATATATTTATTAGTAATCTTAATTCTGTTTTTTTACTCACAATACGGTTTTGCAGTCGTATTCCCTTTGTGAAGTATATTTACTTATTTATTTATGTTTTCTTCTCCCGTGGCGTCGGTAGATTTGTTTTTGAAACCACTCAATTACGGGTCACGTATGAGGGAACCATTCGAGCAAAAAAATAATATCGTCTGTCCTCTTTAGTATATATACGAGATAAAATTCAAAGAAGCAAAATGTGGTTGACGCAAGTCGATACTGGTATATACGGTATCCTTTTTTAGAGGGAGTTTGAGTTTTGTTTGAACCCGAATATAAAAGGAACAAAACGGTTTGTGAGAATGAATATTATATGGGTACGTTCTGAATAGTAGAATAAACGATACACAATATATATGACCGTATTATTACAGTCACTTCGATGATACGAGTATTTTCATACGTGATTTTTGTTTTTTGTCATTCGCGTGAGACGATCGAATAAATAATATATAAAGCTATAATATTATTACGTGCAGTACAATGACCAAATAAGTTAATAACATTTTGGACAAACTGAGATATTACACTGTGATTTATTATTCCATTCGTCGAGATATGCGTGCTAATTGCGTTTTTCGTCGTTGTACATTCGTTAATGTCTTAGTGCCATTCTTAATTAATCAAAATTTAAAATAAATAGTTAGGTATTCATTTTTATAATATTAAATATATTGGTAAAAAACGTAACAATAATATTATCAAGTCGTTAATCAAAACGTAACGCGCGCTTTTCGTTTTTCTTTTTGAAAGGTTCAATAAACATTTAGACAATTAATTTTTTATACATTTATTTAGTTATTTTTGATTCTATGAGAAAAAAAATATTAACTACTTATACAAAAGTCCAATGAGAAATTAAATAATAAAAAGGCGGTATAATAATAACAGGATTGAGTTGAATGTGCGAAGGTAACCAGCAGGGTCACTAAACTAGGCTTTTTTTTTTTAACTTGTTGCTATCTTTTTTAGGTGGTGTTTACGCAATTATTTTTTAAGTCACTAGGTATACAACCATGAATTAATTTGAAAAATAGTTGTTTGGGATTTCATATCGGTGTAGGTGTTTAGATTTTAATGAAGTTTACTACAGTGGGATTTGGCCAGTTTCTTGAGATTAGGTAATTATATAGATACACGTAACAATGGGTAGAGGTTATTTGACGTAGCCATGTAGATTAGAATGATTAAAAAGTTTTTGTATTGGACGGTTTGGCAAAGTCTCAAATCGGGATACCGTATAACTAGACTGGACGGATTATTAACAAATTTAGATTTAAAAAGAGCCCCTAGGAAATTCGTATTGACTGATTTGCACGTTGTTCGACGTGAATAGCTTGTCAAAAGTTAACCCAAGATAATTAAAAGCATTGTTTGATCGTAGGATTTGGTTGTTATACGAGCCGCGATACTTGGTATTCACTGTTTTGTAACGATAAAGTAACGCAAATTATAGATTTTCGTAAATGAATTCGTTAATTTTTATTTTTCATTAGTTCGCCCACATTTAGATAGTACTACATTATACTATAACAGTTTTTGAACAACTATTTGACGCTGCTATTAATGCATCGTCAGAAAATGTATTAAGATATGAAAAGAGTGCATTACTGTCTCAGAAGGATTGACATATGTCAATTGATCAAAAACTTTTGATCGAAAAACAATTTCTCGCAAACGACACTAATTGATCGAAAAACAAAACATATTCGCAAACATTTTTTTAAGAACAGAAAACGATTTAACAACAACAAATAAATCCGTTGAAGGTTGGCAATTTGGCATAATTGTTTTACCTCGATCTTAAGGGGGAAACATCCATCAATGTGGCGTTTTATAGAAGCTTTAATGAAAGAAGAAAGTATAAATCGACTTAAAATTGAGCAGTTTAATATCTGGCACTGAACCTCTGAAAAAAAAAAAAGTATCAAGATAGACTTAAGAGAATTAAAACAATTTGTTCTATTGATTCTCAACTTAATTGATTATCTACGTGGAAAAGCATATTATAATTTTCAACTGCAAATTAAGTCTGTATTTATAGGTTTTTTTATAATTTTTTAGCAGTTTTTATTTATACGAGTTATTTACTTAGCAATCTTATTTTACATATTTGTATATGTATAATACCTATAACTTTTAGTTTTGTGAACAATTTTTCTTCAATCAATTGTCGTTGGTGATCAATTGTTTTTCCATCAAAAGTTTTCGATCAACTGACGGAATACTGTCTTTAATAAAAGCGAAGTACAAAAAATGGATAATGTCACCTTGATTAAGTAGTAATATTATAGATTAAAATATAGCACACCACGATATTTATTATATGGTTCTTAACAGCTCTCTATAAGGACACTGAAAACATTAATGATTGTCTATTTTATGACTTATGTTATTAGATTTTGTACCCCATTATATTATTTTTGTATAGTCTAGATAAGTCTTTTCATATTGGTTAGTAATTTTTATGTTAAATTATCATTAGTGAAGCTTATAACTGAAATTCACATATCACATTTCTTTTTTCCTTTTGAGAATTCGCACTCAGCATAAGCTCTGCTTTTTGAGAGTGCTGCAGCTGCAATACTGTTAACTTATACATTTATATATAATATTTTGTTTAATATATACAGTTATGTTGAAAAATGAATATAATAATAATAACAATAATAAAAATATAATAATAATAACCAACAAGGTAGTTTACTGAAATTTAAATTATTAAATTATATAATGATTAATGATTGTTAAATATTATTCCATTTAAATACGTTTAATAAAACAAATATATGAAATATAATAATTATGCACAAAATTATAGTCGCGTTATGGATTTAAAATACATTTTCGAAAATCGTTTGAAAAAAAATTCATGACGATATAATAGTGTCAGTGTCTCTTCGTCCGCCACCACTCGTGATTCACATCCACTAGAACCAAGAACTTAACGCAACAAAAGTCATCACAAAAAGAGAGTTATATAATATATAAAATACACGCACACAATGTGCATTGTAAACTTTGTAGATTTGTCGTTAATGTCCGTTATACTCACTATGGCTTTTACACCAAATATATTGTCGTACGTGCACATATATATATATGGTTATGTGTACCTATGTACACGAGTGGTGTGCTGTTTATACACAGATACACGCGCTGCACTCGAAATTCATTCGTGAAAAACCTTTTATTTACTGACAGTTTCTAAAGAAATATTTTTAAAAGAAATAATCGTGTGTATAAAAAAAAAGTCTGCTGTCGTGTAAATATTCTTTTCCCCGGTGTTCTCTGTCATGATAGCATTCGTGTTGACTTGGCCGCGTGTGGGTGCGAAGGATTATAGGATTCAACACTTGGATCTAACCTTGAAGCGCATTCTGTAACGCGAATAAAAAAATAAAATTGCAAAAAAATTGTTTGTGCCCCTGAACGATTAGGTTAGGTTTTGCGACACACACACACACACACACACGTCCTATGTATGCAACTGTCGCGTCGTGTCGTTTTTGCAGACGTTGGTATTTGGTATACGACGGTATTATTGTTTGTTATTTCTTTCTCAGGTTAGAACGTTTTTAAAGAAAACTTTGGTGAAACCTATGTGTGCGCGCGTGCGTCATAAAGGAAAAACAAGAGCAACCAAAATAAAATAAACAAACCTTAAAGTATTTCTCGAGTATATATGCCGTGCACTCGTATGGCAAAAAATAAAAACAATAATAATAAAAATAAAAACAATGTGTACGACTTTAGTGAAAACAAAAACAGAACTAAATAAATAATAACAATCTATAAATCCATAAATCGTAATCGAATTAGATACACGAGTTATTAATCATCGTCATCCGCTGTGTAACCATATATATATATATATATATAGCTAAACGAGTTTAATATTTAAGAAAATCACACGACGCAAACTAAATATTATACCAGTAAATCACAACACTGTTGAGGCTGCGATAAGACGTGGTATATTTTACGGAATAATATTTAAAAAAATAAAAAAATCTGCGGTAAGCGCCAAAACATATAGAGTAAGGAACACATTTCGAGTAGTAATCACCGGAATAATACGCGAGACGATAAGGCGTGTGGTATGATATATTATTATAGTTAGTCATTCTATAGTAATTTTGTGGGACGGGAGAAAACGAAATTTAAGATTCGTAATCGTTACGTTGACAACGGTTATTGCTAAAATGTTAAATCCGTGACACAAATATATGTCCGCGTGTATATTATATTATTATATAGGTACAGTTATCCGACAAAGTTTTCGACTACTTCGTCATAACATGTAGTCTAAGTTTTCGGTTACGGCGGTTCAGCCATTATTTCGTATATACCTCTACGTCCTAAACTACTATTATGCGTTTCACGACATCGCCATGTACATATCGCCAGTGTTTCACGTGAAAAGTAAATAACTCTATAGGTACACGAGTATTATGAATCTGTCGATTGGCCTTTGTGTAAATCGGTTGCCTACGCGTAAAACGTATTATTGCGGTACAATACATAATTTTTTACTCGTATTATATTATGTAAATATGTTTGTGGAAGTCGTATAATATCATGTCCGTAGGTCACTGAATAATATATAGCTAGTACTTCGTTAATACTTGAATATTGTTATTATATTATTTTTATGACTTCCGTAAAACATTTTAATTTAATATGATCTGATACAGTTTTCACGTCACGAATCAGGTCGTGTGACCTGTTGTCGTTGTGTTGCACCCGTACGCAAACCGTATGTGTCTATAATAATATATAATATTTTATAAATTTCCAGATATTATCCCACTGGACCGCAAAAAAAAATAATATATTTGGAGAAAAAAGAGAGAAAATATAGTATATAGTAAGTATAATAATAATAAAAATAATAGTTGCTGTGAAAGAAACACCACGCTGAAGGATAAAATATATGATACGTGCCACTTTGGACTGATGAATTACTGAACGCTTGACCTATATGGCTATATACAATATACGTGGTAGGACGTCGCAGACGTATCGTCGTCGCAGGACATGAAATTAAATTTTTCATTGTGGTGTAATAGAACATCGGAGCTTGTAAATAATTCAAATCTGCGGAAAACCTCGTACGTCTGAATGCAATCCGAATGCAACTCACATATTGTGCGGAATAATGAAAATCTTGCTTGTGAATATATATTTTTTCGTCGACTGCGATAAATAACAGGAGAAATATTTGACTCACCTCAAACCTTTTTGCGGAATTCGGTGGTTTTTTACTTTTGGAAAAAATTATTTATATATATATTACATCGACTTATAAAACAACATAATATTATTATGTAATATGTTTAACGGTTTAACTGATATAATATTTATAATATGCAAGACCAGACGGAAAGTTTATTTTCGGCGAATATTACAGACGAATATTTTATCTATAGTAATAAACAGGTGATATTGTAGGAGGTTAATGACAATATTAAATTTCAATCCAAGAAAAATTATTAATCGATTAGTGTCGGTCGTATTTTATGACTACTGTGTGGTATAAGTTCAAAAATAATCCTTTAAAAAAGTAGAAATGAAAATACAACGTGATTTCTATGTATATATATATATTATAATAAATAGCACGCTGCAGATAAAAATTAACAATTAAAATAATATTATAATTTGTATAGTATTCAATTTTATATCAAATGATATGACCAAAATGTATGTAATTTAGCAATTTTTAATAGATTTCGTGCTGATAAACAATTACATATACATTATACATGCATACAATATAGTCTTGTGACAGTATCGCGACCATTGCGTTTCAAACGTTTATGTCAACATGAGCAGAAAAAAAATATCAAAACATTCACAACAAAAATGTATTTTTATACAACTGGTGTATATATACTGGTTAAATCACATTCGATAAAATGAAATTTATAGTTATTATTATAATGGTTGTCACATAAACTGTGTACAAGGTCATGATGAATGAGTAGTTAGGGGTTATGTTAACCTGACATCTGACTTGTTATCGTTATTACTGTTTTTTTCTCTTTAAAAATGATTTAAAACAATAGTTTTGACTACAAATGTTTTACAATTATAATTTTTAATTTCGGTTATCCGCGCATAAAATTAAAATCGAAAATACGAGTATAATATGATTTCAATGATAAATCATTATATTGAATGTACAAAAACGTTAGTCACTACGGACAATTTTAACTTAAAACTTTTATAAAAAAAAAAAATTAATTTTTTGGAAATTCAAAATTCGTGCGCATTTGTTATTTAGACAAATTATGACATCATTTTAACATAAAATTCTTATCAATAAAAAAATAATTAACTACACCAAAATGTGTTTTAAAATACATTTGATGAATATATTTTTTTTTCAAAACCCATTCAGTTAACATCTCAAATAATAATTTCACGTTTTAGTTTTTTTTTTTAAATAGGTGAGATGCAGCCGTTTCCGACAAAATTGAATTTCCACAAATATTTTACTCTCTTACTAGGCAAAAGAAATTCTGAGCACGTCTTTACCCGTACGGTGGATATCGATTTTATAACTAATAACTGATTACTTATCCATACGGTCGAGGTTCTAATTTCGTTCATCTGTAGGTGTAGGTACTACAGCGGTATTTATGTGTCTTATTTTAACAATAAATATAAAATATTGGCCATGTCATTTAATATAATATATTATTAAAATTAAATGATAAATTTAGAATGCATCCGTATGTCTGCAGGATAATATGTTACACGCGTATATTGTATAATTATTAATTATATAAGTTTCTACAATATATCGTTGTGTCTCATAACGCAAAGTTTAAACTAACAATACTAAATATTATAGTATATAACCATTATAACCGTATATATAAATAATATATTTTATAAGCATAAAATCAAGTATTACGGTTTTATCGAAGTAGATACCGATTTTACTAGTATTTGCTATGATTATCTCAACTGTTTATTTTAACAAGTAGGCTGCAGTGGCGCAGCCAGGATTTATTTTTCGAAGGGGAGGGAGGGTCTGATCAATTTTTGTAAAATACAGTTTAAGATTTTTATAGCGGTTTTCATAGACCATTAAAAATTAAAATAATTGTTAAATATTTTTTAATATTTTGGGGGCTGCAGCCCGCTCAGCACCCCCTGTCTACGCCACTGCAAGTAGGTACCTAATCAAAGCATCAGTGTTCACAGGCGATTTTTTCGAGCCCACCGAGTTTTCCATCGAATCTGGATCCGGCGCCGATATTACTCTATATATTATAATATATTATTATAATATATAAGTTTATCGTGCGCTTTAACTTTAGATTTATGTATTTTGTACACGGTGACTTATTGTGTGGGCTCCAAGCCAACGAACAATCAACGATTCTAAACGAGCCATACGAGTATAACGATATACTCACATGGTGTAGGTAAATACAGAGAAAAGTGTATAATCAGTGTAATCAAACATAACTATATCCGCCATCGTATATATATATAATAGGAGCTACATATTTATGTGTTCTATAAAAATATTTCGATTTTAATTCGCCGATATTTGGTTTATTGGTAATTAACTGAATTTAATTTTAAAATTTCAAAACCGTATTTATAAGCTCCGTGAATTAATCAAATACGATTTACACGCTCTGATTAGCTAGCGAATGTATATTATTTAAAACTTGGATTTAACTAATATCAAACTCTAAACTTTGATAGATATAATGAATGTACTACCTACTTTTACTATAGATTTATAATGCATTGAATTCCCCGCTATACATATTTTATCAAAGTCGGATATATTAAATATAAGACATATCCATATTTTATGTTTCCTCCAACTTATCAGACGGCAATGGTAGGAGTGTGTTATTAACCTAATAACACCATAACCATAAAAAAAAAAAAAAAAAAATTACAATTTATTTATTAGGATAAGCTCCAAACCAAAGCAGTACTTACTAAAAATAATTTTTATCACACGTTAAACTACAGAAATGTCGTCGTGTTCACGAAGCGATGGTATATCCTCATGATCTCAAACTTAGATCGAAATAGTTTTATTTTGTTTAGCGCATAAAGTTCGTTTCGTATAACATATTATATTGACGTAAGTTTTCTTAAAGTTGACTGGTTTGCTAAGAATTTATTAGTGTATTATTTATTTATTTATTATTTTTTTTTTTTTTCAAACGAATCGCAAACAACTTACACAATTATATTGCAACTGAAAATTGTAAAACACAGTAAACAGTCTCACAAAGGTCGATGTTGAGATTTGATTTTGCGCGCTGAACTAGTGTGATCAAAGCCCGAATGGAATAAGACTCTTTTTATTCCCGACGCCTAGAATATGCTGGTTCGACGGCGCTACTGCGCCACAGCGTCTTATATTGTATATATTTTTTCCACCCAAAACTTTCGTATCACGCACTTCGCAGCATTGTGTTTTACCGGCGGTGGTAAATATATTATCTTCGCCGAGTTCATTAATGTACTTTCGCAAACGTGACGGGAAAAGAGATGTTGTTCTTGGTATTCCATTGCACCCAAACAGTAGTAACCGCAATACGACCGCACAGTCGTGTAGTATACTATACAATAATAATTTGAATTATAATCAGTTATTTATACAGTTAGGTACCTGCCAAACACGGCACAGCTATTTGTCTTTAAAACTCAACATTTGCCGGAATATGCGTCAGACAGTTTACGTGGTACGCGTCAGTAGTAAACGCGGGGAGGGGGGGGTGAAAAAACTATTTCTTATCTATACTAAATTGTAGATACATCATTTTTTTAATTTTTTTTTTTAAAAAAAACTGTATTATTTTTTCGGTTTTGTAATAATCCCAAGCGTATAATATGCTAAAAAATTACCAATTAGTTATACACATACACTATTCATCTTTATTGTATTTAAATGTGCGAAAGTTGACTCTGCACAAAAAAAAAGACCTTTGAGACTATATAACCAATAATGCAAATCAAGCAAAGCTTTTTTTTTTTTTTTGTGAATACGATGATCAAACAGAGACCACCGTCACTCGAGAATTTCAAACAACTATACGACTTCTGCTATACGTGTCAATTTACCCATTACTCGTTTTTGTGAATCTTGATTAAGTATTTCGCGTAATAGTTACTCTGAATATTGTTATATTATAACTACTATGTAAAATTAAAAAAAAAATAAAAATACACAAGTCAGTATATTTTTATTTGCACTGTATTATTTGAGATAGTTTTCGCTTGAATAGGTAGTATTTTACTCTCGAATCTACGGTAAATCCTATTTAAACATGCACATTCTCTGGATAATTTATATTTTAACAATAAAGGCTCTCCCGAGACTCGTGGCGTTATACCTTATATTAAATGTTACACCGTCAATGTGTATAGTGTGAATACAAGTTTGCCAAAGCAATTTAAAAATGCATACCAACTGCAGTGCATTTGAATAAAATGCGCCTATATATTAATGCTCTAGACAAAAATATCGGTGTGTATATAAAGTAGCAATAAATAAAGGTTATACATTGCACAATGCAAATATCACTTATTATATTAACAGCATAAATTGTTTGAATAGAAAAAAAAAAAGTTAATTTCGTTATAATTAAAGCGATAACAATAAAACACGGTTATAACTACCCGACAGAATGTAACCTGTCCTGCAGTAGTTATCCATAATACACAGAACCCGTTTACTTCGAAATTTATTGACGCAAAGCCCCGGACCTAATACTTAACCATTGATTTGTGAGTAGTGAGTGCAAATAGAATACGTTTTTCTCAATGCATACAGCCGTTTAGGAAATTTGTATTTGTGTATGTGTTTCTATGTATCGAATGCCCACCGAGTTTACCTCACTTTTCTTTTACGCGCGTTTAAACATTATAATAGTCTTACAAAATAATTGTAACGAGCGAACGTTATACGATGCACACATACATATAGTACATGCTATACGTATCAATCCGTTTACTGCGAGCACGTTGAAAACTATAATAGCGTAAAGCGGTAAATATAATTACAAAATACTTAAATCAACTCGAACGATTTACAATAATACTCCATCATTCGGGACTATTTAAAAACGAGGGACGCGGTGTTGGTTGGTTAGGTGGATAGTGCGGGGACGGTTTTGTTCGTACCCGAACGACATTAAACTCTGTGGCACCAACCGTCACGTGTGTATGACAATATAATATATTATATTCCCGACGTCGCACAGAACTATAATACCTACATGTGATAAAATGCACAAGTTAAATATAACAAATAATACGAAGTAAAACGTATACGAGTATATTTACAATGATAACAATAACAATATATAAATTTAATCGAATATTTTAGAAACAAAACTATATATTCATAGGGGCCACGAGGGAAGGGGTCGCAAGGGGAGCAAATTTTAAACAATAACAACTGTAAACGGCTAGGTTTTTCCGAAATTCTCATTTTAATTTTTAAATAAATTTTATAACCTTTATAAAATAGTTCCACGTATCAAATAATTTAAGCGTTATTTTGAAATCGGCGTAAACTATGTACGATGCACCTCCCCCCCCCCCCCTGAAACAGCATTCCCAGCGGCGCCTATATTTATGTACGTATATTGTATTCTCTCGCCTAGCTGCGGGAAGCTACACAAAAAACCGATACGATTGCCAGTGCGACGGTTTTCGCCAATCGCCAACTTCGGCTATTACACTATAGACACAGCTAGCGCGGTTACCGATCGCCGCGGCCTTTATCGTCTTCGTCTGGTCGTAAAACAGTATTTACGTCGGTCGGCGTGTGCGTTTCACGCAGCTATAGCGAAGAGCAGCCGCCGTCGTCGTCGCGGATTACGGCAGAAAACTTTTGCGCATAAATGTGCACACACGAGCGCTAACACGCCTGTACTGTATGTATATATATTATATATATATATACGTATACATGTATGACGTGTGTAATACAGCCGAGTTCTGCGTGTGTCGGCGGCGGTCGGCGTTGTACGAAAAATTAATATTACGGTCACCGCCCGACAACGACCCGCGACGACTATATATATATATATATATACCGTCAGCTGCGGTCTCTCGCGCGTACAGAGCACGCGCACTGCACCACACACACACACGCGCTACCTTGCCCACCCCGGCAATACGCCCACGTGTGCGTACGCGGCTCACGAGTTGACATGTCGGCCCCGTTGTAGACGTAATGGATGGGCCTTTGTGTGTATACCCGAGACTAAGTCGGAAAATAATTAATTTTTTCGCCCGAAAACGTTCAACCGTTTGTAATCCGCGCGTCCCTTTATTTTCACCGCCGCCGCCGAAACGCGTACGGCAGGGTTGGGGGTGTGTGTGTGTTTGTGTGTGGGAGAGAGAGAGAGAGCTATATATATATATATATATGTAGAGACACAAACAATAATATTAAGACGCCCCGAGCGCACTGGGCTGCCACATCATCACCGGTCGTATAAGCATAAACCTTTTTTGTTTTTACTTACGTATAATATGCGTCCAAACGTCGCGGTTAATGTAATTCCTTTAAAACGCTAGTTGATTAAATCGATTGCGCGCGCGCGCGCCCGTGATTCTCGTTCTGGGCCCAGTGCCCACGACTGAAAACGGATTATTTCAATATATAATTCTAATGTCTGATACAGTGGTTTCCAGACTTTTTTAAACCCTTGCAGGCAAAAATTTCATTTTCGGTCTTTATTAATTTTTTTTGTTACGTATAAACATTAAATTATACGAGTTTAAATTTGTTTTTATACATGTATTATCGCGCTATTTGTATTGAGTACAATATTTATTATTGATTAAGAACATTTAATGATAAACGAGTGCTCAATGGGCGTCACAAATATCGTATTTAATTTTTATAGGAATAGTTTACAAAAATGCCCACGATATTTTACGATATTTCTTCCTTCACAAACATGAGTGTTTTTTGTTTCTTATTTATCATGTTGGGCTAAAAACCCCTGTCTGCGATGATATGAAGTTGAGAATATAGTTAGTATTTTTATAGATATTTTTTTTCAGAAATATATATTCCGAACTTATTAGAGGTAACCTAATTCTGCAGCGTTCAATTATTTTTGACTGAACAAACATTTTTTTTTCGGCAAGTTTAAAATTAAACCAAGTCACTTATACATTGAAAATATTTCTTAGCCAATTGTAAATTTTAGTACTTAAACTAGGAAAATATGTATTGACCTTTACTTGATAAAATATTATCATCGTTAACTAGTTTAGCAGCATAGAAAAATACGTAGTATATTCTATGATAATCTAGATTAATTTTAGTTTTCAATGTTTAAATGTTAACATTTTTTCTTTCAAAGCGATAATTTTGTCTGGTGTTAAAATATTTTCATTGGCATTTTGTATATTAAAATTTAGTTTGTTGAGATTCTCAAACCAATCAGTTAATGATACTAACTTTTTCTACCGAAAAATAAAAAATTAATTTTCTTCCATGTTTAAAACTATAAATAACTTCTTTATAAAATTAATTTTAAACTCGTTATAAGATATTGCTGCTCAAAATCCATCACACTACGTTGTATGATTTCAATCTTTTAGTCTAAATTCATCTTTCTATAATTATTTTCAAATAGTTTTTATTTAAGAGAACAGCTCTTGTAAACATTTATGATTTTTATAACATAATGAAATATATTTTATAAATCACTTATTATAGATTTTTTAATAAAAAACTCTTTATGAAAGAATCAATGGACGAAAATAATTATAGAATTTTTTACTTCACAAAAAAAAAAATGAAACCTTTAATTGAACTGGTTATTGAAGGTGTTCTATCAGTATAGATTCCGATTTCATAATAAATGTATGTTCATCAAAAACTTTAAAACATCTACACTTCTTGTTGTTTTAAGCAATATTTTACAAAAAAAAGTTTTCGTTAATATCGTCATCAACCACCATGCATACAAAAACCAAAAGTTCTACTTTTTTACTTATACTTGTAATTTCCTCTCCTTGTAATGCAAACTTGAAAAAATGACGTAAGTTTTTGAATAGTTTCTGCCCGATATCTTCGAATATGTGGTTTACACGTATCATCAGAATAACTTATTCGCTGTTTTAATCGAATACTTTGTTCTGAAAGTATTTGTATCAATTTCTTTATGTTTATCGAACATGATAATTCTACCATTAAAGCCTACGATACACTTACCGTGATCTCCGATCGATCATTTATAAATGTATTCAGGGAATATTTAAAAGTTGTAATATGCTGTTTTGTTGATATCAACGATATTCGTACTATTGTACAAGGTTACATACAATTCAAGATAACAAATTTAAAAACTATTAGATAGATAAATTAAAATATTATCACAATTTATTAATATAGTTGTTTTTCTTTTTATTCCTATACAATTTTTTGTCAAATCATTAAATTGATGTGTTAATTTAAGTCGGGTCGTGTGTACCATCTGAGATGACGAGTACAGTAATATTATTTGTGATGCAAGCACAACCATAATCATTGAACGATCTGTTCGTTATGCTTGGTTTAAATCGGTGTTTACAATAATTATCTTGATTTTCAAAAAATCGTGCATTTTTGCCATTTGTTTTTATTCGATCCAAGAGCACGCACAATATTATACTTTAAACATGGTTGTCAGCAGACACCAATTTTTAATCCCTATTATGATGCAGATCGGATCTCGCAATATTGTGCTGCTCTTCTCTCGTTAAACACGTTCAATAATGCACAGGAAATGTGTTTCAAAAGCTTCGTGTTGTACAAAGACACTATAAATCCGGTCGGTTGGGCTATAAAATACTTTTGGATTATGTATTGTATTTACAAAATCGTACCAAACGCGTAATCAGAAAAAAAAAGCTTTGTTATAATATTATATAATAGAAAATTACTAACGCGATTATACCCAAATAATGTTACCATATTCGTTACTTTTCATTATTAATAGTTATAACTTACGTCAATAAAAGCCATTGTAACTTCGAACATGGTTTAAAACTACCTACACGTTTGTTCAAAAACATTATAAATTTAACTATTAAAATAGAGTGCAAACATTCGACCAACAGTTTATAGAATATACTTTGATGTTTAACGTTAACATTGCATTAATTTTGGTCAAAAGCTAGTCTGAAGATAAACAAAAACCGGACAGGATATAGGGCACTAGTCTGAGTGGTCTCGCCTTGGATCTACCTACGTTATATATTATAAATGTATGGTGTTTAGTAAATTTCAATGTACAATAAATATCCATTTGATATGGAAGAGTGACATTTTGCAACGTTTGTCAAATGTTTATTGGTAGATTTTGATTATTGAAAAAATTTAAAATTTCTCATTCAAGTACCTGAATATTTTTCCCTTCTAGTATCTTAGTACTAATAATATGAAAACCACTGTACAAACATATAAATTTCCTAATTTTTCTACCCATGGTCAAATATACTTAATATCGTTAATTATGTTTATTATTAAGAAAAACGATGATCACCATCGTGATACCTACTCGTGTTGGCCATAAATAGCATACATTTTTATCAGGAAAATAAATTGTTTTTAAGAGGGCAAAGATCAAAAACTACGTATTTACCTTACTAACAATAACCTGATATTTAATACCACATATTATATGAGGTATCATATTTCGTACCCGTTGTCATTAAACTGGAGTAATAAGTCCCAGGTGAAAAATACCTCGAATCCTATTTATAGTTGTTTTTCTTGTGTGATTTTTTATACTTTAGATTATGATATACGAAAATTATCTGTTATAAAAGTTACGGTATCGAGTACACACATTTATACTTTTTACTTCAAAAACCGTTATCGTGTGAAATTTAAAATTTTAGGCAATATTGAACCTAAATATTCTTTGAAGTTAATCGATTTATGTAGATTTGTAGATTTTTCCAGATTTCAAACGAGATATTATGATAGTTTGAATACATCCATAGAGATTTTTTTAAATTACTATCATTTCAATAAAATTATAAAAAAATTAATAAATAATTGGAAAACTATACTTATATTAACTATTTAGATAATTATCTGTTATTATATCATAAATATATGTGTTTTATATATATTTGAGAGTATATAATGCATAATCAAATTTTATACTGTTATGAATAGTAAAAATCCAATTTTCAACTTTAAATCTGGTTTCTGGTAGTAAGTTGGATCTAATTGGTACATTGCAGGGATGAGAAATTAAGCAAAAACGGGAATATTTAAGCAAAATTCGATTTTGAAAAAAAAAAAATATTAAGTATTATTATACTTAAGTACATAGATAGTTTTAAAAATGTCAATCTTTTATAAAATATTAAATTAATTATTGATTTATTATATACAATAACATTTTTGTTTTTTTATTTAAAAGTTTGAATTTTTAAAAAAAAATCATCATGATAACAAAACTATATATATCACGTTAAAAATGTATAACATTTTCAATTTTAACACAATATTATATAACTTAAAAATTGTATTAATACAGATTCCTGATAAGTATTTTTTATTGGATATTGTGTAATATACTAATATTACATACAATTTTTATATTTTAAGGAATTGATGTTTTGATGAAATTCCAATGATTGGGTATTTTAACAATTTTAGTTATTTTTTTGTAATTCAAAAAAATATTACTTTTAAGGAATTGATGCTTTAATATCGCAATCTAATATGAATAATGCAGTTTTAAAAATATTTAGATTAATATTAAATTATGTATACGAAGAACCTTTTCTCACTGATACTATATGTACGTCTACTATTACTGACTAATATATGTTGGTAAAAGCTATATAAAAAAAAAATATATATTTTATTTAAATAAAATGATAAAATAATTTAAACAATGAGATGATAAATGCAATTTATTATTTTTATTTTTTGTAAAAATATAATAGTTCAACCAAAACATGTCATATGTTATAAGAAAAAAAAAGTGCCTAACAATAGCGTTCAACCCATATAAATAAATAATAAATATAAAATAAAATATCCTTATAAATAATATGGATCGACTACGTTCAATCTATCATTGAATTAAAATTGAACACATCCATTACAGTTACCAACTCCACGAGAACACTAGACGTCTATAATAATACACAGCAGACCGACATTTCCGATTTTTCGTATATTGCAATTTGCAATACATCTTGTCGTTTTGTAATATTTTATCGAAAAGTTATTTTATATTGTAATAATTGTAACGATCAATACTCTATAGATAACTATTAATTCAAAATTTCGATCGTATAAGCTTTTTACATTCTATCGCGAAACAGTATTTAATCATTTTAGTGAATGTTTGATGAAAAATAATCATTGAAAGCTCATCACTCGTATGTATCGTGCGTCATGCATCACTTTAAATCAAAGAAAATAATAATAACACAACTCTTGCGCTTACATAATATCTGATATTCAACTATATAATATTTGTTGTTGGAAGTACTTTTGGTGAAGTTTTTTTTTTTTCAGTGTTAAATTTCTAAAACCCATCGCATAACGATATCATAACAGACATCGATAACGACCGTGTATTTCAATCGTTTGCCGTCGGTACGCATTAATAGTTTCTATAATTTTAGTTTATCTCTATTCGCTTATTATTTACACAAAATTCGCGTATCGTCTAAATATTATTAGAGTGTAATATCGATTTCCAAATTATTCTAATAAATAACCGTCATAATATTATAGTGTTTCGATAGATGATCTTCTGTCAGTATTCGCCTGCAACTCTCTGTAATTATGTACTTATTTTACACGCTAAACGAAAAAAAAAAACGTGTGTGTATAACTATTATATATTTTCAACACCGCTATATAATAATGTTGTAGTGTGTGTGTGTGTGTGTGTGTGTGTGTGTGTGTGTGTGTGATACTATCATCGTATGCTTTATGCCGGATTTAAATCGTACGTGTACGGAAACTGGATTATAAATACAACACATTATTTTATTTATGTCTGACTAATGAACGACTGTCGATTTATCGCTAAAACAAACACAATATTCGCGTTGTGCTCACCCCGCGGTGCAGGAATATTGCCGTAATCGCGCACGTATCGCCTAAGCTTCGGCAAACACCGCTGAACACCGAATATATGTGACCATTTGGGAATTTCAACAATGCGACGTTTCCGACCGTATAACGCGGGTAGGTACCTCGTACACTCACTCTGTCTGTCTGTGTCTGCCTGTCTGTCTGTCTATCTCTGTCTGTCTGTCTGTCTGTCTGTCTGTCTCTCTCTGTCTCTCTGTCATCGCGATCCGTTTATACACGGTAACACATTATTATGCATATTATATACCTACGAGTATAGTGTGTGTGTGATCGCTGCAGAATATCGGATAAAGCCATGGAATCGTAAAGATGTCGCTTTAGAATAATAATTAAACAAGCGACTATAATTTAGTATAATACGTATATCGTGTGGCGGCGATATCGTATACGCCAGCGTTTCCCAAACTTTTTCTTCTGATAAAAATTAAAATAAAAAACAAGTTTTTTTAAATAGCATTATAGACCATTTAGGCCCTTTTCTGTCAATATTATAAAATTCTTCCACTCCTCTCAGATTTCTATGCAAATATGGCATTAACTCCTGAATATCTCTTTTGACTACGTCCAACCAACGCTGCTTCGGTCTACCGCGAGGTCTTTTCCCGTTCAAGTTATTTACGAGTACCGTCTTGACAATACTGTTATCCGCTCTCCAAACGTGATCTGTCCACTCCAATATTGCGCCTTTTACAAATCGTACTATACTTCCTTTACCATATAATTGTTGTACCTCAAGGTACCCTAAAGTGATCTCAAACGCGTATAGAATTATTATAGAGGTATATCTCTCTTGGATGTTGGATATAAGGTTCTGTCCATGTGTATCCTACGAAGAATACAAGATATGTCGGAGCGAGTGATTGGAGATTACCAGTGTGGTTTTAGGAAGGGGAAGTCAACGATAGATCACATATTACGAAAAATACTAAGTAAAAATTGCGAATATAATAAAAATATCCATCATCTAGTATTTGTAGACTTCGAGCAAGCATAATATGACAGTATAATTCGGAATAAACTATGGAAAAATCTAACAATTCTAACTAAAATAGTAAACTAATTAAAAACAATAATAAATAACAATACTAAATCGATTGCTTTATTTTCTGAATTGAACTTAATTTACTTTCGTGGACCTCCTCTGGTATCCGCGGACCACGGTTTGAGTATATGCGAAATTCGAAAAAACTCCGAGACAATATTGTATAGTGCGTCTTACCGCGAGTCAAGACGCGCGTTGTCGTCGCGAAATTCCTCTTTTATTCGATACTGCTGCCGGTATAGTGTATACGTGTATGAGCATAAAACGTGTTTACAAGATAGCAGTGGTTTTAACGTTTTATTTATTTCGCCGATAAAACGACAACGGTACGCCGCAGATAAAGTTCACCACTACTGCAGTTTATGATAATATGAGCAGCGTTTGGCCGTCGCGTTATTATGAGTATATATTGTGTCGTCGTCGTCGTCGTCGTCGTCGTAGTGTGTTTTCGCGCGCGCACATCGAGTTTAATAGGCAGATTTGCGCTTGCTCGTATAACAGAACACGACCGAGAAAATGTGCGTATACGCTCCACACAGATCGGCGGCGTTATAGGTTAAGTATATAAGCTTCCCGGTATTCGTTTCCCCGTGGTGTATATAATAATAAATTATATATATATATATACATGGATGTTTGGCGGAAGCCAGTTTGCGATAACGCCAACTCGTGCGGATCATATTATATTAACAAACATTATATCATTATATGCATAAATACGGGGTTGGGCAAGATGCCGAGAAAAAAAACTGTCTTCAAACATCGTACAAGACACTGGATAAAACATCCAGATAAGCGTAAGCGGTACTCCTAAAAATTCGTCCGATATTTTCAAATATACCTTACCTACATAATGTATATAAATAAAAAAAAAAAAGAAATTAAACATTTTCATCAGTTTCGAGTCACACTAGCAATTTATTATAATAAATAACACTTAGGTGCCGTGTTTGTGTGATTTTTAGTCGCTAAAAAGCATATACGTATTTATTGTACGACTAAAACACTTTAGAATAAAATAACTCTACACGATTATATTGTGACAGCTTAAAATGATTAATACAGAAATTACTTAAAAGTATATTCCTGTTTTTTTTTTCTAAGGATTTTTAAGTTTTATTTTATTTCAAATTACACACTAAAAACTCAACGCAATCAAACATCAAACATGTATTATTCGTGTTTTTTTAAAAAACAGTATATTTTAAATATTAATTATATTGTTATAAAATCTTGATTATCCTGTAAAAAACTATTTTTTCAAACACGTTTACTCACAAGTATTATTAGAGTGAAAAAACTTTTTCGCGAGCAACACGCACACCATAGTATTGTATATTATGTTTACTTAAAATGTTACAGACGCAGACCCGTCAGATCGGTTTAAATATAAATATAATAAACACTGCACCATTGCATGTTATGAACTAATGTGACACGTGTACCTACTGTACCTACACAGTAAAAAGTGTCGTGTTTCAAAACGTTTGATAAGCGAAAATTTCCACCTAAGTCTAGTTGTAACTCATATAATTATGTATTTATTTTCATATATTTTTATTAATTTTATACATTAAATTGTATAAATATTTTACTGGAATAATACATAAAATTAATCCATCCCTTAAAGCTAAGCTTTCGGTGGGATAAATGAGTTATTAAATTTCCGTAAATTTATATTACAGTTTAAAATTATTAAGCTATTTACATATATAATTTTTACAATATATCCATAATAAGAACTTAAAATTAGAGTTCATCTAATATAATATGTTATTATATGATATGCTTATATTAAATACATATAGTTAATGTCTCACAATCAATACGTATGTAAAACCAATATTTTTGAAACATGACTTTGAAAAATGTTTACTGAGTCAACTCTCCTTTCAAAACAAAATTTAAAAAATACATTACTTTTACTCTTTATATGAACATTTTTTTTTCGAGATCATGGATAAGTACCATAATAGCTTACTAATTTTATATTTTAGAGGTACACAGTGTATACTACACACAACACACTGATATAAATTGTTCTTTTGCAAAAACCACAAATGAAATGCACACACAAAGGTAAGTTGGAAATATTATCAATTCACCGTCGTCCGCCCCTAAAAAGCAACTCTGAATTATTATGATAGTCGACGAGTATTATAAGACTAATTAATGTAAATATTCTATATTTGAATTTAAAAAAATGCTATTAATATGTACTATAAGTGATCGTGTAAGTCTTTAAGTGCAATCGTATTTAGAAGTATGCGATGTGCATAGTATATGCATATAAATACTCAATAAAATAACGTGTATTAGACGAACGGAGTGGTATTTCACGGGCTAATATTATAATGTATAACACACATTTAAACAGCGAATTCAGCTCGATCGGAATATTTACATTTTTAACGCGTCAGTGTCGGGAACGAAGTAGACATAACTGCACACACATTGACACGCCGAGCAGAGGATTGTCGGAGTCGCGAGACGTCGCGGACACCCGACCGACACACACCAGCTATATTGTCGCCGCAGCTGCTCACCAAACGTCGTTCGGTGAAATTCGTGGTTTCCGAAAGACGCGCAGTGGTCATTCCGGTATACAGTATACGACGTTATTGTCATCGAACGACAGGACGTGGTATTATCAATTAATTGATCGACAGACCGCATATCCGATTACGGCGGCTGCGTGAAACCATAATGTTTATCGTCACCCCCCGAGTACTTTCTACTAGGGGGGGGGGAGGACTGGTCCACCGGCCGGCACGCAACGGCCGGAACGGTCGAAGAGAAGGGTGCCAACGACGACAAAAAGGTCTATATATCTCACCCCGGGGCCACCGAGATGGCGGACTTAAGGGCGGTATTTCTATATATTTCTGTACAGTATATATAATATTATATACGAAACACATAATAACAATAATAATATATACGCGTGTACGCCAACTGTAACGTATATACGTGTATGTATATATATTTATATATATATAACCGCCGCACAATATAATAGCCCGCCGGCGATACGGGTCCGCGGAGACGTGTCCGGTGTCCGGATGAGCACATCTGCACGGTTCTGGAAAATTTCGCACCACTCCCGCGGACGGGCGGACGTCTGCCCTGACCTCCGACGACGCGAGAATAAAGCCCGTTTCCGAAGTCCGCGGAAAAAATGCAACGCGAATCCTGCGATCGCGCGAGTTTTTTTTATCGATCCGCCCGCCCGCGTTATAAATATTATTGTTGCGTTATCATTACATGCGTATACGCGTAGTCGTACACCATATTATTACTATACTACTACAGCGGTTATCTCGGGTATTCTTCTTTTCTTTTTTTTTTATCTCTACGTATATTATAATGTTCTATATATATATCATCTACGCACGTGCGCATAGGTCTTGTTTATCGGGTACTTACCGCGATGGCCCATATCGTCGTCGCGTTGTTATAACAATAATATTACACGCTAGTCGCGTTCTACATAATGTTTTCTCGTCCTCTCGTCTGCTCTCTCCGGGGAGACACTCCTTTCGCCAACGTTTTTTTTAAACGGGTAGCGCCCAAATCATAAACGCTCACACTACCTGCGTATATTATCATATTATTATTATTGTTAGACGGACAGGTGATGGCACGCGCGTTCGTCTAAACGTGCGCATGATATTATGCGCGTAATTAATTGGAAGTTTATCGATTAAAATTGCCGTCTCATCTCACCGTAATTATTGCGTTCAAAACGTTTTAGGGTCGATATAGATTGCAATATTGCGTTCGGTTATTTTCGGGGTTGAACGGTTACAGGTAGACCGGTATTACGCCCTTAATAGTCGTCGATCGTTTACATTTAAAGTATTATGTACAAATAATAGTGTATAATGTATTATTTAAATACAACTTTATCTGCTTCCCATGTAGTATAGGTTTAATACAATATGCAATAATGAACATTTGTAATATTCAAATACGATAACTGACAATTGTACACAGACAAATAACTAATACTCTATATCCTCATTGTGTTACCCCGTAAGTATACGGCGTATACAGTATGTTGCCTTATAACGAAACAATTGGTTCGATAAATAGCTAACAATTGTGAAAAATTCATTGCGTCTAGGTATTATATACTTCGTAAATCCATAATAATTGCATTTCATTAAGTCCCGATAGTATGTAATGTATAGTATGTAAGTAATGGTTAAAATCGGATAGTAACTTATTTTAAATGCGTGCAGTATGTATATGTATACACATATGACATATGTATGTTATCAATACATAAGTTTTAAATTATAGTTTATTTATAATAAATAATTAAATTTTAAATGTTTTTAAGCTGGACAAAATAATAAATTGTGTTCGTATTTGAAAATAATATATTTTGTATATTGATGGTATAAAAATAAGGAGCGCAATGCTGGAATATGGTCGTAAGCGCAATCGTTAAGCCGACCCTAAATTATGGATTTTGTTTTGGGCTCAACTAGTCTATACCCAGCGATGTTATGCGTGTGGGTGTTTGTGTGTTTTCTATTGTTTGTAATACGTGCTGTCTACGTATATTATTAACTAGCCGGGAATAATTACGTGATTGAAAAACGAAAATTAATTTCTGCTTTGCATATTTTAGTGAACACAGCCGTAAGTATAAGTAGATACCTACAAGCATCATTAATATCTAAATGGCTACATGCATAATATATGTATTTTTTTTTAAATTTAAACGCGCACGCAACGCGGTGGACGGGTTGTTTAAAAAAAAACTATCGACACGTGCGCCGTTTTCCAGACATCTATAATAGCGAACCGCGATCCACACAACACACACGTTCATAAATTTATAATAATACGGTATAACGTTTTCCGCTTTTCTTCCGAGGATAACGTACGGTATATGATATACACGCTTTTACGACGGAATTAATCTCTCTACTCCGTCGACGTAGACACGTGCCCGTCTACACGATAATATTATAATACCGATGTACTATAATATATTATATAGCTGTGTGTGTATGACGCGGCTTAAATCGTACAATATGAAGAAATCGTGATTGCGGCACTGTCTCGATAATACCGTGCACAGCTACGTATATATAGTGATCGTGTAATTCGTTGACGTCTGACACGTTAAAAAAAGTCGTATGTGGTCAGTCGTCGTCCGCCCGGGCTGAGTGTTAATCCTGATCGATTATTTATTAGGACGACAGTCGCGTTCGATGTTTTTGTATCTGTTAATCCGTCGTCAAACCGCGGGACGCATTCGTACATTTCTTATATATTTTATTTTTCTCCGTCTGTGGACTTACGAGACGACGTTTGTCGTAATGTAATCGTACAGCTCGTCGCGGGATTAGAGAAGATAAAATATATATATATATATAATACCACACAATACCGCCGACGACGACGAGTTCGTGCACGAACGTTATCATGTCGATGTTTACATGTCATATTTTTTCGTTTTATCTATTAAATTATACTTGACAATCAATCGGTTTGAGTCGGATAATAATATAACCCGCTCTATTGTATCCATCGAAAACGTATACGTTTGTTTTTGTTTTTGTATTTCAGAAAACAACAAACACGACAATGCCCCTCTGCTATAATAATTATTATTTCTTCTATATTATATTGATTATTTTCTATATTATTGTTATTATTTTGAAAATGTGTAATAAACATTTTACTCGCATCGCAATACGTATTGCATTGTGTGATGTGTGTATACATCCTCGCATATTAGGCGTGTCTAGTGAAAACGTTGAAAGTTACTGTTTCGACGACCTTTCTCGGAAAACACAGTCAACGAGCAAAAAGTTCTACGACTAGTTCTGAAAACGTATCACCACTACAATTATAATCGTACGGCCGAAACGGTAATGAAACTTGTTAACGTTTTGCCTACAAAAGTTGGACCATTTTTTATGTTTATTGATCTTTTATTATTATAACGACGTATCCGTCTACAGCGGTCTCTCGGACCGTGTTCCTATATAATATATGTATATTATATCAGTGGTTTACCTGTGGAGGAGGCAATGTAAAAATCGCAACAAAAATCTTAAATTGCATTTTACAAAAATTGATCTGCCCCCCCCCCCCCATAAAAAATTCCTGGCTACGCCGGTGCCGTTATAGCTGTTTTGAAACAACCACGTCGACGGGGAGTTTCCCGAATGCGTCCCAAAAAAAGAAGGTCATATTTTTGACATAGCTTTAGTGCGTCCCGATTAATTTATAGTTACCCAGGGTGGACTATACAAAGAGGTGAACTCGCTTACACCCCAAAAATGTTTTGTGGTTCTTATTAATGACCCACCGTTGCCAGTGCTTCACGATCATAGCTGTAAAAAATTAAGTATCCATTACGTATTATATTTGTAGACTTGAATCACAATATTCGATCGTCAAACATGTATCTTAAATAAGTAGGTACTTGTATAGCTGTGGACCGCGGACGCACTCGGCTTATAAAAAAGGTAAAAATTAAAAACGGGACGCTCTCGGGGTATCCCCCGTCGACGTTCGACGTAGACGCATCATCACGAGATATCACAATATAAATAATAATATTCGAGTGTATCGAACCCGTGCCGGTGTCCGTAGTGTGTATATGGTAATAATAATATATTGCTTGTTATTATTACATATTATTATACTTCACGTGTGCTGTGCGTACGCGTAAATAATAACGGTAATAATGTATTCATCGTTTTCGCGCCGCGTCTCGGTCGGTTCGAGGGTGGAAAAAAATGGCATAATATTTGTCTTTGCCGGGTTTTTGAGTGGAGTATAATACGTATACGCTGTTCTCTGCACAGGTCGTGCGAAAACAAAAAAAGCGGTGCGAACGACCGCGTCTGTATATACGTATAGTAATATGAACACGTGCGGGCGACTCGCACCGACGCCAATGCACACCATATTATATTTTTTAATATACGCGCCGGTCCTACGCGAACCATTTATTTAACCATATATATATGCACATATTGGTAGGTAGGCGCGAGTTCGAACGACGACGGACGCGGAAAACACGCCGATCGCGTAATTTATGTCGTGTCGTGCGTATGTGCGTGTGCTCTGTTGTTTTTAACGGAAAAAAAATCCAAACGAAATAATATGCTCTCTCGTGCTGCTCGTCCTACGCCTATTTATTATTTTTTTTTTCCTCCCCTTTCAGCGAGCCCATCACTCTTGTATATATACACGCGCAGTAGTCGCGGCGGTACATTATTCGTATAGTCTGTTTCGTACACTTTTCGGTCCCGTTCTATTGATGACGAACGACCAGTGCAATAATAATAACAATGACACGGTCGTCCGTCCGCAGACCGTATCGTAATTCACGATATCATAATAATATCATATCATATTATTATTATATATCGAATTCGGTTTTCGATCGCTTTTGACGAAACGTCTCTTTGTGTTGTCGTAATTGATATTATATTATTATTATTTCGTACGGCGTCGTCGTCGTGTGTTGTGAGTACTTGTGACAGCAGTACATACTGCAGTTCCATACGACTCGAACGTCATTGAATTCGTGGGCGTTCGGTCGTTATGAATAAGGTCTTACGGAAAAGATTGAAAGAAAAAACAATATTTCGTTATTGAATTCCTGCCAATACGAGCTAATACTCAAGTGTTCGCCAACCGAACGGTTTTCTCTATCATAGAAAATCATATTATAATATCATGTTCTATGTTATTACTGTTGTTGTACGGTTAAACGAAATACAAATATTATAATGTTTATATATTATTCACGATAATACGATAATATCACTTCTCGGTCTGTTCGGATCGGCTATGACCACGCAATTAAATAAATGTAGTTTTGTTTGTTTAATGTATACACTATATATACACATAATATAGTACGGTGTATATTATTATGTACGGTTTATGTAGGTGCACGGTAACTATATATAGCTGTATAATAGGTAAGGAAGAGGGTCAGACAATATTTGATCCAACATAAATCGCAAACTATATCAATTAATCAGTACTATATTAATAATTTCGACGATCCCGCGCGCGTTAAGTAAATACTTATTCTCTTCCGATTTATTGATCTTCTAATAACGGAAAACGTGCTTACCTAGTATATTATACTACATGTGCTATTTTAAATTATAATATTATAGAGCACTCGTATTAGATCAAAAAGCAACGCAATTTAAAACGGATTTTATTTAGAAAAAACATCCCCAAATAATATCGTAGTATATCTATATAATAATATGTAGGAATGTTCAAATTATTTTTGAAGTATTGCGGAGTGTGTTGATTTGCTCAACACGTAAGACTCAGAGTTGAATTGATAATAAAAAATAAATCTGGAGTCATTGTATTTTTTTTTCTCTGGGATAGATCAATAAATGTTAGGTTAAGATCTATATACAAAATTAAACCTAGTAAGAGACGTGCACTTCTCTAAAATAAATATAGGAAGTGTAATAATTATAATGGGTTGCCTCTTTCGTTAAGCCATATTCTTTCTAATGTAAGATACTCTCTGCGGGTTTTCTGAACGAAGAGGTCGTACGACTGGAATGCATTTAACTATGCATTTATACTAGAGGCATGGGTAAAATGTTCGAATCACACTCTCGTTAGACTGTCGGTAGTATATTTCACTGGATTTTAAATTCCGGCCAATACCTATACGCCGCTATATATTATATGATATCAATAGTCATGCGATTAAACAATAATTTTCCACAGTAGCGTTATAAATGTTACGATATAACACGAACTATGTACAATCCGTGAACGGAATACCGAATTTACAGTAAACCGCATACATAATTTAATTATTATATTCAACACACATGATTTGGTGCGAATGTGGCAATAACAGTTTGTGTTAATTACCGAACGAATCGAACTGTATACCGCACAACACATAGTGTGTCATATTGCACCCCGTACTAAAATTGAAAACCTAATAATAGCTATAATAGTGAGTTTACCATATACCGGCCGTTGTTCTATTAACTCGATAGAAGTCATATCGTTGAAAGATTACAACGAAAATGTTTAAGTTTTGCTGCTTACTAGCTGAAAACCGATCACGAGCGTGTTGCTCCGGTGCGCGGAGTGGAGTAGTACGGGGTTACCCCGCAAAATGTTTGTCCACTACTCCGCTTGTTTAAACTTTAAATACTCGTAAGTATAACTCATAAACTGCTTGCACTAAATTCGGATTTTATGTATCAAAATACTCTGGAAATTATTCTGCTTTGGAATATGAAATTAAAAACTATGTTGTCATTCAAAAAATTCAAAAACTTAAAAAAATATATTTTTTTAATAAAAACGTTGGTTTTTAACAACGTGAAGCTATGTAAAAAAATGTTTTCAAAAACATGAATACTTTTTGAAATGATGAGCGTTTTATGATAAAATAATCACCCTGTATGTACCTATAAGGTATTCACAATCTCCAGTTAATAGGCAAACTCAGACCACTGTGAAGCGGTGCCTACGATTTGCATTAAGTAGTTGTTATTATACATAGTATTATATTTAACGTGTAAGTCGTCTGTACTTGGGCTGCGGCCCGTCAAGTGAAAAAAAAAAGTTAATTTTACACGATTATAATAATATCGTATTATACACCGAGTTCGATTAACGCGAATGCTTGGATCGTTGCAGCAGTATTCGTCCACAGTATTATTAACGGTTCTTGAGCCGAATGGTTTCGTGCAGTGCTTCGCTACACATCCGTCCTGTATGCGAATTGCGCGAGGTTATCGGATATATTTTTATAAATCAAATAAATCGTACACTTGCGACCGTGCCAAATAATATGTCGTGAGCGAGTCGGTCGTCGAGAACGGCGGAATATATACGTTCAAAATCATTTAGTTTAGGATCTAAATTGTTTTATACGGCAATAACAACAACAAAACTGCGTACAATATAAAGTTAAATACTTTCATTCGTGAAATATAAACACATAAATAAATAGAATATATAGTGTGCTCGTACGATGGAAATATTTTAATGGTGCTCACGTTCCGTACGATATGTGTAACATGCTGAACAACCACTCGAATACTGCAGCAATATTGTATATATATATATTATTATTATTATAACTGGTCTCGCCCATTGCAGTGCGAATAAATCAATCGATCTAATCGAATAATATTATTACTTAATGCACATTGTTAAATATGTATCGTTTCGACGACCGTTATTTTGCCTATGCATACCTAAACATTCCGAATTCTACACATAATTATCATGTCGTTGTCGAGTGAGCATCAAGTCGACGTAATTATTTTTCATTAACCTAATGGGGAGGAGGGGGGGAGATATGACGGAAATGTTAGATTTCACATTTTTGCGTTATACCGTTCTGTATTTCTGTCAGAAATTTTCCAATACGTGATATAACACAATTTAGACGATAATAATAATTGTAATATTTACCATAGATAATAATTTAGTGGGAATATTATATGACAGGTAACGTAATATATTACCACATATATTATCCGCTGTGTGTTTTATTCAGTTTTTTCGAGTGAAACATTTTTCACCCGCACGTGTAGTCTCTGTCTGTACAAACGCATAGTAAGGCGAATTTGACGTTAAGAGGACGCCACACTCGCATGACTCGCTGTTTCCTTTGTATACTGACGTACCTACGACGTGAAGATTTTTTTGTTCAATAGAACCAAATTTCTATGTTTACTTTTAATATTTGAATGACATTACTCATTATCTAACATAAAGGTAAGAACATTATCTATGTCTTCCCGAACGTTTTAAAGGATATTTTAATTTTAAGCGCATTATGAGTATGTAAGAATATTAATATTAAAAAAAGCTCATAGTTGACTTTTAAAGTATCGCAAAAATGTCACTTCACTCTCTAATATTAAAGCTACACACACAAAATTTGTTATATCTGTTGTATGTTGGTACGACGGATACAACGCGTGTGGTCCTCAATATAGCGTCCTCTCAATAAGAATCCATTTTACTCTGTCATTTTTACTATCAAACTGACAATAAACTAACTGTTAACAACATCAATACAATAATATTATTTAGAGAACTTTAGTAGATTTGATGGAAAATCGTGCATGTTATACGTTAATCGCTAATAAGGCAGATACATCTTCCAAGTAGATAAAAATGTAAATTATTTAAATAATTATTCGTATCTTTAGGTGAATAACTTTAACTGGGGGGGGGTTGTCAATACTGTGTGGGGTATTATTTCACATGGCCAATAAAGAAGAAATAAAATGTCCGTATCGTCTAGCTGATTATTCCAGCGATTGGGTGCATATATTACCTATTATTATTATTATTATTAACTGTTACATAGTATGTATATAGTAAACATTTGTGTTATTTTCGACGGAAGTCAGCTGAATCCCTATAGCACACCCGAGAAAACTACAAACACTGGTAAATTGTTTTATGGCGTAGTCGTACTGTATTTAACGGTTTTATTCCGCACGTATGAAAATAAATAAATAAATATATATATATATATAAAGCAAAGCGTATATTTTGAACCATCGATCTAAAACACCGAACGATGTTCTACTTAACTCATTAATATATATATACATAGCATATACATAATACATTTTATCCACACTGCATATAACCGTGGCCGTTCCGTGCACTTATTGGCTCGGCCGTTAGGTTACTTCCGTATCCACAAGATTCGTCCCAGAGGAGTGTTTAGATAATTTATAGATTTTTTTTTTTTTAACCGTCGCAATTTATACATACAGTATATACAATAATATATTTTGTCGTGTAATACTCTTGCACAACGTGAAAAAAAATATATATCCTAAACAAATTCAGTTCAACTAGGCGCATTGTTTGAAAACAAAGTCACACACCTATAAGCTTATAACGCAGCTACACCTTTGGCGTTAAACCGTAAATTATACAATAGTGATAAAGCAGTGAATAGCGATCAATGCATAAGAATGCACATTATTATATCTTATGTAGTTGTATATGCAATCGACATGGGCGTAACTTTCTGAGCCCTCCCTAAATAGTCAGAATGTGTAACACGTTTTGTCACTCCTTTATACGAGTAGAAAAATTAATTGTCCTGCGCTACGCCTACGGTTATATCAGTAGATCGGAAACCGGATACGCTCGGTGGCAGTACTACCAAATAATACGTGTGAGTGCAAAACAATGTATAGTCATAATATTATATAGGTTATTATTACCCGGTACGACGTACACGAATATGTCACTGCATAATGTGATTATTGTACTCGAATAACGAGTACGAATATATTAGGTATACGTATTTTATTAAAAACTAATAAAAACCATAATATTATGATGGTCGATCGCCGATAAAACCCAATTATGCATTTTGGCATATCAAACCGATTGCAAAACATGTATGCCTATATATGGGGCGGCCAACCCAAACGATCTTGCGAGTCACTTTGAAAATTCATTATAATCCCGCAGGCCGCATACAAAATTATAAACACGTACGCGTATAAGATTTGAATGCGATGCCAAAAAAAAAAAAAAAAAAAAAACGTAAACAAACATATTTCGTAAAAGTGTGTTAATTTGTGAGTTTCCGACCCCCTGTGGGCCATACAATAATCCAAGGTTGCCTGCGGGCCGTGAGAGTTGGCCACCGTTTGTCTATCTATATTGTCATTGTAGATAATTTGGCGTCGACCTCGATCAATACTTATTTTAATAAATATTTCACTTTTCAGCGACGGAGTCCAGAATCCTGGTTAGTATTCGAAAGAGGTTTTTATTGTAATTATTATAATATATTTACCTAACCTACAAAACGAGACCTTATTTTTGTTTGGTCGATTTTTATTCACGAAAAACCTACATAATTTATTATAATTTAAGGTTAGGTTACACGTATATTTGTGATATATATATATCTCCCTATATCGGCGGCAGCATCAAATATTATTATATTTGGTAAGTGGCTAGAAATACGATACACCATTCATAACATAATATTATAATATTGGATAGATGTAAATTGCACCCAGCGAAGGCGATAAAGTGTAAACTTCAACTATCGTTTTTCGGGTCAAAATATTATAAAAAATAGTAAATGGCACCTATCACTTTTCAGCCAAACATAATAAAGTAAATATTGAATTGCGCTGGTAGTTTCAGATAAGGTTTTGCTAAGTAAAAATTAATAAGTCATGCAGTGCACACTACAGCACTAGCAGGCTAAGAGTGTGAGCAACTAAAAATGATATCGCTTAAGAAACATAATCATGGTCAATCATTAAACATTCGAATCGGACGTTTTATACATCTAACGGATTTGAGTTTTCAAGACGCGTAGGACAGTGTTATTCGTTTTGAGCTTAAAACCATATGTTCGCTATGAGAAATCAAAATGTCATCATGACCTATTTAAAATCGTTTATCATCAAGGACACTCTCATAAACTTTTTGCTAAAATATCACTGCCCAGAGAATGATTTATTTCAGATAACATGTCCTAATGCCCTATTTAAAGTGAAAATATTAATTAAGGCCATCGTGATAAATTTTCAATAAAAATTTAATTTTGGTAAAAATACTCTTCTGAAGAAACAGCTAGTATAGGTACGCGTTTAAAGGTTTATATAGTCATTCAGAGAGATTGGAACTAGCTTTTAAAAAATTTGCTACCAATAAAACAGATTTTATTCATTCTGTGAAGTTCGAAAAACTGATATTAGCTATACTGCCGATATGATATTATAGTAACAATATAAAATAATCTTTTCAAGGTACTACATTTTAACTGTAATTTTAATATTTACAGTTTTTAAACAATAGTCGACTTCACGGTACCTTATACAAAATACTAATGCCTCTAATAAAAAATTGAGAACCATAGCGGTAATGTTGGAGTAACTGTATATGAGTTAATATATATATATAGTACCCACTATCCATATATATATGGTATAAATTATAGATGAAATTTATCGCGGGTACTCTTATTGCTATAAATTATGAGCGCAGTTTACAAGCGTCATGAATTTTTTTTTCGCGCTCGTCTTCGGACTCTGAACTATCACACGATGCTGGTGTACTTACGAAAAACGCTACGAAAGCAAGTTCTCGAGAAAAACGACCAAATCGGTTAAGAGTTATTTTTTTTTTAAATAATATCTATAAACATGAAAATGCACGTGGCCCCTGACGACTGTCTGAGCGATAATTTTAGCGCGCTGATTTCGTACATGTCTTTAATGATATGAACTGTTTTATCCGCGCATACGTTATTCATGACCAGAATCAATTAATTCGTCGTCTCGGGTGCGTCTATATTATACGCGCCGCGTGTGTGTGGTCGTGTAGGTATTAGTCGGTATTATAGCTGATACGTGCATAAATATTAGATGGGCGCATAATCGTAATAATTGTACACGATGTTACGCACGCACACCCGCACATGCCATAATACACACGTCATGTACGACGATCTAATCGTCAAAAGTAGGTACAACGGAGGTCAAAAAGTTCGACCGATTATTACCGTTTTATTCGACACGGTATAACACTTATGTGTATAACTTACCGTAATATTTATAATTAATTGATTTGAATCTTGTTTAAATATCGAAGTCGCCATTTCTATATTTTTTATTTAGTTTTAACTAATCATTTTTTTTTTTCTAATTATAAATCGCACGGGCACGTAATCTGCTTGCGTCTAGATTAATATACTTCCGGACGTACAACATCCATCCAGTTATTTCTATTTACGTACCTGTACGCGTTACGCTTTTAGATTTAGTAATCGAATATAATTATTGGAAATAAAAAACACAGCTGACTTGTTTTTAGTTATATTTACAATGGCCTTTGAACGAAATGTAAATAGTTATTAATGCTGCGTTTTGGGGACCAGATTTCCAGGGAAGCGCGTCTGTTGTATATACACGCGAAATACCCGAAAAATCGGTCCATTGGCTGCAGAAGTACCCGAGACAAACCCTTTAACCAATCAAGAAAGGATATAAATAAATCAACGTAAATACAATATAGTTGCGTCGTTTCTTAGACGTTAAGCGAAAAAAAAACTGTTATTTTATTGTACTCCGCGCGTTCAAAACGTTCCAATAGAAAACGCGAAAAAAGAATTCTGTTTTTAAAGTTAAGCTTAAGGCTGTACATATTCTCAAATATTTGTAAAACGTGATTTATAACGTAATGTTTTTACGACTGCGAAACGGATGTTGATAAATTCGACTGTAATATAATATATATATATATATACATATAAAAAAAAAACCGGCGTACAATTGTCCTTTACAGACGAGAAAAATAACGTATACAGCGTACATATATATATATAAATATGCGTGGCGCGGGAAGTGGGATGTACGTATATAACGAATGTAATACGCAAAGAATAACGTCCGAAACGAAATTAATTTATAATATATAAGCCGTAAAACGACGACAGTATTGCACTGCCCTCCATCCCTCCTGCCGCGATTTAAATTATTCAGTCAAACGAAATAAAACTAGGAAATTCTAAAAATAAAAAAATAAAAATACTAATAATATTATAATGATATTCTGTGTCGTACTTTTGGAACACTATAATACGTCATCGCAACGCAATGCCGCCCTTGTTTTCTTCGAAGCAAAAATACAAAAATCCAACGGGATGCTGTCCCATCGCCGTTGTCAAAACGCAAATGACACGGGACATTATAATACACGTCATATTATAGTGTAGTTGCCCAATAAAAAAAAAATTGTATATGAGCGAATACCGGTGTGGATGCGCGCGGAAACCGAGTTCGATTGATGTTATAGTATTGTTTTTTTTTTTTTTATTATTATTATGATGTTATATTTTTTGATTCGTCGACGGCTTCGCGCAGCTGCCAATCAAGTGCACAGAGCATATTGTAGTTTTTTAACGTCATAATAATATACAGTATATAACAATATATATAGTGCATAATACGTGTGTACGTGTATCGTGTTTTTATTACCGCTGTCATTACAATAATAAAAACATGTTTTGGTCGGGGGGTAGTTCCGAACGCGCGGAAATGAAACGTTTATAAAACGAATATTGTTAATATCGCTGCATTCCGTTCGGTGGCTGTAAGCACTCGTCGGCGTACATATAACAGACATTATAATCCACGCCAAACAGCTGATTCGAGTGTTATCATACTTGTCATGCAATAACTCGAAAATTATTTTTTAAACATTAAACACGAATCGAGTGATTTTCAACGGAAACTCGTTATTTTAACGATAATGATTTTCGATGTGATTTTTCTGTGTGTACGTAATATTGTATAAACGTAGTCATAGGCGCCATGCATTGCAGTACACGGGTCCCCGGGGGCTCAGGCACCCTTTGAAATTATTATGGGATATTGGGCAACCATTAGAACATTAGATTTTACGGGAGACATTTCAATTGCACCTTTATTGTTTATAACTGATTGCAATGAAATGTATAACTGCGTAGAATAAAAACTTATTTAAAATACCAACTGTAATATACAGAATTATGTAGGTAGGTTTAATATTAATGAACACCTAAATAACATCAACTTCAGGGCAGTCATTAGTCACATAAGTATTTTTTGTGTTATTATTTTATATTGGTAAATTCAAAATCAAAATAATATTACGAGTATATTATATTATTTTTTTAAATTTATATTTTTTATTCCTACTAATAAGTCGGTATTTAAATTTAAAATTAACTAAATTGTAGCGTTAAAATGTTAAATTATACTTTTTCTTTAATTAAATAGCTTATTAAAAAAATGATTTTGGGGAGAGGGGGTGGTATGAAATTTTTAAAATCTAAAAAGGGCGTTGAATAAAAAAAGGTTGGAAACACTGGGGCTAAGCCCTATCACGCTGTTGAGTTAATGCGTGTTCTTGTGGATTTATCTGTTTTACTATTTACTCTATTTTATAAATGTACAATAAACAACCATCGGCGTTTGAAACTTTCCAGTGCAAAATATACTTCCAGATGTGTAGATAGTGTCGGCTAACTACTGGCGGGTTGTCGGAATAAGCGCACCCGAAGATCGACCGGAAATAATTTCTTACTCTACAACACGAAATTCGAGTGTGTATGTAGACGGATACGCTATAGTGTGTATTTCTACATATTATATATACGTGTGTGTGTGTGTGTGTGTGTGTGTGTGTGTATAAATGGGAGGAACGCTGTGCATTTCATTTTGGGCTCGCGGTTCTACTATGATAATCATTCCGTAGGTTGTGAACTATTATTTTTCTAACATCGTGTAAAAGACAAAGGGTGCAAATGAAAAAAAAAATAGATCAAAGTTAGATAACATCTGTATGGATAAAATAATATTTGCACATTTACACTCTGTGTGTGTGTGTGTATATAATATGACAGTAAACAAACGTCGTCGGTGTGGACGATTTCAATTGCAGTGATGTTTTTCAGACGGGTGAACACTCTTGATCTTTAATCGCTATACACGGTAACGGTCGACATTTGATTGTTTCGGAAATTTGTGAACACGGTCACGTGGCACTGTTTATAAAGCGTCCTCCCTCGTGGCCTTCATTATAATATATTACGAAATAGATATTTCATAAAAATAGATCGATGGCGATGTAGGATAAAAAATAGTCGACTTAAATATGATTAGACAACGAAGAAAAAACTTGTGGATCCGATTTGTGAGAATAACGTTTCGCGTTAATAGCGTTTAATACGTAAAGTTATTCGATACATAAACAAATTGTACATGATAACTATACTCTAAATGAGATAAAATAATATAGATTAGGGTGTAAGTCAAACGGTCTCATACATTTGGTTGTGAAGATATAATTTATTATCAGATTGGTCATCATAATATACATAATATATCATGAATATTAATAATTATTATTAATTAAACATTTTACAATTATGCAAAACGCAGGTATTTTGTATTAAACGTTTTGAATTTATCACGACCAAATGTGTGCGATCGATTTGTAAATTAGACGAATTTAATAACATACACAACAACCAAATCAATGCGACTAGTTTACTGTAAACCAATATCGTATACCTATATTATAGTATATTATTTCTGTATGTCAATACAATATTACATATTAATATTATTTATCAAAAGATAGGTCGTATGATGTTAGTTATTTTGTTGCGAATTGGAATGAAGCTGAATCGCTAGTCGGGTAGGTTTTTTCTTCTACTACAGTGCACCTAAAACAGGAAGTTTTCAGCTACTTTGAATATTTTTAGGGTTAGAAGTAGCCTATAATATTTTGGTATACATGAATGCCAGTTTTATTATGATAATACAAATCGAATATTTGATATTTCTTTAGTAAAGTCTATGACAAAAGAAAGAGTATGATACTGTAAGCATTGGTTTATTGATATACAATAAGTTCATATTATACATGTATATTTGACCATTACTGGGGTAATTAAAATGTACATTTTGCCAAGAAATCAATTTTTCACTATATAATCGTTTGAACAGTTTAAATTTAAAATAGAGCTACAATGCAAAACCCTCTCAGAGGATAACATAGTAAAAACGAATTGTTTTGTCAGTGACTAAAGAACAGGTGTAGTTACTCGCTCATTCTGACAGTTTTATTTCTCGCACCATTGTTTTCAAAATGTTAAAATAAAGAAAGATAAAGATAAAAAAAAAGATTAAACGTTACAAAAATTACACAAAGATTATACAGAGATGTTGATTTATTTTTATGATTATTTTTAATTTATGGATTAATAAAAATGCCCTAACGTTCAACACCGAGGATGATTTCTGGTAGCAAATCCGATCAATTTTAGTGTACTTATTCGAGGTTAAAAGTAAAAATGTCTACACCTTTAAAAAACGATCGACTAAAATAAAAATATGAAAAACGAGAATACCTACTTTTATACTCAACAGCAGACTAAATCAATTCTATTTATTTATTCAATTTAAAATTGAGATCTTTCGGTTATTTTCCCGTTTATGTTGATAACATTTGTTTTTCTAGCATGAATTATTTATATAGTTTCCGCTTAAACCACGTACGCTGAGAATTCGGCACATGCTGACAAATTTTAACGGTCGTGCGGTTTTCGATTAACAAATGAGTTGGTTTTTCACGACAAGGGTCACTTTTGTTCAAATACCTGTACTCGCCGTATCCATGCCATAATAAATAAAGAGCCCATTATTACATTATTCAAAACGTCGAACTTGTTATCCATCTATATCGTTATTCACGATTAATGCAAGTAATTACGTTTTTAAATCACGCGTAATATTACACATATTATTTGAGATTTTTGCAATATACGTAATATGATGTAAACGTTAACTATATAATTGAGATATTGTCATTTTGAAGGTTAAACTAAGAAATATATATTAATATATTTCTATAATCATGTAGTATTATATAATTAATAATTTATGTTTACCTTTGAGCATTGACTTAATGTGACATTATAGTGGTAAAAAAATTTGCTTTTCAAGAAAAAACATTTTTTTTAATATAATTTTAGAACTGAGTAATACTGCGAAATACTGAAAATTACCTATTCAGTACAAAATAAAAAAATCAAAGAGCAAGGACGCCACTTAAATATTAATATTTTTTTTCTTATAGTAATTAACGTTTAATTAATATCGTCATAATACTACTACAAATTAACATCAGTATAATCAATTATTTTATGGATACATATTACATTATAATTAAAAATAAAAATAAAAATGAAAAAATATATAGGTAACTACTCTGCTGTACAGTATGATGTGTTCAATTTAAATTAAATGATAAACCATTGCATACAAAAAACGAATCAAACGATCAAAGATGGTCAGTAAGCCAACTAATAGTAATTAGCAAAAATATAAGTATTTTTATAATAATAAATATTTTTATTTATATTGCTATTATAATAATTTATTTTGCTATTACTAAAACAGTAAGTTGCATTAGTGTTTAACAAATCATCATTATGTTGTTTATTCTGTTATATCAATAAATATCATTATATGTACAATATCTAATAATATATTAGGTATTACGTTAAAAGTTTAAAAGGCCCACGAATAATATTTTAAAATTATACCAAAATAACTATAATCGTTATATTTCGTGTCAATATCTAATATCGTAATATCGTCCAAATTGTATCTCAAAATGTCTATAAATAATACTGTGTTTAAATATTTTTTTGATTTTATGGTTACATTATGATAAACTACCAATTAGCAATATAATATTAAATTTTCAAGTCTAAACTATAAAAATTGAGTGTTTCATAAATAATTTTGTCATAATTTTAACTTCAAATGCTTATAACAAAAACTAGCCTATATAATATGTATCTTTAATATCTATTTTGAAATGTCTATAATAACAACTTACGAGGGACCTTGTAATAACATTTTCAAGCTTTTTCAGCAAGTACTATACATTTATATGAAAATATGATAAATTCCAAAATATTTTATCATAAATATAGATAATAATAGTAGTAATAGTAATAGTACCATAAACATTTGATGAAGATTTCAAGTAGATACGATTATTAATACTTGATTTATACCAAAATCGATTTCATCAAATAATACTGTTTTTGCGTAAATATCTTTGGCCATCCTAATAGGTATAATAGGTGTAATTATTAAGAAAAGTTCTAGGAATTTTTTAATTTTAACTCCTTAAATTATTAACTAAATCAACTTTCCTACATATTAAAAAAAAATAATAGAACTGTAAATCTTTACATTTTTAATGCCCTAAAAGGTAACTGCAGACATGAAAATAAAAAAAAAAAACACACATCACTGCATTTCTTTCCACACTCAGAATCTAAAATATAATCTTGTAAGAAAATATGAAACACAAAGCTATGTTCCGAGAACATAAAAACTAGTTTTAATCTAAGTTTATAAATATTACATTATAAACCATATACTGAAATTTCAAAATGTGTGTCCATGACTTCATTCCATAAATACTATCAACTTGAAAATTTTATTGATTTTTATATAATTTAAATAATTTCGCCGAATAATGATAATACAACTGCTGAATATTAGCTTGCACCGAGACAAACATTATTTTTATTAACTCTAAACTATTATATTATTATAATGACTTATTGTTGTAAGGTACCTTTACTGTATTGCCCGCAGTATAGTTTCTGATGATTGTTTACTATAAAAAACAAACGATCAGTTCAAACACAAAAATGATCAACTGCAGGCTTTCGCCGAATTCGTTTAACTTTATATCGTCGATGCATGATGGTTGTATACAATATATTATACGATCTCGCATTAGATGTTCCAAGATATTATTAAATTACATATAATATATTAAATGATAATATATCAAACATGTAGATACGTGTACTCTACGTTTTTTATAGAATCAGAAAACATAACATCTAATCCGTGGAATCATAATTGCGCTACGTTTTTTTTTTTTTTTATCATTATTATCGTCCGGTGCTTATATTATCCTATACCTGCTGCAGAACTGCATTCGACGGAGCGGTTCACGAGACTCTCTCGGTCGGCTACCCCCGTCGTTATGTATATACACAACAAAATGTGTACGAAACAAAAATGTCGTATAGTGAAAATAGAAAAAAAAAAATATTAAAATAATATAATTCAACGCGAACGATTTTCACCGAAAACTTACTCCCGTCGTTTCACCCTCACATCCGTCGTACGCGGACGACGAGTGAGACGGTACCTAAATACATGTGTGTGCGTGTGTGTTGTGTGTGCAGAGTTGTCTGTTCGCCGCGGCTTTTAATTTTCCATACGCAGCCGTTGCCGCCGCAGTAACGTTTTCCCGTCGCACACAAATAAATACACACGCCAACCCACAGCCACAGTCGCATTGCTACGATATAATATTATAATAATATACACCGTATACAATCTAAGTGCTATCGTATATAAATATAAAATAATGTATATACGCCGTTCTCTCATCTGTGCGTGTGTCTCTCGTTGTATTAATATTACAGATCGCAATATGCCCCCCCCCCCACAGACGCCGCCGCCGCCGACACGCCGTCCCCTTTGTTCGCGTACATTATAAACCCCGGTATACATAATCGTCGGCGTTCCTTTGTTCGCCGCCCGGACTTAACGTAGCAGCAGTCCCTCGGCGTCGGCGGTATGCGTCGTTTTCACGCGCGCGAATATTCCATATTATATTATAATATTACGATATTGTTATCATAACCGGTGGCGCAGCTGAGGGTGTCGTGGGTGTATGCACCCCCCCCTCGGAATTTTTTATTGCTGATATTTTAATAATTACCGTGGTTATTCTGACTGATTCCTCGCGCGGTATTTTCTGGTATATATAACGATCTCTGAATACTTCTCCTCCCCCCCACCCCGTTTAGATTGAGCTCTAGCCGCGCTATACTGTATATCATAATATTATAATATAACTCTTGCGACCGCGACGCATTCCCGCGATGTCAGACGACAACGACGACAACGATAAAGGCGTAGTTGTATATATAGTGAATCGGCGGTACACGTAGGAGGCGGTGGCTTAGGTAAAAAGCCGGTCGGAGCGGCAGGTGCATCGCGCGGGCCTACATATATTATAATATCGTGTAGGTATAATATACATATACGTATAGTCGGTGCAACGGGTGCGCATACAGAGACCGCATTATTCGATCGTAATACGCGTATTAAAATGTTATTGGCACGCGTTTATCGTGATTTTTCCGTTTCGTATACGTTTGTATACGTATATTATATACCTATAATATATTTATACCTACGGGAACCTCTATACGCTTCGCGCGTATAATTACAGAGCATTTAAATATTATAATCGCCGCCGCCGCCGACCGAAGACATTTCTCTATGTATCCTCCTGGGCAATATATACCTGTTTATAATCACTGGTACCGAATTAGTATATTATAATATTATGTATATTACACACGAGCACACGCGGTCGGTTCGGCAATCAGCCGCGTGCCTACGGTTCGGATTTAATGATATGAGATTTTATCGATTCCGGCAGACCATATATTCGACTAACTCTATTATATAGGAAACGGTAATTCATCTGGTCCTCCGAAAAAGGCAGTGCAGTTATTCGATCCCGCCGGCCGCCGACGATTTGAAATTGTAACTTTAAGTGACTCGAGGTAGAGCTATTTTTTTTCATACCGAAAACATTGTCAACCTATCGAAGCAACAAAGTGTGTATAGATAGTAAAAATAAAAAAATTAAAAAAAAACTAGCCGAACAAAACTATTACAAATCGTTATTATTTTCTATAAAACGATTGGTCGTTGTTGAATTTCGACGTTCATATTTAGACGATCGATACCGGGATTTATAATTTCACAGATTATTTATGTTATTATTTATTAAACCGTTATACCATATAATACATAAGTGGCCCGGTAACCATTATTACATTTTATTGATTATACTACGTCTATTTTATAATATGAACCTTTTTAGGTAGGTACTTTTGAGTGATTATTTCCAAAATTATAAACCCGTACGATTTATACCCTGTCATTAGTTGTTTGCAAAACGTATATAGAGGTATAAATGAATAATTATATTATTCTATTGGTGCATTTATTAGTAGTCCGGTGTAGATTTATTTTCAAACTAGCAAGTACAGTTATTAGGGAGTAGGTAACCGAGATAACCTTTGGCGAAAATTGGTAGCTGGCAGAATCGATAGGTTTGTTTTAAAACTAACTGCATGCAGGTACACTGACAGAATCGATGCTATATATTGTCAGAACCAACGGACACAACGATATTATATTATTATATGTATAAAATAACCCTCCTCACGCGGAAACATTATGTGTATACGCGGTGGTGGGGAGGTGTTGTTTGTGTGGAACTTTAACCCCATAACTCAAAATTAGCGAACCGAAATCCCAAACCTCAATATGTTTCCAAATATATTTTTTTTTAATTTTAAAAGTTAATTTACCTACCTAGTTTGAAAACGGTTTTATTACTTATACATATTATGTATCATTATCCTTATTATAACTGTTTTATAAATGTATACGATACTATTATGATATTAAGTAGTATACAGTAATTTCGGTTATTTCTATGTGAACTCAACTTTAAAATTCCTCTTTGAGTTTTCTTTCCTCGACGTTTTAGATGTAGTTTTCACGCATCACGTCGCGCCCGACCATCACCGGTTTTTCGTTTCCATAATAATATTAATTTGTGCGCAAATACGCGTATTCCGTTTATCCGTATTATACTTTCATAGTTCAGATAATAGTATAGTGACTACTCTATTCGTCGTCGTGTTTGTGTTCGCTCTCGCATATCGTGAGAATCCAGTCGCACCGCACAGGGTTTTTATCGAACGACATATCATTATTGTTTCGTTTTATTTATTTATTATTATTTTTTGTCACGGCCCGTTTCTTGTCGTCGTCGTCGGGAATATCGAGAAATCGTTTAATTATATTTCTCATAACAACGGCCATAAACAACGTTCTCCGACCAGTATCACCCCGGGCGATATACACACACCAGCCGTGCACCGAGTGTCTGTGTGTGTGTGTGTATATATATACGACGAATAATTGGTCCACACACACGTTGTAAAATATAATAATAATAATAATAATATACAATGCATCCCGTGCACGGTGTGTGTGTGTGTGTGTGTGTGTGTGTGTACGACATAATAATAATAGTAATAATACGCATGTCTATACATCACACACGTTCATTATAACGTGTGTATGTAGGTATACGCTCTGTTCTGGTCTGGTGCTGCAGCGTTATCGAACGTGGTGCGGAAACTTCCATGAACGGTAATTTATAGTTATATATTCCCCACCCCTCCGTCGGCGAGCGCACTTGACTCCCCAGCACGTATTTTTTTCATTTTTTTTTTTTTTTTTTTGCTCCGCAAAACCACGACTACCGTCGCGATATAGACGCAGCGGCGGCGGTCATCGGATTTGGCGCGCAACGTATAGGTAATTACCGAGGAAACCGGCGCGGCGGTGTTAAATTAATTACAAAAATCAATTTACGCCGTCTAGCGCGCTAACCCGCGCCATGCAGACCACTCTCACTCTGCACTCGCCACCGTACGTCTCGTTCCCATCGTGTGTGTCGGTCATGCGATTCGATTTGAGTTGTATCACTTAAATCGACGATAAGTTCGATCATCCACTCGTTGAAGCGATCGACGATCGCACAGTGGATTCGTGATCGTCTAAAACAATATATTTAGATTTCGAGGGGTTAAGGTTTTGAATTGCACCTGGTTTGAACAATGTAATAGTCGAACGGCGCTCGGGTCGAAAACAGGTAGGTAATGGTCAAACCGTTACACACATAGATCGAGAAAAGTGGTGTTAAAAAATAAATTCGATTTAAACGTTTTTAATTAATTTCCATGGCCGTTTGAAATATAACCATTGGTTTGATAATAATTGATACACAAAACTGCACTGAGGTGTGTTAAAAAAATAGCTAATATTTGGTTTTTTTTTTGTCAAAAAAACGTTTTTTAAAATAAATAATATTATGTCACATGTATAATGTATATATTGTATATAATATATCAACGTAATTATACATAACTGTCAGAACCTGTGAAATCATAAACTTATGTCTGATTTTAAGCCAAGTACAGCTGGCTTTGAAGGATTTAAGTAAAAAGTGCAATTCGACTGTTCCGCTTCGAATACGTTTCCCCATGACCATGTGATTGTATCTCGATCAGATAGGTCAGCAGCCGGTACAAAAGTAAAACCAACAAAAACAACTATAGGTACGCCATTATATCCGTTTCCGTGGCCGCATTTGGCGAAATAAATTCGCACCGGAATCGAACCTATCGAGTAGCCTTTGCCATATCAGTGCAAATCTAAGCGTTTCGTTGGTTTTTAAACGGATCAAACTGTCACTAGTCGTTTGTTTCTCTGGTTCCCGACAATTAACTGTTGAACAACAACTGTTTATTTATCTCCGGTTTTTGTCGACTTTGGCTAATTTCGATTATTACAACGATTGTTGCTGCGGTATTATTGGTCCGACCACGCCGATTAGATTAAGTTAATATATGTATAACATTATAATATTAGGCAGCGTGTGAACGATATCCTACACGTACTGATAAACATCCGACACATTCACGTTTGTTTATTTTTTATCGAATTCAATCGCGATATAAAAATAACATATTTGCTTATATCTCAATTTATTTTTTTTCTGAATTGTATAACCGATATGATATTGTGTTTTATATTATTGACGTATAACTAACAGTAATTTTTTGCTTATACTTCGGAACACGATAAACGGTTATATTATCACTGCGTTCACTGCGCTGCGGTCTACACTATGTTCTACTTATTAAATCACGCGCGGTCCATAATATTGTAAATCACTTGGACTCGCTGTACCTCATTACTCATTAGACTGCACATTGTGCCTCGTACATTATGTAAATTTTCAAATGGCAAAAAAAAGACAATCTCGTTTCCCTATACGTCTTCGCGGTACTCGGACCACAGAGTGTAAGTATAGGGATGAGCTTATAGTCCAACCGGTAATCGTTTAAATATAGCTTGGCTAATGCACGTTCGGTGGCGTTTTTAATATATTTTGGCGGTAGGTAATCGGTTTCGCAATTATCATTACACGGCAAAATACTATAGAATACCGAAAACGGTTTGCTTTTGCCGTTGTCGAATCGGAAACAAAAACGAATTTCGAAGACAAAAATATTATACATTATTTAGACTCTATCGTTCAGAGCTGTATAATAAAACATACGCATTTGGGATTTGGTACGGTTAGGTACAGTGTCTGGAGAAAAAAATGTCAGTTCCGGAGGGCCGTAAAAATGAACTCGCGTAAGCAACATGCAGAGAACGACGTTCATCATAATATTATACGCCCTTATTAGGTACTGAATAGTTATCCGAAATCACGTCTCGTATATACCTAAATTATATTATTATTTATTATGGCGGCGTTGACGATATTATGCGAGTTACTCACAGAGACGCCGCCGTCAGACGTCTCACCCGAACGAATGTCGATTTCCTGCAGTATATCGTCTGCGGCTGCGCTGCAGGTATTGTAGGTACTATTGGCTCGGGGGGCAATCGAGTCTGGTCGGCTGCATACTCGGATGTCGCGGCACTGCTGCGTGGTACGCATAAACGCATACAGCCGGTCCAACGACGGATGCTACGAAATCTGCAGCATCTGTCCCCGTCGTACATGGCCGGTGGGCGGTACCCGGCCGGAATACCGTAGAAATACGATACGATTTGGGTCTCGCACGCCTGTACCTGCAGCAGTTACACGTATTATATATTGTACGCGCAGCTGTATACAAGAGCCAGCCGCAGTGACGTTTTCGTCGTGAAGGCATTTCGAGTGGGACGTGAAATCGGGGTCGGTAGAAGAGCAGAGGGGTCGAAACGATTCGTATTTTTTTTCTCTCGTTTTATATATTATATTGTTTCCCGCGGGGCGTTTTGTTTTCGTCGGATGCTGCAGGTGACGATGTCTTTCCAGTATGCCGTGCAACTATATCGTTGTTGTCACATTACAGTATTATTATTGTGTGGGTATGTGTGTCTGTCTGTGTCTGTGTGTCAATGCGTTTTCCATCAGCTATTATAATATGTTATGTTTTTTTTTTTTTTTTTATGACTCGCTACAACAGTTTTTTTTGGGGGGGTGGTGAATGAAAATGTAGGATTCAATTCCATCCCTCCCCCGATCACTGTCACGTTATCGCACACTCTCACTACATAAAATAATATCTGCTATTTTTGTTTTCACATTAGTAATACGTTTTGAACAAATTCACAGATAAGATGCGTTTATAACGAAAATATATTTTATTCACTTAGATTTCGATATGGTCACCTTTCATATTATTAAACTTTATGTTATGAGTTTATGTTCATTATTATTTATTTTGTAATTATTAAAAATCGATGAGGAGATTTCCGATCCAATAAAATCGTTTGGATTAATTGCATCTAGTGAAACATTGGCCATGTATAAAACTGCATGTATGCGTAATAATATATCGATTTTATATTAAATCGACATAATATATATTATAATATTAAAATGAAACAATCGAACACAGCGTGTATGTATTACTATCCCAAAACACACGTACGTCGTTATTTTTAATTGTATAGTAGTGAATTAATCGTCGTCCCAAGTGTGTGTCCAGGATTTCCCTTGAGGCTGAGCTGGTTTAAAAATAATGATGAATACACCGTGACTCCACACCGTGCACAATCCATCTCAGTACTTATTGTTTAAAGTACTAACGTTGATCAAATTTTGGGTATAGCATTATAATCGATAAATGTATATTATAATATATTATTATATTATTACGATTGTGATTTTCACATGATATTTAGTGCCGTAAACGAGGATGACGTCCCAAACTTATTATTATACAATATCAGTGCAAAGCTGCATTGTCCCAGCTCGTTTTTTTTTTCATAATTTTATACTTCACATTTACCTACTCGTATTTTGAGACGACGAGAGATGTAACCGATCCACTTGTTGTAGCTTTGGAGAGATTTATCCGGTTAGTAAGCCAATTGTCGCTAATATTTGAATAAAATACAAAATAATCAACAGATAACCTAAGGCGAGTGGATGAAATTTATTATAATTAATTATTATGTTTACTCATTTATTAATACAGACTTTGAAATTTCTAAAGACCGTGACGTATGATTACAATAATGGATATTTTTTTAGGGGCTCACTGAAATATAAAGGCTTCCGAAGTCTATCAATAATGAATTATATTGCAACACTGTTCTGATTTTTGTATAACTATTGCTATAATGTGAAAATAAAAATCAGGATTTGATTCTATTAGAGGTATATAATAATTTTTTCTAGAAAAAATCATTTCATTAAAAATAACAAAAAAGTATTGTGCAAAATATTTTCCTGAAAACGATCTCTTGATTGTATATATTAATATTACACTGAAGCGTTCAGTAATACGCCATTTTATTAATTATAATCAAATTACGCATTATATAAACATTTATTATGTGATTTATTTGAAGATTACAATAGATTGTTTTCTTATCGTGTAAACATATTTCCACCTTAATAGATAATACGCCACTTGCAGTACTAGCCCTTATACGATATATTTTCATGAAATATCGGAAAAACTGACTACGAATGTGTACCTAAATCACCTACCCATGACGCCGTATGATCAAAGGAGTAGGTATGATTAAAAATTGCGAATAGGCCATTAGCAGGATTGTAAATTTATACACTAAAAAATCATATTATAATATAATATTATGCGCGTATATCAAATGTATATACGTCAGAAAATCTGAAATAAATAATCCAAAATGTTAAGTTTATTTTACATAATGGCGCACATCTAAAATAAACTTTACACATTAATTCATAGTTATGTGTATGGTTTAAAGGGTAATCATAAATATAAAATAATAGTATTATTTTTTTTTTTAATTGTTTATCAACACGTCTTATAAATAAAATAAATATTTTTCCAAGAATTTATTACTAAATCTATAGTTTTTTGTACAGTAGTTAAAATATTAAAAAAAATATAAATATATCCATTAATAACATACAAGACTCTCATAATAAAATAATGTCTTGGATTAGTTAGGTTTTAAATCGAATTTATATCTCATTTATTTAATATTCAAAATGCAATTTATTTATGTAAAAAATCATTAAGTTCACAGCTCTATTCATGATTCGAGATAAACTATATAAAAAATGACCCAATGGATAGCCTTTTGATGGCATTAATTGAGAATTTATATTTTTTCGATTAATCAAAATCAAATATAATATTTAATATACGAATACTATCTAATAAAGCACTTGTATATCATATTTTTTTATTTGTTGCTATATTATCTATATTTTTTTATGTACATCGTTTACACATCGTATACTATTTAGAGTTATAATTTATTATTATCAGTTGCTTTATTTCTGATACAAGACGAAAATATACCCTAATCATACAAAATTCACCAAGGCCACATGGAAACATTATTAAATAAACAATATTTTTTATTCAAGAAATCAGGTTGTATATTTTTATTAGAAAAAAAAAAACGAGAAACAAAGAATGTTGAAAAAAAATTAGCATCAGTCAATGGCCCAGCTGTTAAGGCTAAGACTAAGGCTTGGTACGTCTCAACAATATAAAGAATTAAAAAAAAATAAATTTATCCCGAGTAAATATAAGACATAAGACAAAACTTAAAATCACAAGCACTTGCTTTAACAAGTTCAACTTATTTATACATACATACATATATATATATATATGTTGTTTATTTTTGCGAGGGAGTAGCGTCTACCGACTTCAACCCACACATAATGTTGCACATAATATGGACCACAATACATACAATGTATATATTAGTCGACCGTCCACCAGTGCTTTTCTCTGTTTTACTATCAGAAACAGAGCAAAAAAAAAAACCCTCTTTGCCATATATCTGCACGCATTTATATATATATATCATTGTCGTAAACACAGAGCACTCGCAAATATAATATTATTGTATTCAATATATTCTAAAAAGTCTATATGTACAATGTAAGGCATATGCCATCTTCGGCAATAAAAAGAAAAAAAAAACGGAATAACGAATATTGTGACCGATTGCTGGGACGAACGATAGTGAAGTTTGCGTCTCATTGTTTTTTTATGAATACCGTAAATAATAATAATAATAATAATAAAAATAACAAAAAAACTTCCCATTGTCTATTCAAACATTTTTTTTTATTTTTAATTAGAAATACTCAGTATTCGCTTGTAACAAAAAAAGACGGACTATTTGTTGAAAACCGTTTGTTACTCTTACAAATACCGTTTGTTTTGATTTATACGAAAATTTATGGGCGTACGTTTACTCTTTCCGATTTATTTATTCTCCGGCTTGCCAAATGGCGTTCCTATCAATTATTAATAAATAATTAATAAATTATTAAATTTTAATAGTGTATTAAAATTATTATATTGTGTAGAAGTTATACAGCTTATTAATATTGCTTAGGATCACCTCATCGGAATTCAAAATACTTCTAAATGAAAGACATTTTCAAATATCACTATTACCAAAACAAACGATTATCCGCACAAGCGACACTTTTAAATGTTTTAATAATATCAAATCATTGTAGAATGTAAAACGTATAATATTATAAAATAAATTGAATAGTATTAAAATTATTTATAGTGTATCGAGGGTTGTGTTAATCAACGCTCGACAATTTAACAAACACGATATTGTTAAGGCTGAAAATCTGTCGCCAGTACGGCCCACTAAGGTTCAAAAAAAAAAAGAAATCAATCAATTTATTATATTTTGCGTAATCATTATTTAATCAATAATGTTTTAAAACTATATACTAGCTAGGAGGTATCAAGCCTATAGTATCTAATTTGCATAGAGCAAACAACTTTTTTTTAAGTTTATATTTTAATTGATTTTCCGAATAAAAAAAAAAATGATTAATTACATATTATACTTGGGGATATATTGGGTTACAACCGTTGCAGAACTTACGATACTGTTTTTTTTTTCAGATTAGCTATTGGGGATTGAGATAGGAATTCTTGATAACGAGATCTTTGCCCACGTACAAGTAATTCCATCAACGCAGTTTTTACGATCTCTAGAAAATTTTAAATAATTCTGTGTATTTTTTATATTTATTTGCTCTATAGGAAAACTATAATAAATAAAGTAAAAAAAAAAAGTATAACAAATGCTGAAATGCGTACTGTCTTCTGTATATGTTGTTGCGTATAGATTTCTGTTAGTTAGTTAATGTTAATCTATATAAATAAAAATTATAATTGGTATTTTTAAAATATTATTAAATCAAATGTACTGAGTCGCCGTGAATAATAGTCCATTTTTATAGGTTTAAAGAAATACGCTATATTGATTTGGAAATTATAGTAATTAATATTAATTTATTAGCATTTTTATATTTTTAAAAACTGTCTCATTAAAATTATTACCAGACTTGATATACTTTATATTGTATGTAAAACTATTACCGACAACTACTTTCTTTAATACGTAAGTTTAGTTACTAATAACACACTCGTCCAACTTTGATTTAGATATAACAACATTTTTAAAAATATCATCTACTTAATAGTATACTGGAAAAAGGGTGGTTCTTTGTAAACAGAACAAATCTCCCTTTAATTGGTATAAAATATTTGAGTGTCTGAAAATGACGCTTTTAAGTATATTAAAAAGTTCTAAAAATTAGGAATAAGATAAAAAAAAAAAAAAAAAAGGACAACGGTTATTGTGACTTATAATATTATCAACACTTTCGAAAAGTCCCTATAAAAATAAAATATCTCGTCCACTATTATTTATAATTATTATAGTTATCAAATGGATTGATCAAAACGACTTGTTAACATGACGATTATCGTTCGTCGTACTCAATACACTGCATGTCCTATTTCCGTTTGGAATCGATTAATTTGTTTCGTCGTCCAAAAAAAAAAAATCGAAAACGTGAACCATATACCACTCACAAGTCGTGACCCGAAACCGACTTCTCTGCAGGCGGACGGACCCGAACGGGAAATTTTTTTCTAGAGCGCCGTAAAATTGAAACGCCCGCGATGACGTTCAACACACGCGCAGCACGTACATATTTACATACATATATATATATATCACACACACACACACACACACCGTACATACTCACATCACCGCTCCCGCTGTATAAAATAAATGATTAAGACACTCGTCGGGAAACCTTGACGTCCCGCCGCTGGTATAATGGAATTGTCGTGTACGCGACGTTTGATATTATATATATACGCTCGTATAAAAGCGCGTATAACATAATATTATAATGAATAGTGTATTGCTATTTTATTATTTTTTTTTTTTTTCAAAGTTTGTTTATGTTACCATATTATTATTATTATTATTATTATTAAAACGCAGTAATATTATAATACATATTATCATTATCATATATAACAACGTAAGGATATTCGGGCAACGGTGTATAAAAATATACATTTATAACGCCGCCGCATTATACCTATACTACGAGAGTAATATAAATAAACGCGTCATAATTTATAGAGTTCTCACGGCGGCGCACGGAAAATACTTGAACATCATATCAGGATAATATATTAGGGTGGTGGTGGTGCAGTCTGCGCGCGTATATTATAGTATGTGGGTACCCGTGTGTGCGCTCTGCTGCAGTGCGTGCCCGGCTCGCCTGTTTTTCCGTTCAAAAAATATATTACGGGTACCTACCTATAACGCTTCTTTTAAATATTTCGTATAAATATTTTAATTTTTTTACGAATAAATCTTGACTGCATCCGACCATGTTTATTAGCTTATCGGACAGGCCCGTCGGGAGAAAAAATGAGTCCGTATAACTAATACGTATAGACGCTCTGTACCGCTCTGTACCGCCCGCTGATCGCTATCCTGCTGCTGCTGCCGTTGCTGTTGCTCTGCGGTGTTTGTCGGCCGATCTTTTCGGTCGTTCTCGGCGCGGTCGGTCGGCGGCGGCAAATAGCGCGCCACCGCACGCATTGGCTGTAATAATAATAATAATAATATTATAGTGTAAAGTTGTTTCGTTTCGACAACGGTGGCCAAGTCACGTATTCCACAAAAACCGTTATCGAATATTTTGGACGTCACCGCGCAACCGAAAACGTTTCGACTTTGGCCGATAGAATCACCATTACGATCGTTGACTTATAGAAATATATTATTATTGGGTACAACACGATATTCATATTGTTTAAGATGTAAAACAAAGGGGCTGTGCAAATTATATTATACGAGTAGTATGATTTTTATTACACGGGTACGTTTTTTATCAGTATTGTTTTTTTTTTGGTTTTGGTAGCACGGACGAGTTTGTTTTATCAACCGGTTCAGTTTTCAAAAATCGGACGCTCGTCCAAGGACGTGGAAGACGCCCATCCATCCATCAATCCGTCCATCCTTACCGCCAACAAATATATACGACTAACATAAAACGGCACGGCGAACTTAGATCGTCATAAATCATAACTCATAAAACAGTCGTAACACCTATAATAACACGAATTAAAATACAAAAAATACAGATAATCATTTACATTACAATACTGCTATACCCGCCCTCCAATTATTCGCAGGTTTTCTCAGTTCAATTAAACTACCGTGATAAATCGTTTGACGCCACTATTTTGCACGGGACTGCAGTCATTTTCAATGTAACATCACGCTTTCTGAAACCAATATTTGTATAACCATTGGTATTATAACGAGTAAATGTCTTAAAGTCAGGTGTTACTGTAAAATATAAATTAACTATAATGATCGTCGAAATTATGCTGCGACCGACTGATATAAGCTAATATAATACATATATATATATATACGGGTACACATTGTATAACGTTAAATATCATTGGAAAGCACACTCATAAATTATTCATTATAGATGTTCTTTGACATAATTATCACCTACGTGTCAATTTTCAATGGTGTTGTATTAAAAATAAAAATAAAAACGGTTAAATAGTGGTGGCATAAAGTATTATATTGCCCTTAATACCTATGTAGTTTACTACACAAACATCACACTAATATACGGTTTTTATCGCATGCGACGTATTTCATAATCTGCGTTTTAAGGTAAATTGGAATACTACCATATTAAAGTAAACGAGTCCAATAAATCATTTACTTGATATGTATTTAAAGTTGAAAAATATAATGTATTTGTATGAACAGTTAATAATAAAATTAATTTATCAATGGTACTTATTTTTATATATTTTTTTTTAAATTGTTTATATTTTGTATATAATTTATTGCGTGTTTTTACAACTAATCAGAATTTTAATTTCCAATTTAGCATTATATATAATATACATAAATATAATATATTTAAAAATGAAATTTCAATATTGAAATATATTTCCATAATAATATGTCGTACACACGTTATTGCAATATTGCTACATTGATATTTAAATAATTTAATTACTACACTAGTCATTGCGGCATTATAATAATAAATTGTGTAGATATATTTTTTTTCTTGATTAATCATTCGCACTGTTGTCTGTTATTTATTAAATGTCATAAAGTGTACGGTTTTATTATTGTCTACTGTCGGTTGAGGTCGCACAGAATAAATGAATACATTCTAATTCATAGCAATAATTGATATTTTAGTTTTTTCGAAATGTGTTCTGAACTAAATGAAAATGAAAATATAAAGTATTTGTTCATTTTCCAATGCAATAATGGTTTATTCACGACCGACGTACATAATGGCTGATTTTTAAAGGTCCTATTTAATTAATTTTTGGTGATTTTACATTTAACCGTAGATATTTTATTTTATATAAATAATTCGGTTTAAAATAATAAACAGTATCGAAATTTTTTGTGTGAGGTAATGCTTAAACATAAATATATGTCCATGATCTTGAAGGTAATGCTATGAAAAAAAATCCAAAACATTTCTATGTACTTCAAACGTTTGCATATTTTTTTATTTTCTTGATCACTCGATCACTCCATCCGATTTGAACACATTCTGCTCTCTTCAAATTTAATTATACGCATCTTGTAGTATAACATTTAAAACATCCTACATATTACTTGTATAATAAAAACCAGTTTATTCTCCGAAAATGATTTATAATATATAATATAATATTCAAATGTTCTTATTTAACGAGCGTATTTATTTATTTCAACGGACATTTGCATATTGGCAAAGCACATAGTATTTGGGTCTAATGCAAATATTTCTTAGAACCGAGAGGTAACATGATCCTTTTGATGCGTGCGTTTCCATTTGGGATACGCTCTCCTCGGGGCAATAGGAGAAAAATATTAATTATTTACTTGACTTCACACAATCTGACTTTTACGTGCCACGTATAAGAAAGTTTTATAGAATGTACATTACAGTAATAATTGATGGGCTTTTTTTTTATTTCATGTTAGGCTTGCGAAATCTAAATTTTTCAAGAAATCCACGGAAAACAGTATTTTTTACACATTCACTCTTGAGATTTTTTTTATTTGTTTGACGCGATATTGAAACATATTTAATTCGGTTGATTTGAATCAATCATTAATAATTCGATCTTATTTTGAATTTCAATATCGACGGTCTTGATCTAGTTTTATCTACAACAACAATATTATCAATCTATTTGAAAAATATAAAATCACCCGAGTCCATACTTTAAACCCCCCAGTAATATTATCAAGCACTGTAATCAAGTGTACTCGAAGCCTCGAAACACAAGTATAAATATACATTGTACAGTGTAAAACGCAAGAATTTCTTTTTTCGAGTGGTACTACAGAAAACGATATTCAAACTTCAGGATTTAACGAGAAGTATTTTTTTTCCAAAACGAAACTTACCGAAAGTTTATGATGTAATGATGTAAGGTTATTAAAAGTTATTATCCAAGTATAAATTAAAAATATTTTATGCCTAATGTAATATACAGTCAAACTAATGCTATTGTCAGTGTTTAGATGTCTATAAGTTAATATAGTTAATTAGTTTAGTTTTACAACAACATCGTGAACTTATATCGTACAATATAATATTATAATATACAATAATAATAGATGTCAAATCGATATCATCATTATTTCATTGGTTTCATCACAGTCGATTAATATACCTACGCGTATACATATATTTTTAATATACCATAAAAAAATAAAATTACGTTTGCATTTTAATGTAGCTATAATATAATAATATGTATTTCTATATTTGATGGCGAGTGGTCCTCACACAGACTTACATATTATATCTATACAAATATTATGTACTGCGCGTGCGGTAGACCGCGGGTCTCGTTTAGCACGACTGAAATAATTACATGTACGCTCGTGTATAAAGATGGCTTGTACACAGGTGAATGCATTTTTGTGTGTATGAAATTTTCATCAAAAATTGTAAGTCGACCGCATATCGTTGTTCGTTGTTCGACAATCTGTTACAAAATGGGTCATTAATATGCAGTTATGGAAATCTGCAGAGGAAATCTATTTTTAGTTTTCTGACCGACAGGGTTTGCACATTACACTATAATAGGTAGGGCTATCATATTTTTATTTTTTAATTATATCACACCGTGTAATTATAAAAAAAAAATAATAAATACGTACAACAAAATATTCATAAATATATATATAAAAAATAATATGATTACATATGCGAATAGGAAACGCTGTATGTCAAATGGCATCGTGTGCGCGAATGCTCAACGATCGAAATAATCAATTTCCAATAAACTAATAACATATTATTATTATTGTCATTACACACATCTTGTTAATTATAAAAATTATGACATAATATTAATATTTTCAAGACCCGATATATTATGATTTAAACGCAAAAGATAAATAGTTGCACCCATATAAATATTTTATAATATAACAAAAAGTATATATAGTATATATGTGTGTATTTTACACTATATTATGATGATTTTAAAATGTTTAATATCTAGCTTATATAAAAGTTAACCGTGACATTTTATTGAATTATTACGCAAGTCATTATGAAACAATAATAATATGAATTATGTTCTACACTGTAAAATGTGATGCACCAAGTATGCTCATCGGAATTTTTTCATTTAATATTGAATTTATGCAAAATCTATTATACTTAAAAAACTGTTAATATAGTTAAAGATCATATTTTATATACTATTTAAGGATTGTCCTTAAGTTAATTATGAGCGAAGAATCTTTAAATAGAACGAAATCTCAAGAATTGAAAATATTATGGTAACTTCCAAAAATCAGATTTTAAATAATTATGTGATTACGAAGAAAAAAGAGTGTGAGATTGCTTGTTTAGTTCGCCTGTATAATAATAGTATACAAATAAACAAAGTTATATTGCAATGTATCAATATGTACATAACTCTTATATTATTTTTTTTATCATAATATAAGATTACTATACGTTTTACTATAAATACTCAATATTACATTTTACTTTAAAATAAATTTGTTGATCAAAATTGTACGTTTTGTGCTTTTCAACTATATCTAGTATATTTTGAAATTTAATTTTTAGAAGAAAACACCTACCCGACGATGTTGGTGCTTTCTTGTGGTTCTGTTTATTTTTTTCTTATCACGTTATGACACGATTGATACTCGTTACGGCCACTACTTAGATCGTGGGACCGTCCATGTGGCAAGAAATTCGTGTGTGGGGTAATGGTAGTGAAGGAAAATAAAAAATAAGAAAATATTGTTGTCAAAATACGAAGAGCTATGACTATATGTTTCGGCCAAACCGGTATCGAGATTCCACTCGATTGCATGCTTGACCGACCTGGATAAACGAGCTTGGATTTGATTTTTTTTTTCTTTTGCCTAGATTCGTCGAAACCTATGAACGAAGACATAATAAAACGAAAATAGTTTTAATAGTATGCATGAACCATATAACATTATATTCTATTAAAACATATCAACGCATCGTCTGTAAATATAATATATATTATGATATTATTATATTATGTTATCCGTATTTCTTGTATTTTTATCAATTTATCCTACAATATTATCGTGGGTCTAATGTTAAAACATAAATATCGGTTCTGACCATGTTTGAGAGACTGACATTTCGGTTAAAATCCCATTAATTAGAATCATTTGAATTGTAATTATTTGGTAGTTATTGTAGTTATTAACGTGTAAAATTACCACCAAACTATTCTCTACGTCCTAGTTTAGTACTTCCCTATAATAAGTAATTATTGTTTATTTTTTTTTAACATATTTATCAGTTATATGGTTTAAAAGTTTTTTATAACTTATATAAGTTATAACTGAATTAATAGAAAAAAAAAACTTAAGCATTAAAATATGAAATAAAAGCTTCAATGTGTAGAACGGCAAATGAATATTTTCTACTATTTAGTTTGCACAAATATTTTTTTTTAATTATCATCATTAGTTTAAACATGAAAACAATTAAAACATAGTGAATACACATAATTTAACTTGTTTTTATTGTTTTCATAGGAGTTTATATTGTATTTATATACACCATTAAACATATTATTATTTTTGAAAGTATTAATAACTTTAAAATTCTATTGATTTAATTTTCATTATGTTTTGTATAATTGTATAGAAAAAATATTTTTTAATTGAATAAAAAGTAACTTTTTAATATGACATTATATAATATATAGTCCTATTATACAACCAAATTTATCCTATGATGTACTGTATGGTTTCATACAACAATATTCTGTATGCAATTCATGATTTTATGAATGTTGCGCATAATTATTATTTGGTTAAATTTTAAATAAGGTAACAAACAAACATATTGATGAGAACGAACGGATAACGGATATTATGCGCAACAATATTATTTGAACAATAACCTTCCACCGAAGACATAAACTATAGATTCTAACGAAATAAAATAATAATAAACTATTAATTAATATACGCTATATGTAGTACATGGTTTATTGCTAGAATTAATTTAGTCAAAGTTAAGCTTCCAATAGAGCATAGAGTTCTGCAAGTTTAAATGTATTGATCTAAGGTTGATTTTAATGTATTTGCACCTCGGCATGACTTAATAAAATATGTACGTCAGTCTATTTGATTAGAAAGATCAATAGCGCAAAATTTGTTTCTCTATAACCATGTACGTATTTTAATTATAAAATGAAATGTTACCAATATCTCAAGTCCTATAACTATATAAAAGTAAATAATTATTGTAATGCGAGTTAAAAACAATTTATTAGTATTTAAAATAATAAATATAATTATTAGTCAGAGAACTTTTTTTTTTTCAAGTATTGATCCCATAGATTATAAAATAGTACATAATATTATCATATTATAATCCTTATCAAAGGCATATTCACTAAGATATTTAGGTATATTAAGTAGCTTCAAAACTTATGAAATAAGAACTGAATTATCATATTTTTTTTATATTCATTATCATCGAATACAAATTGTATTACCTATGGTGTTATAATATTTGAAAAGCATATTATGTTATTATGAGTATGCAATAATAAATAAATATAATTTATTTGTAGAATAAATGTTGTTGTTTGTAAATATGGACAGTGACAACAAAACACAGATTCAATAAGACACTGAAAAAAACATAAAAATATATTGATTTCTTGTTAACTGAAAATGGATAGTTATAGCTTTTTTTTTATAGACCAGTATAAATTATTATAAATACAAATTATTACGTAGAATGGTGTGATAGTTTTATCGATTTAAAATAGTAATTATAATATTCCCAGTTTAATATAAAATGACTGTTTTTAATTTAATATAAATAGGTACAGAAAATGTATAATGCTTTTGTCACAAACATTTTTTTACAAAAGTAATATAATATTATAACAGTCCTATAGAATTGACGATAAACACAACATCTATATATAAATGTATTTTTTTTTTGTTTTTAAAATTGTCCCATTAATATTTTACTGCATTCCCTATTATCAAGTAATTATGAATTCTGGTTGCATATTTCGACTTAATGAGTACATTTCCTTCAGTTACTCTCCGCGTCTGGGAGCTTTACAAAAAAATAAAATAAAATAAACGTTAAACTATTGAAATAATTAATGTATTTGCTTTGGAACATTGCATTCTTTTAGTTTCTCCGGCGTTGTGTGTATTCAAAAATGCATTCGTTAATGATGAAATATGTAAAAATATGTAAACAAAAATTAACTCTTTTCACTCGGAATCTCTCGAAACGCATATTTTAGCGCTCGCTAAATTCGGTAAATCGTGCGAATAAAAAAAATATGTATTTAAATGTTTTACAAAAATCCAAGCACCGCGTGTATACAAGCTGAACTAGTAAAATGTATACGCGAAGACGTAATATAAGCTACTTCTCCGCGCATACTGCAATAATGGTTATAATAACGATAAGTAAATTGACGAGATGACATGCTGCAGGCGTACGAGTTATACATATTATTATTATTATTATTATGATCAATAATATTTATTATGTGTACGAGGGCCAGTTGCGAAATCAATCGTTTTCGCTAGAGGTGTCTTCTTCGCGAGTTTCACACTACGCTGTTGTACTGTACACGCGATCGTTCGAGTCGTTGAATTAAGTATTAACACAATATTATGGAGACATAGACAAATGCAGTACACTGGATCAACCACCACCCTACCCGGCGGCCCACACATAGGTACACACGAATGCGATTGATTCGATAAAAAAATATAAAAAATATAAAACATACTTGCGACACGGACACAGCACTATAATAATAGTAAGCTGTCTGGCCGTGTGTCCGACGACGAGTATATCTTCCGATCGATTCGCACGAAAAACAGTATATTCTATTATTATTATTAGTCCGTTCGTGGACGATCATCGGCCGTATTTTAATCGAATGTAATATTGTATAATATTCATCTCCACACGCCGAACATTCGTCATCCAAACCAGAAAAACCTGTACGGCACCACCGCAAACTGCATAATATTATTTTTGTATTATGCGTATCGAGATAATATTATAATATTATTATCGTGTTCGATAATATTGTAACAACGTAAGGTGTACACGGGCATTTTCCGTGTAGCGACTTGAAACCGATCCCACTTCATTAACCGTAAATCAATGTGTTTTTTTTCCTCTTTTCCTCTCCACTGACGTAATAAATTACCGACTGATCCGCCGTTAATTTGTTTAATTAAGTCTTTGTTTATGGCTCGGTGACCGCTGTGTACACTATATAGCAGCTACGCGCGCGCCTCCGGTCGATATATTATCCATATATATATACAAGTAGGTAACTACCATATTATACACGGGTCTCGAAAAACGACGAAACCGCACCGAAATAACTCGTTCCAGTGTCACCGTCGCGGTGCTATTATTGCATGCCAAGTCCGTGCACGCGGCTCGTAAACCTCCCAAAAGCGGACACGCGCGTACATACCCCGCCGAAACCGTGTTCGCCGCGAACGAGCCAATTATTATTATTATTATTATTATTATTGGAGACGACTCTGCGATATCGCGCGTCTATTATGCATAATGCATAATATAATATAATCTGCACTCGTAGGTACTTTCGCAACGACCATAAACCGCATAATATTTTCATTTGTTTAAACGTTATTAAAAACGTACTGATAATATTAAATTACGCCATCGAGCATATATTTTGTTCTCGGATCCGGTATTTACGCCAAAGTCCAAGGTCCGGAACATACTAAAAATGTGCGGTCGCGTAGCTCGTTATTAATTATTATTATGATGGTTTCATTATTTTTCAAACTCAAACCTCAATTTTTTTTTTTTTACAAGCCACGAATATTATATTTTGTTTATAGTTAACTTTATTCTCATTATAAATGCTAAATACTATTTTATTATAATATTTTAATTTATAAGTAGGTACATGCTGCGATGCTACGATGAACATAAGTGACGGCATGTTGCCGATTCCAAAGATGTTTTATACGTTTTATGTTAATCGACGATAATATCGGTATGTACTATGTAGGTATTTGTGTAACTGATAATAACTATAAACTAAAAACTATAACTTAATAACTATTTTGGCGATCTTAGAAATTTTGCATTAATAATGTTATAATAAAATCTATCGTAAACCGGTTTGAAAAAAAATTAATTTGTGTACGTTTTACGTTTTTAAACATGATTATTATTCATTTTACTCTGAATATTACATTTTTTATTATTTGGTTATTTGTGATGTAAAAGAATTATGCATATTTATTATATAATATTATGTCGGTAATAATGGTGCTCATAATTGTTATTATATACATACATATAATATTAGCGAACGTCGATATGAAATTGACAATAAGAAACAATTATTATTCTGTCTGGTTTTTTTTCTTTTTTTTAAACGATATAATATTATTGTATAACTGTTACGACTTTATTAGATCTTTCTACGCATTTATTTTTACTGCATTATTATATCTTACCAATCCAATAAAAACGTTTGTATTTATTTTTTATTTTTTGTAACAATATATTTAAAAAAAACCCCTTATATTCTTGTTGACGACTGACAAGGAATTTCATGAAATTATTTCTAGAAAAAAAATAACGCATTTGGTTTTAATTCCCGAGTGATTATGTTTATGAATGAATTCGTTGAGTTGTTGTCGAGTCTTGTCTGTACTAATAATTCAATACCATATAAAGGAGTAGTCGTTTTTATTTATTCCCCACGTAACGTACTATACGTATATACATATATATATTATAATAATATGTTATAGACGTATACTTTATTCATTCGACAAATTATTTAGTGGCCCGTCGTCTTTATACACCTCAACTCCGCTGCAGAGGTACATCATAACATTCATAACTATATTGGAATCTTATTTTATCTCGTTAGTCGTTTTCCATTTAAATCTTACTATACATAAACGATAAATTATATTAATAATTCTTATTGACTGTCTAAACTCTAAATGAACATTATAATGTGTAACTCGTGTTTTTCGTTTATCGCGTTCGAAATGTCTCCGGGTTTCCATAATATTAATATTTATGACCGCGTATTTTAACATAACAGTAATAAGTAATAAAATTAAAAACAACATTCTGTATAAAAAAAAAAAAAAATAAAATCGAAATCTTTCGAGCGTATTAAAATGCACTTGACTCGAAGACGCCGACCTGGTAAGAAAAAAAAGGAATCCGTAATTTTTGACATAACACGTTGACTATAATGGATGGAGATCGTAGTGGGTACCTACTATATGTGTGCGTTTTAAAAATGAAGTGCGCCGATAAGACGACATTTTCGACAACAGAAATGGTCGAGATCTACTCCGAGTGAATATTAATTATATATACTATACCACTTAGTAGGTACACCAACACGCATACGCGGCAATACGACGTGAGTTTGTATATCATCCGATGTACATCGGTACAATATATCGATATAGACTATAGGTACATCTTAGATCAATAAAGATTTACATACCTATTATATAGTAGTATCGATCGCCGTTCTACGTGCATCTAAATAAATGCATAGGTACGCGTGTGTGTTTATCGCATATTTCGCTTAATTAATATATATTGTTGTTTGCGTGTACGTCCTTATCAATACAACGTGCATAGTGTGAAACACACACAAATTAATTATTATTGACGCATATTATATTATTGAGGGTGTGCCAGCCGCTAGGTGCCTTCCTCTCCATCTCGCGCCACTAAATTATTGTTATGCACGTGACCTAATGGCGCTATCGCAAGTACATGTTATTATACTATGTTTTATAAGCACAGATCTTAAATAAATATTGATTTAAAAAAAATATGAATTATCGCTATCATATTATTATCATATTGGACGACATTATATTCTTATGTGTAATACATTATATAATGCGTGCGTATTGAACGATGTACTTACATAATATATTATACCGAAGTATTTACACGTAGGAGGTACATTCAATTACATTATTGCTATAAATGTATACATGCAGAAGCTGATTGGTAAATAACTTTTTTTGTAAATTTGATTAGAACAATAATTTTTAACAATTTATTTTTGTATATTCAAGATAAAAAATATATTAATTGCATATTTCTGCAGAATAATATAATAAAAGATTAATCATAATTTGTATTTCCTACACATTTAACATATTTACAAAAAGTATACACAAATAATTAAGTATTATAATTATAAGATTATAATGATGAAATTATATCATAAAAATATGTTTGGAAAAATGCATGTAAATTTTAAGTACAAACATACTCAATAATTATACCTAGAAATTAAAATTTAAAATTTAATAATTTTTAAAGATCTATTTTCCATAACTAAAATTTAAATACATACAATTTAAATCAATAATAATTAATTACAATGATGAAAATTGTATTCTCTTTAAAGATATACTATACAGATTGAAATTTAAGAGAATTATTTTATTAAAACCTAAGGCTGAAAATATATTTTTTCAAAAGTACTATTTTTCCTCAATAATTGTATACTTATGTTTTTAACATATAATTTATCAAATTTTAATACAAAATCGATGTCAATAATTTATTGTATTATTAGTATTCTACAGACAATATTAATTTGGTCTATATTGAATTTGTTATCAATTTAATTTACTTATTTTTGGAGACGCATATAATATGCAGTCAATTATACTTCACAGCATCGTTATTTGTCACTTCATTTTAATAAAAAGACATTTTAATTACTGGTTTTTCAAAAAAGTTCTCCTCGCACCTCAAACTACAAGTATTTTTTTTTTTTTTTTTTTAAATAATATTTTGACAGATTATAAAATACAATAAATACAATTTATAGTTCTAAAAAAAATATGAGATTTTAAATATTCTATTATATAATTTATTGCCATTCGCTAACAACAATATGAGGTCGGCCACCGTTAGCCACTATAGCTAAACATCTATCTTTTTTTTATTCACACCAGTTAATTTGTGTATATTTTGTACGTCTCTTCGGTGTATTCATATTTTCATCTGTCTTTCTTTCATTTTTTTTTCATTTATATTTATTCCCATAAACGGCATAACCTCTCTAGTAGTTTAGTACCTCCGAGTCAGCTATCATAAAAACATGGCCAAACCATTTCAATCTATTTTCTCTTTTTCTTATTTTATCCTTTCTAGTCATTCCACACATCCCTATTAGCATTATAATCTTTTATGTATACTCACCCTCTTCAGTGTCTTAATGTAAGCTACCTAATACAACCTAACTATACAAAACGACTGACCCCATAACATCTTTGTAAAATATACCTTTTAATTCCAATGGAGTTCACATGTCACACACAATACCTGACACTTCTCTCAAATTCATTCATTCACAAATACTTATTCCTAACGTTCAACATTTTTTCTACCACCGGTTCTAAATACTTAAATTTATTTGCTTCACTGCATTCACATACAACGGTATCTCCACCTCCACAATATGCCCAATAACAATTAATCCATTACTTCCCCCAAAATTATACACAATCATCTCTGTTTTACTTTTATTTATCCTTAATCCCGTCTCTCCAAACGTTATTCTCCGCTATTCCAAATTCGATGACGTTTTGTGAACTCCCACTCATAATATCATATGCTTACCATCTAATGCACTCGTATATTTTTTTTTATGATTTTGTTTATTATTTAATAGAATTAGTAAGGGCTCATCGCTGAACCTTGATGCACACAAACGCTTATATTAAATGCTTCAGTTTTTCCAAATACTCAATCTCTCGTCGTTTCCTCTTCATACATATCCTCTATTATATAACTATAATACCTCTCTTGGAAAATTATCATATGACTTCTCTCCAGATTTATAGAAATACTTAAAATTACATAAATATCTTTTATTTTCCCTCTAGTCCACTATCTACCTCATACAGAATATAAAGTCTACTGTCAATTTTCCTGAAATAAAACTTAACTGATAATCATATATATTTTTAACTCTCTTTTCTATGACTTTTTTTCTAGATGTGTGTATTACGAACGTACAAAACGTGTAAGACTATAACTGTCCACACTCTTGTGCATCTCCCTTGCCTTAAAATATGGGTACCAAAATATTTTTCTTCTATTTCCCCAAAAGTTTTCCTCTCACCAACATCTTATTAAATAATTAAATTAATCACTTCATACCATCTTAAGTTACATAAAATTATTCAAACGTAGGAATATTAAATCTACTTATTTAAAATGTAGGTAAATAATAATACAATTTTAATACTTACAACTATTTTGAAACTTTAATTATTTCCACGTTCACAAAAGTAGTAAAAATTTGAACAGCTTTTTTAGAAAAAAAAAGTAAGTACTTTAATACAATAATTTATAGAAATAAGTAGTTTTGGTATTTGAAAATTTTAATTTTATGAGGAATGGAAAATTATAGATATTAGTGATATTACACATGGCATATGGTTTGTAATATAAATCGTTTAAAACATTAAATAATACCAACTGACCACACTCTATGTTATATATCCACAGTATTTATATACCATTTTTAAAATGTAACTATATTATAGACTAGTTAATAGTTATAAACTTTTAGATTGTTATAAATCGCATTTATGTAATCCTAAGATCATTGTAATGAATTTAATATGTTTATCAGGAATACCTCACATCATTTGTTGTTTTCATGAAGTAAAATCTGCTGATTGGGCTGGCCAACTTATTGATCTCCTTAAAATAGCTAACTGTTTCAAGGAAATAATTATTTAATCAATCTTAGTTACCCGAGCATAAGGACAGTTCCTTATATTGTATAAAATGTGTAATTTCTAATTTGACATATTTACGTAAATGGTCATGAATCAAAAGATCTGAAGCTTTTAATTTGTTATTTTATTATAGAACAGGCAACGGTATTAATGACTAAAAGTTTTTTATGTTTTTATGAACTTTAAAAAAAACCTACAATTTTCTGACATATCGTTTTTGAAACATTTAATTAATTTTTTTCAATTAAAAAATTGTTTATTTTGTTTTTTGTCAATATCATTTAAGCACCTAACTCTATAAAACGTTATTGGATACCAATAATATCACACAGAGCGATTTTCCCGTTTTCTCGTATCAAACTTTATACTCGGTGGTCCGCTCTATATAAGCAATTATAATATTGTGTAATATTATTATAATATTGCATTGTTGTGTTATAATACGTATACGTGCTCGGCACCATCGATGGGATTGACCCGATTGCAGGTTATGGGTAAAAACAGGTGATGGAGATGGAGGGGTATTACCGCTCCTTTATACCCGTGACAATGCAACTTTCGAGAAAACAATATCTATAGTTACCTGGACAATAATAATAATAATAATAATAATAATATTTCATTCGTCCCGTTTTATGTATACCGCATTACGACGATACCTATACATTCTATAGACTATAATAATTATATTATTCGACTCCGGTTGTCGGCGAAAACAGTCAATATACTCAAATACCTTTGACTGCAACGGTCATCGAGGCAAATCTTCAGTCCGATGATGGCCTGACGCTGAAGTATAACTAAACTTTTTTTAAACCTAGTACGAGCTTCGTATAAATACCGATGTTGTGAGTGAGGTCGCGAACAAAGTGACGCTATAAGGTGTATCATAATAATTATCATTATTATATTACCTATCGTCGTGCTAGTGACCGTTCTTAATTATATAAATAGTGTAGAAAATAATTATAATCCATTGTATATCACTGTGCGTCACACGACCGTCACAATCGTGTATAGTAACACACCGCCGACACTTGTCACCATCACAAATATTACGAAATAAAAATCAAAAAAAATCCGTGTTCGACGTTATATAGGTGGTAATACTGTCAAATCGAACCTGTCAAACGGCGTGTTTTCGTTTGTGCGAACAACTACGTACGCGAAAACACGCCGACGACGCGTGCACGACCCGCCCCGAAGACGTGTATTTCGCCTAACAGCATTGGACTTATCCATCGCACATATTATTATTATATACTATAAGATATACCTACTGCGTATCGTGCGCGTGTGTGTACGCGATGCGTCTGCGCGTATATCTTCGTGCGATGTGACGGATTTTCGGTCGATCGTTATACCGGCCGACTGGCAAACTCGGAAGTACGCGCGTGTTTTAAATGTACAACAACAACAATAATATAATAATAATAATAACGTTATCTCGCGCGCCGCCGTGAGACGAATATATTTTTGAGCTCGCGAAATGTGCGTTTTATTTTCAGTTTGTATTATAATACTGCGCCGCGTGTATCGTCGATTCGCGAGATACGACTCGCGCGCGTATACCATCCACCAACAATATAACGCAATAATATATATATATATATATATATGTGTGTGTAGTGTATAATATTGTGTAGGTATATGTATGTATGTATATAGGTAAGGGTAGAACGATATGTACGCGCTCGACGACTCCCGAGGGGCCGACATCACCGCCGCCGCCGCCGCTGCTACCGACTGCCGAGTGTATACAGCGGAGTCGCACACCAACAAATTAGTCGTCAGCGGAAACTTTCGACAGCCGAGTTTTCCGGTGCGGCGCGGCGTGTCTAATTATAAGCCCGCGTTTCTTCGGGTACATCATATATACCGCTGCTCCGGCGACCGTTCCACACGCCTCCGCCGCCGCCGCCGCACTCTTCTACCACTTTTTTCCGGCCCCTGTCGGAGAGACGCGCTGCTCGGCGATAATAATAATAATAATAGTACTTCGACGACGCGCGTATATTATATAGTCTTCCGACCTAATCTCTCCTGTTTTTTTCTTCTCGCTCGCTCACACTGCCGTTCTCTCCGTCTGTCTATCTCTCGACCGATTTAATATACGAATATACGCGTATCGCGTAATAATAATAATAATAATAATTGTCAACGCCGCTGCGGCGGCGGCGGCTGAGGATACAATGCCGGTAAAATATTACGCGTACAATACGCGTAGTCATATACCTATATTACTCGCCATCTGTACCTACCTATATATATAATACGCACTGCTGGGTATTTCCGTCGCGACTTTTGTCTCGTCCCGCACGACCGCCTCCGCCGCCGCCGCGCGCCCGCTGCAGCAGATTCGAATCTCTCGCGCGGTTTTACGGCTGTGGCTGTGGCTGTGGCGGCGACGACGACGACGACGACGACTCTCCATAACGTTATTATAATGATATATTATTATACGGCCGCCGTCGAGTTATGGTCGCGTACAATATTATACTATTGCCATAATATTATTGTTGTTGTTATTATTTTTGCGGTATGTCGTTACCTATAATATATATCTGTGCACGAATATCTCTGATATTTAGCGATTGAGCGATAGCTCCCGATCCGTTGTACATAATATGTAAATATAAAAAACGTATAATACTGTGATATAACGTGTGATTAGGTATTATAGGTATGATGTGAATTATGGTTGTTTTGCAAAAATATATTATATAATAATATGAGAAAAGTCCATTTTCGCGAGCGGATCCGAGTTGTCCGTGGAATTGCCTGTGTGGATGAACGGGACACGTGACGTGCGTTCAAATAATTGTTATTTTAGATTTTAAGTGTTATACAACAAGTATGAATATATATTTATTGTATTATGTATTATACACGTTCAAAATCTATTTTCATTCTGTATAATATTACGACAAGAGGTGAATGTTGTGTATTTAAATTTCAAAACATAATAATATATTATACATCCATATTGTACATTTAACAAATAAAAATTATTTGGTATCCCATTCAGGCTTATTTATTTTAAATGAATTTAAACTTACCTAAAAAAACGTATTTAAACTTGATTTATCTTACAGTTTTAAAAGTAAAAATTGAAATTTTACATGTTATGTATAAACGGTCATTTTTAAACTTCACTTATATAATCTAATCTAAAATGGATAGCATAAACTCTTAACATCAGCCTATAATTCTTTTTTCTGTGTTCAATATCGTATAGCACTAAAATAGTATAGCGTATCAATTGGGACAAATACGAAAAACGTAAGATTTTTTCATCAACATTAAAACAACGATTAAAAAATACATAAAATAAGGCACAGAATTACCACTCGCATTTGAGATTTCCTAAAAAAACAACAAATTTTTGGAAACCTCGTTTAAATATTTTTTCTACTGCAATGAACTCTATCTATATAATCAATATTAATTATTCTACTTTAAACAAATTTTGTTTAAAGCATCCGCCTACTATTATGAAAAAGTTTTTGTAAAATTTAATTCAGAAGATGAAATGAAAGTTATATACTGTTCCTGTCCATCACTCAGGCGGATCGTTGAAAATCGCGATAAACTTTCGATATCGGCTTGACGTTAAATCAGACTGACACTTTATCGTTGTTCAGAAATGTTAGTGGATATTTTTTCAATATTTTAGTATGATAGCGTAGACGTGTAAAAACGGGTAGTTTTCAATGTCAGCATTATTATATATATATATATTTAAGATATTATAATGATTAATTATATTATGAGTCATGAAACCACGTGTTCAAACTATGGTACAAAACATAATTTTCGAATTTTTAATTGAATATTTTTTTTTATGAGATTTTAATATTTATTGCAATATTATTATACGTATTGGTGAAAACCTATAATCAGTTATCTATGTATGTATATATATATCTACTTACAATAAAATATTACATGTAATGTAATTTGTTAAATTTTACTGATAAGTATGTAATGTTAAATTTGACTGAAATTCTATCATTAAATGTATGACTTGAATTTTTTGTAAAAAAAATGTCATCTACTCGAAAAATGTCAATAACTCTTTATGTATTATTGTCACAGAGGTAAAATTCCGTAAAATAAAAAAATGATTGTATGCAATTTAAATAAGTTATTGTTCACAATAACTTATACTTTTATGTGTTAACCTACATAGAATTAAAATTAATAAAAATAATCATCTTCAATTTCATTTACTAAAACAGTAATAAAATAGTTATCTTCTAGATAATAATTAGTATAAATATTTTTTTCGTACATGAATACTTTCATCTTATATTATTATCTGTTTCGTTGTTTATTTTATTCTAGTTAGTTTGACTTTGTATCTCATGTTTTGGTCGAATTTAAAATATAGATTTAAAAAAACCATCACGTATTTAATACTCTTATAATTACGATTTCAGGAAAAAGTCAAATGTTGTAGAAAATAAGTATATATTTTTTTACTAATTAATAGATAAAGGTTAGGAATTTAATTAACTAATTGTTTTTTTTTTTTCATTACTGTTAAAATACATTTGGAATTTGGATCACCATTTCTTTTGTATTATAACTAGTAAATAATATATTCTGTTAAGACGTAAAAATTCATAGTTGAGAATCATAGTGATTGTTGACATAACCAGTCAGTTAGGTGAATATTGATTTTTATTACAAATACAACAAAAAGGTGGACATTTACAGGGTTCTTTTTGACGTACACGGGAGTATAGCAAATATTGACATTAAAATTTAAACAAAATATAATATTAGTTAAATTTGTTTGTTTAATTCATTTAAAAATAAAAAAGTACATTACATTATTATTGTAAGTAGGTCACTTTACACTATTTAAATAGCAACATTTTATTACTTTACTACTTTAAATTAACTATATACATTGCTACTAAATTTAAATATTGACCAAACATTCTCGGAAAACAGATAAACAAGTCATTAATAAACTAATAGGTACTAAACGCAGTAATATATAGGTATGAACTATGTTTTTAAGTTGTAATTTCAGCGCATTGAACGGATTGTAAAAAAAGAAAGTTTTTTTCCAAAACATAATCGACATTTTTGATTTAAAATGTTTTACTTCCGAGACCACAAAATTATTATGCTTATTGATGTGTGCATTTAAAGAAAAAGGCACATCTGCACTATATTAAACGTCTCGTCGCCGGAGACATACGAGAAGACGATGGCATTGTGATAGCCGTTCGATCGATTAGCATAATGTGAGATTATATTACTATAGGCGGCTATGGCTCAACATAATATATATATATCTATGCTATTCGCGCAGCTCTGCACGCGTATGTATATATATTGTACAATATAGACGTATCCACCGTCCACCGGGTTGTAAGCGATCGGATTTTATAGGTTTAAAAAAATAATAATAAAAAAAAAACGGTCTGCCGTACTACTACGCGCCGGGCGATTCGTCTCCGGATCGAACGGATTTTCATTATGCACGATAAAAATCGCGTGTAAGTACCTAAACTACGAGGGCCGTCCGCCGCCGCCGCCGCCGCCGCCGACCCCGAGTCGTTTTTTTCGGCGCCACCGTCTCTCCGTCGCGCGTGTAGTCGTTTCTCTCCTGCACAGACGTCGTTTCCAACGCGCCGGGCACGACGTATAAATAAAATAATAATATTTTAATGTTATCATTATATATACAGCAGAGTTATTAATTCGTGTCGTTATTTTTATTCGCTGTCATCGTACGCGTTACTACGCCATTATGCGCCCCGCGCACTGCGCATATTGCAGGCGAGTATATATACCTATTATACTACACTGCAACTGCAGCGGGTCTACGTCGTCCGCGTACGCGCGCAGTCGGCGGCTTTATATATATATATATATATTTATTGTCGGCCCTCTCGAGATTGCTTTGGTTCGAATCGCGAGACACACCACCTTTTTACCTGAGGCTGTGCGTATTCGTCGAGCGGGTACACTCGAATACACACACAAACGTATAATAATAATAATAATAATGTTTATAGGTGTACAGTACCTGCATGGGGGCGCCACCGCCGCAGCCACTGACGAGGGGGAGGAAAATAATTCGAGACCAGATAACCATCGTCGTCATCGTTTGGCGGCGGATGACGATTGACGACTATACCTGCCCACATATAATGATAATAATATAATATGTTGACGATAATATTATTATTATTATTGTTTTTGTTGCGTTGTTAGTGCCGCTGCAGTGCACCTATACAAATATTAATAGTTTTATGGGAAAAAAAGAACCGAGTTTGGCTTCGTAAATATTATGTTTCTCGACAATATTTAATAACACAATTTTCAAAATCAGATAAGACCGAACCCAAATACACCTGTGGTGGCCATCGGCCCTAAACCACCCTATATGCAGCAATATCACACTTATATTCATTTTTTGAGATGATTTTTCTTCTTCTTATATAACCGCAACAGATACGACGATCAGATGATGGAAAGACGACTAGACGCAAACTGCAGTCTTGCAAAAAATTGCATGAGTGTAAACGTCTCGGATTGGATGCGTAATTTCGGCTCGGCTATCTGTATATGTCTTTTTGTTATTGGCCAATTCGCTAATTTTGAAAATTAAATAGTATATATTTTATTTAACTTGCAGCAAAATGTTGATGAAGGTAAAATAAAATTATAATCCCTACGACGAGTATAGGTGGGTTGACTTTGTAAAACGTTATATTTCGAACCGTTTGACGGTTCACGTGGACAAGGCTTCAAAAATGTTTATATGGTTTAAAAAATAATAATATAAAAACGAGCTAAAACGAATTTCGTGTTGGGTATGTTTAATATAGTACGTGTTGAGAACGTTCAAAAATTGAAAAATTCTTCTGGTAATACGCTATTAACTCAATGAATTTGTATACAATAGGTATTACGAAGATAAGAACCGTTATATAATAAAAAATACACCCGTTATGTACTAAACTCGCTTATAGGCGTAAAAAAAACAGTTATTTAAAACTTTAAAAGTTATACCTGTTTTAATGGATATAAAGTTTAAAAAAAATTTGAACGCGTTAAAGTGTGTCAGCTTACTTAACATTTACAATAACAATTAAATTATGAATATACTTGCAGGAAAGAACGGCCAGATGTGACAAAAACGTGACTCTGGTGGTGTAAAAATTGGGTTTTATTTATTTAATTTTTATATAAACTTCAGTAATATTGTATTATAAGACGTGAATAATACAAGTTGAAGTTTATTTCCTGACTTAAACATTTTTCCTAATTTTCACAGTTTGGAATTTACGTTCTAGTAACCTTATATTATATTATAATACGTATTCATATACATATATAGTATAATATGTTTGCTGATATAATGTAAATATATTTCACTAATAAATTAATAATAGCACGACACTTTAGATAGGCATAGCTATACGGTGGGTTCATTCTTCCGGGTATATCGTAAATCAATTTAGAAATTCCTAATATCCAAGGCCATTAAAATGCAATAATGAACAATCAGATGTACAATATTGGGATAATACGCCCTCATGAATATTATAATTTATTTATAATATTATCGTAAGTAAATCAATTATTGTTTTTAAGCTACTGTGTTCTACCGAACAGAATACTCGGTGACTATCACATCAGCCGAAGACACGAGTGAGATTTTTTTTTTTTTTTTTATACATAAATATTTACACAATATACATATTATAATAATCGACGTAGCAGTATATAAATTCGCCGCATGAATCGACCAAGTATGGAAAACGAACGATATCGTCCGCCATCCGCGGCGTGCGAATGCACATTATTTCTGTTTCTAAATTACGGTTGAGCTAGCTGTTGATAAAATAGTGATGCAATTACTAAACAGTATTATATATAGCCGATGAACAGCGTAAGATTCACATTTTAAAATAAAAGCTCCTTAGAAACTTTTTCGCTCCATAAATTAAAGCACCCGATAAACCTGCGCTAATAGTACGCGCTGGCCGTAGAATCCATATCACACCATACTGCACCAAGACGTTCTCCGTGTAAACGCGAGTATAATATATTATTATTTATTATCATTATTATTTATATTTATTATACTCGCGTATGTCGTTATTTTATTACGCCGTGTTCGCGCTTTACGTAGATGCGTGCGCGTTATATATTATTATTATATGTATTATGTGTACGGCCATGTGAATCTGGATCTATGTATTCGCATCAATAACGCGATAACGTCCGCGAGTAATTCTCCGAGCCTACGCGATTTTGGTTTGCTAAAAAAAACGTTTTTATATTCTTTATTATTATCACGTCCAGCCGTCAGCTTCAGGCTTCGGCACGGGGGGTGCACGACTACGAGTAATATATACATGTAAAATAATATATTATTTCACATTACTATAGCGTTTTTTATTAGAAGCATATTACGTAACTATTTTTATAAATAAATACATTACAATCCGTCATGAGATGTGTTTATATAGTGGTTCGGACACAAAACCTTGCACATGTTAATGACACCCGAACGGAAATCTGAATGTCGCATTTCGATCGAATCGTAAGACGCTGCCTGTAGGATCGTTCTTCGCCCACAAATTACTTTTTATACAAATATACTTTTCTAATACGTATGCAGTATGGATGTAATTACTATAATGTAATTTACTAATTTTCCATATAGATTTGTAACTCACCTTCCCTCCCAAATTACAATCAACTGCGCCCACTCGCATAAATTATAATATACCTACATAATATTTTTAACGAGTGCCTGCATTATAATACAGTATTTGTATTTGAAATTATATTTTGAAGGCTATTAACATTTTTATTGAATTTTTTGAATTTTTTCATTAGTTAAAAATGCATCATAATATATTATTATATTATGAATGAAACTTGATTTATAACATTTACTTCTTTTTCTTTTTAGGTAATTTTTTCTAATTTTGCTTAAATTTCGAAAGCAAATTTTTTATTTACCATTATAATATGTAGGTGTATAAATCAAAAAACCCATCAATAAATAAAAATTACAACACAAAATAGTAGTATAAAATATATTGTATAATATGTACTCGTATATCAATACCTAGTCGTAATTTAGTTAATTTTGAAAAACTAAAAATAATGTATACTATTATCTTTTTTTATCTCGTATAGCTGTAACAACTCAAATTAACTGGAAAGTATTAATGTACAAACCCAATCATTTCGTACATAATTATTCACAATAAATTATTCACACATTTTTTCCGTTTACCAAGCTGGCACAATCGGTACTCCAACGTGTTCTATAATTGTTCAAAATTAATTTAAAAAAGAAGAATAATACCCTAGTCACTGATTAATAAGCTGACAGAAGTCTGGGTAGAAGTCTCGAGTGTCGATTCGCGTAGAAAAAAACGTACAGAAAAACTACCGACTATAAGTCCTTAATGAAAAAATGTACAGCAAAATGTATAACACTATTGCACGGCGCTCAATTCAAAACCGTGCATGTAGGTGCACGATCCGGCAATCAAGAGATTCGTGTCTACGATTAGACTTATAATTTTTATTAACTACGGCCAATCTCACGTGTACATTTATAACATAATATTCTAATACTATAATGCGTCGTAGTGTGAATTTATAATTTCGATTCGATACAAACACATTGCTTAGGTGATTATTTTTAATTTAATTTTAACGGAATTCCGTGGTGGTTTTGATTAATGTTTTTTGATTTTTTTTTTTTTTTTACGAATTTTTTCTTGGATCGTCACCACTCTGATCTTATTTATGCGTCACGATAATAACATGCAGGTTGGTATATATAGATAGCAATATTAGCTAGAGTATACCAGTATGTATACCAGCTATTATATATATAAATAATAAATATATTATTTATTACGATAGAGCGTTGGACTATAGGAAGAATAGGCGTGTCGCGGCGCGCTGCTCTGACGAGTTAATTATACCGCAAAAATAATAACGTAATAATAACCGACCATACCGACCAGAAGAACACATTTTCCCATCGGTGCAATGATTTTCACGATCGCACGCCGCGGCCGGGCGATGTCTGAGAGAATACACAACGTCTGTATACGATCTATTTAATATAACAATAATAAAAATAAAATAATAATAATAATAATAATAATACGAGCACCGATTAATTGCTCAATTGCACGACATGCGTCCCATCGTTTATACACGGCTGAACAATAATATTAAGATATTAATATTATATTATTATTATTATGTTGCGCTGCTGCAGTGTTATATTATTATACTTGTACATATACATAATAATAATTCCGAATAATATCGCGGTCGTCGTAAACGCGTTGTCTAACATGAATATTAAACTGATATTTAGTATAGTACGTGTACCTACCTATGTAGGTATTATTACTGTTATATATAGATAGGAAGAAAACACGAAAATATGACGTCGAAACGTTTTCGCTCGACAAACTGCGGCGTTCGATTAAAAATACTTAGACACGAATACGCGATTAAACCGAGAAATAAAATAAACCGTAATGTGCTCGTATAATATAAAAACTACACAACATAATATAATATACGAACGTAAACTACTGCATTGTACTGTATATAAATATTTTGTTTACATAGCCATGTAAGTGTGTGTGTGTGTGTGTGTGTGCAGTGTATAATATTTAATATAATATTATATTATTATTATACGTAGATTGAAGCAGGAGAAGCTGCAGTAGTTGAACAACTAAAATATATATTAATCCGCCTCTCAGTATTCGCGTGTATATGTATGTATATATATATATATATATATATATAAGGGCACCTACCTACATTTAATATACCGACTTCTACGGTGGCAACACTACGCAAAAACAACAATAAACTTTCTTCGAGATTATATTTACCAAACTCCCGGTCATATAAAATCAAACACTGAGCACAACTGAATTAAAGAAAAATAAACTTTTTTCAGACATTCAAGTTAATATAAAGTTTGCCAGACGTTCTCTGATGGGTAAATTGTACTTGTGTCTATACACCGTCGCCGCCGCCGCCGTATTACGGTATCGTGTATAATATATTATATTATTATACACTTGCAATTTAATTAATATGCAGTAGTCACTGATAATGTATCGCGGTGAAACTTCTAATTGTGATTTGTCAACTCTGCGGCGTAACACTCCTGAATATTTAACGCGGATGAAAATAATATCAACGAAATTCCAGCCGACCGCGATAAAATAATTGTCGATCGAAAGACATTCGCGAAGGGATGAAAACAACAAAACCATCGTACCGGGGAACAATAATACTACCGTTCGAGTCACGGCGTGTTTCAGCTCTCGATGGAAACGACTTTTTTTTTTTTTATATTCCAAAGAAAACGAAACGAACCGTTCGATATGCTAATGGTATAAAAATAATCCTCAAGTTACCTGTGTCGCTTGTCGAGACGCAATCATTTTATATAAGTACAAAATTATTTTAGTTTTTATTTTTTTTTTTTTTTACCTACCTATATATATATAGTTTGTGCGCGTATTATAGTAGGTACTATTAACGTTTACCTACCTACAATAACAACTACGACAACAACAGAACGCTAATAATAACATTGAAATAAATTGAAAAATTAAACGAATAAAAAAATTGAATTTTAATAATGCCGTATTCTTCTATAACGAGAAAAGTCTAAGTTACAATAATGCGAAATGTGTTAACAAATAAAAGAGCGCTGCCGTATCGTTTATATTAATAAAGGAATATTGTGAATTTTCGGTTTTAAACTTTTCAATTTAAATGTCTTCTAGTTTCCCCTAGGGTAAAAAAAGCTTTCGAGAGACGTAGGACACGAGACATGTATATGTACCATCCGTCCAGAAGAGGCTTTGATAATTATTATCAACGAGCAGGAAAAAAAAGAAATGAAAAACATATTTTCTTTTCTATTAAAAAAGTAATAATAATAACTTTATTATTATTGCTGTTTATGGGCTTAAAGTAATGATAAAAAAAAAATAATAATACATAACACGAGGTATACGTATTATACGCGCGGCTTATGCAAAAAAACGAACATTTCGACATTTTACCATAGTCGTTTTTTGGAACGGATCATTAATATCGATAGAAAACCGGTTTCGAATAATAATATTATGTACCTATTACGTTATACTCGCGTGGCATATTTTTACGTCAACTACATCAGGTGTGTATATATATGTATATTATATGTATTATGTATTATGTATGTATAAAATATAGCCAAGAGCTTCACCTAATGTGGTGTGTACATTGTACTGTATTCGAGTTTCAGAATGTATGAAAATAGTTTAAAAAATAAATCTCATACTTAATTACGAGTAGTTAATAAACATTATTGTTGTTGTTAATAATTTTAAATCGCATAAACAACAATACTTACATACTATAGTGTTATGAATATGCTCGCGCGTTTTGAGTGATTGCAAAAATCTAAGAATTCCCGTCGAAAACTTATTACTATATCTATTCGACGGAGGATTTTTTTTAATCGAGTAAACGGAAATTCGCCTGAAAGCAGAATAAAAAAGGCATCTCGACGAAGCTCGTACACGCCCGCATTCACAATGACGTCGCTGTTCCGTATATGGTGGAACCATTAAAACAAGATTTTCGAACTTTTGTGAAGCTGTCTACTTGTCTCTGTATACGATTAAATACGCGTGCGACAGCAGTGTAAAGAATAAAGAAAAAAAACACAGTATATACAGTAATAATAACAATCATCGCTGCACACACGATGTAATCTGACGGCCGGAAGGACTACGTCGAATTTCCCATTCTAGGCGGCGGCGGCGACGAGTTGTTTACAAACGATTAATCTCACTGTCGTTCGGGGGACATGTACACTGTACACTATATATAATATATATATATATATATATATATACTACTACAGTGTCGGACAACGGCGTTAAGTGGGGAACGCTAAATGTTTTGAAATCCTATAAAAATTGTGTTTTGTAGATCGTAAATTCACGTAATATCTCCTCGTGCACGTGCCGCGAAATCAACGTGGATCGCAACAATATTGTGACCGACGACCGTACGGCACATAATACGCAGCACTGCAGCAATGATATTATTACGGGTTGTGGCGAACAACCGTCGCAGTGCGTCCCGGCGCGTACGATAATAATGCGATTTATTTTGATTTCTATATAAACACAGTTTTCCTCACGTATATCGCGTACGATCTACTGCAATAATAATTATTATACAGAAATCGCTTTGATTTTTGTTTATAAAATCGTGATGCGATGTGTGAACGGACGACGCCATCGAATTTGTCTGCAAATGTCGGGGCGGTGTGTGTTTTGTTCTTTTGCCACGGCGAGTGAAAAATCCACCGTACGTGTTTCCGAAACAAATTGTTATTACCTTTTACCCAAAAAGGGTAACCATGGTCGCGGATGTGTGTATGTGTGTGAGGGGTAGGGGGGTCAGTTGCGTGGGGACGTTGATTGGACTGCGAGAGTATACGTAAGTGCTAAACCCTTAAAGGCGTATGCCGTTCTGTAAACGATTTAACGGTCTCCGACGACCTCGGCACGAACGAGTGACGTATAAATATAGGTTTATATTATTAAATACCTACGTATAATATTATTATATAGCGAATTGTACGTACTGTCCGGATATTGCTGATGTAACGATTGGCTGCAAAACGACGGACGCGAATGAAAAAAAAAAAAAAAAGTTACGACTGTTTAACTTCGAAGGTTATTATAAGCATAAACCACACACAAATTGCTGGTACTGCTGTTTTATTGTAATTATGCATGCATACATATTACGCGCGCACACATATATATTATATTACATGCATAGGTACGATGAAGAGGCGCAAAACCGGAGTTTTCCAAAATTTAGAGAAAAAAAATACCACTTCCTCAACCGCAGGAAAACAGCAAATCATTAAGCAAACCTCTAAATATCGGACACCTTCGGTCGATGAAATTTCGTTCGCTATTTGGAGGTGTCCGGTATTTAGAGGGAAAAATATAATATTATAGAAATAAAAAATTGAAATTATAATTAAAAAATGTATTTATTTATTTAGTTGTTTATACATAATATACATAATGTACATAATAAATTTAATTTATTTTAATTATTTTTAATTATTTTTAAAAATGCAAAGGTAAAAAGATAAAAAAAATTGATAATATAAAAATTAAACATATATTAAAAAAAAATCAGTTACTATAGATTTTTTCACGAAGTCATTTCGTGTGTTAATGCATTTTCTAATTCTACAAATTTACGATAAAAATGATTAAAATCAAAAGTGTCCGATACTTAGAGGTGTCCGTTAAGGGGAGGTTTCACTGTATATAAAATTCGTTTAAACATATTATCTATTCTGCTCAAAGTTATTTAAGACTCGACTGACCATCGCATGATATCATTAATATCATATACCTTAGCAATGGTAATTTTTATTTCGTTGCAATGAAGCGTATTATTAAGCATGTCGTTTAAAGTCGAACGTTCGCGGAAACCGACGATTATCTGAATAATAATAACATATAATATTATATACGTTGTACACACATAGTAATAAGTTACGGTCGCGTTCGACCGATACACTGTGACGCGCGTATATTATTATTATTATACGCACCGAACAAATTGAAATCTGGTCGACCATTAGTCTATATAATATTATACGCGCGTGTATATTTTATCGTTTTATTTTATTTTTTTCGTCACCGTCATCGCGTTTTGAATTTGCCGTAGGCAGGTACGCTACTCGTACGCACTTCCGGCGCGGGAACTAACCGTTTCGGAGCTGTCGCAGTGTGTGCGCCGGGAATGAGTGCGTTAGTCGTGCCGAGTGCAAATTGGATTTCGACCGGCGACAGCTGAATTTATAATATATTATACATTTAAAATATCGAAATTGCATTGAAGCACACACACACACAGTAAATATATCACATGTTGTGTGTATATATATATATATTGAACGTTAGTGTACAACATTAGATGTAATAGTCGCCCGCGTAAATGAGCGCGTTGACAAAAGGAGCGTAACTGTGTTTTAATAATGGCTTTCTCCATTAGTATATTATTATATTATATAAAACTCGCACTCCGAGGTCCAGCTGCCGATGATGACGATGACGATGACGGTGACGACCGCAGTAATGATGATGACGCGACGTAGCTTTTTACTCGTTCGTCACCGGCGACTGTCCCTTTTTAGTTTTTGCAAAATATTAACTCGACGACAGTGCGGCTGCGTGACGGGCCAATCGCGAACGGACCGGCCACGAACGACGTTATACTCCGCGCGTTCGGAATCCTTTTTGACGAATCTCTCAGAAAACGGGACACCTTTAATCTATCGCCCGAGGTGTACGGACGATGAGAATATTAAATATTTAGTTAGTAACGGTGATTGCGACAAGTGTATTATATCGTAGGTACAGGACGAGCGCGGGTTCTTATAATTAATTTATCTAATTTATTTATTGTTATATATTCATGTATTGTTCGTGATGCGCAACGCATAACACGAGCCGCGCGATAATGCATGCGTATTATGTGATATTGTCATTTTAATCATTATGATTGTCTTTGGATATCCGAGGGATGCAAATGGTTAATTATCGTCAGAGGCGACGGTGGCAATGTTAATTACGTGGTCGTAAATGTATCATCGTTGTTTTATTACAATATTGTATACAGCTATCTGGCAATATCTGAAATTACACATGGATATACACTATACGCGTGCCCATAACATAATAACTTCCTATGAACGAGGTCATCTTTAGAAATACGCCTATAAGTGACAGAAAAAAAATTGTATGAGTTTCAAAAACAATTTTTATAATAAAAAAAACCTTCAATGTCGAAGAAAAAAAAACAATACAAAATAGAGAATACATTAATAATTGTAGGAAATAATTAAATTGGAGTTATAAGGTAGTTAAAATAATGAAAATAAAAAAAAATAGCTACCTTCTGCCTTTTAAAATAATTCTTTTGGACTCACAGCCTCCCCCAATTTTCTCCTTAAACTTAGTCCTATCTATATGTTTATATATGTGTGAGCACTGTGCGCGTACCGGAGTGGATATGTAGTGGGCACCTCATATTATAACCTGTACCAACTGATCGTTTTGATAAAATTATAATAATAACTGTTTGTTCCGAGTGCGTATTATATTAAACCTAAATGTATTAATTTAAAATATTTGGTGTGTATGACTGTTAAAATGTAGTAAGTATTGTCGATTTGATTTTTTTGAAGTATACAGTCATACTCCGATTCACCTTATTTATGGACTAAATACAGCTTAAAATGTTGGCCCCTAAATTATTAAATAAAATGCAGTATTGACTTAATTATTTAAAATATAACAACACTATATTTTTAACTATATATATTTAATAACGTTATATTTATATTAAAATTGCAGCAACTAAAAAACATGAACGTATTTTTTTAAAAAATCTATGTTTTTGATACTAATTATACTATTGTAAAACAAAATTTTTTGAGTCAAATTTAATAGGAGTGTTCACAAACATTGTCTAGCTTTCTGTTCTGACAACTTGTCGATTTAAAATCGTCGAAACCGTTGAGAATGGTATGTAAAATATTGTAGTTAACTAATTGTATTTGCCTGTTTTCGGTGGATCTCTAATTCTATAGTGGGCCCAGTGCAAATTCGAAATTCCCCATACGTCCTTGCACAAATATGGCCCCGTGCACGGCCCTACCACGCGATCCGAATTTCTCCCGAGTAGCTCAAAATATATCGTTTGGATTTTTACGAGGTTAGTTCTATACGCCCGCCGATTTGTGTATACGTCTCAGCTCAGGTATACTATAGTTGGACGGTAGTATACATGAAATACGAACACACGGCATGGCGTAGTCGCTCACTTTATAGCCGACCAAACTTCGTAGACCGGGTGACTTCTAAACGCTACGATTGTTACGATGATAGGTTATGATTATAATACAATTGATGCGGTATAATACCTACGCGTTTTAATGATATGCGATTTACGACGGCGGCGCGAAGAAATTGTCTTTGCCACTTGCCCACCACTGCGTTGAGGTGCACCGTGGTTTCGAGTATAATGTGTGTATTATATAGAAGGTATAATAACCGCGGCGGTCTGGCGGGAAAGGGGCGGTACGCATTATGTGAGACGATTGTACCCAGTGGAAAACGGTTCCGGACCTCGAGTGTTTTTGCTCGGTCTGAATATATTGACAGACTCGCGACGCTGTGACGCGTGCGGGGTAGGTCGGCGGAGAGGGGTTCGCAGACGGGGCTTGCGACACCGACGGTGTGGGCGGAGAGGGGGTGTTTGGCGGTTAGGGGCGGGAGAACGGGCGCGATGGTCGGGAAGGACAACCGTACCGCCCGGCGACTTACGGTGGCAGCGCGGCGGCGGTATTGACATCGTGCCGAAGCAATATGGACACGACGGCGGCCGCTGCAGCAGTCGGAAACGTGTCGACCTAATTTCAAAGCCGAATTAATAATACCCGCAGAGCATTTACATAAACTATATAAACGTTTATATCTTAAACGGCGTTTGAAAGCGGCGGCGGCGGTGGCTCTTTAACGTTGTATACAAGCATCAACAAATCTTGGTCCTTGCACACTGATGTAAGTATACATGATATATAAATATATATTATACGCGTCGTCTATATATATATGCTGAACGCCCGTTATGTACTAACGTGTTTAACATAAATGTACACATTATATACATATATATATTATATAGTATATACGTCCCACGATCCTTGAGATGATGGAAGCGGCGAACTACAGCTATGTCTGTCCGACATCACGCGACCGATATATACCGCGCTGTATAGCAATAGTCGTTTTCCATTTCCGACGAACCTATACCGATCGTGTGCGGTGTCTATAATATAGTGTCGCGATAAGGATTTTGAAACAGATTTTTATTCGACACGATCGCCATGTCTGTTTGAGAATACCCCTAACTTTCGCACACGTTTCCGACTTTATCCACTCGAGTACAAACGAAATTAAAATCTAAACATTTCAACACGGTACACACATCGTCGGACAAAGCAGACTGGTCTTTTGGGGAATTGTATGCAGTGGTAAGATGAAAAAAATGAAAAATTAGGCTCAAGTGATGTTTATGGAGAATTTTTATAAGTCTTTGTACGCGTTTCCGGCAGTATATCTACTCATTGTGCAACGATAGGCTCCCTCCAAATAACTGAAAATTACCTTGCGCTCCTTAGATGGCTGTCAGTTCACCTGGAATCTATATAATAATACATATTATTATATTATTGGTATTATATAGTAATATAGAATGCTTCTAGTGTTATATAAATATAATATAGGTATACGGTATACCCCGCGTCCCCGCACTTATACGGATGAATGAATTCTGGCTGTCTGTGTAAATTAATATTTATTAAAAATACTGTAATGTCCTTATAAAATCACGGTATATTGATGATTTTCAGATTAATTTGTGGAAAAATATAATGTTTTCGTTTGGCGTAAGAAATAAGAAAATGAAACGTATAATTATTATAATTTATTATATTGTTTCGCTCAAAATATAAAGATGATAAATCGTATAGACGTTTCAAAATCATCATAATAATATTATAATATATTATAACGATCGGATTGGCATGTCAGTTACATTTTGTTTTATTTTAACTCAAAAATTAAGTTATTAACAAAGAATAAATAAATCAATTATCTAGTTGTAGTTAAAAATCATTCCTTTAACGACTTTTTCACTACGAATAAAATAGTAATATAAATACTTAGTAAATGAAACATATTTATTTATTATTTATCGACTTGAGCACCCTGTTTGAGTGGTGAACTTTGGACTTTATAAGATAATGGCATTATAACGCAACAGATTGAAAAAAATACTAACAAAACTGTACCCATTCCATTAACGTCAATACAATTTCCTAACAAATTAAAAAAACGACTTCGTCATGATTATATACGACAAACTTCAGACAACATCTCACTCCAATATCTAATGATTACTTATTATGGATAATTACAAGATAAATCCTAAGTGTCAAAAATACAGTCACATCACCGAAAAAGCAAATGGCTTTTGGGCTATATCTAATTTGTTAAAAGCCAAAATATTTTCACAACTTTCCAAAACATTTTCTCGTCAATAAAATAGAATAAAATAAAATAATTTATTACGTAAATTGCCAATTATTCCTGAACACAAATCTGTTTAATAGAATGTACCAAACATCAATCTAATTACAGTCGAACTTACTTCTCAACAGCCTAAAAAGATACTTTTTTCATTGGCTCATATTTATAATTCAATTTTGAGAATTTTATATTTTTCTATAATATCAAAATTGGTTATTATAATCATACCTCCCAATATTCCGGAATTTTGCATACCTATTAGTCATTTTATTCCCCAAAGCTTTAGAAAAACTTTAATTCAAATATATATTGCGAATTCCCACAATATCCACTCCACTGACCTCCATATTAAAACAAAAACATAACCTATTTAATAAAATATTGTTTCTGGAAAAAAAAATATAGGTATGGGTATATTTTTTCCATGGAACAATTATTTGAAAGAGTCAAAAATTCTTCCATCCTATTCAAACTTAAATCAATCCTTCTAACCTACTACTTTCTTACTATATTTTGTAATACCATAGAAGAAAGATACTTTTTCATTCGATCGGAGTAATAACTATTTATACTTCCTCGATCCGAGCTGATGTCTCTCCAAGATTTCGTAGTAATTCTATTGTAATATGTATATGTTCATCTGATCAATCTCCTTTCCATTACTGCTCAATTTTTCGACGAAAAATCCCTGCAAACCCTTCACAAATATCCAAAGATTGTCTCTCGTGTTCCAAAAATATCTATTATAACTTACAAACAATTTGGTAAAATGGATGGGAGAATTAATCAAACAAATAATATTCACTGTACGTTTACTGGCAGATCTATAGACCTATTTCCCTTAATTTTATAATTCTTATTTCTCTCAGAATCCCATTACATTAGCCTAACACCATCAATCGACAAAATTGGACTAGAATGAATGTTTCAATATTTTTAGCGTGTATTTTTTTTCATCTATACACCTAAATAAGAAATAATATAATAAAATTATTATCTTTAAATTACTGTTCAGACCTATATAAATAAATAAATTTATCAAATACTAATCAATAGGGCTGGGATTTATATGTAATAAAAAACCAAAAACATGTATATAAATATGTTATTAAAATGGCCAAAATATGAAGTATAAAATAAAAAATATGTAATGAAAAAAATGTAAAACTATGTTAACGTATAAAATTAAAATTAAACTCTAAATAATTTTTAAATAATATACATATACAATTGATTGTTTTTAATTTCTAATCAATTTAGTTTAAAAAATATAAAATAAAAAGATATTTTCACAACCACGCGAATGCAAGTACTGACACTGTTGAAAATTTTTAAATATATTTTGTCTAATTATTGTTGAATATTAAGAAGTACAAATGTACAATTCAAGATCATTAATGTATAGTTAACGAACAGAAACAAAAAAGATAAACTATAATCAAGTTTAACTAATACTTTTATATACTTATTTCCTGTATGCATTATTCACTTACAATTTTTACGAGTACTCTAATATTATTGAAGTCTAAATGTATAATACCACTAAACCACCCAAGTTGTCGAAATTTACGAAATATGTAAAAAAAAATTCAGAAATTTTACAAATAATATTAAAATATGTATTCATGACAAAATATGTAAAAATATGTAAAATAAAATATATCTTATTTTCAAATCCTGTAAAATGAATTTATCATTTGCAATACTTAATTTATCATGTTTTAATAAAAATATATATTTACATACAAATCCCAGGCCTGCAGTAAACACATTCAAATCTTCCAGTCAAAATGTCTCCTCTTAATCACTAAAACCCCGTTATATTTATCCAACTACTCACTTCATCAAAACATCTCTATTCCACTTGTTTCAAATTTTCAAATTTAAAATCAAAAATATTTTACGAATTAATAATAGATGAATAAAATTAAAAATCAACTTGCTGCACGAAGTTCCATCCTTAAAATGCCTCTTTAACAAGCAGCTAACCATTTCTTCCACTTATACTCCGCATTTAAAAGATATGAAATATAAAAATACCTAAGAGTTGAAAAAAAATCATAGATATTGTTATAGTATTTATATATATTTATATATGACAACAATAATCCGATAAACGTAAGGTTTTAAAAATACATACCTAATAATTTATTTAAAACAAACATAATATCGTATCTTTTTTAACTAATATTAATATTTTTACCTACATTCATCTTTACTATTATTTAAATAATTAAATTATTGATAAAAATTGTTAGTATATTAATTCCGCCTCTAAGTATATAGAATCTCATCTAAAAATATCGTAGTAAAATCGAATTCTCATTATGAAATAATTTATGTTCAAAGCATTGCAAACATTATTGATATAGAGTACCTACCCTAAATAGTAATACAAACATTGTAGCAATTTGTAATTGGTTGGACTTAACTAAATAACGTTTAAACTTGCAATAAGTTGTTATGAGTATACGTTTAGAAACGTTATATTGTTGATTACAAAACGTCTGACAGCGTTCGAATAATCGATAAGCATATCGCATTAATAATAAATTGCAACGCAGAGAAACTGCGACGAAAAAATAATATTAAATCACTATACAAGATTACGTCATTATTGTCGTCGTCCAGATAATATATAGATTATACGTGGTCGGTGTAATACTGTGATATATAATAGTGGGTGGTCTCGTATTAAGATGTACCTACGTATATAATACGGTCGTCCGTGGACCCGCGATATATATATTTTTATACTGTTGTAAACTTAATTTTTGCAGTGAAAAATAAAATAACCCCTCGTCCGCAGCAGAGAATGAAAGAAATCCGGATTATTATAAAGCATATATATATATGTATACACCTACATAGTAGACAGACATTATAATCTGTTGTGTATGGACCGTGTACATCCGCGGGTGCCCGAAAGACCCGAGCGCATTTATTGTGCTCACGTTCAAAACATCCCGTAGGGCGAAACGATTAAGAAGAGGTCATGGGAGACGGAGGAGGAACGCGAAAAACGTGACAATGATAAATATATCGGAGATCGATAAATGATTATCCGTGTCACGGACGAGCGAAGGATGCTCCTAAATGCGCATCGGGAGTTACCTGTGTGTGTGTGTATATTATATATATATATATATATAAGTTATATATGAGAGTATGTATAGGTACCTATATAATATGTATTATACACATGACCGTACAATAATTTCCAACTCGACAGAAAGCCGAAACGTTTTATTTCAATGTACTTACTTTTTTTTCCACCCCCGAAACGCGTTCCCCGTTAATCGGGCACATAACAAAATATAATATAATGCACTGTACTGCGGTGGACGCACGTACGTATACACTGTTAAACGTCGGGCGATTTGGCTAAATCACACGTATGTAGTTGTACAACGTCGCGTGTGTGTGTGTATACATATATATATATATATATATATATATAGACGATACGGGGGTGGTGGTGCGAGGCACGTCGTTATTCGCCCGAAGAATTTTCCATAATTCACGAATTCGTAATGCCTTGCTGCTGCAGTGCACAATTTATTTTGTTTTACACTAGTCGCGTAAGACAGATCAGTATTTTTCAGTGGACATTAAAATATTTAAACGATTCGAGTTGAAATTGAAACAAATCGTTCTGGACCGGCAGTTCCCCCTAGCGCGTAGGTATACAACACATATACGTGTTTTATTAAATTATTTCCATAATTTATTTTATAACCACACATATTATATATGTATACATATTTAATGTTCATACGTGTTGGTTTTTTCTGTCGGAATTATATTAATGATATCAATATATAACGTTAACCCAAATCCAAGGTAACGTTTATAAAAATATATGGTAGCCTGCAGTACACGAGCGCGTGTAAGGAAGATTTACTAAATGATATATACTTGTATTATAGATATATGTATTGAAAATCGTTGGGTAGAGGTCATTAATTGTTTTATATTTTTTTTTTATTTTTTTTTTTTAAACCGATGTCTAGCTAAAAATGTGTACACTTAAATAACGCGCGTGGTTTCTATCCGATAAAAAGTCATTATTATTATTATTATATATTTTTCGATAAACTCGTGTTGAAATATTTGAACGCCATTTTAGGTGTAAGTCGACTGGTTTACAGTGTAGTAGGAACCTACTTAATAATTAATGGACGTGGGCCGATGTCGAATTATTTGGCTGTACCTACCCATTTCAGAATAATAAGGGCCCGATTATAATAATTAATAATAACGATAATGGAAAATAGAAAATATTAATATACTTATATATTATGAATGAAAATTATACACAAGCAAACATTTAAGGTGAATTTATTTCTCTACTTTTTGCTATCATATTTTCAGCGTGCATAAGAATACTAGCGATTTTCTCCTGAATAATATCGGTACAGTGTAATGCATACCGCGTATTACCGTATATTATAGTAATGATATGATATTACTTAATAATATGGTTCCGTGCACATCGGACGAGTGGACGTTGGATATTTCTCCGGAAATATAAATAGAAGATACCACCACGTGATAGTATTTAAAGTTTAAATGAGCAGAGCAGAGAGGCAGAGTAGTAGAGACCTCATACATAAGTTTATTCCACAACTCCGTTCCTTTAAACTTTAAATACATATAAGTATTTAAAGTTACGAGCATTAGTTTATAATAGTGACCATATACGCACTGTTTAAAATGGAATTGTCCCTTTTTTGAGTTCATTATATCCCATTGTCCCTACAAACTTCGAACGATACGCTTTTTGTCCCATTTTTAGTGTATTTCCATTTTAGTAATTTTCATGGTACTACTACACTTATAAATACGCATTTGCATAATCTGTACAACCTCATTAAAAATATAAATTCACTACAACTATTGGAGGTTTTTTTGTTAGAGTATAGCCAAACTCGTCTGTCCGTTGTATTTAAACATTAATATATAGTCACCCCCAAGTGTTAAATAACTACTAATTAAAAGTACCATTATAACACACCAAAAAATATTCATTCATTAAAGATGTATGTTGTCATACAAAAAAGTAAAAAAAAAAATACATTAACAATTTGAATTTTTCCAAAAATTATGTTTTGAAGTGACTTCGATTTGTGTAAAAAAAATAAAAAGTATTTTCAAAAAATGTTTCGAATAATAAAAAGAATAAGTGATTTGCGTTAAAAACAATATGAAGAATAACTAGTGTATTGAGTATAAAACAATCATCAGTAAGCGTGTAAATATTGCGAAGTCTTTACGTTCACAACAAATAATGTCCTACAATTTATCATTTGTTTTCCTTCTTTGTTTCTTTTCAAACGAACACAGTTTTTTTTCATTATCAACCCAAAACGATATTCTACGCATAGATAATATTTGTTAACTGCAGTGTACCTATATACTATTTAGACGTGTTCCAAAAACTGCATGTTCGCGATAATAATAAACGCGATAAATATTAATTGGAAAATTAAAAACGGACTACAGAATACGCAGATACCTGCATAATATAATACTGCGTGTAATAAAAAACAGAAATACAAGGTTTGCGCTATAATGGCTTGGGTTTTCGGTTGATGTGACTGGTAAAATATTACTAGCCCGACAACGTCATCGTCACGCGTAGGTTCGACGGCAGTGGTATAATTTAATTAGTTTATTATATATATATACAAGGTTGTGAAGTTGTGATATTACGATGTTACAGTTTCAGTAAATTATGATGGGTAGGGCCGCCGTTGAGGTATTGGTGTTGGTATTGATCGGCATAGATAATGTAGGAAGGCGGATTTCCAAATTATTCCGAAAGAATAAAATAATAACACATTTCGATTAAAATACGAATAATATTGTCGTTGATTTTAAATCTTTGGTCCAATCGACGTTTGTTAATTTTAAAAACAACCATTTTAGTAATATACGCGTAAACAAAAGAGTGTAATTATTTATATATAGCGCAAGTATACGTGAAAATACCTCGTTTTTACCGAAATCGTTCTTTTTTTTTTCTTCTTTGACGTATTTACATATTATTTTCATGTAAGCTGTGAATTTTAATTTCAAATATTTTTACGTTGATATAACGGTAAACAGTTGTTTATACAACAGTATTAACTCTGTATGAACATCAAAGGAAATTATACTATGTACTCGTCCATCCACCGAAAGAATGTGACCGTCCTTATAGTATACCTATAGTTTGCCACAAGATTGTATATAGTAGAGAAACCAAGTGCCTTTTTGAATCTTGTTTTTAAACATGTATTTTATATTATGTTGAATATTTTAGTCTTTTGAAAAACTTAAAAATTCCCGAAATTTATAAAAATCAATAAGATTCGTAGTATTAATATACTATAAAAATGTAAATGTTTAAACATTTTATGCTAAATATATAATAGTGAAACATATTTAACCTATTTTTATCTTGAATATATTTTTATATTACAATATAACAATAATTAATTTTAAGATAAAATTCGTTTTAGCTTGTCTATGCATGACTTTTAAATTGTTTTTTTTTTCTTGTATAATATGAGAATATAAGAATAGACAAAATCGATGACGTCTAAAGGGGAGAGAAATTGATAAAAGACAACATATTATTATAGATATCTGTCAGATTTAAACTGTATCTGTAAGGGAGTATTTTATTAGCATATAACTATTCTAAATTCATGTCCATTAATTTATTGACGACAGTGTACAAAATCGTATGTGCATTTGTTCAATAGTTTATGATTATTATTTATTATTATTCGATCTCAGATGGTAAAACAGAAGTAAACCGAAATAACAAATCGTGTCAGAGTTAAAATAAGACACTAAGTTCCGCTAATGTCTTAACACAAAAATGTGACAAAAATGGCTGTCAAAAGTATGGATCAATAAGAAAAGATAATCGTGTTTCACTATAGTACTATACTCGACTAAGTAGGAGACGAGTCAGCGGATTAGGCACATTTAACGGAAATAATAGAACTGTAGTGCAGCGATTCTTAGTCGGTAAACATAAAATCAATCTCGGCCAACAGAGCTTTAACGTTATGACTGCGCCAAAAGTAAATCGACAATCATATAAATTGGTAAAATGTATGCAGAAATGTCGATGTCAACAATTTAAAATCAATCAAATAAAATATAAGTTTAAATGGTTCAATAATTCAAACTAACGAATCCCTATTTCACGGAAAAGGTTCATACCACTGTCGTATGAGTCATACAACCGTTTCGACGATCGATCCGAAGTATTGCAGCTTATAAATAAAAAGAAATGTGAAATTGCACAAATGGTGCTGTACAGACAGCATCCAGAAGAATGGTGGCATTCCTGTCATTCCTGTGAAGAAGTAATTTTTACATATTGAACTCAAATTTGATCGGTACAATATAATATTGGACAGCAACTAGTTATTTGCACGTCATGGACGAATCATATTTGTCTTTCATATTATAATAATATTTATATGTCGAGTTATTAAACGATTGAGCAACAATCAATATTATATTTATATATATAAAAAAAAAATTATTTTATTTTTATTTATTTTTCACACATATGTTTCGTTATTGTTTCAGACATAAAGAAAGTAATCTCGAGATAGTCGTCAAGGAAGCGGAATAATGGGATAAAATCACAGAGTAGAATTAGACGTCCGGGCGAGGCGCGGACGATACCAACATCTTTGTTGGACTTAAAATTATAGAGGTATGTCCGAAATACCTACCTCATGATCATGTGACATCTAAACAATGAGTGATTAAGTTTCTAGCGGAAATTATTTTGGCTGAACGTCACTCGACTCGTACCTACCCAAATAATATAATAATATTATAACGATTTCGACCGTCCATCGGGTCAATCGCACGTACAGCGTACAACGCGGTTGACCTCTGCCGTTTCAGACGATTAGCACGACATGGCACCTACAGTAGGTAAGTCAATATAACGAAACCGTAACGAAAACTTTGGATTCGTGTGGAACAGTTGTTTACTTAAAGTTTTCCACGAAAATATCAAATATATTCTTCCTGTTACGGTTATAATAATATATTACAGGAAACGGACTTTAATAAAACTATCACATATACTATTATAATTCGTCTCGGACATATATTTTAGTTTGCGTAATCAACTGGCATTGTGCGATAACTTTAATAAGTCGATATTTTATCATATATATTATGACGCATTAGTTGTAAACTTCTGCAGGTTATGTCCCATATACACCCCGATGACGGGATAATAAAAATATATAACATAACCTAATTTGTAAATAAATTACCGTCTAAATTTTCAACACGAATATTAATGCAGCTGGTACCTTATATGTCATCGTCGTGTCCATTAATTTGAATTAGAGTGTTTTGAGTTATTCGAGTATTCGTGCAGTTTCGCGTTGTCGTCGCTGTCGTTTGTAGACATATAAAATAAAAGAAAGCGCTCGTACTGTTTATTTTTTGATAAAATTTAAATTGCAATTATTTTCTCACCCCCTCCGCATCAGCAAAATCCACTTTATGACGTTATATTATTATGTGATGGCTGCTAAACGTTAACGTATTTTGTATAATATAATATAAACGCGCACCTACTCGAGTTAATAGGCAATACATTTTCCGCGAAATAAAATAACGATAAAAGTTTAGAATAACATTATATCATACACTAACGCAGTTGTAGGACTACACGCGTATATATGATTGATCGCGCGAGTGCTCGGCCGTATAGTGTGTTTTAAATAAACAACCGGCGCGATGCACACCCTCGTCGGTCGAATCTATTATGCGTCCGGCTATATACATATATATATATACGGGACAAAGAAAAGCTACGAGAGCCCCGGCTAGACCGGAGCGGCTATTATATTATATATTTTAAACGATTGTTGAGCGGTTTGCGCTAAATCGCGACTGCGTTTAAACTACATAATATAATATAATCCTATATTTACCTAATATATATCGTAAAGTAATAATACCACTCGGTAGAGGCGTACACAGAAAAAGAGTTTTGGGAGGTGTTTTTGAAAATCAGTTATTAAAAAGTAGAACTTTTTTTAATAAATCTACAAAAAAAAAATGTATGAGATATTAGGTATACTTAAAATACTTTTTTTAAATACAAACATCGATATAAAAAAATTAACATTAAAATTGAATAAGTAAACAACCACGCAAAAACCCAAATATTTCGGGGGGTGTTTGAACACCCAAAACACCCCCCTGTGTACGTCCCTGAGGCGCTCGCGGTTCGAATGCTCCCGCGCAAGAGCTGCATGTTATCCGCGCGATATATTAAAAGCGGATAGGGTATTATTATAATGGCGGGTGTTCTATGATTATACTGCAGTTGGTTTCTTTCGTCGGCAGCGTCATTGTTTTTAAAAAAAAAAAATCATACAGCATAATAGATCATTAAATTCCAAAAACCGTAATAAACGTATGGCCGATAAATATAGGTTATATCCTCAACGGTGGCTTAGCTAATTGATTTATGTATTTGCCTTATACACTGCACCTCCTTAAAACTTCCTCTTTTTTTTTCCACCCCGACAATAAATAACGATTATAATAACGCACTTACCTCGATAATAAATTACCCGTTGTTTGTTATTCTTTTTATTCTTAAAAATACTATTATTTTTGCTAGCGCAATAATTTATGTATTATACTTTGCCTTATAATATTCGCAAACAAATATTTTATGCGCGCCAGATATAGGTTCTAAAGTTTTTCATTATTCGAGGAGCATAATGTTTGAAACAACTCTAAAATAATCCATACACGTCAAACCTATATAAATGTATATATATATTTATATTATACGCTTCAAACCCGTTACCGTCTGTTTTCGCATGCTATAGACGTACCTACCTACCTACCTGCCTACGTATCTGAGATCTAGTTGATAATAAAAACATGTTACAATTTGTATTTAAAAAAAAAAAATAAATAAAATGAAATAAAATCATCAGGTCGATATGACGTGACGTGTCGATGACTCGCGTTTATGTATTAAGTACAACACGACCGCGTGTGTTATTAAACATTTTCACTTTAGACACTCTTAGAATATGAGTGTATTTTCGAGTGGCGTTTAACCTTTACCGCGTAGTACATGGCCGGATTGAAGCGGCGAGCTACCGCGATATTATATCCACGTTGCGGGGGGCCACACAAAATTCGACTACGTGATGTTTACAAAGATATTATTCATGATGGCTTGGTATATTATTACGTTATATTTTGTACGTACGCCGGCGATAACGTTATATTATGTTATTCGAATATCGAGTAATCCGTTTGATCGTTTTGAATTAAACACGAGGTGAATATATTAAAAAGTACCTACGATATGCGCCGAATGTCCTGAACGTATTTCTTGACGGATATCTGGTATATTATTTTTATAACGTCGCAGTATACATGACAATATACGTTACTCGATTTAAAATTTGATTTTTCACGAAAGTTTTCGACTTCGTATCGAAATCGTCGGCGAGCAGATATCACGAGTCGCTCGATTTTTTGCGATCTTCATCGGAAAACCGTCCGGGGCGCGTGCAGCGAACGGTAAATAGCGACCAAATTCGATAGATTATTGAAAACACTTTTTTGCAGTAAATTACGATAGATATTAATATATTATATGAACCGTGCGGTTAGGTCATGTCTACTTTTCGACGACGTGCTCGTCGTGCTGTATAGCGACTGATTAATATAACATTATCATCGCCAAAGTCGTGTCGTGCTCGTATTTAATGGCGCTGTACGATAAATGATGTACAAAATCGGCCGAAAGTTTTCGTTGCCGATCGCGCGACGATCACGGCGTACAAAATGTGTGAAACTGATTTTGCAAAAAATCGTGTACTCGACACGTCGACGACTATATAGCCTTATATTATATGCTGTTTATACTGCAGTGATATACATTATATACATAATATATATTATTATTAAATGAAACACGATCAGTGTCGACCGGCTACGACGAAGAACCTCAGCAAATAACTATTATAATAATATACTGTATACAATATATATATATATATATATATATAGTACGTATATATATTCGTGTCTTCGTCCGATGGCATCGGTTCATTAGCGCGTCTATTGAACCGTTTTCCTCGTGGCTAGAGGGTCCTAAGTTTTGCACGCACACGTTTCCCCCGTCGCCCCGCCTTCCTCTTGTCTGCAGACGGCGACACCATCGTCAAAAGAACTAGAAGTATAAGAAAAAGAATGAGGAGTAAAAAACCTTCGATCTCGATTTCCGGTCGAAGCAAATCGTGACTTTGGAATCGTCCAGGCCTAACCGTTCCACCGCCACGTAATGTGCGAGATAATACAGCAACGAGACGGCAGTTTATGTGCCGGCTATACATACGTCCGGTGTATAATACAGGCGTAATATTCTGCAACATATATATATTTATACATTGTACCGGAACTATATAGTATTATATTATTATATTCAGCAAGTCACCCAACAATTGGCGAGTTTGTGTAAAACAATTAACTCGAGTTAGTTAAGTCATGTCACAAATAATACATTGAACTCGAAAAATGTAAAATCGAAATAGAAGAATATTAACTCAACTCGATATAATAAATAAAAATAAAAAGAGGTTATTTTTTTAATTACAATTTGGGTTACACAGAATGATTTATATTTATATTTTTTATCGTTCGACTTTACATTTTTTTAAACAACAACTCAACATTATGTTAAAAAAGCATGTTGAAATTTCTTCTTATTACACACTAGTTATATGTATATATATATTTGCTTATTTTTTCTAATTCGTATTTATTAAAAGATCAGAACACTCGAAATGTCTGTCATTGTAATCTGGATATATTTTAGAAGGAGTATATAAATAAAATAAAATATTATACGCATAATGTTCTATGTGTAGAGAAGAAAAGTATAATGTGTCGACCGGTCGTTCGCCGACAGTAATAATAATTATAAGAAAGGAATGCAATCTGTAACCAATTTATAACGATACATTTATTTATGTCCAGAAAAGTATTGCGACTGCATATTCTCTCGAAGGAAGTGGGTGTAAATTACTGGTGTCATTGAGAAGCTCATATATTATAAACCATCATAAATAATTGCTGTGAAGTATAGTGATTTACTGGTTTATTTAAATATTTAATCGTTAAAACTATTATATAGGTATAAGCTATTCTGAAATATTTAAAATATATAATTTTAAAATAAAAGTTAAAAAAAAAAAGGTGAGCAGGTGGGTTTAAAAGTATACTTTTGTATAATGCATGTGCTCTCTCAAAATGTCTCTTCGTGCCACTGGATGCACGCTGTGCGAACATTTGGAATATTGTGCGAATTGATTCTTCTTCATGAGCAGTTTATACGAATTTTCTCACGTATCTCTATACCTCCGATAATCTATCTGCACGAGGAGAATTCGACCAGCAATGGCTCACTTAGCATACCTATAATATATATATTAGTCATGATACGTCGTTAACCCGTGTAATAATGTAATATACACAAATGCGCATATATATATTATATATATATATACGTTGTCGGGCCACGAGTTGGGTCGAAGAGACCGCGGAGTCCGGCTAGGTACTATATAGGTACATATACCTAATAATAATATATTATGTAAAATTATCATTATTAATATCGCTGCAGTAGATAGTACCACCGTAACCTAACGATTCGGTGGATAGATAACAATTAAAAGACGTGTATTATACGTTATTATTGCGTACCGCGTTATGATAATACGTATATAATATAATATCACGTGTAAGTACCCGAATAGGTGATGGCGGTGCCCTCGGGAGAGCGCCTCCCAGCACGTTCTCGTGCGCACAAAGGAACTTCACTGCGCACACACACACACACACACACACACACACACACACACACACAGACGAGACGACTCGGGCGTTTCACCTGCCGCCGTGTAAAAACACTCTCGTCTTTGGACACGCACCGGATTCATAATATAGCCAAACTGGTCAGAACTATCGACGAGGGGATACGCACAGCACACAACACGACGTCGTCGTCTCGTACCTATATAATGTATATATATATATATACGTCGTATAGTTACCGCGTATACAAGAGCAGTGTTATTACGCGCGCATTGTTATACGGAGGTAGGTAGGTACCTACGGCACCTGTACGACAGCCACACGATGAATATAATATTAATAATAATAATAATAATAGTGTAACGCTATGTGTGCCTACGCGCGTGTAAAATATCGTACCGGACCGTGGAAATGCGTGTAGTGCCGCGGCGGCGTATACCCATTATAAAGCACTGCACACACAACAATACGTCACGATATATATATATATAGCCGACGACTTGGAATATAATATTATACGCTTTGACCGAGTGCGCGCGACAACCGATGTCGCGCGGGGCCCCCCCGAAGCCAAATCTCCGACGACGCAGCATCATCAGCGCGCGATTCGTCACACCGCGATCGTATGGTATCGATAATAATAATAATAATAATAATAATACGTAATACACGTAGGTATATTAATATTATTATGATAACGTCGAGAATAATATGTTTCAGACGGGTACCTCGTGTGTTATTATTATTATTATTATTATAATATATCGTGTAGTCGACGTTTGCCGCTTTTAATCGTTTCCTAATAATAATAATAATAATAATAATGTATGTTTATATTATAATGTGTGGCGCGGCGAGTACATATTATTATAACGTTTAATAATCGTCGTCCGCATACTATTATATATATATACGCTCCGAGTCATAATAATTATTTCGTATTATATATTTTATCGATCGTTTTGTTACGATCGGATTGATATCGTATATAATGTTAAATGTACCTATACGACATACGCTCTCCCTGCGCTATATTATGCACTGTGCCGTGTGATATATAATAATATATATTTATCATAATATATACGCGCGAGTTTATTGTGTTTTTTTTTTTTCGTGTTTATAGTCATCGATGAACCCATTATTATCATTATTATTATTATTTTTTTTTTTATTATTATCATTACCATTGTTGTTATTGTTGTTATTGTTATATTGCGTGTGCACTGTATATATAGTACCTACCTTGCCTACCTTTTTAAATCGGTCAGGTGTAAAATCCGCCAATCCTCTCCAATCCGCCGTAGATGGTGCCTAGCGTCAGCAATAACGCACATTAGTATTACACAAACGCGCGTGGCACGTCATGATATTATTATAACAGAGTCGTAAAACCAAAAAGTGAATCTGATAATTTTTTTCAAAAACCGACCACCTGACCAATACTACAATCGTCGATAAAAATCTATATTATATTTTGCAAGTTACCGCCGAGACAACAAAATTGATGTGTGTTATACATTTTTGAATTTTGTATATTTTGTGAAAAATAGTATAGGTACCTACCTAATGAATAACGATCGATCATACTTGCTACACTGCAGTGTAAGTCGAAATTCTTGAAATTCGTTTTGGCGGATGTCGATAGTAGCCATATGATGTCAGTTTTGAATATTACTGTTCCAATAAATGTTCGACTAAAATATGTCAATAACCGTCGTGTACTAATATTATGAGCGACATGTGAGTGTTTGTGCGAATTGCGAAGTGTTTAGTTAAGTACTCATACAACGTGATCCATTTAAATGGATAATTTAAATATATTTAACTTTTTTTAAAGATAATTTTTTATACCTAAGTTCTAATCAAACTAAGTATTTTTTTTTTTTAAATGACAACATGTATTTATTATGTTATACTCCGAAGTTGAATAATTTCTTAAAGTACTTCAATACATGCAAATTTAATTTCAAACGAGTACCTAGTTAGTTTGACGAGTATTTAAAGTTAACCATTAAATTAAGGTTCGTTATAAATTGGATTTTTACATATGAAAATACTCAGAAAATACCATTAAAGTTATTCTAATCCTAATTTTTGAGATTCTCGAATATTATATTATATTTATTTTTAATTTTGTATACTATTTAAATAGTGTTTTGTGACGATACCAACTCACTTATTAAAATAAGAACTGCTCTTGTTTCCTTGTACATTTCTTAACAGTTGATTTTTTTTTTATAAATTTAAATGTACCTATCTAAATCATAGTTTTTAAAGTAATAAAATGTGTTTACTAAGGATAATAATAGTCCTTAAGAACGTATACTTAAAAATTACAGATAAAATAATTTGAATAAATTTATCATCATCAAAGAAAAAATGGGACTTAGCATGTTTCAATGTTTGGTGAATCGTTTTGAATACACAGAATACATGTTATTTGCGAGGATCCGACGAAAACCACAAAACTTATTTTTCGTTTTATTTTCAATCAAGAAAATAAACTTAAGATGAATTGCAAATATACTAAACTATGTGTATATATACTGTACAATGTCATGTCTTCCTCGCTTCTCTTCAGTAGATAAACATCAATTTATTATTCGTAAAATCGGCATGAAATTATCATATATGTATATTGTATAACTTATACCGATAAAAAAAACTGTATAACTGCATAAGCCCGTGTACACGAGTGCTATATAACAACGCTTGTTCCCTTTTATTTTTTTTCCCCCGATAGCATAATGATCACGTAAAAGATATATTTAATGTTTCAATCACAGTGTTTTTTTTTTTTTAAATTACTGATTATAAAGTATATAAGAATACATATGGCAAAAACTTAAACATATACAAAAAACTACTGGCTTTAAAATCTTAATCGCAGATGGGGTTGTACTATGAAGCTATCGCCGCTGTCAAAATAAACTATTCTGTTTCGGCTCTCGGCACTCGAGCGAATGTTTAATAACACAAATCCGTAATAAAATCAGGCTGTACATAGTCAGAGGGATAATAAAGTAAAAATATAAAACTGCCCATAGTCGTAGTATAGTTCCAGCTGTATAGCTGAGTACCTATTACTGAGCAATAATTAAATATACCTATAGAAATGTACGTTGGACGCCCAACGAATTTCATCTGTGGCACGAAAACAACAAGAAAACCAGTAGGTACTTGTCATAATTTATTAATTTACAACGGTGAAATATTATTAGTGTAAAACTTTTAGTGATTTAATATTTAATCTCTTATGGGTTACAGTCATTTTATTACATCTAATATTGCACGTTACCTGTCATCACAGATATCGTATAACCTTCAATCATATTCGGGAGTGACGAGCCAGCTATAGTTTTATGGAAAAAAAGATATTCAATTAATTCTTAAGGGGAATCGAAAACATTTCGAGATATCGACATTATTGTAATGATATATTTTTAACGTAATAGCAATTTCAATAGGATTTCAATTTAGTTTGAGAAACGAAAAATTCGAAATATCGACGTTCGACAAATTAATAAAAAAAAAACACTGCTACAATATTATCTGCATTAATGGTATATTATTAGCATATTTTTCTCGGGACTTTATTTATTATTATGGTAATGTACGTGATATCTCTGTAGAAACAACAGGAATGGCTACTGAAGTTGCGGATATCCTTCATCTGGAAGTATTTTTTTCCTCTCGGATCACGGTGCTCACATTCTCTTTATACTTAGGTCTGTTTTATAGCATGAGGTTCGCGAGATACAAGAGGCATCAAGCCCCGTCTCATATCCGCGGGGACACATATTTCAGAATTTCCCACGCGGAAATATAATCGAAAAACTGCGAATCGTAAAATACTCTTTTGTGTGCGAGACATATAATATATATGTATACGATATTTGCTGCGGAGTCGGGTTAGAAGTATTAATATAAATTCGTTTGAAATAATTATGTTTACCTACATCATGCTATAATAACGGTACTCGAGTATGCATTAAGAGCAAAAAAAAATTATTATTTATAAATCTAATAAAATAGCTATGCACTAATTACCCAACTACATACTATATATAGTGTAATATTATACGTTATATTTTAGTGTACTACGAATATTATCGTCAGTACGTGAACGACACGCCGCGTGTAATGCTGTAATATAATCGTCATGTTTTATTTTTTAATTTTTTTATACATACACATGATATAGGTATATAATAATAATAATATATTCCACGTGCAGTTATTAAAAACACGCGTTGTATCGCATAATGAAGTTAAATTATCGTATACGATATAAATACATATTTCGTTTGTGTGTATAATATAATGTTTGTGTGGAGTTTAATTAACATTTAACATTATTAAGCGGTATCGTTAAAACCATACCGATAGACACACACACACACACACACGTGTATGCGCTTACGACGACACATGGTCTGTATAATATTATTTAGGTTATAAATCATTGAACATTTCCTTACCATAATTTTTAAAACATGTTTTGAATTACATACGTATATTGTTGTGTGCTCTATTCAAAATAATATGTAAAACGTGTCCGTGTGTATACATTATTGTATAATACCTACATCGACTTATTACTATAATAATAATAATAATATAATCGTCTGTATATTATATCATTATATTTTACCCTATAACATTATCTATTATATACACTAAAAATATGTTTACACACATATGAAATAATAAAACAGCTTTTTGAAAATATTATATATAATCGCGTCTACGCGCTGTACTAATATAATATATATGTCATGTATGTATAATGTGTACTCACGTCTCACGGCCAAGCCGGGTGAAGCTGTATTAATGGTATATGTATACGATGAGAGGCGAGGGATTCACAATAGATCGAAGGACCCGACCGATATCGGCGTCTGTGAATGTTTATTTTTATTTCACCCGGTTATATTATTATTGTCATCGTCGCTCGTCGAATAGTCTGACGGGCCAAAACGATTCTTTGTTCACAATTGACTACCAATAAAATATAACATATAAATGTATACTTTATGGACGCAATAACGTGTCACGGATGATACACATTTTTTTTCTCATTTTTTTTTTTTTTTTTTTTTTTTTTGTCCACTGCATATTTCATACCGCGATAACTGGTATTGAAATATAGTTTGGCGCGTTGTTACTGCACGAGAAATGGAATATTATTATATTATGATAGTATGTAATATACGTTATCTGTAAATCATAATAATATATCAACGAGTTCGCGTCGTCGCGTGTATGAATGGATATTGTGTTTTTACGTATACCTACTACAACATACACTTGAAACAAACAGAATGGAAGATTTAATAAAAGTTTTAATATTTTATTAAGTTTTTATTTACGAGTTCGTCAACTTTTATCACTGAAAGTTTAAGCCAAAAGATATATTTTTATGTTCTCTATTATACGCGTAACTGTGTGAAGGTTTACCTACCTTTAATACCTTTCACGACATTTCTAATATTAATACAAATTTGAAATTATCCACCGATTATAAATAATACAAAAAAAAAAAAAAATGAATAATACTAATATTTTTACTAAATAATATTGCTATAATATGTCAATAACAAATTCAATTTTCAAATCAAAATTTCAACAATATACTCAAAATATCATTACAGATAAAACCATTTTTTAACAATATTTCAAGCCACAATAAATTATCTATAACGTTAGTTAAGGTAAATGCTTTCCGAATAAATTTTACTTAACTTCAACTAATGATAACTTTGTATTTTGAAAAGTATTATTTTAATTTATGTTATCCACTAAATAGCTAAGCAAATTTTAAACTATAGGTAAATACCTAAAATCTGTAAGGTCTCGATATGCACCTAATATATAATATACGTAATTATCGGGGATGACAAGTACCTATGATATATCGAATATCTAATCAGTAATGAGTATAATATCGTTTTATGAGTGAGTTTGATACATCGCGCGCTTAAATCTACGCTATTAATTGTGGTGTTTGAAAATTGAATGTGTACCTACTTTAAATAATTTCGTACACAATCGGCTTAGTGCAGGAGAGAAACCGTTTTCGCAGGACGATGAATACGATAAATCGTTTTTCCGCGAAACAGAGTTCGTACTGATCTTATTATTCGTGAGACTTTTCACGTGAACAGTTAAACGACGATTCTCAGACATTTACTTATTACTACGCACGACAGCCAACGGCGTGCATATACAAGCCCATAGGTATACTGTCTGCGATGCCGCTACAGGTGAAAAACGGTACTCGTGTGACGTGTTCGAAACGAAACGTTCAAAGTTCTGCAGATGTACTTAAACAGTTGTGTATTAAGTATTAAGCACTAAAAAAGAATAAGACAGACACGATGCAATCCCGTGCACGTCATACTGTTGTATATACGATGTGTGAAGGACAGCTTTATTCGCGCAAAATAAATAACGTATTCACAAAGCGTTAATTAAACGGTGTCCCACGAGGAATCGCGAAGAATATTTTCAATCTGCGAGATTGCATGTCTGCGTTTCGCGTTTCTCTTCGCGAACGAAACGGCTTCTTATTGTTGTCGTTCTGAAAGTATAATATACGATTATAATATACGCCTCAAATCGCGTAAATTCGTTTAAACGCGACTAATAACAAAAACGGAACAAAGTTTTTTCGTGGTGTGCAGATAGCCTAAACATTATTTCAATCGTGTATTTTAACGTTCCCCCATCCAGTGAAGTACAAATTTGTCGAAAACACAAAATATTATCAAGGAGAACGGTAATATTATTATTGTTGTTGTGAAATTTAACTGGGCGGATCGATAATATTGAATGCGCATTTTCACACATATACGTACGTAAAGGACATCTGCGGTGAAATTCAGTACGTATACGTTTATTATTTTAATATTTAATAAAAATAAACGTCTAACACTGAGTAATACTCGTACATTTCGATACAATACCAGTAATAATAATATACAACTGATATAATATTTGTAGCACACACTCCATTGAATTATATACACTATATGATGTGTACGAACAAAACAGTACAATAACTAGAGCAAGGACTTTCGTACATTTGCATATTTTTTCTGGTTGATTGTGTATTGTAATTGTATGGTAATCGCAAAGTGCGGCTAGGCAAGCGTTTCATAATGCGACGAATAACAATTTGAAAATGTTTAAGTATACAAAGTATTTGTCGTTTTTATTTTATAAATGGTATTGCGTATGTCATAACGAGTAAATCATTTTTGTATAAAATATCATATTGATAAAATATGTTTTGCGTGTATGTCTTGTGTCGAATTACAAACTATCAAAATGAGACTTTTAATTGATTTTTTTTTTTATCACTATACTACATGATACAAAATAATAACATAGAATTCCATACTGCCAATTTAAACGAGAAACGTTCACCAATCACGTTAATATACAAATTAAAATCTAAACACTTCTTAAATTTTCATACATAATATTTGTTTCAATAATATGATGGTAGGTATTAAAACCATTCGATTTGTGGTTACGAAAAATTATAAAAATTTCAATCAATAAAAAAGCAACTTAATCTTAAATTAAAATGTTATACATTTCTTTCCATAAATCTTTGAAAATTTGATGTATATCAGTGATTTTTTTTTTATAGCACGTACATTCAACTGCAACTGTAACCTCAATAATAATAATGTATTAAGTGCCTATAGGTAATAACTTTAATAATACCACGCTCGTAAAAACGCAAACATTTTTAGTGTGCTTACTGTTAATTGATGCGTGTATAAAATGACATACTACAACAATACAGTTCCTATAATGGACTTTACGATATATTATTTGATTTGTTTTCCTGAATGCAGATTGATTTATAAATAAATTATATTGTTATGAAAACAACAAATTTAATCATATGACGTCCGTCATTTAATTTATTTTGCCTATAATGACTGGCTCATCAACGATTCATCTGTTTACTGTCCATAAAAGCGATTTTTACAAATATATTAATAACGTCATACTGATCATATTAACATTCAATCTCACATTTATGTACTAGTGTACTACTATAGAACTTATTTATTTTAAATAATTTATATTTAAAAAAACAAATATGTTTTATATTTGCCGAGTAAATGTCTATAAACAATTGAATAATTAAAATGTTTCAATTCAAAAATATAAACAAATCCAATAGCTTGAACGCTAAATTAAAATGTATGTATTTATTCAGATGAAAAGCATCATTAATATTATATTATACAACCAAATATATCTAGTTTATGAAAGTTGTATAAGTTTTTTTATTTTAATCTGTACTAATTATTGTTTATTCTAATGAATTTAAATTTGATTTTAAAATCTATATAGTTTTGAATGTGACGTAACTAAATAAGCATGAGTCACGATAGTGATTAATATTCACCACAATTTTCGTATGATTTATTACTTTGTTATCTTTTGCAAATACTCTACAAATGAAATAAATAATTTAATAATGCGAAATAATTAGGAGCGAAGTTTGTTACTTTTAAATCTACCCTCCAAATCACAGTATTTGCACAGGGACAGGGTGCTCTCTTATTATTAGTAAATCGAAACAGCCATAACAACAGACAAGAGTTCATTTGGAATCAAAATTACTATAATACTTCCCCTTCCTTGGTTATTCAAATTTTAAATGATAAATGACAGCCAATCAATTAGAGTTTATTAGTCTGCGGCGGAGAAATAAAACAAACACAATTCTTCGCGGTGTAATTTATTTATTTATTTTTCAACTCGTTATTCTCTCTTTGTCACTTAAAATACGAGTCGTAAATAATATAATATGTTTGTCATACACGAGTTCGCGATTAGATACATATATTTCTTTTATTTCGTCAAACCCAATACGCAGACCGTAAATATATAATATGGTCGTGTAAAAAACACACTATATTTTCCAAAACACGGTCAATATTATTTATTACCGTATAACATCGCGCGCGCACACAATGATATATGCACGTGAGCGTGTGTGTGCTCTATTGTATAATAATATATTGCTCGTAGGTATATAGGCACTGTGTAGTTGTACACAATTACCGCGGTAACGCGTCCGAAACGAAAAAAAAAAAGGGTTTATGGGCTCTGTTGAATATAAATGTTGTTGGATAGGTCACAAAAAGAATAAGACAGACAGAGAGAGAGAGAGAGAGTAAAATAGAAGAAATTGTCGATTCCACAAAGATTACACTTTATTGATTGTAAGACACCGAGCGACGACGTGTCAACGAGCGCGTTGTAAACGTATATATATATATATATTATATACGTATACAATATAAATAATATAATACACCGTGCACACACTGCATAATACCCCATACTGACAAGCGGGCCCAACAATGGGATTTTGATTTTTCGTTTTGGGGACGAAATCACATTTCATACAACATTTCATTTCGAGACTAACACCGTGAGACGTGCGCACAATGAACGGGGCAAATACATTACGATTATGTGCGTGCCTTTTATTTCGCTGGCCAGAGGCGATTTATCCCGGAAAAAGTGGGAGGGCCCTCGGGCAGTCCCCGTACGTGTATATTATATAGTGTGTGCGTTCGTATGAAGATTCAATGGACTGCCGACGCTGCCGTCACGGCGGCTCACGTCATACACGGCGCGGCGGCGGCGGCTTTACTACATATTATTATATATATATATGTGTGTGTGTGTGTAGTACCAGCTACGACGCGACCAGACCACCTGAACCCGAACAATGCGAAAAAAAAAAATAATAATAATAAATAGATGGGGGGAAAAAAATAGTATAAGCCCTAATAATAAAAGGTCTTGTTTGGTAGTTTTACACCTGGCCGAATGCGACCCCGTCGCGCGCGTTCAGACACACACACACACCCGCGCGCATACGACTCGGTCCAATATATATTATCATCGGGACCGTCGCGCGTAAAATTACCAGACACGTTTCGGCATCTAGATTTCCTTTTTTTGAACGTAATTATACGGAATAATATTTAAAAAAAATAACAATAAAAAACTTAACAAGGCTTTTGTTTATCATTGTTTCTAAGGGACGAATGCGCATGTGTACGTGCTCGTGTGAGTGTGTGTGTGTGTGTGTAGTCGAACGAGGGTAAATTACGTTTTCGAACGTTCGGGCCGGCCGATGTGTGTACCTGTGGACATAATTTGACGTGTTTGTGAACGAGCGTGATGTCTGTGCCGGGTGGTTAGGGGGGTGGGTGGAGAACGACGTTGGACGAGGAAAGGGAGCGCGATTCGAGAATCGTAATATAATATATAATTATTGTTGTACACGTCTCGATGCATCACGTGGAATGTCCATTCTATATAATATAACGAACCTTGAAAAAAAAATAAATTACTGTAACGACTTGTCATAGCCATAATATCGTGTAGTGTACCTACATAATATCGTATAGAAAATAAATTGGATACGCGTTTTTTTTTTTTTTTTTTAAACGAGTCCAGCGAAAACCGGACCAGCAAACGCCAAAAACAAAGTAAAAACCATAACATATAATATTAACATTATATGTTTTCCGATAATTTATCATGTTGGTTTTGTACAATGTTTGTTATATAAACGACAACGAAAAAATATTTTGAAAAATAGAATATCCTATAGAGATACCTAATAATGTTATTCTACAAAATAAATGTATTCGGATTGAATCCTTATCCTTAAGAAAATAAAATCGGACGTCACTGCAGTCATTATACACAGCGAAATAATACGCGACCCGCCTGTATTAGATTTAAACTCATCCGCCAGAGGGTTTGATGTTTTTTTTTTTTTGTTTTCTTATACATACTTCTAAATGTGGACATTATACACGAGAAATAAAAGATCGACGCAATATTGTTATCGGTATAATAAACTTGTTCTTGAAAATCGCAGTTGGTCCTTCGCAGATGTTAGTATAGTTGTCTATATACACAATACACACATAGTTCAAAAAAAAAAAAGTATAACAATAATAATAAAACAATTATAAAATAAACTTCCGGATTTTTATATAACGACGTAGATTCAGTTGCACGAAGAAAGATAAACTCTGGCAATATTATCACACGAAAAAAAATTAATGTTTTGCACATTACTAATAGTGTTTTTTTAGACTAAAAATGATATCGATGAATAAGTTTTTTTGTGGAATTTATTCTAATAATTTTTACTACTAAACGCAATAATAATATATTGGTCATGTCCAAGATAACGCACGTATCCGCGTATCTTATAGGTACTTAAATTGTTGTTATTCTGCTAAATTTTTCCGGTGGAAACTTAGTATAAAATATATAACATTAAAGATATTATATTTATCGGAATATCACTTATCAGTAAACAGAAATTACACTGGTTTGGAAGCAAATATACGACCGTATAATATAACTGCGTATAAACATAACATTATTATACGCTTTCTATATAATACATTTAATATTATATATAATATATATATATGTGTATGTGTGTACTAGCTGTGTATGTATGTATTATGCACTTGATAGAATAATACTAAAATATGTTTATGTTCAAATGTTTCAACTGAAATCGCGTCGCTTTAATTTATGGCAAACATTTAACTATTTAAACGGGGCGACCGTACATTGTATGCATTTATCAATTATAATTTATAATAGAATAATAATCTTTTCAACTATAAAAAGTGTATATTGAGTGTTATTGATGGTATTACAGTAGGTATACTAAATCGCCGACATGTGTACGCGCAAATTGTATTATATGTCTAAAATACTTAGCATTTTTGAGAAGTACTTTTATACGACGTGTAGGAAGTAAAAAAAAAGGTCGTAGTTCAGTAAAGGTCTCTTTTTTTGTCCATTTATCAGAAATCGGTTGTAAAAATAAACCAAACATAAAACGAAACTTCTAAAAAGATCCTATAGCGAATATTTTTCACAAATATATATAATGGTTTTTTTTTATTATATTATATTATGTATGTATTATATCAATAGAATTTCTGAATTCTCTGATTATATAAATAATATATATACCATATATACCATATATTCCATATAATGTATTATATATATATATATATATTGTACACAAATACATGTGTACGGCCATGAAACTATAATACTAAAAAAAAATTATATACTATACAACTACTATAAACTCCGGCGACTATAATACATGTCCACGGAAACATATATAATCCTATATAGGCAACGAAATCGTCGGATCTGGGTCAAATGTAATTTTGTTTTATATTTTCGCAAATGAACACCCAGTTCTATTCCATTATCTTTCTCTCTCTCTGTCTGTCTCTTTGTATACACATATATGGCATGTATTATATACAGCTCAACGGGCGAATGTCTTCTCGGTTTGAAAGATTCTCTGTCGTCAAAACCGATCGGGTCTTAGATAATCCCCTCAAATGGGTATCCATTTTAAATCCCCGGAAGTCAAAACGCATCGCTGTATATTATGTATATCCGTTTTCGCGGACATAAAATAAATGAATCATAAACGGTAGAGGTGCAGCATGCAGTCCGGAACGCGTAGTGTACATAAAACCGATTTTATTTTTTCTTCCGAACGCGCTAAATTCGTTTCGGTTCGACGCAGAAAAACACTGCAGCTCGTTTCTCAAATTGCAAACATAATAGTGTATATTATAATAATAATAATAATATTCCGTCGTGCGTGCATTATATTTCTGCAGGTTTTAAACTCGACAAATCAAAAACAGTGCACGCTGTAAAGTCGTAATTAAATAAATTTAAGAGTCATAAACTGGAATATAATGTTCGCTTAGGCCGACTATTACAATACTTAATCACACACACGCACATCATATAATACATATTTATATGTGTGTGTGTGTAAATAACGATTGGCGATAGGCTGAACACGCAGTAAAAAGACGGCACGCAAACTTATTAAAAAAGTAAATTAGTGTTTTTGTAAGTCCACAATTCACGGTACGACGAGAGCTAAAGAGGCTGCAAGTGTTTTTGAAACAGCTGGCTGTGCCCAAAATTATAGTTTCGGGTATTATAATATCTTTCATAAAACGAGGAATAATTAAGTTTTCATAAACCACCGCCGTGGACTGAAAGCGGTGTATATGCCTACACACGATACTCGGTGTGATGCAGATAAGATTGTGTACCACTCGTTTAAAAACGTACAATCTTAACAAGACCAATGATGATATTTTACTATTAATTCAACACAATATATTTGCATTGTTCTTTTTGCGTTGTACACGGCATATAGGCATAATTTATTACGTACAATAATTTAAACATATATAAATATATTGTACACGTACATTATACAGATATACATTTGATTTGTTTGTATATATATATATATAGAAGAACGTCAAAACGCATTTCGTGAACACAATAAAATTGCTTTCGTGCCGTGAGTTTACTTTAACGCGTCGAAAAACGGTTTCTCTGAAAATACGGATTCGAATTTCGATCGAGCAAAAACGAACGTTAGGTACATCCTTTGATCTCGGATTTCGTAATAATAGAAAACAGTATTTTGGGTACAATGACTTTGGAGCGAGCTCGATCGTTGCTCGCCGCGTCGTAATGTAAAAGAAACGAGCGCGTGTTCGAACGTTTTTAGGTATATATCGTAATGTATGCGTATTCGTACTATATAAATGCGTGTTCGGGATCCTAATAAGACTATTTGACTATACGATCGCGTAGAGTGAATACAGCAGTGAAGATATTATTGCGATCGGTGTAGTGCGATACATGTTTTGGAATATAATACGAGTTACGAATTATACCTATCAAGTCTCCGTTGCACGCATCTTACTAAAAAACACAGTATATACATATTATGTTAGAAATAAGAATATAAATAAAGTAAAACATCATAAAAATGGGATACCCCGAAAGTGAACCATACCTATGCTAAATAGTCAGCAGAGAAATATCAGTGTATACGGCAGCGAGGTTCGCCGATAACCGTTCAAACAGTCCAATTCATTCGACTATTGAACCAGAATTATCTACCAAAAGGAAAAAAACAAATTTAGTGCAGGCAAATAAAGTGCCAATCAAAATCAGTGGTGTGCGAAATTCTCCTTTGAACAGAGAAAAAAATGTATAAATATTAAATAAACATATTATATTAAAAAAAAAAAAACCCGTAATATACCGTAATACGTGTGACATGTGACGATTGGGGATATAATATATTATAATATCTAGGTGATCTATACAAACTGTATCTATTGAACTTTTTCCCCGTTTGAACAATTTTTTTTAAGTTTTAAATTATATCTACGCGGAAATACGCGTATAAATAAAATTATATATTTGTATAAAATATACATACATAATATTATATAATAGTATCTCGTCTACATGAAAAATAGTTTAACGCTGTAAACGTTTTATTAAATTCTTCTCGGGCAACATTAACCCCATCCAGCACGGTAATAATAATATGGTATAGCATGTATCGTAAACAAAACGTCAGATAAATTAGAATATTTTCAAATAACGTTCCACCGAAATATTTGTTTATATTCTATTTTTTCAAAAATTAAAAGAAAACCTCCGTCTCGCGTGTATCGAAAGTCGCACAAAGACAAAATAATAATAATAATAATAATAGTATATATACTTCCGTTTGAGATATTATAGGCGCTCCGGAGGATGAATGCATTGTCCATTGTTTTCTGGTAACGATTTACAGTTACATAGATTCATTTTAATGTCGACGCTCAATATATATATATATATATATGTATATTGTACAATCTCTGTTAATAGTCAAGGATAACGATCAGAAAATACCAGCTTTGAAATGATAAAAAAGAAATGTGTATACAGCTAGTATATATATATATATATGCGTGTGTACTTGTGGACTGGTAAAACGAAAACGTTCACGTCTCAAATCCCTCTCTAAAAAGATTATATTTTTCACTTAATATTATATTTGCGAGAAAAAAAATATAATAATGTCCCATAATCTCGATAAAAGTTTACAATATTATCGATACGGGCATTATACGACAATAATAGGTACGTTACGCACAATATAATATTATATATACGCCCGCACGGTAATACACGGTATTAGAAAACAGTAATATTTGAAAATTATTATTCGCCATAATAGATAATAATATTATATTTTTGTTTAACGTGCTCTGCAGCTGCGTGCGGGATTTCGTCCACTAGACAAGAATCTATAATATCATCGACTTATGGCCCGTTATTTATCACTCGATAAATCGGTAATAATATAATAATAATCGTCCGCGGCAATCGCAAACAACGACGACATTACAATAACGGCATTCGTATAATATTACATTACGCGCACTGCACAATAGGTGTACCTATCTGTGTATATATATATATAGTATAATAATATGTATATAATATAAACTGGTGAAACATACGTGCGCGTTAATGCATACGAGTTTACGGCCTAGATCGAAACACTTTCTGCAAAACGTCCCCCGAACTTATTTCAAGACTGGCAGTGAGTTATCCGGAGACGAGACGCGTATAATATGATCGTATAATTTATACGAACGAGAGAAAAAAAAAAACGTCGACGTTGCCGTTGCCGTGTGCGTGATGAATGCGTTCGGTTTACGCAGCAGCAGCAGCGAGTGCCGCGTGTATAGATAAATGTTTAAAACCGAATAAAAATAAAGGACGTTTTTCTGGCATGGGGTCCCTTTAACAATAACTTAATAGCCTCGTCCTGTCCCCGACGATCGTTAGCGATAGCCGTTATAATATGTCTTAAGTGATTAATACTCGGAAGTCGTAGTAGTGGTAGTAGTAGTCGTCGTCGTCGGTTGTCGTTGCCGCGGCAGTGCATATAATAATATAAATGCGTGTTCGGCGCGTTATACGAGTCCCCGGAGGCGCACACTCCTATATATAATGATATTATATATTATAATGAGTAGCATGTGCGCGGGGAATCCATCTCGTACGGGCCCGTTGTTTTGAATAAGTCTTCTTTACATATTTATGTGTATATTATATATTTCGGATTTTTTTTTTTTTTTTTGTTTTTATCTATCGTTTTGTGGTCTATATCCTCTTAGCGGCGAAGGATCTCGCGTAAAAACAAAAAAATTGGATTTCATCTGTGGTACACGCATCACCAGCTGCGGCGCTTCTATAACTACGATTACTCTGATGAGCTTGAAGGGTCGTTTTCTGAGAAAAAAAAAATCCGAAAACCATCACGACGCTTTTTTTCGACAATTAGTGGAACGCGTTAATGCGATATTGAACGTAGCTGATAGTTCGTCGCGTCTTTATAAGTCCGAGTGGTCGAAATCAATTAATATTTAATCCATCCGTGTATAACATATTATATGATATTATTTTCGCTTTATTTCAAAATTTGTTCTCGCCGCGGGTCTATATAATACGTCACAATGTGTAAGTAATAATAATAATAATAATAATAATAATAATAACATTAATAACAATGATATAATGCAGCGGATATCTGTGAAATGCACACGCTTCACACGCGTCTATATATACATATAATAATAATAATGATGATAATAATAATAATAATAATAAAAATGTAACGTTATTACGCCCGTCCGTATCGAGTACGAGTAATTTGAGTATACCTACGTGAACGTTCGTATTTTAATGTACAGTAATACAGTATATTACGTACGAATATGAACCGTCATCGTTAATTTCGCGCTTGTCATGCACACCGTCGTATGATAATATGACGTTGAAACATAATATTATAGCACATATTATACAGTCGGAACGGACGATCTTATGAGATTCTCGAAAAAAAAAATGTTCCTAAATGCCTTTTCTGTTTTTATCCGTATAAGTGTATGGAGTTTTTTGAAATTTGTGTCTGTGTAATCGGAGTTGTAACAATAAATGTATAGAAAAAAAAATGTTAAGACAAATAACAATTTTGTTTATAGCGTTGATGAATATTTTAACGTTTCGTAACACATATATATATATATATATACTATATGGGGGGGCTATAATATATAGGTGCATATATAATATTATAATATGTAGAACGATCGGAATGTCTGTTTGTGATGTCATTTTTGACTGAAGGGAGGGGAAGGTGTGCGAGTGATTTTAAGAGCCGCACACGCAACTATATATAGAATGTGCAACTAAGGAACTCAAATTGTTTATAATTTATTTTTATTTCCAGCGCACCACTATAGACAACAGCGTCCTATAAAATATAACATAATAATATTATATAATATAGGTGTACATAAGACTCCTCGTCGTGTGCGATATACCATATACCACGTATAATGTATAGCGTGTATATTATGTGTTATGATAATAATATACGCGCACGTCGTGTTATATACATACACACTGCACGTATACTCGCATATCGTCGTCTTTATTATTATCGTACGGGATTCGCGCGTCGTGCGTTATGGATTCCACATTATATTATATTATATTATATGTGTGTATGGTTTTACGACGACTCGGCGTTATGTAGTGTGTACGAGATTTGTGTATAGGAATAAAAGAATATCGTATAGTATCACATTATTATCTGGACGCGTCCAGTCGATTCGATTGCGACGTGCCACGACGGCGCACCGCGCCGATCGTAAAACAAATGGTTTTTATTTATCGTCGCAGTCCTCTCTCCCGATGTAATATTTTACGTCCCGTCATTATATATTATTTATATATATAAGTATATATTATGTGTATGTTTTCTTTGGGGACCGGCAGTATAGCTTTTCGGTCGGGATATTGCTCGCTGCAGCGCATTTACATCCGTCAATATTATATTATTGTTATTACTATTATTATTATTATTATTATTATTATATGTGTTGGCGGCGAGACGACAAAACTATACGCGTATATACACCATGTCGGAGATCGAGAAAATTCGTATTTTTTTCTCCCGTCGCATCCGTACACTCTCGATCCGTTAACACTGTTATACGATAACACCTATACCTACTTATATACGTTTTGGTTATTATTATTATTATTTTCTACTCCGGTCTTCTCTGCGCCCTCGTCGCGGTGGTGTGCACCCGCCTTCACGGTTCAAAACACCCGGTACACCGCGTCCAATCGACCTCGAGACGCGCGCGATCGCTGCTTTATTATATATCATATTATTATTATTATTATTATTATTAAGTATATAATATACGCGGTGTCATTATTCGATGTCGGTTGATCAATGCGAGATTTTCGGGTGGTACCCGTAGGTTTACAAATTATTACGTGTACACTATACTACACATATTGTATTGTATCGGTACATAAAGCTGGACCGTCGCGGACTTAACGAATAGGATACGCCACCGGCTCACCATCCCGCCCGCGTCGTCGGACGTACAACGGTTTTTGTGAACATTATGTAATACAATATGATGAGAATTAAACCATTTCTTTTGGAAATCGTGTCGACGTTACGGCGAGTCCGATGGCACACACGTGAAACGTTTAAACCTCATATTACACAGTTATTGCTATAATTTATGATTATATTATATCGCATTCGACCGATGCCATTGTATTGTTTGCGGGCATGGCACCTTTTCTTCGTCAAACGTGCGCCCGACCGAGGTGACGCGTTAAACGTAAAACCATGTGTTTGTGCTTATTTTCATGACCGACTTGATCTCGGCGACCTGTGACAATATTATTATTAGGGTACACCGAAAATCCGTCAGACACGTTTACCTAATATCTCAGTTGACGCACTACTAAATTATAAATAAGTAGGATACGTACCAGATCCTTTTCAGAAACGAACGGTTTTGACTTCTTCGTCGTTTTTATTTTGTTGTTATTATTATTATTAATATGCGTTATTCGAGTCAGATATTATTATATTATATAAAATAACTGACGTAAAATCGATATAGGTACCTCCTAATCTTCGACGGAGATCTAAAAATAAAAATAAAAATGTCTACCAAAAGCGAAATGTGAACGACACTAATTATATGTTTACACAGGTTAAGGGGTGGACTTTTTTTTTTATTATTTTTATTATAAAACATTTTAAAAATAAAAAAAGCACCGTCGCGTGCTGACCAATTTTACAAAAATAAAGTACCCGCGTATACATAAGTAGAACACTGTATAAACGATAATGAATTTAGTATAGGTAACTTTTTTACAGGAACGTATACGTTTTATAGGAGCCAATAATATTAAAATTAAATCTGATAAAAGTGCACAATGTATAGTTATTTTTACACAACAAATATAATAATATGTACATAAAAAAAATTATATAATATTTAATATACATTATATTATATGTAGGTATATTGTATAATATAACGTTATTAATATTCATAACTGACCTCTTTGCATCGCCCGCCGCCGACAATGTCATGTAAAATAATGTACACCTATACCTATATATTTTATGAGTTTTTTAAACCAATGAGTGATAAAATAAAACTTATAGCATTACCTGAAAAACTGCAATCCATCAGATGATCGCTCGCTTCATGACGTGACAGACAGGCATAGCGTGTTCTTTTATATATAACATAAGCTTTTTCATCAGATTTTATTAGACGGTTTTATTATTACACATATATAATATGTAGAACCTATTTAATATTTTTCTGAGCAATTAAAATTTAATTTAATCCCTCGGTCACATTTTTTAATACTATAAGAGAAAACATAATACAGTACACATATATATGCGAAAAATAACTAATAAACACCACTTTAGATATATAATGTCTAAAAATAGTTGACTATAAAAAAAAAAAATCCTTTGAAGAAGGATCACACGTGCAGAAGCGTATACATCATGAGTATTTCTTAGTTTCTTACCCGCAGAGGAGGCTGTTGCGTATCAATTTATCAATGACACATAATCATAATGTGAACGAGACATCAACAAAAACCAGCGACACGTCAACTTCAAATACTGCTATTATTTTAATTATACTTATATAAGTGTTTCTTTGTTGATGTAGAAAAAAAAATGAAGAATAAACTATCATAAAACGGAAAATGGCAATGTAACATTCTATGCGTAGGTACCTACAGTTATAAAGTATTATATTAGTTGAGATAATTTATTTATTTACAGTTTATTATTTCTTACACACGACACATTCGAAATATCATATAATGAATAAATGATAACATTTAAAATGTGAACAAGAGTTTTTGATTCAATAATTGAAATGGAAGTATGTATAGGTTAGGTTAGGTATACCTAATACGACGTACAGTAAAATGATAATGTAGGTACATCATACATTATTTAAGGTATAGACAATTTAATAAATAAAACAAAATAATAAATAAATATTTTTTAAAATCTAATAACGATAGTCTAACAATATTATGGTTACCTATTGGTAAAAATGTATTTTTATAACACGTTTCCACCTCAAAATAAAATAGGTATATAAAAATTATGTTTTTTATAACTACTTTGGCGGATTTCAGTTTGAAAACAATTGACATAGTCACATAGATAATATATTTTAAATTGAAGTGTGATATTTGTTCACGTTGGAATATAAACTAAATATAATAAAAAAGTACGTGTTTTCATTTTTTTTAAAAAGCCCATCGAAACTCTTATTATTTTTTTCTCCATTGTATTGATCTCTTTCTCTTATTCCCTCAAAAAAATAAATATACAGTAAACATAAAAACCTTCACGCACGTCCCAAACCTGTAAAAGACAAAAACCTGTCAAATAACCAAAAAGTGCACTCAGAAATAAGAAATATATTACTCTAGTAGCGCCGGCTATACTTTAGACCAAAGTTATTTATTTTTTTTTTTTTTGTTTTATTTGTTTTATTTTTATTACGTGAATCGGAAACCGTACAGACCTTTTGACCCGCTACACTCTCGAACGAAAATGTTCAATCCAATTAAAAAAAAACGTACCAAAGAAACAATTTGTCTTAATTATATAATATTTCCTTAAAATTATTTTAGTAATTAATGGTTTTTTCTATACAAATGTAATAGACTTTGCGCTCGCGATATGAAAAAATTATTAACTTTTATTAGTCTCAAGTCCTAGTTGTACATATTATATAATACTCGTAATTTATAATTGAAAAGAAATAGTTTACTCGGAAATCTATAAAATAATAATATATTAGTGATGTTGTACCGTATTATAAACGTTTAAGTACTTTCTAGAATGTAAAAAACTCAAAAGTCAAAAGTCTTAACACTATATTTTATACATAGGTAATAAAAGTAAATCTATAAAATCATGAGTATACCAAGAAATGAAAAGTTGCTTACATATACATTTATAAAATTGTATTTTCGTCTAAAAATTATATTACAATATTATGTACATCCAATAATTTAAAGTTGATGAATCACTGAAACGTGAATTTAAATTTATACTTAAAATTATATGTATATTATTACAAGAGTATAATAATATTGCATTTAAACGAAGTCTTTGTTTTATTAAAAATTGGCAATAATATTTTATTGTTAACCTAACATAATGAATGAATCTTTTGGAAATCATTTTTCACTCCAACGAATCCCCAATTCACCGCGTTATAGGCAGTGAACTTTTTCGAAAACTCAACTGAAATAACCAAACGTTGATTACTTGCAAGAAATTCTCGATAAAAGTTAACCACGTCCAAAAGCACTATCACTCTGCATATTTTATGGATGTTTCGTATATGTGGATGCTTTTTTTTTTATCTCGACGTTTTTAAATTTAAGGTATATAGATTAAAGAAATATAAAACATTGGGAACAAGTTTACGTGTTAAATTGCATTTGAAATGCAAATATACATGCACACGTATAATATGATTTATGATTTTATTGAAATTGCGTAAAATCGAATTCATATAAAATAATAAATAATAAAATTACAAAGTTTAAATCCAATTCTAATTTTAAAAATGATTTTCACATCCGCAAAAAAAAAAAAAAATATAGTAAATATGTCTTGAAACGTTATTATATGCACATAATGTAAGCGTGTATACAAATACCAATATCTACGAGGAATTGAAATTTTATCGATTGGACCGAGCTGCACGAAGACAGCGTATCCGGATCTGCCACGACGTGTTTTACGCGTTTAGATAATATTATAATGGCACTTCTCGTGCGTTTACGTTGATCGCGTAATAATACTTTGTCACATCCTCGATCGGGTCGATATATATTCAAGACACCGATTTTCACGAAAACCATTTCTCGGCGTACGCATTTCGGTGTTTCGGAATCTCCTATCGCGACGCACAATAATATACTGCGTACACAGTTTACTATATACGCTGTCATATATATATATATATATATTATGCATTATACAATAGCCCAATCCGAATCAATTCATCGCACATGTCATCTGTGTGTACACACTCTCTCCCGTTCCATTGTTTCGCACATAATTTCATAGGTACCAGCTATAGCATACGCGTGAGAATGTTTTATAAATGATAAATTGTTTATTGAGCATTCATTGCATATTGATCAGACATTGTTCTCGATTCGAGCGCGCTATATATCAGCGAGCGCCGCACCGGTGCACCGGCCGTTTTAAGTGCTCCGGATCAGCGTGAAAACAAGTAAACATACACACTGTAGCGTGATGAAAATTCGACGGCGAACGGATCCGGGACATTTGATCAGGTGGTCTCGTATTGTTCAGCCGGCGGCGGCCACCTGTAATCGCGTGATGAATTATTGGCAGTCGAACCCGAAATAATATATATAATTAATAATAATCATTATTGTAAACCGTACAGTATAATAATATAGACTATATAGACAATCGGTCGCAAAACTATAGCGTAAACAGGTAATAGGTGACTATATAGTCAGACAACGTAGGTATTATTATATTATAGTTTTTAACCTTGTGTCGTACATCCGCACGAACGCAAACGATTGGAATCGATATATTATGATATAGACGTGTTGTAGTGATGGTTATATTATTCCGAATCGTTAAGCCTCGGCGGGCGATTAAATGGTTTACAGTAAATTATTACTTGGAAATAATAGAAATTAACTAAAATTACGCAACAACAGAACACTTAAAAAAAAAATGTAGAATATTAAATATTAAAAATATCTTCATTGGTTATACTCGTACGCGTATAAAACTATTAAAACTCTCGAGGCGCCGACCTCTTTATTACCTGACTAAACTGATAACAACAAAAAAAAAAAAAAAAAAATATTAATATTGTTAGATATACATACACACTACACGACGACTAGATATTTCTTTGGTCTACATTGTAATATAAGTTTTGTTATACAGGTACAGTTATTATGTTTTTATTTATTTATTATTTTTTTTTCTTTTATCGTGGCTAGCAATCGTATACTGTAGATGCAAAGTAGGTACTCACTGCGTGTACGTAAAATAGACGTAAACATTGAGGTGAAAAATAATAAATTAATGAATGAATGACAAACGACCAAAACGCATTGACGTATAAAAAGACATTTACGCACTTGGGAAATCTAATCTCTATACTATATTATTTTATAATGAACTTTTCCTGTGCGATAAGTTACATTAATAATCCCGAAGTATTCAAAAACGATTTCGGTTTTATGTTAGCGTTTCGGTATGGAATTTGCGTCACCAACAAATTATCCGATCGAGTTGAATTCTATATTCTTTTTTTTATTCTTCAAGATGATAATGCTCCCCTACCACTGAATATAATATCATGTTCGTGTGAGGTCCTATGATTTCATAATTTTAAATACAAATTGATTAAATATAGTTAAAATATTATGTTCTTCTTACATAATTAAAATATCAATAATAATACGAAAATACATAATTTTATTTTTATATTTATACATAAATATAATACAATGTACCTAATACCTATACAAACGTGTAGTTTTTTTTCCATCTTGAAAGAGTTACTGTTTGAAATTTTTATTTCTATGATTGGAATATATAGTAAATGTTTGAACTGATATATGAGTGTGTTGCTTATGTTAATTTTTCATGTATAATTGGTACTTTAATAATATTAAAAATGCAATCAAATAAATAATAATGTAATATAATATATTAATTGCAAGCGTATTACCAGCTATGTCGAGTTATTATTACATTGTATTTATGACTGATGTTATATAATTTATAAAGTTAAAACTAGTATTCGTAATATACACTGTAATTATTCTATATTTAAATTTCTCAGGGACTTAATCCTTTTTTTAACAGGTATTTTAGTTATTATTATTCATTGGATTCGTCCTTTATCCGTTATATAATTCTAGATAAAGTGCATATAAAGTTCCACGATAAATTTCTAACGCATATCAAATTCTTAAGTCTTAAAATAAATTTTCCTAGAATTATTATAAACTTTACAAAATTAAGGTGGAGTATTATGTTTTTGGTTTTATTAATATTTTCGTTATGCCACGGGCCACGGCATACTTAATGACATATCCTCCATCACACGTGACCATCGAATAATTCCACGTCAAACCCAGTTTACTATATAGGTATTAGGTATTATGTAAGAAATGTGCAAGCGATGTGTGTGTTTAACAATTGACGACGTTAATAACATAACATTTGAAATTATCCCTTTATAATATTATCGGAAAAGATATTTTTTTTATTTTCACTTTTCTCTTTACCCAAACGAAACATGATATCATAATTTGTACGTCTGTAGAGACGTGCAGATGCGTAGCGAAACGCAAATATATAGGTATAATATATATATATATTCGTATCCAAATAATAATGTACAGCGTATATACGTGGAAAATTCATACCACGTGTGTATAGGCCTATTATCTGTATATACATACATACATACATACATACATATAATTTATAAATAATATTATATATACCTACGCGCGTCATTGCGGGTGTTAACGATATACACGTCATACATATATACATGTACAACATATACATATGTATATGTATATATATATATTTGCACGCGAATCGTAGACACAACGAGAGTGCAGATAAACCGCAAAACACTAATGTATACACGGTCTACCGGCGGCGCCGGTGTTTCGTCCAAATAGCGTTTCGATTAATAATTTATATAAAATAAAATATACGCGCTTGAACGAACGCTGCAGCACACACGCGATGTATAAAAATTATACACTACCCGGCAAAGTACACTTGACTACGAATTCATTTTCTCAGAATTTCGTACAATTTTTCGTACCCGTGTACCCCTATACATGATTTACAATAAAATAAAATATATAATATATATATGCACACATCACCCGCCGGCGTAGAGGGTGGTGATGGTGGCGGTGGTGGTGTGCGGTGGCTGTGTGTATATCGATTAACTCCGATATTCGGACGGACTCCGTCGCGCGAGCGTTATTCGCGAACCGCTAAGACTTCGCAACGCGCCCAGCAGAGTATACGCATTATATACCTACACACATAATGATGACATACAAATATAAAAATTATGCCTCTACAAATATAGTACAGTAGAACCTCTCGATTTAACCGTCAGTCTCGGGACCAGAGCTTTGGCGGATAATCGAAAAGACGGTTAAACGAGCAACAACAGTTTTTTCAAACATACATACATATTATTTATTATTATTTTTTTAGTAATAATTATGACGTACATATTGATGATACACACAAAGAGACTATAAAAACGCGAACGGTCAAGCGAACGAACACACGTGTAATGTATAACTAACTGATTTTTCAAAAACAAAATCGCAATTAACTATTTTTATCTCACCCATAAAATATATACATATGTACCTATCGCTTATATCTAGTAGATGTTGCCGGAAAGTTTCGGTTTATACATATTATTATTTATAACCTACTCGTATACACAAGGCGATAAGATTTTACTGTAACGCGTAAGTATAGTCCGTGCAAGTGCAGCCTGACGGTTAACCGAGAAAGACGACTAATCGGAGAGGTATATAATATATATATATATATATATTCGCGTTTTTAATATTCTTCGATTCGTGTGCACGTAGACTGTAATATATATATAGGCAGTGGTTTTGGGGGAGAAAAAAATCACAAAATCGGAACGAACGCCGTGTGCGCGCACACTCAAATCTGTTTCGGACGCCTCGATATCGTCATTTATTCGGAAGCCGCCTAACACGACATGAGGCTTGTTTGCTGATTTTCCATATCATTATAATATAATATACACCCTCCGCGCTCGCGGTGGAAAAACTAAACGGTTTTTAGGTTTTTCGTTATTTATATAGTACAGGTTTTGCCCGTTTAAACACGACTTTGCGTTTTCCGGGCGCGCCGTTAAATAATATTATTATAATACCACCGTCCGCCGGCTGATAAAACGCGCAAAAGGCGTCTCGCGTCTTACACACGTCCTTACCTTTAACACGACATTATAATATTGTATAAAGAGTGCATCTGCGCGCGTGACGGTTTCGTACCGCAACACGTCTGTAGCCCATAATAATATAATATAGGCTGTCGCGCGGATAACACCACTATATTTTTTATGTTTATTGGACGGGCGGCAGTGGCGATATCGCGTTACGGCGACGAAAAACACGCTGTGGCGAGTGCGTGCGCGCGCATAATATCATCAGTCGGACAGACCGGAGGACGTGCCAGAAACGAGAATACGAGCGGGCCAAAAATCGCTAGAGATATTTTTACCTATGTAGGTATACGCGTGTGTAGTCGTTTAAAATGACGTGTGTACGCTTAAACGCGTAATATATTATCGTACGTTGTAGCTAGTCTACTGCTATGTAGGTATGTAACGATTCCAAAATGAGACAATTACATAGGTACATTTTATAATATATTATTATTAGAAAACTGCGATCCTCGGCCTAGAATATAATATTATGTGATTGGCGGCAATACACTGCAATATTCCATTTATCTGCGAGCTTTTATATCAGTTATTGTGTATACGATATTATATGATGACTTATATAACAATCGATATTATTAAGTCACCGAGAAAACGTCACGAGTGTGCGCCTCTGTGGAAGGGTAAAATCTAGCAAAAAGGTATATCAAATCGTCCAGAACACCGCCTATATGGTATCGTGGCTTTTAAGAAGCTTTCCGGCGCAAAGTCATATAACTATGGGCGTTTTGTCGACGTTTAATCTATTATCGGTAGGTATATTATACTATATTCACGTTTTTCTATTATCACACTTTCTATTATACGAGTATTCCTATACTTGGAACTATAGGGATTTTTATGTTTCGTTTATTAAAAAGGATTTTTTTTTTTTAATTATATATATACCTTTTTAAAATGTCCTTTAGGTACACTTAGAATAATAAATGCGATACAAGTTTAGTCTTTTTTATGTTGTATAGATATATATGTTAATGGATTAAATATTTTTTTGAAATTGTATGATTCAACGCTAAGTCATCATATATCACTAATCACTATCACTATTGTTTTATGATTTCTGTCTAGCTATCATAAGTATTACATCATAATATGAGTCAAGTAATACAAATATTTGCATAAACATTAATAATCGGTTTTTATTTGTATTATTATAAATAACATAAATACCAAACTAAACAATAGGTAGTTTTGTTTTATCAGAAATATGAATGAATGAGTGTGCCAACTGTAGGAAAAATCAATTGCAGTGTAAATTGATTTTTAATTTAGTAATTAGTTTTATATTTTATCAGAATAACTAAACAATATTGAATGTATTGTATATGTATATCGTATTATATGGTATATAATATATTATTTAATCGTATAATATATATAACATTAATAATACGTCATAATATGCAGTTATAAGATAATAAATATGTATATATTTAACAATCTATTGGATCATTATCACTTATTAAGTATTTAAATACTTATTAATGGGCGATTGTAAACTCTCCCGGTGGTAAACTCTCCCGGGTCTAGTCCAGTACTACTTGACGGAAACATGTAAACTATCCCGGGTGTACTCCTGTACTATACCTGACGGAAACATGTAAACTCTCCCGGGTCTTCAGTACTACTTATTTAATTTAATAAAAATCATAAAATAAATCTAATATAAATTTAAGTTTCATTTAAAAATAGTCAACCAATTAAATACAAGTACAATTAAAAAGTTTAAAAAAATATAATAATAAAATAAAAATGTTTAAATTTAATTTATTTTGATAATAGAAATACACAGACTTTAAAAAACTTATATGGTATCTATTTTTAATCTAATATTTTTTCCTTATTTTTTGTGATACGGTTTTTACTTGTTTTGTTTAATTTATTGCAATTTTGAATTTTAATGTATATTTCAGTTTGAAAATGTTGACCCGGGAGAGTTTACCACCGCCCCTATTAATATAGTTGTTTTCGAATAGTATAATAATTATTATAATAATAATACAACTGGCGTATTATTGATGCACTGCAAATAGTTTCAGTATAGGTAATCTTATAGTTTCGAGGTAACCCGACGAGATTCATGCGTTCGTAATATATGTCTGGAATCTGGATCACTATACACCTTAAAGGAAGACTAAAAAGCAAGCACCTCTCTATCACTCGATATCGACGGAGTGCGTCACGTAATAATATGGCGGCGCAACTGCTGCTGCTGCTGCTGCTGCTGCGGTTACCCGTACATATAACAACACTACAAAACAATAATATGACAGACATACATCGTGTAATCGTATACTGTTGGAGATCATAAGCTTCAATGCGATTGCCGCCGACGTAAAACAATATTAATTATAATATAATATATTATTGCGTAATACGCATTGAACGAGAGCGAGAGAACAGAAGCGACATTAAAACGACAGCGGTGGCGGTCGAGTATAAACGATTCGCGTGCGCAGTGTATATTATAATTGTATGTGTAGGTGTGAAAAAGAAAAAAAAGAGATAGTGAGGGACAGACACTTCCACGTATAATACTTTTATTGTATTGTATTATAATATTGCGCAGACGATGATATTAGAATTTCCGCTTCCGAAGTACTTACCAATTACAATCGTTTTGCGGAAAGACGAGTCGGAGGAGGAGGCGGCGGCGGCGGCCAGTCGCTTTGGCGGCAATATCGTATAATTATTATTTTACCTACATATGGTTACATGTACGTAATAGGATTATAATAATATCACGACATCACATATGGTTACCAAATAGTATATAATCATGACCCCGACGAGCATTAGGTATATACTATAATAATATAATGTAATAATTAATTGTAATCGGACGCGACCGGCCAAAAATCGTCAGCGGACACGCACACCGGTTGTCGTCAATGATATATATTTATAATTAGGGTATACCTATATACGATTGTGTGTATTATAATGAACTGGAACAGCCACAGCTGCTTCTACCGCACGCGATCTTTTATACCACAACCGCCACTGCTGCTGCTGCTGCTGCTGTTACAGTGGCGCCCGAGTGTTGAATGTTCGAGGATTTTCGTTGGTAATAAAATCTTTTTCGAGGCCGCCCCACCTTACCCGTTCATCTACCCCAAAAATAATATATATTATAAAATATAATTATTCTCGATACGATTATTATTATTATTATTAAGATTGGTCTCGCGGACTGTACTTGACAGCAGCGGTTATTACTTATTTCTATACAGGTATATATATTATAAATTGTTGTGTTATAAGTTTAGACGTGTTTCGTGAATATTTATATATAATATACATAAAGAGAGAGAGAGATCACGTGATTGTAAAAACTAAAAAGTTACCGCACCCACTCACGCCGATTACCATCAAGCTAAAAAGTATATATATATTACACGTGTGCGAATTTGGAACAAGGGTAGGCCTTGTTATCGTCAGAGTTACCCCGGGAGGGTTGCGGGGAGCACTGTCGGGACTCGGGAGAAGAAAATCGTAATTCTACAAGACGCACATTACCGGCCGAATTTCCCGTTTGTTCGCGAAAACATTCCACAGCCGTCCAATCGGTACTCGTATTACGTATTTAACACATGACACGGCGCAATAATAAAGTTCGTTGTCTCCGCGTATACCTGTCTCACCGCGTTCTCGTGTGTGTATAAAATATTGTACGCTGCAAAATTGGATTCCGTACATATCGAAAATCTCAAGTCCCGCCAGAGTTGACATAGAAACGTGAGCGTACCCACTACCTACACAGAACTGTGTACTGCACAGGCCTGTTATAAAATGTATAGAAGAATAGAATTCAATCTATAAACGCGTCGTCGCGACTTTCATTTTGTTTTTTTCAAACGATTCATAAATATTTAAACCGTCCACATTTTTGCTCTTGCCATATTTTCCATTATCCCCCGTGAATTCTACGTGAAAGATCCATAATGTCAGTCGTGCTGTAATCGTTGTCATTTTAAAATCATATATTATATTATGTATCTTTACTTGGTATTGTATTATTTTATGCAAAAATAAATATCGTTACGTTAAATATATTTTTTTCTTTTTATTCTTTTTTTAAATTTATACATTTTATTTATAAATCTAAAAATGAATCTAAATATTTTAAAAATGTATCTATCATGCATAGAAAATTAAAATATAGGTAAAAGTGAAATGTTTCAAGTATCAAACGTTAATCTCTTATGAAAAATAACTAAATAACAAAATAATTCAGTCTAAATCCAGTTTTTAGTAAATATTACCTTTTTTTCGTAATTTCTCATTATTTTAAAAAAGTACTCGACAGGGTGCTGACATAATCACTGTAGATCACTGTAAAACCATCGCTAAGCTCAGAATCAAACACATATTATCATTGTATGACCATTGACCAATGCACTCATACTTTCCCTCAAAAATTAAAAATACAACATATCGAAATGATTAACACAGTGTTATTAATGCATCCCATACGAGTTGTGTTGTTATAAAATAATAGAATAAAAATATTCACGAATTTGCTGTGTTGATTGGTTCAGCGTTTAATTTCAACTCAATACTAAAGTAAAAGTTATACTCAACTAATCAGAGCTTCAAGTTTTCCTTGGAATGCTTACGCTTATATTATTGGCAGAACTTTTCTAAAATTATTACTTTGTTATAAAATTCAAAGGTGGGCGATAAACGCTAATATAAATATATATTAAAATATATTCATTTTAAATAATACTATACCGTAAATATAATATTTGTATAGTTTTATACCGTAAATATAATATTTATATAGTTTTGTGGAAAAAAATACTATAATACAAGTAGGTTGAAATAGACAAGGTAAAAGAAATGAACATCTTTTAACAATCAACGATTCCACAATTTATAAAATAGACATTCCTAAATGTCATCTATGTCTACGGTTTCGTCAGTATAGAGATGTGCCTTTTAAAAAGTGTTATTCCAAGAATAAACAAAATCATTGAAAAGCAATATAACTGATTCCTGCTGGAAATTTAAAATGCATTAGATAAAGAAAAAAAAATATATATAAGATACGAAGATTTTATATACGCTGCTTCCAACCGCCTAAAGTAAAGAAATTACCTATAAGTAAATATTTTATAGGATTTATTCGTTTAGACTTATCAAGTTTGTGTGTTCGTACAATGTTTGTGGTATTTTTTACTACCTATTTACAATAGTAAATAAGTAAAACTTTTATTAAAAGATAAAATATATCAAACTCACATTTCTATAAAATAGATTATTCTTGCATAGTTCTGTTAATTGTGTATATGTTTACAAATACGAACTTTCTATATTTTTGTTTAACGTTCACTAAAAATAATGGATTTTCTAAGTCTTGATATTTTTTATAATTCACTATGAGCAGTATAATATGATTTTTACTTCTCTCATTTCCAGTTAAACATTCTCATTTTGATTAAATAGTATAATGCTGATTATGTAGAAATATATATTTTGCTGCTTCCGGCACAATGAAATTTTATTGTTTTGTAATAATCAAACATTTTAATAAACTTCGACGTATTAACTAAATTGTTCATATTATTATTATAGATACACAGCAAGATTAAAACAATTTTGTATACCTATAACAATACTTAAAACAGCTCATATTTGGGATCAATTTTCGGGAGGGGGGTTATAATATTTATGATACATGAATTAAAAAATACATTTTAAAATTTATATAGTTAGTTTGTTTCTACTCTAAAATATTCTGGGGAGGTTTGAACCCCAAAACCCCCCTCCACCCTGAATACGGGCTTGTCTTCAGAAAATAGCAACCAATGTTCAACTACAGTTTTATCCTATTAGCTTATTTTATATTTATTATACATACTTTAATACATATTTTTTTAAATTCTAATACACAATATTAATACTCGTATTATGATATTTATGTTTTTTTTTTCTGAAGCCACTTTTTCAAATAGAAAAAAATGATTCATTTAACAATTTCAATATAGATTTCTAATGGAAAATTATATCTAATATGTACTTTGATGAATTAAAAATAAAAATTTCTCAATAACTTTTGAAATAATTGTGGGAAAAAAATACAAATATTTAACCTTGGTTATAAAAAAGTAACACTGACTCCGATCAGAATCGTTTTAAATCGTGCAGTAAAACGATTAACACATCACCCATTACAGTATATAGGTACTATACTTAATACACTTGACACCTTCTCTTCAGCAGAACGGTTACATACTTTTTGACTTTTTTTATTTATTTCTTATCAAATGTTATTTTCTCTGTATTGTATAGTTATTTAAAATCATTAGATATTTAGCATAATACGAATTATAAGTGTATATATAATTTGTAAAAATTTTGTTTTACTTTTTCTAGCATTTTTATAAAATCGATTGATTTGAGATTGTCTACAACTGTTGTAGTGATCAATTATTTTCGATAAATTCTCGGTACACTGCGGTGATAACGATTGGCCGAAAAATATGTACTAACAATTTGACATTTTGACGATAGATACATTATATATACTATGTATAACATAATATATAAACAAGTAAATTAATTCCGATCTCTGCATATCGTCATACATTATTGTATATATAGATATTGGAATCCCCAATATATATATATATATATTGTAACATGTATAAGTACGGAGGGCATGATGTCTAGAAAGTTCCAAAACCCTATACGTGTATATAGAAGGGATCACATTTTATGATAACATACAACGATTTAAGATTAATTTACACGTTATCATATTCTGTGATCACCGCTACAAGTTAGAGTTTCTAAAAGTTTATAGTCATATTCTGTGTGTTTAAAACATGCATAATATAATGTGTACACAGTGATTATTTTTAAATTTAATGTGAGCTACATTAGCTCGTCGACGTATAAAATATAAAGTATAGCGTTGCGTAAATATTTTTCACGTCGTTTTATTTTTTGGGCAAATACGTATTCGTGTGCTGTCTTAATTTTAAAATGATTTTTATCAAACTATAGAATTTCGTTTTTATTTATTTATTTATTTTTATTATTATTTTTTTTTTTTTTTGAAAGCCGAAGTACATAATATAATATAATAAACCCCCTGCATGTCTAGTGTTTTCTTTTTTTTTTTTTGATTCTTTTTTTTACGCATTCGATATAAAACGCGTACACGCTTTATTTTAATAATAAAACAAAACAATAACCTCAACAACCAATTTTTGTGTAAAGAGTTGTATGCGAGGTTCGTTTTACGTTCTCGGAACAAACGACCATTAGGTACTTACGTGGCTATTCGAATTTCAAATTACACATTTTTATTATGGTCGTTTTGAAAATAATATAAACGAACGTATAATAATTGGTGGTATTTCTATTATCCCGTATCCGGGTGACCTTTACACACAGTGCAGAACCGTGTGAGAAAAGCATGTATATTATATATAATATCATGTACGATAGTATATATATAAATATAGGTATAGATAAATAAATCATATTAAACTATAAGTACCGATGATATTAATATCTAAACAGTGAATATGAAAAATTACAACTTATCTGGTCTGCTGCTCTTAAGACTTACAGAGAGGTCGTTGTTACATTAAAAATAAATAACGATATATGTGCGGTGTATACGGGCAGGTACAACAGCGGTCGAATAACGCCAAGTCATCGGTTAAAGTAGCTGTGAAAAAAAAAAAATAGAAAGACGATATGGGAACGATACTCGGCCATGATACTATAATAGGTATGTGTATACTGTGTATAGTGTTGTACGCGCGCGTATAATTAAAAAATTGTACAAATCGTACGATATTGCAACGATTTGTTTGTCCCGCAATAATATTATTCACGCCTTTTGTCTATACAATTGACAGCTGTATACATAACTACATTTGTATTTATAATATAATAATGGTAGCTAAATAAACTTTAAATTATCGATTGTCGAAACTTGTACGCAATACGCTTATTTGTATAGGTTATTTTCGGCTTTGAAAAATCGTTAACTATATTTAATGGTAATGGTTTAGTACTTTTCGGCAGAGACTTCCCGGAATTAATAATGGCTGTCATTTGAAAATTCATAATTTTCAAACTTGAGCAAATGAAAAATAAATCGAAACGTGTACCTATACCTACCGATTCTCTCTGCGCCGTACCACACTAACGAATGTTGCTATAAATAACCATTAAAATAACACGTAAAATGTGTATGCACGCACGACTCCTATATAGGTATAATTTTTAACCGATTTATGTTTTAGAGATTTTTCCCGTTTCAAACGCAACTCATTATTAATGAATACACATCCAATATAAAATACATTACGTATTCAATGAATATTTTTATATTTAATGAATGAATAAAAACAACAACATAAAAAAAAACTCGTACCATTAAGATTAAGTATACACTGATACGAGCGTTTGTGTGTGGCACCGTCAAACAAACAATAATTAACAATACAATAGATGGCCATTGTACGCGTAGATCTAAAGAAAATACCCTTTACAAAAAAACTCGTCATTAAAACGCGTTTTTGTATTTATAAAAAGTTTCTTTTTTAAGAAATTAATTTCGGGGAAAAATATCACTAATTATAACGCAACAAATGTTTTATACAGTATCAATGTAAAATGTTATTAAAATTAAACTAGATATTATATCATAAGCAAAATGATTCAATTTATTTAAAATTTTACAAATTTGCTAGTTTGCCGATATATATACATAATAATTCATCAATTTTAGATAAATATTCACAAATATTAAAACTATAATTAATATTATATAGTTAGGAGAATATTATAACATGATATGATTTAGTATATTATATTTATGTGCTATAAATAATTTAGAAAAATCTAAATAATATTTAAAATTAAAACGTGTAACGTGTAATGCATAATTAAATCTAAAACATTGGCACATTAACCACGTTTTTTTTATACGGAGAAATTATTGTTTGGCGTATAATCTAATTTTCGGTAAATATGTATCTTCTCAACCAAAAACTCGACCCCTTTTAACCCCCTTTAACTAATACAATAGGTAAACCCTTATAGGGTCAAGGTATTTTATCCCGGCAATGACACAAAGGTTAATATGAGAAAAGTTAAGAACAATAACAATCGTCGTAAAATAGCTCGATCATCGTGCCAGCTGATGACATTTTATAATAAATTATTAATATGTTTTATGCGATGTTTTCATCAGATTCCTCTAAAAAACATTTGAAACAATTCGAAGAACTTACAAAGTTACGACTAAAAATGAATTATAGGTATATTTTATAATGTATTATATGTGTACTACACAACTGAACTGCAATTGAATTTTACTTCGCGACGATTATTACGAATAAAAGTCAACTATATATTAAATTCAATGACTATACGATACGTGTTTAATTGTATCACTATGGCGAACGAAAAAAATATCATTAAAAACGACTTGCCACCTACAATTATTACAGAGTTTCGGCATATGGTTTCCCCGCATAGAAAAAAAAAACAGTTAATTATATTTTCGACGATTTTACGTGAGATTTCCTACAAACCAGAATACTTAAAAGTTAATTTGGTGTTTTGGTTGTTTTGCATTTGTCGAACCGAGAACGCAATAAAAATATAAACGTTTTTAATGCTTCCCTTAAGTAGCCAATAGCCATAATATTACATTTTATTATCGTCGTTTTCGTATATACGCTAAAACGCGACGGTGTATATTATATAACGGTTGCCCGAACAACGCGTTTGTATAGTAATCAAAGTAATAGCGGTTTAAAAGTATGACCATTAAAAACAAAAAAAAAAAAAAAAAGCAATACGCAGCACAGTAAAAATTAAATTGATAACAGCCCGGGACAGGTATGTGCAATTTATATAGGCAAACAATAATCGGCTGATGCAGGTGTGTGTACATTATAATAACACATATAGGTACGCGCGCGTATACCTATAATAATAAAATATATATATTATACATATAATATAATATAAGTCGCACGAGGCGTGTATATTACTATAAGCGCGGTGATCCGAAACCTGTATTGGCTGTATTCTATAAAACGTCAATGTTTAGAAGAAAAAACTAATAATAATAATAATAATAATAAATCGCGATTTAATACGATTTCTTTGTAGAGAGATACGTACGCCGACACCCGGCACAATGAATATATATACGGCGTAATACAACGATTTTATATTATACACATTATTTTCTCGATGCGATTCCTTCATAATAATAATAATAATAATTATTGTTTCTCGTGTTATGGTCGCCGACAAAATGCCATTTGCCGACAAATACGTCGAGCAGTTAAGTATGTGTGCGGTGTCCTTTATGCGCGTCTATATGTTATATAATATATATATGTGTGTGTGTATGTGTGTCGCTTATAGGTACGGGTTTTCAGTTAATTAAGGTCCGTCCCTATATATTCGATGATTCGTCAGTAGCAATAGGTTGTAAACCAACAACCTCGTATTATATATATATATATAATATTATTGCTTTTTTCCTTCGGTGCGATACTCTATAATATATATATTATATTATATATATTGCGATGCCGACAAGACGAAAAAAAATTAATAAATTCCTACACAAAATCAATTTTGGACGTAATAGTCTCGTTTTAAATGAGAAGAATTTTCTCATTAATATATATATAACAGGTAAAATTACAAAACACGTGTTGACGATATCTATATATTTTTCACGATATTATAATATTGGTTCCTATAGCAGCTTTTATAAAATATGGGGTTCTTGTAAAACGATACGCGATCTTATTGAGTAGCTGCTTATTGGTGTACGCCGTGTATTGCCTACTCATATTATTATTTTTTTCACAGTACTTTTACGCGTATTTTATTACCTGTGTATATGTATTATAGGTAGGTATATAAATACAATATACAATGAGAGCGGGTGCGAAGGAAATGACCGATTTTTGTCACACGCTGTTTTATATTGTTCTCGTTGCGCGTTAATGTCATCGTTATTACTCATTATTGCAGTGAGAAACGAATCCCAGGGGCCAAAGCCACTTTAAGCCGCCCTTATAAGGAAGCATATTACGACGGCGTAAGGTAAAAAAATAATAATAATAATATGACCTATTGCCATGTACATTATATATATACATATATATGTGTGTGTGCATAGATACGGTTTTTTTTTTTTTTTGAACGTATTATATTATAATTTTTCGTCCGTATCGTGGTCTAGATCGTAGTAATTCGAAGGGTAGTTGGATGATTAAGTTTTATACATAATTTATCATAACACATGCCGTAATTCCATATATTACAATACATTATACCGTCGACAAAAACAAACACCACGCCGAAGACAATCACGGAGTCGAACAAAAAACCACAATTCGATTTGAATTCGCAAGATAATCTGCCAACGATTTGGAAACGAAAGACCCCATTGTATTTGCTGTACGCTGACTTTGGTTGGCTGGTCGTGGCTTCCGGAAGTCCTATGATCGATCCAGCTCGAACACTGCACCCCTTCACCGGTCCTAAGAAAAAAACGTCTTTGCGTTAAATGTATACATATATATTTTTAAGACAAAGGATAAATACCGCGTTCGTTGAAATCCGGTACGATTGGCGTATAATATGATGATGAATATATTTTTCACACTCATTGCATTCGCCATTTATTCTAATAACGCACAACCGAATAATAATATATCATTTCAATTCTTCTAATAAACAAACAACGTTACGACAATAATCATTTTTTTTTTTAAAAAGTACTAAAATGATGAACACAAATATTGCGGACAACTAATAATAATAATCACCATAATTATCTAGCTAGTTAATTTTTTTTTTTAATTACTGTGGTTTATAGTTTATCATATAAATATATAATTATCATTTCCATTATATTTAATTGCGAACTCCGCACATAATTAATATAAATAGGTATTCCAAGTGTCAACCTTTTCATCAAATTAGATCTGATCAATATAAATAAACTATTTCCTCTTAAAATCTTAAATTTTTTACAAAATTTTCAGTACGATTTTCTATTAACGAGATACGTTATAATGACTGTATGTTATTATATAATAGCGCTTATATAATGTGTTCATATGATTCCTCAGTAGCCAATGATAAATCCATAAATTCATATAAATACATTTTATACGAGTACATTATATTAAATAATAAAACGTTTCAAAGAAATATGTAAACATATTAAATTGATATGTATATATTGTTGTTCGCTAAATATTTTGAAGTCGAGGTCCAAAATAATATAATTTTAATACGTTTGAATAATTTAATTGATCAATTTGTATTGACATATTTTTATCTTATTAATTGCCAATTGAACTGCAATAAAATTTTAAACAATCAAAACGGAACTCCATCGACATTGTTGGAACATAATTTGATAAATTGTCAAAACATTTATGTATTATATTATTGTGTACGCTGCAGAGAGAAAAATCAAATATATTTCTACAATTAAATGCCGGAAACTAAAATATGTCAACCGAATCAGAATTTCCGGAAAATACCATTTGACAACTTTTAAATGAATACAACTATAGCGGAGACGCTAATGTAGATAATCAATAGACTATACCCTACAAGCCTTTTAGCATTAATATAATATATATATATGTATAAATGATTAGATTTATAAAGCAATATCGTCTTAAAGAAATTCCTTCGCTGTTTTCCAACAACTCACCTGTCAAATCAACTTGTCAATAGGGGTTAAACCAAATTCCGCTACGAACTTCATCGAACCATGCTAAAAAATAATCTGAATCCAAACTTAACTAAACTTATAAATAATCCGATCAGATGTTTCTGATCGAAAATTAAAATCCCCTCAAATCGCTACAAGTATATTTACCGGTGGGTATAATATATAAGTATACATATACTTGACTTAACCTAATCCCATCCGTACATGTTTTATGGGAAATTTTTTGCCGGGACGTTACCGGCGACCGGTGGTCGTGGGCGGGGAATCGATTGATTGCGGTCGTACGGAATCCGCGTCGTGCGGAAGTTTGATTGGTAATTTTTTTGCTTTTGAACGGCGCGGCATGACGGCACAGATGGCGGACGAACGCGATTAAACCAAAGCGCGTAGCGTAACTCGTAAGCTCTTAAACGTATCGTCGTCGCCGAGAAGTCTTCCGTCGACCAACTATATCACGACATTATAAAATAATTTATTATTACTATTAACTATAATTATTTAAATACATACCTCTATATTATAATGCGTATAACGCACAGTACACGTTTGTATATTAATATTGTATATTTCACAAATTATAATATGCGTGTAACGACGATGAGTTGATTCGTAAACGGGCAATTTATACAACGCGGCGCGGGACCGAGTGTTCTACACGATATTTTCACACCGATTTTACCGGCTATATGACATATACGAATATTCAAGGGCGAAATAGCCGTCCGACTGTGTCTCGTGAGTAGAGGAGTACACCTATATACGCAGCGTACACCTTTATGTATACTGCAGATGAGGAATATATACCCTGCAGACGCATTAGACGGAACGGGCTGGGAATATTGTTATAACACGATGTCACGACGACGTTCGGATGTAATATTATCGTATACGTCGTACATATATGCACGTGCGTAATAAATTGTTATTCGCTGCTGCGATATTCCGCCGGATAATGGGAACAATAATAACGCAATAATATCGACTACCATCAGCCAGCATTCGGCCGCCATACATAATATATATTATGATGATCTGTGCAGCGGCGTAACTATAATAGGAAGTACGGGAGAGGGATCAAAGGGGAGTTCAGCGGCACCCGGTTTCCAACACTTTTATTAGATTAGGGACACCATTATTGATATTGTGTATATAAAAATATATATATATATATATTATGGCTAGTTATTGATTTTTTTTTTTTGTTATTGTTATTGTTGTTGTTTTGTATTCTGGTCGAACACGATATTTTTAATTTAACAAAAAAAAAAAAAAAGTGTCTTAAACCGTCGTTCACACTACGACATTTCTGTTAAACCATTCTACTCATAAAATATATGTTTTCCGAAGTTAAAAAATTGTCAGTGTACACTGACACTGTGTGTTTTAGTTCGGATCAAAGAGAACGAGAATTGCAGTTCACTCCGATTTCGTTGGTTGTGCCGTGTTCGCCCAACGCTCGAGCCTTTGAAATTGTCGCTCGCGGGCCAAAATGCCAAAGTTACGCCACCGCGTACAATCGTATGTATATGTGTATATAGAATAATATGATAATGATAAGGACTGCGAGTCGCGCGCAGAGCTCTATATACACGGCTGGCAAAGTGATGATGAGGGGTGGCGTTGGTACTCTCGAGGGGTTCGCGAGTTTTGATGGCTTAGCCGCTTTAAGGTCCTTCCCTCCCCCCACGTCCAACCTCAACCACCGATCTCGCGGGGTCCGGATGCTGCGCCGCCGGAGAGTCGTAATAATGTATTATATCACGGACGACGGGGGCCGACGACCGCCGACGACAACGCGCTCCCGCCGTGGCAACACTGACGGGCGGCGGGTGTGCGATGCCCCCCCGGAGAACGCGCGTTTTTTTTCCGTACAGCTTCGACGGTGTACTGGTAACGACGACGACACGAGCCCAGGAGAAAGGAGGCGGCGGCGGCGGCGGCCGTCGTCTTCAACCGCCGTCGTTACCGCCGCCACCACCGTCGTCGTCGTCGTCGTCGTCGTTGCGAGGCAGCTGCTGCCGCTGCACCGCCCGCCCGACCGTCCATCTGCCCAACACCGCCACCGCCGCCGCGATTGTGTGCGCGTCGTTGTTGTCGGTAGCCGCCGCCGCCGCCGTCGTACTCTCTCGCGAGCGCCTCGCGCATTACCGCTACGGTACGCTCGACGATCAGTTCAGTCAGCTCGGCCGCACCAACCTGTCGTCACTTCCGCGTCTGTCGGCGCAGTCGTCGTCGTAGTCTTTTCGTCGACCGGTGTTTTGATTTAATTTTCGCCTCCACTCGCCGAAAAACATCGATTCAACCGCGAATTTGATACGATTTTTTTCTTCTCGTTCGCGACAGACCAGCACGTGACATTCGCTTCACATGCGTTTTCCGACGTTTGTCTCCACATTATTCCATAACACTATCCGCACGGTATACAATAATATCTACTTACCTTAATTGTTATCGTCGTCGACACCGTTATCACAAAATATTTGTCGCGGGGGAAGCTGCGAAGACATATCACAAGGATCGCGGGACCAGAGAGATATTGTGGCCTCTTGGTTGGCATCTTCACTGTGACCACGGTAAGGACGACTACGATTATTGCTATTATTTGTTATCGTTATGAGAAAACTAGGAATATTTTTTTATTTATTGTATATAATATAATATATCTAGTTAATAAATATTATAATCCTGTATGTAATATTGTGTTGATACGATTATAATTCAGTATACGACATTTATTTTTAAATTTATTTTTACTTAATAATATAATTTAGAAAATAATTAATCCGTAATAATATTATTTTTCTCGGTATAAAAATTATTTAGTTTTTTATGAAAATGTTGAATACATTTTGAAAAAAATTAATAAACGTTAAAAGTTTGAAAATATTTTAAAAAATAATGAATAGTCTCCACATAAACCATTTAAAACATAATAACATGATTTTTTTTAAATATAATATTTTTTGCTTAAACCGTTTTTTATGGGCTTTTTAAGTAGGTATATATACAAAGAAATTGTAACGATATCAATGATCATTGATTTTTAGTTTTATGTAATTTGATGAATAAATATGTTCATGTTTCAAAAAAATAAACTTTGATAAAATAAAAATCTAAAAATCAATGGTGTAAAAAATACATTTTAATTTTATTCTCAAAACAGTATTTTTTTCTGAGAATATAAGTTTATAACTTGGTACTTAAGTAATTTGTATGATATATATATTATATTATATTATATTATGTTGACTATAGTCAACCATGAACCAATCAATTAAAAGTATGTAAAATTTAATAAGAAAATTCCAAGTAAAATAAACGGATAATATTTTTTGAAAAATGAGTAACTTTTAAAATGTTGGTTTCAAACTGTGATAAAAAATAAAAAAAATTTTTTTACTTTTCTAAAAGATTAATTTTAATAATTAATTCAATGTAATTAATATTTAAAGACTTATATAAAAATATGTTTTTATACATAAAACATTTTAATATAAAAAAAAACTTTTATTAAATGTATATAAAATAAAAAAAAATAAATAATAAGTTGTAATATATATTGTAAACATACTCAAAACAGTTATAAAGAAACATTTAAGCATTGTTTTACTTCATCAGTATATTAAACAATTTGTTAAGAACCAAGTCATGAAAAGTTTTATTTGTTTCGATAAAAACGACTTTACTTTCATAAAATTAAATTTTTATTAATAAATTGTTAGAAAAACTATATATTCTATAATTTTCAGCTAAAAAATGTTTCCGCGTTTGTCACAAAATTAAATAACATAGAAGCGCAATACAAATAAGTTGTTCTTCGTATTTATAGTTACACAAACTTTTATTCCTAATTTTATTATTGCAAGTAAGGTTCAACACTAGGGATATAAATTGAATTAGTCGAATTTAAACAGTTTTCAGTTACCAAATACTTGATTAATAATTTACAAAATGTGTTACGAACTTCATCGGCTTTCATCAAAACTCGTTTTGCTAATACCTTTAACAATAAATATATGAACATTTTGCACGATTAATTAATTGTTTCGTACTTTCCACATTGGATCATATATTTTGTAATCAATTAAAATTCGATTGTTTTCAGTTCAATGTCATGTCTAGTAGGAGTATCTTTTTTGTATTGTTCTCGTACATATTGTATTTCCTGATTACCACGATTTATTGCGTCAACGGTGTTTTATATATTTGTTTTATTATCGCCAACTAACACAAAATGTATTTATTTTATTTCATGAGGAAAAGAAAATTATATTTGTTTATTATATAGGTACCTTGTATAAAACCATCACATACATTTTGTTTGGCTAAACCGATTTTTGTATTTTACTAAAATATTTGCGAGAACGAACGGAAAATTGGGTATCCCTATGTCCCGGGGGTGCGTAAAATGCATATAAACTACGAGAATATAGTGGTTTACCTACCCGTATATTTTTTTTCTACTTATTTATTATTATTATTTTTATTTATTGAAAACGTTCTAAAATAGTTTTACGAAACCGATTCCTTTCAAAAAATTGCTCCACTCCCTAGCTAAGTGTAGGTACAATAATACTATTATTTTTTTTTTAATCTATAAACTTCATGTCGTTCCACATAACAGCCAGAAGATGATGCTTTGTGTTCAGGAAATTGATAGGTAATATAGTTTTGTGGTTTTCCGAAATTGACTCTACGTATAATAATATTCTCGTGCATATACTTATACATATGTATACTATAATGTATTATAAAAAACCTGTAGTAGGCACAAAGTTTTTTTTTTCGTTCTATTCACAGTTATTAAGTATTATTGCTTAAGGTTCGGTCCAGTGTGTGAAATTATTAGATGATATAGTAGTTGAGAAGTGAGTTCACTTTGGTTCGTCACGTCCGATATCTTGGAAATCCGGTTATAATCCAAGCGATTGACCACAAACTGTAACTAAAAAAAATTACGCATATCCAATTAAAAACAAAATTAAAAACATATACACATTAACCAACAAAAAATCGATAATATTTTATTATTTTTATTATTATAATTATTATTATTGTCTTGAATTTTGATCGTGCAATATTAAATAGATTGTATTCTATAACAAGTCGATGTTGAGAAAAACTCCCTTTAGCACCGACTATGGCGTAGTGTGTTCCCTGGGACTGTATACGTATATAAAGCTAAAACGGTATTAACAAACAAAACAAAAAGCACGTATACAGCTATCAGCTGGGAATACACTAGAGGCAGAGTCATTAATGCAGTATAGGTTAGGTATATATATTTTGTACAACGGTCGAACATATTAGGTTTTGTTGTGCGTATATACCACAGTGGACTTTAGAATGTAGCTCATAATATAGTGACCCAGATCCCACGAGGAACCTGCAGTACTGGTGGTATATATAAAGGATTCGTCGGACTTTAAATACCTTTTTGTTAGATATACTTTGTTGCGAAATGTGTATGGTCCATTTTTGCGTAAAACTAATATAGTGTCGTGTCGATATGTATACCTACAACTGCGGCCCGGCGCAGCGATCTCAAGTGTATTCTTATGTAAGAAAGTATATATATTATATATTGTTACTGACGATATTGTTGCGCTAATAATTTGAGAGTATCTAATTTTTATTAAAATAATTCACAATTTGTATTCATAAATGTTTATTATTCCATCGGGTACATATAGTCTTTTTGTCATGCAAATATACATATAACACGAGTTATAATAATATATTGTTATATTAGTATAATATAATATTTACAATATTTATGTTTTAAAATTAAATCATTATTCGATAATATGTCAATCAGGAATTCGATTTTTGTAAATAAAGGACATTTTTTTTATATTTGGAAATATTGTTACTGACTGCTGTACCAAAGATGAACGTTGTAAAATACCAAAACAAAGTAAATGTATTATCTTTCATTAGGGCACAATGCAATTATTCAATTTGTATACACAGCAACGGCAAGTTCAATATTAAACATAATCTGAGAAATTAATTACATCGATATTCGGTTTATGGTCATAGCCAGTACATAATCCATTAATACTGTCATTCCCAACATCACAAACTCGTAATTTAATAACATTTTGGTTATCGAGCCATTTCCATCTGACAGATACAATTATCGTACACATACGCAAGTTTCCTATTATAATAGGATTGAATATATTCAATATATTCAATAATTCGATGTTTTAACATAATAAATCAAATTGCTTCAAGTAACATTATATTAGTATCGTCAATCGTTGGCTATAAACTGTTGAATGTTAATAGCTGTATACGAAATGTAAGTAGTTTCATTAAAAAAAGTCATTTTTATGATTATTATTGTATCTTCATTAAAAATTGTTAATCATTCTTAAGATTCTTTAATAACAAATTTGACTCAAAATGTATATTTCATCTCTTTTAGATTGACAGGATGTATGGTTTTTACTATACCTACTATAGGGATTACAAGTTTACCAACAATATGTTTACGTGTTTACTAAATTACTCGTCACTTAAACTTGTTTATATCGAAACTTTAAACTTCCCCTTTCACGCGTTCAAAATTAAATTATTCTTGACGTATAAAAACAATACTTCCTACTCTCGAAAATATATGTTTGACTCTGTATTTGACAGACGATATATAGGTATACTCAATGCCAGTGTGTTTGGAGTTTAAAATAAGCATACAAAATGTAGTATTACGTGTTAAAACTTGAGTACTTTTATATGGTATTATTTTATTATATTTTATTACTAGCCATATAACGATAGTCACGATTTTTATTTATTTTCATAAATTTAATCGCTACAATGAGCATTAATGAAAGTCTTACATATTATATAACGGATGTGTATTCTATAATATAAAAAAAAGAAATACATGATAAAAGTTCTAAGTTTTGATTAAAGTTATGATTTAACTTACTTGTATATGCCCCGGTATATGCTAATATTTGTAAACGAAAACGTGATATTTACAAAATATAGTGCAAAACTTGGTATCTTTTTGTATTTTTAGGTGTAGCGTACTTTATATTATCCTCATTGATTTTTTTTTCACTATTTCTTTCTTTATTTTGAAAAATGGCCATTGAAAGTAGCCTCGTAGCCTTTGGGTGACGTTTTGCGCGTTGGTATTAATGGAGCTTGGCTGATCGGATAGCAAAGAGCATATACAACTCACCCGCAATATAGAATCCAATAGACTCGTTGAATTCAGTGTCCGAAATAGGGGTTTGCTGAAAATCTTAAACTGCTGTGTAACGTATCCATGTATAGTATCCAATGGCAACCTGAAATATAAATTATGTCTGTTGCGTGCAGTGAAACGCGGGTGTTCTAGAAAATTTCCGAGCATGTCGAAAATCCACCATTCGCCCCCCTCGGTGCGGAAATATAGAAAGAATAATTAAAACTCATTAATTATATAACAACAAAAAAATGTGATGTATTATTAAACATTTTAAAAAGGAACATCACATGTTAAATTTTGTGTGTGTGTGCGTGCGTATGTGGGTGTGTGTATAGCTGTGCAGCACTCTTGAATTATGTAAATATTTTATAATTACCGTAAAATTTAACGATGACTATATACAATGACAACTACGCACACCACCGTTTACCGTCATTCTACAGAGAATGCGTTAAGTGCACAACGAAAAAAAAAACTAAAAAATTACACTTGCTTTCCTTCACTTAGAAATTATAATATATACAAAAGAAGGTCTCGCTTTGAACGCTGCGCGCGAAGGGTAATTAATATAACAAAAAAATGTGAAAAAAATTTCCGGAAAAAGCTATGAAAACTTATATCTTACTGCTACTTTTTCACAATAGATATTTTTAGAAGGCTACTTGTAATATATAATATATAAATATATATGCTGTTCATGATGAACGTGAATTCGATACCATGATATATATATATATCATTATAATAATAATAAATATGTGAATTGTGCGTTTATATATATATATATATATATGTGTGTGTGTGAGAGAAGTGTGTTTTTTTTAGTTATGAGGGCGTAAATATAATAATTAATGTGATTTAGGGTCAACTAATCCCCCTCGATTATTATGTTTTAAATATATTGTGAATTTAAATTGGACAATGCCATTTTTCGGCCATTGGTTAATGGTCCGTTTAACAAAACCTTCTGTTTATTATTGATATGCTCTTGGATTTTGCATGATTTGACGTTACCGATGGATTTATTTTCATATTTTACACTTTTAATAATGTGCACTGTCAAAAATCGTAACGTCGATTTTATAATATCTAATATATTTTATACGTTTGGTCACATAAGTTAAAATAATATCATATATAACTTTTAGTGAAAAAAAAAATTCTTTTAATTTAATTTCACATAAATACATTTAATTTATATATAATACAAATGTGCATGTCTGAGATAGAATATGTTTTGAAGTTTAACGCCCGTATATATCAGAGAAAAGGTTGTGCAGCACGAGCTTACTGCAAAGGATGTGTGTGACAGCGGTTAGCTCCAAACTTTCGAACCCAGCTTAGACGTTATTGAGTTTTAAAAGTATTTGACCGAATAAACATTTTACCAGGAATGTAGAAAAAATTTGAGCTGGCCAGAGATAACTTTTGAGTATTAAAACCAAAATCTTCAAAATATTATGCTAAGAAAAATACAATTCACACGGGTGCTTTCTATTTCATAATGCACATTATTAAACAGTATTGATGTGTATAATATATACTCGAATACATTTTTGTATTTCAAAACCACATAAAACTAAGTAATGTGAATAGTTAAAATTGGTGAAATATCAACACTCATATTGATATAATGATTATTATATTACGGATGTGATTATTTTGCGTTATTTTGTAACGATGTTCGTTCTGCTATCACACACAAAAATTAAGGACCTAGTCCATTTAACTCGAAATTTACGATGTTAAATATGTATTAGTTAAATCAACTGCGTGCTTTATTATATCAACCACAACAAAACGTTAACTCATGTACATAATTTTGAGAAATTATATGAATGATTCATAATATAATTCCCAAAATTATTAAAATAAATTAGAGCGTGGTATGTGTTCAACATAATATAATACCAGAAGCTGAATTGACAAAATAGAAAATTTTGTTTTTAAAATATGAATTCAATTAATTTAGAACTCATTTTGTCGACGTTCTGACTCCGAAATAATGTTAAAATTATCCATTCAGAGCGCTATTTTTAAAAAGTATTCATTTAATTGTTTTTTTTTTTTGTCAGAATAATAAATGTATAGGTGCCTATATATATTTTTAATAATTTATTTAAATAATTATTTATGTATGTACGAAAAATACTGATTAATCTTGTTAAATCAAATAATATAATAATTTTCATTTTTAAACAAAATGTTTAAAATAATATTATAACTAGTGATAATAATATGTAAGACGAATATAATCACGTATTGTGTTTTACCTGCATAAATTGCATAAACCAATCGAAAATATTTCGGCATCACACGCAAGTATGCAACCGTCGTCCGGTATAAAAAAAAACATATGTAATTGCGTAAGTACGTATATACCGATGAAAAATGTATAAAGTCCATTAAAAAATAAAAAGATGGCCGCTTTAGTGGCTCTGGGCTAGTGCTGAACGACACCCGAGGGACCAACCATAACGCCGCCGCCGGACCGGCTCTCTATCACTCTCTGCCGTGTTCTTATAACCATGTCCGTGAATCCCATTCGGTGAACGTGGAGTTTGGTAAAAAATTATTTTCACATTTCGGTAAACGATATTATATGTAGTTACGGCTCCGGGGCAGACCCCACCAACCCCTCGTCCGATCCTTTAGAAAATCCTGCAGGAAAGTTATTGACTTGGGTGCGGCAATCATCCCACACAATACCCGCATGGTCCGAGTAGATGCAGATCGTAGGTGTATGCGTAATAAACTTACCACCATTGATGCTAATCCTTGTCACCAATCGTCAGTTCGTTTACTATCGACATTTTCTCGCGTAGGTTTATACGATAAGTCGCGAATGACGTCGTCAACGACAATAATATGATGCGCTCTTTGTTTTAAACGAAATACTGACGTAATCCGCTGGATGGGGTGCATTATAATGTACATAAGTAATGCAAAACCTTTGAGTTGGCGCTTAAAAAGTTAGACCACCGCTTTATGGCTTTGGGTAGTTGTTTTTTTTTTTTTGATTTTTCTTTTCACTAAAACTTTTAGACTACTGCGTTGTCGTCGCCGTCGCACCTCATTTAACTTAAATTTTTTTTTAATCACATTTCGGGTCGTTTACTCCACGCAGTTGATGACCCTGTGCGTATAAATACGAATTTGACGAATATTAAAAGCGTTTCGTGGAAGTTTAGTCAGTCACCGTAGTGCACCTTCGCTTTTATTTCGCTATCGCACAATACGTACGGCATGCCGCAAGAATCATAGAATCTATGCGAAAAATTCTGTTCGGATTACACAACTACGCATTTTACGTTATCATATTATTATATTATTGTATGTACTACACATATTTGTTTTATAATTATTTTGCATACCATTGCTCGGTATAAACACATAGATACTCCATACGTGTACAGCGAGTATAAAATAAAATAATATCATAATATACATACTACCTACATACATAAATGTATATATATATATATATATATCATATCATATTAAAATAGTGAAAAATGTCACGTGCTACTGATGTTAGGACACGGAATGAAAGGAACGGTGATAGAGAGGTGAACGACTTAAAAACGGCGGATGAAATAAACTCGGTTCTATACGGGAAGCCTTTATGACGTCGCGTCTAATGTTCCACAAAAATGTGTGCGCGCAGCGAACAAATAATTATATACACAACGTCTACTCCTACACCGCCTCTTTGTCATTCCCTGCTGCAGCTGCTTAAATCCCCCTCGTACACTGCACATACACACACACACATATATATATATATAGTAATCAACAACTTGATAACTGTGTGCGTGTGTGCATGTATACACGGGATTATGAAGTGTATACACGATCGGCCACTGAGTGTGTACCGAGGAGCCTTGGATGTTATAATAATTGGACTGTACAAGACCCTGGCTCTAAGGGCGGCATTTCTTTATTTCACAAAATAAATGTTTCAACAAAAATCTATCAAAAAAAATAAAACTTTTAACCGCACGCATGGTCGGATAGGTGTAACTATAATTGAATTAATTCGCTACCGCTCACCCGATCGCCCACCCACCCATTGCACTCTGCAGGCTAAAATAAATATCGCTTTTAATCAGCGACGACGAACACGGGCGCGTTTCAAGTAAATCAAATTTGTTGGGACAACGTCGTCTGTTTTCACGATTGTACCCGCCCCGCGCTGTCTAAATTGATTGTTGATTAAATACCAAAAGGTACGCCGCCGACGCCACCACCAGCGAAAACGCTACCATCCCAGTCGCTCCGCCCACAATGAAAAAAATAAATATATAAATTTATAAAATAATATCTAAAAATTGTATGTGATATTGATATTCTGTAATACGTTTGTATATTGTTTATTGTAATTTTCTATGCTATTTTACCGATGTGACGTTAAATTATTATTATTTCGGTTAACGGTTTCGCCGAGATAATTAATTGTGTACACTTAGTCGCTTTTCACGATGAAACATCGTTCCGAATTAGCGTTTAATTTTTTTCCGCAGTTAATATAATACCGTATAATAATAATTAATAATAACCTGCTTTGCGGGATATAAATATAATTAAAGACCAACCGTTCCACTCCCCCGTTCACACCAACCATGAAGTTATAATCGGGTTTATATTGCTTATTGTTGATGTGGTCGTGTCGACACTCGACGGCTAGTGTATATACTATGTATATATATTTTATATATTTCATATATTTTATTATTAAAACGTTGTTCTTTCGTATACCTGATCGCTTGGTTATTAACCATTATTTATTGTTATTGTCATCTTTTTTCAGTCTCTTAAGACCACCTCCAGATAAATCGGGTGTAGTCCAGCTGCTTCTCTAATTAACCTTTTCTTGTGCCAACACTCTTTTTGCTGAAAAAAAAAATATTGAACTTACCAATTGCACTTAAAATGAGTCGTAGACTACCCTCGCGTGTTATCCTGATTTTAATGGTTTTCAATTATATCCCCTACTAATTTTAATCTACTTTACAACGCATATAATATTCAATATATTCTAAATTGTTTGTACTTTAACATTTTAAAACTCTACATAGGATTTGAGTAAAGCTTAAAACGAATTCAACGTTTTTTTTCTAAAAAAATAGACATAATCAATGTTATATCTTTTGCAACAAGTCGATAAACTTTTTTTTCTTCGAAAAAGTGAATAACACAAAGTGATTACCTAACAACATCGAAAATGTATAACAATGTAATACTATAATATTATTTCAGTACGCTAAAAATCTAGTATATAATATAAACCTACGACGTAACCCGTAACGTAATTCTAGAATAGGGCAATTTTAAGTGTATTGACCTACAAAACTCCGATACAATTAATATTTATTACATTTCTTATCAGTGGATAAGATTTTTCGTTTCGTACACTCCTAATTCACGGGCTATACAGGCCTGCTACAATATTATTTTTACCGTAAACCATCAACGCGTCCACAACGGAGTTTTTAAAATCACCTCCATTGTCAGTAAGTCTTTTCATTCATAGTTCGCGAGTGGATGATATGACAAAAACACACACACCGGATATTATATTACCATCACTAGCTGTGGTGGTAATAAAAGAGGTCGGAGTGGCACGTGGTTTTACCGCGCTCAGTGTAATTAGGCCAGATTTAAAAAAAATTGACGCCGGGGCAATAAACAGATTACCAATAAAAATGGTTTTAAATTTTATTAGTGACTGTTATATTTATTTGGGATTTTTTTGTTTTCTTAATTTGTTTCTCTTCACGATAATTATTTTCTATAATAATCCGTTTTAAGTATATCGATTAATTATTATTTGATATACTATTATTCTATAGATATAGATTTATAATATTTTATCAATTTGTAAAAAAATATTGACGCTCCCCAAGAGGTGCCGCCGATAGGAATTATCAATTTGACTTGTTATCCCCAACTCCGCCACTTATCCACTAAATATGGACCCACGTGTATTATAGTACAGTAACTGCGTTTGTCGTAAACGCTATCGACTCTAGTATACATCGTGGCGCATGTGCACATAATATTGTAATGTGTGTATTATATAATATAATTATACGCGTATATTATAATAATAATATTGTGATGTCAATCATTGCATGGAATGAACAGCGTTTATCGAAAATCGCCACTCCCTGCACATAACGGAGACGGCGACAATACACCGCAGCAGTTATGATATTCGACGTAAACCCGTCATTATCGACATGTAATACGTATGTATAATACAAATAATCGAATTCCCGGCGCATATCGTTCGTTCATTATACCTATGTATATTTGCATCAATACGCCGCTAATGTGTGTAGGTATACCTATGCCATGTCGTACGATTATCTCTGTAATGTTAATAATTAGGTATTACGCGTGAAAATCATCGCTTAAACGTCTCGATGAATACGTGCGGCCCGCGCTCTCACGATTTCCGCATACGCCCACGCATTCTCAGTACCCAGTCGTTTTGTATGGTCCATTAGATATGACACCGGTAATATTGGTAGAAGATACACGCAAACAGTGCTTATGATACAAGTATGGCGATATTATATTCTCTCGCGTGTGTGTATATAGTGTGGTGTACGTCGTATAAATAATATATTATTACATTGTATGTTATATGTATAATACTATATAATATTATACACTGTGCCGATCGCCGGCGTCACGAATTTCGCTATATTATAATATTAGACAACCAACATGCCTACTACACGTCGTGTGATGCGTATTTACAGATAAAAAGTGGCTTTTATATTTTGACATGAAGGATTTTCGAGACACCCCTTCGCGCAGGGTTAATATTATAAATAAAATCGCGTGCTCGGCTCGCCCGTCACACCTATATGTATATATAGTTATGACGTGCATCGTAGTGTGCGCATCATGTTGTGTACATAATATTATTATATATATATATATAGCGGCGTAGTATAGGGCCTGTATGACGCGCGTTTTGACATGGAAAAGCACAGCTAGAGAGGTAGCAGAGGACGAGAATTCGGAACGGATAAAAATTAAACCCTACACCCCCCTAATAATAATATAGCCAGAAATATCGCTCACAAAGGGTTAACGCTAAACCCTTCGCTTCTGCGGCGGGTAAACACGTATTATAATACATATATTATATTCAATCTAAGTACGAGCTTTTCTGTATAGTGTCCGTGTGCGTATTGTATATGTGGGTAAACGAGAATACAATACTATATACTATATACCGTGTACGGATGTCACTTTATATCTGTCATATGTGTAAGACCTATACCACCAACCGAGCGTTCCCCGTCTCGGGAAACCTACCACCGCATCGCCATTTCGGACGAGAGTGAAAATAATACTTTCTGTCCGGCATCGTTGGCTTTCGCACGGCGGTCGGCCGTGAAAAGTGTCGGCCAAAGTATAATAACAATTTCGCTTTCCGTGCGCGATTTTCAATGCGGCGCAGCACACCGCCTGTCCGCCGTCATAAACTTGGGTTTTATCACGAATATTTGTACAATATTAATATTCCAACGTATCGTATTATTATTATTATTATTATTATTACGATGCGCCGCGCCGGTGAAAAATCGAATTATTCGATTTTGTCGAATTTTCGTCGTCTTCGTTTCGGGCCAATGGCTGCTGCAGGTATCCGCAATGTTCTTTACATTTACTCGTACACCGGTATATATATATGACACGCGTTATGATAATTATTACACAGGCTCCGTATGCCGGATTTCTGTAACCGTACCGCATAATTTCGCCGGGTAACCACCAGGTTATAGGTATATTTTCCGAGCTTATAACCCAGACCATGGTATACGGCCGACGTGGGATATGCGCGTGTGTATGTGTGTGCATTTGTTTGCTTGTGTGTGTGTGTGTGTGTGTGTATAATATAATAATATATTATGTACGCGTGTGTATGTCATGTAAATATAAAATATACGAGGACGTCTTCTCTGTGCCGCATATATGTATATAATAATAATAACACCGTACAATATCGATCTGCAGGGCGCGCACGAAACCACCACACGGGCGGGTGTGCGTGGTAACTGCGACGGCGTTCGCATGCCGCTCGAGCCGAGTTCGGTCCTTGCACCGAAATCATAATAATATATAATTCGCCACAGATCGTCAACGTGGCGTTATATTATATATTTTGTGTTCTCGTCCTTCTACTACTATTATTATTATTATTATTATTATTATTGTTATTTTTTTATTACGATCGAATATCATTACACTGTATATTATATAATATACGTGATTTTTTTTTCCTCGTGGTACAACAACAACTGCACGGTCAAAGTAATAATTTTACGATATATTATAATACGAGACGTGTAATATCATTTCGTGTACACCGATCCATGAGTGCGCACAACCCGTTTTCGACTCGAGACGGAGTTGAGCGATGTTACGAGTCACAGTGCAGTGTTATAATATGTTGTACGAGTACCCAGTACAATTGAAACTACGTCACGACTTACGACCACAACGCGACGGCGGAGGTACAGAATATAATAATATATATATATATATATATATATATATATACATATATTTATTAATATTTAGTACAGATATCTATTATATTATTTTCGATATCATTTTTTTTCTATACGTACGCCGTAATGATATACGGCCGCGCGTATTATATTGTATCACCAAGACCCGTTTCGGACGATTTATCGGTTTTGCTGCGACATTTGCAACCGCGTTAATAATAATAATATATACATTGTTATTTTATATAGCACGTATTTGCAATATAACAATACGCGCTAGTTTTAAAAACTGTTCCGCTATAATTATTATTTACATAATGCATAGAATAATATCATAAAGTGCGCACTCAATTGGATTTTAATCCGTATACGCAGTATATATGTAGCCGTGGCGTGGGCATAACGACAATTTATTATTATTAGTATTTTTTTTTTTTTTTTTTTTTAATGAGCTTTTTAATAGTTAAATTATTACATCTTTTCGTGCCCATTTATTATTAATCATCGTTTATGTTGTGGCACCGCGTAAACGGTTAACTGCTGCTAGGTATTATATGGTTTAAGCGCGATTTCTTCGAATTCCTCGTGCGCAGCCAGGTATTATAATTATTTATTCTTGTATACCTACCTATAATATATTCAGTGAATAAGGTACCTTACGTACGGCGATGCCGATCCGCAATGATTGAAAACGGTCCGAGTATAGATATTATATTATATATATCCGCATTCGGTATATGCATTCCGTAGTAATTGAATACGTTATAGACTATAGTGAACATCGTTGACTGAAAGCGTAGAAAAATCGTGTTCTGTAAAACTGATCACGATCGTTGAGTTTGATTCGGATCATCGGACGATTATTATACGTCTACATTGCGAGCATATTTTCTCGCAGTGCATCACTATATTAAAGTAGGTACGTACATAGGTATTATTATCTGGAATATTATTATCATCGTATAATATTACTACTAAGTACCTATATTATGTAAAAAGCAATAATAGCGTTGTAATGTCTACAAAATAACATAACCATGTATAAATAGGTATGGAGTGTGTATAATATAATAATATAATATATTTGTTTGTTTAAAGCCAATATTTTTCCAAACAGGGTGTTCCGCGAACATTATTTCGAATTTAAAATATTCGTTCACTGGTATAGTGATATAGAAAATGTACTTATAATGAGTATTTATATTAAATATATTAATATATACTCAAAGAATAATTGTATTGTTAAAATATATTATGGTGATTAACTGCTGTCTGTTGACCCAACTATTTCGGTACAGATGTATTTCATTAAACTAGAAATCAAAATATAATTGTTCATTACAGCAGAGAATAAATGCATTTTTGCAGTTTTGAGCTTTGAGTTTGAATGCGATTTTGCTGTTTTTCAATTTTATGAAATAGTATTATTCATACCTATATATACATATACATAATTCATCACTTTTTAGTTGTTTTTTTTTTTTTTATAGCAGTTGTTTTTCTACACTGCTCTGGAATTTGTTTGTATTCAATTAATTGGGAAAACGGTATATTTCAATAAAATTAACATATTAATTAGAGATAATAATACATCAATCATGAAGTGTGTGTGTGTATACGCGCGCGTACCTACGTATTATAATAAACATAAAATATATATACCATGGTTTTATAGACATTAATCGCGCATATTATTACTCTTATATATGTTATAATAAGTATATTATATTTTTACAAGGATTTTGAACTTGTATTTTATTATGTGTCGGCGACACTTGGACGACTATAATAATACCCGTGGCCGTGGTGTAATGGGTACCAGCGGCGGCATTTTAATCGGCGGAAGTTTTTATGCGATCTAGGGAAATATTGACATTGCGGCGCGAGACGATCGTATCATCACGCTCGTGTCACGTTGAATTACAATGTCTGGGATTTATTATGCGTCGCCGGTAGGCCTCGCGCGACGACGACGTACGGAGAATACCTATATGCACTACTATTTTTATAAATAAATTACGTTTAGGTACGACGTTTTAAAATACATTAAACACATATAATATTTTATCATTGATTTTTATGGGCGGTGTACACAACATCATAATACGTTATAATATCTATCTATAATCTATATAATCTATATAATGAATCCGTTTTCTATAAAAAAAAAAAAAAATGTATATTGTATGCAGCGATATTATAAAATGTATGTGTTATAAATGTAGCTGTTATAATTTTACTTATTAGTCATTATGTGTAGGTACTTCACCTATGTTAATTGGGTAGGAGAATAAAGTTAGCTGTTTCTAAACGTTTGATGCGACCCATTTAAACACTCTCTATTTAAATTAGATAATATATTTTATCGTATACCTACACATATTTCCATATTTCGTATCTAAATTCGAAGAGCGCACTTGAGTTTTTACCACTAACGCGCTATAACGCCATTGTTTTATGCACCTATCATGCATATTTGTATACATTACGATAAAAAAATAATAACGATAGTAATAACAGTAATAATCATATCATATTATAAATATATACGAGTATAATATGGATCAACGCAGCGGTATGTCGATAAAATTATGCGTTTATCCCAAACGCGTCGTATACGTATGTACATATATATTATATATAATACGAGTATATAGCACAATAATAAAAATAATAACAACAATACGCGATTGTGAAGAAAAAAAATCATCTCTGCAAAATCTTGCAGCTGGTGTTTGGCTGGTTTTTTCTATAGGTTTTTATATTCCCATACAAACGCCTACTTGGCATTGGACAACAATGCTCGATATGTGTAATAATATGTGTGTGAGTATGTATATATGTGTACACATGTTATAAATATATATATAATATATATATATATAAATATAATTGACGGGTCTAAATTTAATTTCGCTCGTAAAGGTGTCGTACACACAAAAGGAAGAGTCTTTTTGTTTGGGCGTTAATTCGGACCGGTGAAAAAAAAACCACGAGGGGATCGAACATTTGGTAAACGTCCAACAGCAGTGCGCCTTGGACGGATTTTGTTTAGCGTCGAAACGTTTCAACTGTTCCGAGAGCTTGAGAGAAAAAAAAACCATTGAGACTAAAGAAAAAAATAAACCGAAAAATTACTTCGACTCGCAGCAACTACCTACTACTTTTGGTCGTTTGACACGTATTCCGCAAAGAGCGATAACGACGTCGTACGCTCAACATAATAATATACGACATGCGTGTATACAGAATGGCCACTGTGTTTTTTCTATTTTTTTTTTCTTCGTGAACCTAACGCAAGAAAACGTGCAAACACAGTGCCCGGGTAGAGCCCACCCTGTGTATTTATATATTCGCGTTATTTAAAAATATATCGCTCGATCGGCGGCTAAAGCTCCGTCGATATAACACAATTATTGGATAAACGACAGTTTTCTAAAAGTGGTAATCTCCTCTCGAATTTCTGGGCGGAAAGTTTTAAAACTAATACCAGTCAAAAGAAGCAAACTTGCCAAAGTTTTTGCGAGCTAGCAGTTCTATAGATCAATTTGGACAAACGCTTATAAACGCCGCAAAAGTCGTGAACCGTAAAATTCCATTAGGTTTTAATAACCGCATTCTTCGGTACATTCTTTTCGATTGTCTACTCGTTTTTTGCGCTGTCGACAAGAAATAAAAATTAAACTAATTTTGTCAATATTTTACTTCAAATTGCGCGTGAAATTGTATTGTATTCCCGCAGGCGTGTTCTTTGTAGTGATTTAGCATTTGTTTTTCCCTTGAAAATCTGTATGCATCATCCAGCTCGCTATTTTATTTACGTCGTGTAGGTAGTTAATTAAAATAATTTAATTATTGTACCAATAACTGAATACACTGCAATGCGCATGGTTGTGTTGTGGAATTTTTATACGTTTAAACACGTCATTAACATGGGCGTATATAGCTATTGAGTAAAAAAAAAATTAATAAAACATTTTAATATTTACATATTTATTAGAATTTATTCGATGTGTTTAAATTAAAACCAATCAAAATTCTTAGGAAATATTATTATTATTCAAAATGTATAAACGTAACACGGTGTAACACATCGTTCCGTAATCACAACAACTATAGACGATTAAAAAGTATTTAATTAAAACGTCGTGGAACGAAATATAAATATTTTTTTTCAAACATAACGAACATCGACATCTTTTGAAGGGCGAAACCTACCTAATGTCCTTTCTGAAAAACGCCTATGCAAAATCTACTTGACGTAGATGACTCTAAAAAAAATGACGTTAAATACATTAATATAATAATGGCGTTGTGGTACGATGATGGATATAATATTCTTTTATTACATTCATATATTATCATCATCATCATCATCATCATCATATTATTATTATTATTCTCGAGTGGGACGAAAAATAAATAACAAACAGCTTAACAAAACATTTGCGCCGCTCAAACTATTAAATAACAATTAAAAACCATTATTCATCCCGTTATAAAACCGTAGTAATCTCGATTGTTTTTTTCTTGCTCTCGCCGTAGTTGTCGCCGACGCTTCCTGCCACCGCCGTGAACCGAAAAGAAAACTTTCCCAGTAAGCATGATGTTTTCATGAAAATTATGCGTTGTGGAACCTGCAGTCATTAAAAATAATAATAAAAAAATATATACAATTTTTCCACAAACTCATAAATGGATAATACCATTGAGCATATAATATTATACAGATACAAATATAATATACTCAATGATATTACAATATTATATAACCACGTCATACACACATTTTACAACACGTATTTGTATAATAATTAGTCAGTTATTGAATCGGTTCGATAAATTTATGACCGACATTAACATATTATTTAAATATTTTTATTCTTATTAAATAGTTATTCAGTAAAAAAAAAAAAATAGGTATAAATATAAATGTCCGATATAATGTCATTGGTTTTTCATCAAATCACTCTATTATTATAATATTATATTACACGACGGGACGATTATTATTATTTTATCTATAGTCTTCAGTGTTCACTTTTTCCTCTCACCTACGATAACCGATTTCGAGGTTGACCGACTTCAACGCGTCGACGACATTAAACGCACCGTCAAGGTCGATTCACTTTGGCCCTATCATTTTTCTCTTTAAGCTCGTTTATTTGTGCCCGTGCCGTTACGTTATCTCTTGTGTGTGTGTGTGTGTGTGTGTGTGTGTGTGTGTGTGTATTCATATTGATACATGATATAGCTATCATAAATCAACAAGGAGGCATATTATAAGCTATTTCGTCAACTCAAAATCACATAGAGCTATCTGCAAAACAGTAAAATAAATTTAGGATCACTCGTAAAACAACATTAATTTATAAGTCACCTTAGCGCTTTTTTTCCATATTACGCAACACATGACGATAATCGTAAAATTACATAAGCATGTAATATGTTATGTGTACACATTATATTGTTATTGTATATATCGATAGTTCAATCGTCGTTTATTAGTTGTGCGTTTATCCAAAGCTACGCCCGACCACCTACCCCCCAACCCAAATCCCCCGTGGTTACATCCATTTTGGTTTGTTGTACCGGAGGGATTTCAAAGCTCGAAGAGCATATTTCATTTTCGACAAATATACTGCTGCAGTGGCATTTGAAAAAAAAAACATCGGCACATAATGCCCCCTTCCCCTTCGCCGTCATCCGACTCAGTGTAGCTGACGTGGTCCGTGTGGTCGTAAAACTCTGCGCGAATTTCCCGATTATTCCGATTTCTGGCGTCGTTTAACAACCGAAATATAAATAATGCACGATAACGCATTGTATATTTTAATGCCAATGACATATTATTATTATTATTATTATTATCCCAGTGGTGACTATACTGTGTATAATATGTGTATGTGTGTCGGTATTATTGTTGTTATATATATATATTTCCATTGTCAGACCTACATGCTCATTGTATAATATTTCGAAAATATTATAATATTATGAACGGGAAACGATCCACGACGACTGGATGTGATATTATAATCGCAAAAGAATTCCAATAACCGCGTGAGACGGATTTATTTATTTTTTGTCCACAATAAAAACCGATCAAAACACGTGACACCTATACATATTACTATTATTATTATTATTATTGTACACAGTACCCATATATTGTAATACATCCGTCGTGTATATATTGCATTTTAAACATGCTTCGGTCGACGCGATATGGCTAAACACTCCGAACTACACTGTGTCTCCGTGTGCACACACATCACAATAATAATAATAATAATCATACTGTGTATTGTGTATACTATTATTCCAGTAGCAATATACTCGAATACAATAAATATATATTTCTGTGTTCTTTCATCGTCTCGTGTGGGTTGGGAGCTCTCGGACGCGAACGTATATACCCTGAATTTAATAATAATGCAGCTGCCGTCCGCCGGCCGGTCGCGTCGGCGCTGGAAGGCACTTCCGAGGGGGCGAGAGAGAGAGAGAGAGAGAGAAAAGGAGCCGGAGAAAAATAAAAACTCGGCGGCCACGACGACGGGCGAGCGGGCGGGTTTGCGACTCTGCGGCGAAACTCGCGCACAAACGATGCTTGGCATTAACCGCGATTCCGCCGCGGCCGTTTGCGCGGATCTGGTCACGCCTCTCCCTCCTTCCGGCCCTGCCACGCCGTAACCGATGATATCGCCCATACTATGACCGTATAAAATAGTCTATGTGTGTGTGTGTGTGTGTGTATATACGAACATAATATATACGGCGGCGAGACCCGAATAGTAGTATTTATATATATTATACTTTCTCGATATTATATTCTCTGACACCCCTCCTCATGACGCGGCAACCCCGCCACCGGTCAGTCAGACACCGATATTATCTAATGTATAATGCAATACAGCGACGAAACAGGTATATTATAATATATAGGTACAATATACGCATGCAGTTGCACATGCGCTTTTTGTGCGTGACGTTGCGTTGTCGTCCCAACTATATATATAGACCAAGTTTTTTTTTAATGTTTTTTTGTAAAAAACGCTCTTGTACACCACCACCATTCATCGAGATGCGAGCGACATTGACCTCTCGAGTTTAATGCAGAGCACAATATTTTTAATAATGTATATTATATACCTACATATTGGTGCACATACTCACGGGTATCTCGCGTACATACTCGTCGGGGGAATGTAAAGGCGATAATCGTCCCGTGACCCGGTATAATGTGCGCTCCACATAATATTTCGCAATATCGCCGTACAGTCCGTGTATAGATCATATAAATATTATTTATTCATAAATATAATATATATTATATTTTAAAAGTATCGACTCTCGTGCACACGAAAACCGTGTTTTGGTTTCTTGTTTTTCTCCGACAAAGCGCGTGATATTTATAATACACACACACACCGCATGCACAATATCTATATACATATATTATATACGAAATACGGTACGCTTATTAAAACGTGCATACAAACATGGTTTTTATGGGCCACTCTACCCCCTTCATCGCCACTAATCATATTTTCATGACGTTTTTATGCATATTATGTGTACGCGAGAAATTGCAACCACTGCAACACGTATATGCACTCGATAATATATATGGTCGGGTTGCGAGCGCAATAAAATCCTTCTTATTCTTATACGTGTATAATGTATGTATACGAAGTATACGCATTGTTATACGTGTGTATATGTGTTGGCGAATGTAATAATATGCAACCGCGGCCAGCCGTTTGTTGTGCACATCGTCCGTATAATATGCCACAAGTATAATATTGTTATTAGTTATACGTTGTTCGATCGTTTCGACGATATTGTCCCGCACCGAGACAAACTCTTCCGGTCGACTAGTAATCATAATATTATATTTTATAATTTACTCGTCTTTTTCGCGATACACAACTACGTTGTAATGCGCCTATATTATTATGTCGGTGTTCCGGTTCTTGACTCTGCGCGCTTCCAACGATTGATAATACACAGTGACTTCATACAGATCTATTAATTTCAAATCGAATGGTTGAATCATTATTGAACCACGAAATCTTTTAGAAAAATTAAATTGTAAATGTGTCAACGACCTACAGTACGGCGAAATTGTAAAAATAAATTCTATAGGCCCTCAACGAATGTTACGCGTATATGCATTTTCCGTCTATGTTTTATATATTATATTATATACATAATACCCATTATATAGCACAGGCGCAATATACCTATGCCAGTGTACCAGTTTGTTAGGTACCTATATTATAGTGTGTATACGAAATCAAACTGCGAATCGCCGCTGGCGCGAGTAAAATTAATAAAAACTTTGGGTTACGACGGCCGACCGAGAGCTTTTTTCGCCCGATCCGCGATCCGTAAAATACGCACACATAACACGTGTATATTATATATTATATAAACGAAAATGGAATAAATTAAAAAAGGTATATAATAGATACCTATATGGCTATATGTATATACATATTATATTATGACAAACAGACTTGGACGGCGCCTCCGGTACGGATATAACGCAATTATAATATATGTATTTATATATATATATATATACGTATTACGACCCCGCCGTCGAGGACCGAAATGCAGCGCGTGTCTTATGCACTATATAATAATATAGCTGTATGGCGCAGACTTGGGACCACGCCAAACCGTGTGTATTGTCGTCGGCAGTGTGTCTGTGTGTTTGTGTGTATATATATATATATATAGGTGTATTTGTAATGGGTATACAGCCCCGATACGCGGTTCCCCTCCAGCCGTCTTACCGTTTGAGGTCCGCAAAACCGAATTGAATTTTACCTCGGTTTCGAGCGCTCGTTTTATATACGTAGTCTGGTAGTCTATATATTATATATATATATAATACGGGGGCAACCGTTGCCCCGGCGTATATATTATTTTTATTATTATTATTATTACATGTATAATGTGTATATATATATATATATATATATATTATATATATATTTTTCTTTTTTCGTTTAATTTTTTTCCTCTTTAAACGACGTGCAGCATTCCACTCGTATGCGGACGACAATCGATTTATTCGCGGACCATATAGTCCCGTGTGGTTGGCCCATGCGTATGAGTTATATATATGTATGCATTTTTCGACCAACGGTCATGTATAATAGCATCAGGCATCCCGCGGTATACGATGCCTTTTTCTATATATAACCTATACCATTAACGGAGACGAGATGTGTTTATATTATTTTCTCCCGCAGTTTGTGCGATGTTTTTGCTAGGTACTAATTTAAAACCCTTTTCGGGTGAATTGAATAAACTATATATAGCGTAGCCGTAATCCGGCATTCGTAAACATTTCTGAATTAGAATAATAATTAAAGAAACTGAAAACATAATAATGTATATAATAAAAGTACATCTTGGAATATAGGATAAAAAATAGTCTTAGCTGCAGCTGACTACAAGATTAGTCTCCGAGTATATTGTTATTGTGATAATTATTATTATACAATTATGATAATTACATGACAAACTTAAAGACATAAAGTTTTGCATTACTTATAAAACAAAGTCGCACCCTCCATGCGAATATTGTTGAAATTCAAAAATCAGTGGAAGCAAAGGTTTTCTGTTTGTCGTTATAAGTTATATTGTTTGTATTCCTGTTTAAGCGGAGGGTTTTCAGAAAAATTACTATTCGAAGGAATTCGTCTGACGGCTGGGCGTGTAATTCGAAAACTCCCTAAACGACAAAAGCCGAAAAAGATTTGTTGTTTTAGCACCGAACGCGTATATATATATATATAATAAAAATATATATTGTATTAAAGTACCTATTCAATATACCTATATATTTATATATGAATTGCTTTGTGAATCGTTCGCTGCAAAAATATGTCTAGCAAAAGCAATTTGTCCTAAGAACAATATGTAATTGGCGAAAACAAAACGTCGCCGAGCAATTACCCGTCTGAGATCATAAATAAATCTATATAACCGTATAAAATTCGGTCGTTTGAGCATTATTTTGTGTGCTGCACGGTCTTTGAAAAAAGTAGGTCAACTCCATCGTATCCGAAGATTAGTCGAATCGCGTTCCTCTTTTGATACCTATTAACCACGTTAAGGAGAACCGACAACCGTGGTCATGGTGGTCTCTTATATATCTATATACACACATACTTACCAAACATATATATACATTTATGGGTGTATGAAAGTGTGAGTGTGTATGTGTGCATAGCATATATACCCTGTAATATAATACGTAGCTGTATATTATATGCGCGTTTACTATATATATATATATATATATATATATATATATGTAGTCTCGTTTCATGTTTTTATCCGGTCGCGCACAGAATTGTTGAAAAAAATAAATAAAATATTTCTGCGACTATTTTACTGGAGTAATTTATATTCCGAGGCGGTTTATCATCCATATACGCGTCGAGTATACGTTTTTGTGGAGTGGTTAATAGCGAGTACCTGTACATAAGAATATGATATACATAATATATGTTCATTATATATATATATATATATATAATAGACGTATATATAAAGAAAGAGAGGGCGAGAAAGAAAGAGATAAAGACTAACGCGTGTATTTGACGTACGTTTCACGGGCTTCTTGACCGGTAGGCAAATAATGATTAAACTTGCAAAACTCGCGGAAAAAGGTTCTTTTACTTTTTTTTTAAGTTTTTAGTTATATATATATATATATACGATATAATATATGCATAATACTTTGTATATACACGACGACTATGACCGCATCGGATTCTGTAGGTATACTTGAACATGCTCGAGATAACGGTTCAAAGAAACAGGACAATTCACTTATCCAACAAGGAGTGCGATCTCCACCTGCCGGTTAGGCCTCCGTCGAGACCAAACAAAACAAAATCATCGGACCAACAGTGAAACACAGCGTGCGTCAGTGTTACTGTGCAGATGTGTGTTTGTTTGTATGTGTTGTGTGTGTGTGTGTGTGTGTCGTATATATAAATCGAACGTCTGTTGAATAATAAATCGACTGACGAATGGATTTTGACGGATTTTTGTTTATTTATTTACCTACGTCTTTTTTCTCTTCATTCCTCTTCGGTCCTTCCTCTTTTATTCGTCATTAATGCTGTAGGCTGCGCCGCATCGTCAACACGATAGACAACCGTTTACTGTTGTGCATACAACATTTCCATTGCTGATTATTGATTGCGTACTATCATTGTATAACAATATATGTACATGTGTAATATACTAATATTATAACATCGTGCTCGAGGCTGTGTGTATTCATGCGTTCAATTCCGATGTTATTGCGGAAATGTTTCCAATTAGATATATATAGGTAACCCAAATATTACGTTCAAGTAATGAAAACAACAAACAATAATATTATCGTAAAACTGTGTCTCGTCGTCACTTCGTGGTCGTCGCAGATAATATAATATGTGTCAACACTTAATTAAAACGCAATCATTAAGGTCTATTCAGTTTTTCGCATAAAATTAAACACGCGCTTACAAGCAATTATACTATAACTAATATATTTTATTAACTATGACATACTACCAAGGCCCGAGTTTCTGAGTATACCGCAGAAATGTGTATTGTTATATGTACAGGCAATATTAATTTGCCTGTATTATGCGAAAAATGCGTGCTTGTCGAAATTCTCTTCAGAAATTTACCTACTTTAAAAATGTATTTTATAACATAAATTAGAATAAAATATGACAAAGACGAAGACTGTTAGAACAGTGATAAAAAAAAATACTCCCTAGAATAAATAATGACATTATATTAAACAAATAAACACAGAGAGGTTGTATTGCGAAATCCCTCCATTTGTATGATCCTTATTCAAATCCTATTTGACACAAATTCTCTACGACAATGGAATTGCTACCCTTAAAATAATATAATAATAGCATCATCTGATGAACAACTCCTCCCCTCGGTTAGGATTAAATGGATGAAAGAGAAAAAAAGAGAGATTATACGAAGAATTAAAGATAAATAAATATTGATGAAGCTGACTAATACCGATTTGTATTGTGTAATCAACTCGAAAAATCCCTTACAAAAATACTATCGTATAGATTGTATAGAATTAATATAAAAACGTTATCTACTCGACTGAGTTTTCTAACTTTCTAATGTATTTTTACAGTTCACCCGAATAAGCTAAACGGTTTTATACATTTAAAAAATAAACCAGAAAATATTTTCAAGATAAAACAATAAGTTACTAAAAAAAATGTTGATAAAAAGGAAAAATATAAATAACAATAAAAACAAACGAAACATATTATTTTGTGTTATCTAAATGAAAACTCCAAAATATTACGATGTAAAATATATATATATATTCGATGACAAACGCGTAACGTTTTAAAATATATATATATAAATATATAAATAACACTATTACAGTATTACGACGTTATCATTTGCAGTTATACGAACGACGAGTAGATGTACATTATATAATATTATGATACGCGCAATTAGTAATATTACCATCTCGATCACTGCCGGGTCATTAGGGGGAAAAGGTGAACGAACCGCCCGCGTATTACAAACACAACAATAACAGTAATAATATTAATGTACATTAATTTCTCGTGTATACCTTATGAGCTATTATTATTTATTTATCTGTAATATATTAAACTGAGATCTGTTGTCGGGTACACATCCCCAACCACTCTACCAATCCACAGAACTTTCGCCACAACCGCATGCTTAAATATTATAATACGATGTCGACCGGCCGGGTGGCGGGTGGCAATGGCGGTTATACGCAGTATGATAATAATTATTATTAAACTAAACGAACAAATCACTCGCAGTTTGATCAACGGCAATAGAGGCGACGGTGGCCGAAAAATAAAAACGGTAGTATATTATGTTGAAATTTACTGCACGCGGTTTTTTTTAAACTTTTTTTTTAATTAATATACTCGGATGCACCGTGTAGGATTTACAATATAATATTATGATCTACAGAGAGTATTTTTTTGTCCGTTTTCCACCCACACGACAGTGTATCGTTTGCATTTTTTCGCTCTGTAATTAAATACAACGAAATATTCGTTTATATATTTAACGTAGTTTTTTACATAATAATATAATTATGTTGTATATTCTTCTGGGCCGTGATGTATAACTTAGCCACCGACGAGGAAACTTGTAACGCACAACGAGCACGTAAAAATCTCGAGCGCGAACGTATTATAATATAAATAATATAATAGTAGACGACTTGAATAAACTTATACGACCGCCACACGTCACGCGCGGTTGCTGCGGTGGCGTTGGCGAGGCGGTGCAGAGCGAACACAGAACGGGTCAATGTTTATACTTGCGGGCGGCGGCGGCGCTGGTGGAATGAAATAGTATATAATATATTTTATTTTCGTGCGTTTCACACTATAGCTTTTAATTCCGGCTCCCTAAAAACAGAGTCTTAAAGGTGTTCGTCTCGCAAGATTCTGTCTAAATCCGTCTGCCGTCATCTCTATTATAATATAACGACACCGCCGCCCGGTATACGACCCGCCTCGTTTTCTCGGTCACGCGGAACGATAACGACTTACTTATATAGGTGCGCACGATCGCTTTTCTCCATTATATAGCGACTGAGCCAATTTCTAGAGGACAGTTCGACTATTGCTATACATTGTTTTGAGTCGACGTCGTAAAAAAACATGTAAAATAAAAAACCAATTAAGACGGTGTGTCGCCGTATAGATTATAATAATGTACGTAATACTTATAAATGCCACGAAAGTAAGCGCTTCGATATAGTAAGCGACCACGACTGTGTTTAGGTCGTACACTCGCCGTGTTCGCGGTACAATCGGTTTTCTATTATAAAAAGTGCAGATATTACAACGATATAACGTGGTGCGCACACATAAAATACGAGTACGATCTGTGCAGTGCACCGACGAGACGAAAAGGAAAGACCGCGCCCATTATTATAGGCAATATAAGTGTGTACATGCAGGTGAACCGTTTAAATAATATAAATTCGCAAACGCGGTGTCCGTACGTATAGGTAGTGCTGCAGAGTGCATGTTTTGAATACTCTGCCGATTCGTTCACGCGAAATGCACCGTAGGTATGCAAATCGTGTATGTATATGCGCGAGACGCGACGAGACGCGGTAAACTTGTTAATTATTATGTCTTGCCGGTGTGTGTGTGTGTGTGTGTGTGTGTGTGTGTGTGTGTGTGTGTGTGTGTGTGTGTGTGTGTGTGTGTGTGTGTATGTGACTATTGCTACAGCTGATCCGGGCGTACGATTCCGCAGTTGTAGGTACGTGTAGTGTGTACGCGCGTACTTCGTTGAAATGGCACACTACAGCATAGAGAGAGAGAGAGATAGGACGAAGACAGACGGAGAAAACTTTAAACTTTAAACTTTATAAACGTTAGATTCCCGGGAACGTCACGAGTCAAAAAAAAAAAAAAAAAATGGATTAAGCGCAGAATTTCCCGAATACTATACGGGAGAAAAGTTTTGATGAACGCACGAACCGGGGTCGGCTTTGTATCAAAATTGAATAGAAATCATTTGCGAGATCCACGCGCTCGACGTTCACATAATGTATGGGTACTTATACCTTACGTTTCGTAGTTAAAAACTATTACGTTTCATGTATATTATATAACGCGTACACCGGCGCCGGATGAGGCGAACCGCTGATGGGTGGGCGATTACCCCTCCCGTTATACGCTCGAGAGGCGATATAAGACTGTAGAGGTACTTTTGAATAATTTCGAATTCGATTAAACAGTGTAATGTGCTTGCCGTTCACGTTCGTTACGTGGAAAAACAATTACCAAAAACATAAAAACACGTCTCGATGCAGCGACATAATTAAAAAAAAAAAGAGGTAAAAATATTCGGTTCAACCGTCGGTTTTGTGCAAGTTTTTATTGATAATATATTGTATTACCACTCGACCCATTTCGTATATTTATACTCTAAGGCGACGGCTGCGCGTAGAGTGCAGACCAAACCGAATATTCGATATGATTATGGTTTTTTGCGCGACACGTACACCGCCGGCAAGTGGAATAATTTTATATTTTTATCATTGCCCGACGACGATGGAAACGACATTTTTTTTTATATCAGTTAAAATCCGTATAAAAAAAAACTCACGGTTGTATGCAGCTACTCAATTTATTTTCCTCAAAAGAACTCCACAAAACACTAAAAAAATTAGTTCAAGCAGTTTACCTGACCCTTTATTAACCCACTTTATAGTACAACACGATTTACGTGCAGTCTATAACTATTAACGTGGTAACTACGTATGTTATAAATTTTTTTTAATATATTAATATATATTGTTGTAACGTAATTCAAATACCTTTGTAAAACGTCCTCATTTTTTTTTTTAGAGAGAAGTGCTGATAAAATTCCGTATACGCAACTACTTTATTGTTCAACGAAATTAAAATAACTTTTACACATTTAAATAAAAACAATTATTATGCTACGTACTTTAAAATATTAAAAAATAAAAGCTTCTGTCGGCTGTAAAAAATAAGTCGGCAAATGGCATATCCCTTTGTGAATAAAAATATATAACGAACAACGCTTCGAAATACGCACTTAATAGAAACAAAACAATTTCTACTATCAGAGAAACGTACGTAGCCCAAGAATATTATGTAAATATTCGTGTTTACGATGTTAGAAAATAAATTATGTTTAGTGCTCGAGTGTGCATCATATTATAATATACCTTGCGACACGACTGAGCAAAAAAAAAAATATACATATGTCCTATTATAGTGATGTAACTTTAATGGACAGTAAAAATCTAAAATCATCTATCGACGGACGCTATCGCAATTAATATCTCTGCGACGGGCATTAACAAAATAATATCACTAATCATCGGACTATAATGTTTTGTTCCATTCGTATTCCTCTCTTTGTTGAACGGTCGTCGTCCACACGAGGTGCATCTATACGGATAAAACCCGTTTCCCCGGTGCAATGCGTACCTATCATGTAGTTACGTCTCATTAACGAAGAATAAAAACCGTGGTTAAGCATTTTAATAATATTATATTGTCGTGTCTGGGTCGATTTATAACGTGCGAACGTGTGAAATATATATATGAAAAAAAAACTAAACAGCACTGTCCGCACACATATTGCGATGTGTGTTTCAACCAAAACATTTCAAATACAATCGTTTCGCTTACGAGTTGAAAAAAAAACACAAAGAATAATAAAAACGTGTTTAAAAAATAATTAAACCATAATAGTAATAAATCAACAACGGCGCGGCGACAGTTTCACGCGCGTCGGAATAGTTTCGGTTCCTATAGCCAGTATAATATAACGCCTGCTTTGCGCCCAGGCCAGACACGTTTTTATTTTACGCGTGTGCAAAATATTATTATGGTTTAACTCGATCGTTTCGCATCCACCGCCTATAGCCTGACTTAACCAAATCCCTGTTTTGTCAACACATAATAATATAACGTATTTTTTTTTTTTTTATTGTAGTTATTATTACTATTATTATTATTATTATTATTATTAAGTGCATCGTATACGTGTTTTAATAACAATTTATATTGTATACTCACTACACACTCTGCAGATGATCGATAAAAAAAATATTACTATATCTCGGGTTCTTTCCCCCTACGTGAGTCATATATAATAATAATATACTAATCGCCTTTGTTGCTTCTTAAGCGACGCATTCGTGTATGAAATTCCATAAAATTTGAAATACAAAAATGTAAATAGCTTTTTACTGTACCAATTTACTCATGGCTCACTTAATCTCGCGCACACTGCAGATTGTGTGCGTCAATACATAATTTAATAATATATCAATCATAAACGTTTAGGGGTCTCGTAATAAATCATCTGTATAGTGTCTATAATTTTCAATATTTTGCAGTTTAACATGCAAACGAATCGATATAGAAAAAAAAATGAAAAACACACGTGTAAACAATAATTATTTAACTAGCATTTCGCCGAAACACTCATGAATTTGACCTTGGTTGTTTGATAAGTGATTTAGGCGACCACGAAAGGTTAAAGACACCGTGCTAAAGTCCGACGGTTCATAATAATTATTTATCAACGCGTTCTTTCAATATTATGCATTATATTTAGAACGATTCTTGGTACGAAAAAAAATAGGTATAAATGCGTACATTATTGATTTGTGGCATATATGCCTTGGAATATTTTTCTACTCATTAGATTTCTTTTTCATTTTATATGACATGCAATTGCTGACATTACCAGTAACAAAGGAAAACCTTTTATAAAACGTCATCGCAACAGAGAAATCACAGCGCTATACTCTGACCTTAATGCATTTTAAAACATAATGTATTTGGTAAAATCGTTAATACTTGCGGATACAACGGCTGTGATTGCGCTGCAGATAATGTACACATTTTATGTAAATTTAACGTCGCCTATATGGCTATACGAACAAATACATATTAATATACACTTTTATAGAACGCAACGGTCATAAAATCATATTAAAAACTATATGTACCATTAGTTAATAATAGATACATATTATAATATTAAAATTGTCTATGCACTTAAAATTGGCCGCGAATTCATAATACAACGATATATTTTAATATAAGTATAAACGGTTGTATTGTATGAGGTCCTAGTCGAGATAATTGAACAATATCATGAAAACTAAAAAAAACGTTGTATTATAATTTTAATCTTACTCTATATAATCTGTTGTTGATCACTTGTAACGGTTTTTTGTTGTTGTTGTGTTTCAGATGTTTCGCGCACGGACCGTGTAAGCCACACCGAATCAAAATGTTTGCGACCAACCGCGTCTCGGCCACGTGGGCCTTCACCATATTGGCCGTGACCGCGATGATACGGGCCCACTGCCCGTCCAACTGCTCGTGTGACGATGACACGCTGGTGGTGCTGTGCAAAGAAGGCAACCTAGACGTGATCCCGATCACGCTGAACCCGTCCATCCAAAGACTGATGCTCATGTACAACCGCATCAAGATCGTGGACGCGTCGTTCCAGTTTTACGGCGCCCTGCAGTACGTGGACATATCACATAACCACCTGGTGAACATACCCAACAAAGGATTCGAGGCCCAGGATAAGCTCGTCGAGCTCCACCTGAACTTCAACAAGATCTCGTCGATGAACAACAAGACGTTCATCGGGCTAGCGTCGCTCACCATACTAAACCTGCGCGGTAACTATCTGGAAGACTTACCCGACCGGCTGTTCGCCGCGATGCCCAAGCTCGAGGAACTCGACTTGGGCGCCAACCGCATCACCCGCATCGATCCGGCTTCGTTCCAGGGCCTGACTCGACTCCGGGTGCTGTACTTGGACGACAACCAGCTCCGGGCTGTACCCACGCCCGCATTCAAGTTCCTAGGAAACTTGGCCGAGATGCGCATCGGCCTGAACGCGTTCACTACACTGGACGACGATTGTTTCGCGGGGCTCGGCCGTCTGTCCGTGCTCGAGCTTACCGGAGCGGCGTTGATCAACATCAGCACCAACGCGTTCAAGGGACTGACCGTGCTCAGGCGGCTGGTGCTGACGGACAACCGGCTGTCGGCCATACCCACCAAACAGCTGTCCGACCTGAACAGGTTGGAAGACCTGTGCGTGGGTCAGAACGACTTTGTGACGATCGAACCGAACGCGTTCAAAGGACTGGCAAACTTGCGATCGATCGATGTGTCCGGCGCGTCTCAGCTGTCCGTCATAAAAAAGGGCGTGTTCAACGACAACCTCAACCTGGAAACGATAAACTTCAGTAGCAACAAACAGCTGGCGACCATCGAAAACGGTGCGTTCATGGGGCTTCCCAACCTCCGTAATCTGATAATGCGCAACAACGCGTTCACGTCGTTCGCCGAGGGGATGGTCACGTGGCAGGAATTGCAGCAGATCGACCTGACCGAAAACCCGCTGGTGTGCGAGTGTTCGGTTCTGTGGCTCAAAGAGCTGCTGGCCCGCCGCAACACCAGCCACGTGAACTGTGCCAGCCCGGCACCACTCAAGGATAAACCGCTCAACTCTCTCGGGTCCGACGACCTGTCATGTGCCAAATACTACACCAGGCAACAGGCCATCGTGGGCGCGGTGTTCGGGTGCACAGTGGCGTTCATAGCGCTCATGTTGCTGTTGGCGTACCGGTTCCGGAAGCGTCTGCACCATTCGCTGAAGAAGACGTTCTGGAACAAGGAGACGGTAAACCGGAAGGACCTCGAATACCAGAAGACGTTCTCGGACGACGAGTTCATCGTCCGGAATTCTAACACGCAACACCACGCCGGTCCTCACGGCAACCAAACTCAACAGCAACAGCAGCAGCAGCAGCAGCAGCAATACCACCACCACCACCAGCCCCAACACCACACCCCGCAGCAGCACAACCAGTACCACGGTGGCGTACAGCATCACGGCCAGCAGCAGCAGCACAAGCAGCAGCACCACCACCTCCAAAACTTTCAGCAGCACATTCAGCAGCAGCAACACCAGCATCACGGCAACGACCATCACATGATGATGATGATGTCGCCGGCACCGCCGCCCCCACCTCCGCCGCCGCTGCACCACGGCACGTACAGTCATCACAACCAACACTTGTATCAGCCGCAACAGCCGCGCCACCAGAACACGATGCCGCACCGCAACGATAAGCCCATACCGGTCACGGAACTGTAGCTAGAGCTTTTCGCCTCGACGCCGACGGGCGAGAGGCGATACCAGACCGCCGGCACGTCCGACGGTACAACTAATGTCACCGGTTTTTCGTACATATCCGGCGAAATAAGCAAATACGGAGGCGGCGGCCAAACGCTGAACAACCGATCTCTGCCACCGCCCGGTTACCGCGTCTACCACCCGCACTCTCTCCGCCGTTTCTGCGACTCTTAAGCCCAGCCACAAACAATACACACTTGCCGACGACCCCGTTCTACTTGTCCCTCTGCCCCTGACGACCCCAATCGCACTGACAAAAAAAAAATCCTACTTGCGCACGATCCCCTCGCCACCCTCCACCACCTGACACGTCATCCACTGATAACCCGATCTCCGGCTCGAGTGCTACTCGGACGTCGTGTTGTCGTCTCGACCGTGCCGGTGGCTGTGGAGAGGAGGAGAGGTCAAGTGGCCTTTGTAAACCAGTTATGCGTCTCAACGATCGCGTAACACGCAAAGCACGCGCTACGCCTCGTTGTAGGCACGTGTCGGTATATATATAGTAATATATATATATATATCGTTTGATAAGAAATTCGAAAGAGTAAAGACTGCAGTCGTTGTGTTTCATGGGATACGTTCACGATCGAGTCCGAAAAAATATTCAATATAGGAAAACCAATGCCGTCGCGGCCGCCGCTACCAACACATCAACAATTTACGTGTGTTTGGAGAACGTTGGACACTCACACACACACACACACACACTCACACACAGATCTAGATCTAGTCGTAGAATATTAGTATAAAAGATTAATTTGCAAAAAAAAAATTTAAGTTTTGTAAAAAAAGATAAATTAATCATTTTCCTTGTTGTATTCTGTTCGAATATTTATGTGATCCATTGTACGAGTCAGGCGTTCTTCTATAAATTAATAAAAGTATTGCTGTTGTAATCCAAACCCGACGATTTTTTTTTTGTGCTAATAATGATCAATTTTAGAAATCGTCATTATATTATGTGTAGCTCTCTACTTTTTATAAAATTATTATTACTATCATAATATGTATGTTATACATTAATATTTAAAATAACTTACTTAACATAATAATTATTCTCTTTTTTTATATAATATTATACTATTCAATACGGTTTCATAGTGTATTATACGTCATTATGTTATAATGGTATTTTTCTAAAAAAAAAAAAAGTTTAAAAAAAATGAAATAAAGAAAATTCATTTTGATTATTAGTAGTGTTGTTAGGGTTGAAAAAAAATATTATTATGCAACTATTATAATACGTCTTTGTGCTTATACGGAATGTTTTCAATTAAGTAGCTTTAGAAAAATAAATGCACATAACAATGTTATCTAATGAAAATCTGTTGCATTTACCCGTAACGAAATGCATGGCCGACCACTAAACATCGGTGTCGCATGCACTGTGTCGATATACATTATGTATTTCCCCACATATCACACGGCCAGATTCCCGTAGAGTAGTGACACACACCACACTCTCCACCGGATATATAATATTATTCTCTCTGCTGTCTATCGTCGCCGTTGGATAAATGAAAAAATAAATGTTTAAAACGATCTTTCACCGTTTATTGGTAAATTAAATTATTATTATTATAATTCTTTTTTATCACTCGTTTTCCAATAGAGGCTCAACGGTCATTCGATGTCAATGATGCGATCCCATTTCCACGGTCTCGCTTTCTATTAATTTTTAATTTTTAATTTTTTTACTTATTATTATTCGATAACAATATCTATACACAACGATATCAGTGTTATTTTTCCACCCACTTGCCGCCCATCGCTCCAAGCTCATAATAATCTCATATTTAATTATTGTATACGCGTATATCGTAGACCGTTTCCGAGCGACAATCTGTCGAGTACTTCGAATCTGTCCTCACTTGAGTGCATAAGGTGCTTTTACAACACACACGCGGCGACGTCGAGCAACACTCTATATGGACGGTGTTTAAAAACCGTGTACCCTCCGCCGGCGCGTTTGAAAATGTTTAAATGGCCCCCACTCGACCGCGTTAGGTATTTGTCGATCAACATACATCGACGGCTGCTTCGTACAACGGTTTTAAACGAAACACGACAACCGCACAGGTATATTGTGTTGTAGTACTGCAATAGTGGTTGTGACGGTTATTAGATGCCGTCTTCCATCGATTTTTCGGTCGGTTTTTATTAAAGCGCGTTTAACGATTCAAAACAGCCGATGCAACACACGATAAAACAAAATAATGTTATGTAAACGAATGGGTCGCGTAGCATTACGGTTTAACCGCGGTTCGGTGCAGTTAAAAACAAAAAAAAAAATAAAAATGAAAACGTCGTAAACGACTATAAAGCCTCTGTGATAATGATATTTTTGCGTGTGCTTGTCATTTCAACAGTATATAATAACGATGATCGTTTTGATTAATCATCTCTACGTGCCCCCACTCCCGGCGAAAACGCATTCAATTCCTACCCAGTACGTAATACCTACTGTGTTGGCGCGCGCGTACATCTGACCTCTGCAGAATTGTCACATACTTTTAACTTGAATTAATTACACGTAAATTTGAATTAATTTTTATTATTATTTTTTTTTTTACTCGCAAAAATAATTAACAACGACCCTTCTTCCGACGCGTTTCTCTTCACGCAATTTTTTTTTCAACTACTCACAGCCTTCGGCGAAATATTTAACCACAAAGGCGCTCTATTATTCATGGCCGTATGAACTTCATTATTTGTCGCTATCATTTTTTTTTTTTTGTAAAGCTCTACAAAAACCTCTTTTATTCGTCGAAACATCGTATTATTTGGATTAGGTACAATTAATTTATAAGGAATTTACGTCGTTTCAACGCATTGCCCTGTCTATTTTGAAGTTTACAAACACAATTAAAAGTTGACGCTCATATTCGGTTAACACAACACATAAATGACAATAGCATTTTTCGAGAAAGAGGTTTACAAAAGTGACGGTTATGAAAAATCCGTTTGTCCGATATTCAAATACAATATGACCACACGACAAAGCTTAATTATGTATTTTAATTTTTAACTAGTCAATTGGGATGTTAATATATACGTAACACACTGTTGGAAAGTGAAAATAAACAAACAGCTTGAGATATTTTAAAAAGTATTACTAAAATAAATATATATATTTTTTCTTTTTTTACCTATAACAGTTACTAAATAATCATTCGTTGGTGTAATTATTTTTCTTAATTTAAAATTAACATAATCATTATTACGGAGAATAATAGCGCCTTATCTATTGCCATAAATAAATAGGTCAAATATACATACATATAAATATACTAGCACGTGTATACCATGTACTACATTGATATATATATATATATATATATATAAATATATTTATTATTGTAAGTGTGAAAATAAGAACGACCACATTGCTTAATTGTGTCAGTTATCTTTATTTACTGATTTATTGGTTTATACCTATACCGTATCAGGCCACTATGCATTACTACGATATTATATTTGTTTATTGTATGACGGTAATAATAATATTATATTATATTATATTATTAAAACAATCGTACAACACGTACCAACAGGCAAACGAACGGTCGTGTAAAAAATTAGTATTTTTTTTCAAACCTACCTTCTTTTAATACTGTATAATATAATACAATATTCTTATTATATTATAATAATGTAATATTTTTACATTATAAGTGAAAATCTTGATTTCCGTGTTTGTTTCGTATTATATATATATAACATTATTACCTATATTATTATTATTATTATTATTAATTATTATGTGTATAATATATATTATGTAAAATGCATATCATTTGTATTTGATTAGGCTATAGTTGCGAGCGCGATTGCTCGAATTATTCGAGTTATAACGTTGTATTATTTTGTACTTATATATAATATTATAGTGTATAAAAATGTATAATTGTGTACTGTACAGAATGTTAATTATATTTGATGCTCATAAAATTACAAATGTTCATTTTTTTTTTTTTTTTATATACGACACCCACATCATTGTCCCTATAATATTATAACATAGTGTTGTGCACACATTGCTACAACAACTATTTAAATACCGGCAGAGAGCCGCTCGCTCGGTCAGTGCGGGCCGGACAACCACACTTAACAGATCAACAGACGTGCCCGGTGACGATTTTCAAATAATATCGTACGAAAACGCACATTTTATTTGGTCGTATACGGGTGACTACATGCGCACTATATAATAACAGATACTCGGGACTATGATCATATATGTACGTAGTGTATAATAATAATATATCCCATGTAGACCAAAAGTTCCGGTTCGTTTTTTACGTTGAGTTATTGTTATAAAAGAATGAATCGATAACGAAAAAACGCAGGAGAATATAATAAATATAATAACAATAATAATCGTAAATAAAAGTATAAATGTTTTTTTTTTCGTATCATTTATCACCACTTATATATTATGATATATAGAGTATAATATTAAAAAAGTGATTGATAATAATCGTTTTTTTTTCTTTAAATTAGACTACCGCTTTGTTATTATTATTGTTTTAATTTTTTTTAAATTTAAATTTTATAATTTCCTTCCAACCCTTTTTAGGTAACGATTTGGGTACTGTAGTAAATTATTCACGATAACACAGTACAATAATTAAAATCACCGACAAAAACAACAACACAAACCATAAAGGATTATTGTAATAGATAGCAGTCTATTAAGTAATAACCCTAAAGACGGTATTGCCCGCATTAAGTAAAATAGTTTACAATAACAACAACTAGATACGCGTATAATCCTACCGGGTTAGCAACTACTTATTACAAATATTGCAACACGATAAGTTATAACTTACTGTACTATAACAACAGTATAATATACAAATTATTATCCGTGTGTCTGAAATTATGTAAATAAAATAAAAAAGCATAAAAACAAATACAAAATAATAAAATTACATTATTACTACAGTAAATTACTAAAATGTATACAACAAGTATATTATGCACGCGTCGTTGGTTAAGTCAGTTAAGTAGCTTATCATCGATTATAAAAAAAAAAAAAAAAACTAGACGGTAAACAAGATAATATGATAAACGCTGTGCTATTTTGTCGGGAAAAAATGAGGAGCAGGTGAGATAAAGATTAAAAAAAACAATTAAAAAACGGACTACGGAATCACATTATTATGTTGTTGACGTAATCGAGACAACCGATGAAGGTATTCCCGACGATTTAGACTGGATAAAAATATTATTTTTTCATTATTATTGTATAACCAAATCAACAGAGCTTTATTTTTCGAAAACACGTATAGATGCAACACGCATTATCTGCGCATCAAAGCAGTTATTGAACTGTAATGAATATCAAACTGTATTGAACAACATAATAATTACCCATCAGTCATACGTAAAAACTATTCAATACTAAGTATTAAGTAGACAACATAACGTAATGTTTCAATTTCGATAAACTAAAATGGTTATTGATAATAATTATTATAGTTTCAAAAACAATTAAAAATTACCAAAAGCAAACGAAAACTAAATAATTGTATATTTTAAATTCCGAAAAGAACGGAAATGTTTAAGTAGAGGTATATTGATCTTACGGCAATTTGAATTTATAAATCATTAGGTGTATATGGATTTGAATATATTTTTTGAAGTAGTAAAATTTGACCGACCTTTTCGTATTAAGACCTATACAGTAAACGTTGCTAAAGCAACTAAAAATATACGTATTTGGTATTCAAAATAATAAATATAGACTTTAGTAGATACTTTACCGATATTATGTACCTATTTATTTTATAACTGCTTGTATAATTTTTATTATAAATTTCTCGTATGTAATATATTAATTTTCTTATAATAAATCAGTAGCACTTATACGCGAGTAGTGTGTGTCCCAATTAAGTCTTAAAAACCCAGACGGCTTGAGCGCCGACTACAACACATGTGATGACAAATTAACGTAGTACTTAGATACGTAAATAGCATATACAACTTATTAATTAAGTCTAAGATAAGTGAGTGATAGTGACTAAATAGTGATAGATATTGAACTATATAGCCTTTCTGCGCGGACACGTAAATAGGTGCTTATTTGGTGGGGGGATTAACCTTTTTCAGAATAGTCGAGGCTTAAAAAATGTTTTTTTTATTAATTATTAGTTACTAAAATACAATGTTTGGGAGTGGGCGATCGCTCATATCGCTTCCTTCCCTAATTACGTGCCTGTTTCTGCGAAGTTTGTAATATGATTTGAATTACATCGAAAACGTTTTCCAAAGAAATCATCCAAACAATATTTTAAAACAAAATATGTTTTTTCTTTATGACATACTTTTACTTTTAGCTTCCTATCTGTGAATAATGATTCATGCGTCAATATTATTTCAATATACCTACTCAATAGATAATATAACCGTATTTCATTATATGAGTAATAACTAATAAGCATATAACACAAATTATCCCACCCAAATCCGTTTTCACTGTGACATTATTACGACGTGTCGCTTTGGAGTCGAGTAAAGACCATAAAACAACAACAAATTAAACACACACGCGCGTCCACGAACGGTTACTATAATAACAGTATAGTACTTCCAGATTTTCATTCGCAATCACAGATATATAATACTTTTACGTAAGTATTTATACATTTCATTAAATCAACGGTACGCGACTACCCCGACATTAACTGTCACCGTCTCGTTAACGGGCGGAATAGAAAAAAAAAATACTGCTTCGTATTTCCATCGTAGTCGTTGTAATCTAATATTAGAATAAATTCACTTAACGTATTATGTACTATAATCGTAAAGGGAAAAATTAACGACGCTTGTTCGTGTACCAGCTGTTTTTCTATATATATTAACTTTAAAACAAATAACGCAATACAAACATTGTTATTATTTCGCGTGTAATTAATCGATTTTCGTAGTGTTTATCAGCCACACGGCGGCGGCGGTAAGTTAGCTAAGTTTTCCTATGTACCTACTTCTCGTGATGGGTATAGAACGGAAACATTGGAAACAGACGAAGCAGAAAACCATTATACAAGAGTGCACTAGTGCAATCTATACTATATAAACTTGCTCGTCAAGCGCTCGGGTATATAGACACTACTATTCTGTGGTCAGGTCGACGAGTGCCTGTACGTATACTTGGTGTGTGCGATTTCTACTTATTAACGATATCGTAAGTCGGACGACGGCGGTGGTTGAATTCCATGATTTCTACTCAAAATATTATGATCACGGCGATCGCAAAGCGGTCGACAACTTTTGTCGGGCGTTCTCGTGACGTTGTCTCCGAGCTAACTGCAGATATAAAAGAAAATCGGGCGTACCATCGTGAAAAGGGCCTTAAATCGGCGAAACAATGTAAACCGTAAGTTATACAACACTTACCGCGAACAAACAACCGAAAGAAACAAACACATAAACGGATGAAAATTCAAATATTATTATCGACGATATACCTATACCGGCGACGTTTTTGTTTGCAAAAAGGTTTTATACACACTTTGAGCACAATATATATATATATATATATAATATTATAATATAAATATATACACGTAGTCGTTTTGAAGTTAGAAAATCAACTAGGCGTGAATAAGAGACGACTCGTACGCGTATATATAAGCGTTTTACCATTTATGATGACGTCTGCGCGACATTATGAATCGCAGGAAGTGCGAAATAATACGGATTCCGGGATTCGTGAACATTTTATTGAATTATGCATTAGTGTTATTGCAGCAGCAGGATGTATTATTGGGTCGCGCGTATATAAATAAGTATACATGATGCATCGCGCACGCGGTATACGATAAAGGTACGCGAAAACCCCCTCGTCTGATGGCATTCCGTCGGAAAAATAATCAGCTGCTCTGTCGACACACTCGTGTCGTCGAATTTAACGGCGGAGGAGGTTTTATTATTGCGTATAACTTTACCGTCGTACGCGGTTTATCGTGTACGCGCGACGACTAACGAAAATAGATGTTTTAAACGTTCGGTAACGATACTGGGCGCGCGGTGCTTTTTTTTTTTTTATCTAACACGCGATTGTTGTACACCTTTTCTTTTTATCGTATTCCATTGTGCGAGTGTATTAGACGTCGCAATATATCCGTCGCGCCGCGAGTTATAAACCTGATGTACCTAATATAATAAGTGTTCAAAAGTCACACGTTTCGCATTAAACGGGATAAACATTACTCTAAAAGTGTAAACGCCAAGAGGATAATCGTTCTGGATTTATAACAATAGATTTTCGTTATTCTCGCTTTGTGTGACGTCCGCCGAGAACATTAAAATTAAGTAAAACGATCTAATATTTTATTTCGCTATAATAAAAGAAGTATAACGTCGGGAAAACTCGACGTCGACGTTTTTCCATTTAGATTAGCACTATCGCGCATTTGAAGACCTTTGAATAATAATAATAATATTTCACGACACGCGAATATGATTTATAACACGAGATTTTAACGCGTTAAAAGTGTTTAAACATTTTTAACGTTATAGTACATACCAATGCATTTCGCGCGAACGCCCACTGCTGTCGTTCCGCCACTCAGTCACAAATGCCGTCGGCCGACGACCTGAGATTTTTAGTTTTTTAGTACCTATAATATTTTTATCGAGCAAATCATTATTTAAGAACGCATTCATAAAATGTATTGTGGAAGCTAAAGTCGATTTCTTCACACGTCACTTTGCATTAAAGATTACCACGTGCACGTAAACCAAAGGATAAAGACAATGGTAAATTTAGCGTCAGTCATTTATCGTTACAATATTGAGCTTCGACTTATATTTTATGCGGTACGGGCTCATTTAACTTCGCCTCATACTTTTCAGCAATCTACACATTACAGCAGTGCTTCTCAAACTGTGGGCTGGGGCCTCCTAGGGGGCCGGGACTACGTATATGACTGGTGGGCCATGAAATATTTATTTTATTTAAAATATGTTCGGTTATTTAGTTATTAAATAACCGACCATATTATGATCATTGTTATTAATACTGAATATTTTTGTATTGTTTTATGGTTTTTATTCATTTTTTGTTAATATAATATTATGTTTAAAGTTTAATATTATTATAAAATGGTTTCAAAAATATATTAAAAAACATTTATTTACTATACATTTTAATAATTTATTTGTGTGAAATGATGCATGTAATTTTAGTATACATATGCTTAAGAAAAAATTATGATTTTGATTTAAAGAGCCCTGATAGTTTTACATTAAATGTAAGGGGGGGGACCAAGACAAAAAAGTTTGAGAAGCACTGCATTACAGGACTCCGTTCAAACCGCGTACAATGATATTATTAAAAACGAAACGGACTATAATCATATACTCGTCAGTGTCCGCGATTAAAAAATATATGAATAGGATAAAAGTTTAATATTGATGACATTCGAGCGAGTGAAATGCTATGAATATTTAGATTCAATTTATTATCGAATAATCAATAGTTGGCTGTCGGCCTTAAAGCCAAAGTACGCGCCCTAATGATTGAAGGAAAGGCTTATTAAAACACAAGTACAACATCAAAGTAAAAGGGGAAACTACTTTATTGGAACGTCAATTAATTGAAGAATGGTGGTGATACGTGATCACTGAAAACCCATTACAAGTTAGAGCTATTTTGGAATGAAGTATAAAATACCTACTACACGTCTACACCGTTTATATAAGATAACTGAAATTTGAGCGTATTTCTTTTGTCTGATGGGCTCTGTTCTTAAATTATTGTAGGTATGTGTAATTGTGCATGTATAGTAAACATTTTTTAATTGTGAAACATGACATATTTTACTATGTCTGTTAACTATAGCTGACCTTTTAAATAATTATTTAGATATAAAATTATTCATTTAAGTTAATAATTATAATACATCATAATACATTATAATTATTAATTCTTATAATAGTTGTTATTTGTTTATGAATAACCATTGTGTTATTAGATATAGCCTGCGGTTCATATTTTCGAGATAGTAAATAACAATAATTTCCACCGCGATGGTATTTATCAATGCCTATTAAATAAAATATTTTATTAATTACAAAATAATTTTAATTTCATTTTAGCATGAGAAATAACTGTTGTATAATAGCTATATTTTACTTTATATATTTTTTTTTAAATTTAAGATAAACTTATAAATTTAGAATTCTTATAACTATAATAGTCGAGAGAATACTTATTCAAACACCGAATAACGTAGAAGCTTAGTTGAAAATTCATAACTCTATGTATTTATAATCTTGTGGCTTAATGCAACATGATACATGAAAATTAAAAATTTAACTTAACATTTTTTATCATAGAGCCTCTCTAATTTTAAAAACATTTATAAAGTTTTATCAACATCTTATACTTAACGTGAAATATATTGTAACGAAAAATTATTGTCATCAATTGATTCATAATAAAATGTAAGTTCAAATAAAACAAACCACCGAAATGCATTTTTTTTAAGGTTTTTTTGAACTAATTGAGTAAGTATTATAATTATATTTTTACCTTTATGAAATGCATAACATTGATGCAAAGGATATAATTTATGAATTGTATGTTTATATAATTATATATTTATTACAGTAAAATAAAAATGTTAAGCAATATATTAATTTAAACATATTTGTTGATATACCTACTTATATTATATCTTTTTTAAAAAAAAAAAGGTTTTCTTGACTTAATGTTTTCTAAACGTATTGATGTAAATGATGTAATATAGGTACGAGTATAATTATTATCATATAAAAATGTATTTGAGTGTCTTATTGATTTATAATGATAGGTGACGGTAACATATAGATTCGTGATGTCTATTATATTTTGGTATATTCTTATGTAACTGTTATTACTATTTATTACTATCCTAATATTGTATAATTATGAGAACAAAACAATTATAATCTATTGTTCGAGACTATAAAATTTGAGTGTTTAACTATTAATTATATTTTATTAATAATTATAACAATTAATTCGTTATTCAATATTTAAAGATAATTACATAATTACATAGGTTACTCATACATTATTTAAACATTTAGGAAAATAAATAATTTATAAGAACATTTTTAACTTTTCTAAATAAATATATAATAATAATTGTATGTGAAAAATATTTGAAATAAACGTTATAACCATCAGGACATTATTATTTGAATAAGTAATCAAACATAAAACGATTCCATTAAAATATTATTTTTTTAATCGAAAAAAAGATATTATACAAAATGCATGAAAGAGTTTGAAATGCTTTTACCTCTTCATTTTTATTTTATTAACTCTTTTTAATGTTTAAAATATTAAAGAACTAGGTAACACAGTTAAAGATGGTATTAAATTATTACTGTATCGTAGAACGAAAGTTTTATGTCAAAAATCATTGCTATACGGACAAGCCAAACAGTTAGACCGGTGTTTCTTAAACCGTGTTTAGGGTACCGCGAAGTAATTTTTTTTCAAAATTTTTAGTGATTACACAGAAATGTTAATAAAAGTGGATATCAAAAAGACTTCTACGGATAAAATAATTTAAGAAACGCGCAGAGTTAGACATTTAAGATAAATGTATGTATGTAATTTACAAAGTGTATTTATCAAAACTTATACGACTGAAATTTTCATAGGATTTCCATTAATTACCGGATGAAACTAATTACGACGAACCGCGATGCTCGGTACTCAGTGATATTACGATACGAGCTCTAAATTTTTTATTGCACAATATATTTTTATTATTAAAACTACCGATATCCTGCTTATTGTCGATTGACCGATTTGCGAGAGGGCAACGGCGGCGATGCTGTACTAAATAATAACATTACACCGAAACGCGTGTTGCCAATGAACCTACCGCTACGACGACGTTCCGCCTCCACTGCGGTAGACATATATCAAGAAAAAATCCGAAGACAATACAACCGTATTATTCCGAAAATGATACGAAAAAATGTGAAACGTCCCGCGTTGGTTTCTAATGATGTGATCTAACCTGTATAGCACAAAGCAATTTTCCGTAGAGTAATATGCCTAATGGAAATTCAGAGTGCTCGCGCGGGTTCGGTGGCAAAGACCTTTCAGTTCCAACGCTATACAGAGACGCCTCCGGGGCTACGCCGTAGATTTACGCAGAATCGTGCATAAAACGTAACGAGTATACGAGTATATTATACGCTTTTGAGTTTCAATCCTTTGGAATAACGCGTTTTTAATCAATTGCATTACACAAGCAAAGCCCGTGAACTTATTACAGTGGCTCAAGTTTTTATGGACGGTACACTTAACAGAATATTATTATTATTATTATTATTATAGTTGCTACGAGAGTCGGCCCCTTATTCTCCCCTATACCAGCGCCCGGAGTATTTCGTTTGATTATATTAATATACATTGGCTGCCTAAAAAGTTTTTATCGACATTTATAAAAGTAATTATCATTATTAATTTGTAAAAAAAAAAAATTACTTTAATACAATTTCGCAATCCACGTCGGAAGCATTTTCGAACCTTTTTCTTCCTTTAAAAAATGTTTCAAAAAAGCACTTCAAAAAAGGTACTTGTCGCTATAATAATAATATACATAATATATTACGATAAACGAAGATAGGTAATGTTAAAAATATTACACATCTTTTTTATGTAAAACCCATTTAATTATAATATTTTATGTTGCATTATATTACGAGTGTTTTAATAATAAATTGATAATATGATATTATTATACTCTTAATAATAATATCATATTATACAATATCTGTTGTCTGAAGATCTGTTCTATCTTTCTATGTCACCATTTAATATTTATAGACAACGTGCTTATAATTATACTCACGGCTATTATTTTAATTTGTTCTCAGACTTAACGTTTTAAATAATTATACAATGTATTAAACTACTGTATATTATGCTATGGCAAAGTTCGAGTTCAGATACCGTGAACATTAGCCAATTTCAGAATTTAATGATGAAAAAAATAATAATGAAATAGGTAGGTAATGTAAATAACTTCAGTCGCTATTTTATGATATCTCGTGATAAAATATTTGTTTGTTTATTTGAAACAAATAATATAAATAAATAAAATTTGCATCAAATTATACAAATTGTATTTTATTATTAGGCGATGTTATTATAATATTACTTGTTTTGATAAGTAAATTAATATTAATATGGGAATGTGGTAGTTCAGGTAGTTGGTTATATTAAATAAATATTTTTTAGTTATGGTTTATTATTATTATTATTAATTAAAACTGTATTTTAAAACTTTAAAAGCCCATCTTGCACGTCCCTGGGTCCATCGTCCGTAAGTGATTTTATATATTATTTTTCTCTTGATAGTTATTTTATTTAACTACCAATAACTTTAATAGCCAGTTAATGTAAACAACTAATATTTTAGTTATTCAGTATGTGCTTTATCCAAGTAATATGGCTAATATACACGTAATCCAATCAATATGCATATTCGCTACGTTTTGAAATTTAACGGTAACGCAAAATACACATAAAAATAATGAAAGGCTAACGCTAATAATAAAATTATCAACTTACCTATAAAAAAATGATTTTTGTTACATTTTTTAATAAAACAACAAACAACTGTGAAAGTCTCTCTGTTGTATAGGCAGTATCGAAAATTTTTCGTCATTGAGTAGATCACTGTGATGGATGTATTGAATTTGAACTCAATGATGAATCGTTGCATACGAACTCTGAACGTGTCTATGGATATTGTATTTTATATTGATATTTAAAATTTAAATAAACGATGTCAGAAGTTTAATCATTATTAATTAAAAACAAATTACAACCTTATATTAAAATAATATTTCATATTAGCTACTAATAACTTACGAGTCAATAGCGAGATCCGTAGCATCATGTGGTGAATAGGTTTGTGGTATAAGTAGCTTAAAATGAGTCCAAAGAATTTCATTGTTTGAAGTAAACTATAAAATACGTAGCAGCAAAAAGTTACAAATTCCAACGAATAATACTTTTGTAATTAAAACAAAATAACTAAAATCATTATTTTTCAATTAAATTACAAATTTTAACATTGAAATATTTATAAAGTGTGTATATGAATTTTCGATAATTGAATTTTGCTATATAAACAACTTTTAAGGAACTATGTTTTATATTTTGAAGTGATTGTTTAAAAATTGAAAACTATATGCGTTTTAAACTATAAAATAATTTATAAATTTTTATGATTTGAACTTTAAACTTAAAAACGCTCATAAAAAAATTAATGTAATTTAATGCTTATTCTATTTTAGTCAGGATAATTTAAATTGAATCGTGTATTTTATTTTTTAACCTTAGGAATTAAAATTAAAATTTTATACATTTTTAATTTATAAATGTTAACTACAATATTTGGTGAATGTTCGCGATTTTGTTGATTTTATCAAAATTTTAACTTCAAATACTTTTAATAAATCTATGTAAATTTAAGTTTATTTTTTTTTATATAATTTCTATAAGCATGCAATAATATTAATTATTTTAAAGTACTTTTTAAAGGTTTATTGGCAAGTATAAAAATTGTTATAAACATTTACAAAAAATAATAAACAGTCTAAATTGTGTATAATAAAAATTGCAATATGACTAGAAAATGTTTACACAAATATTGTATGACAATTATTTAAAGTTTCTGCTGTTATTCGTTTTTGAATTACAATAAATTAATAAAACAGGTTTTATCAACAAAAAAGGTGTTAACGCATATATGGTCCCGTTTTAACACAACAGCGACGAAAAAAAGCAAAGTTTATTTTACTTATCAAACCACATCCCCTTAAAAATAGCAATAAGGTCCAATTTTCTACCAAAAACAACATTCTAGCAGGTTAATGTTCAAATAATTTTTAGACTAAAGAAAGCGTCTCGTCGCAAAAAATAAACACATCACTGTTATAACTCAATACATACATTGCTCTGCTCAGAATCTAATATGATTATACGGCGTTAAGTAAGTATGTGCACGTGTTGCCCGTTATCTTAGTGTCTCGTATCTTATAAATATGATAAAACGTTACTCAAATAATGTATATGGGTTTTAGTAATACAATTATTATAGTTAATACGGCTTTTAGGATAGGCAATTTAGCTACACCACCGCGTAGGTTAATTTTTTAATACCTATCTTAAAATATAATTATTATCGTGTATTATACCCGGTATATTCCCTTGAATTCTGTTAAAAATCAATGATTTAATAATAAGTACCTCTTCGCAAAAAAAGTTATCATAATATTATATACTAATGACACGGTTACATGCCCTAGACTATTATTTATAAATAATTAATATAAACAGAACTCGATAGTATGTTAAGTTATTGTTTTACTTCGAAAACAGTAAATATTACATTACAATAATTACCAATCGCTTTGGCACACAATAACAGTTTAAATACAAATAATAAAGCCCCATTTATAGTCACATCTGGTGACCAATGTCCGGTAAAAATAGTTACTTTACATTTAATCTTTTGTAAATATTGTTTTGTCGTTATGATTATCGTTAATTTCGACTCTCTTGGTAAGTAATTTATTTTTTTATTTTAATAACGATACTGATTTATTATTATTACTTATTAGTGATAATAAATGAAATATTGAGGTATGTACCTATATTTTACATTTTTAATTTCCATAGTGAGATAAGAACCTCGAATGATTCTAAAAATTTCAGTTGTGTCTGCAGTGCAGGTCTGATCAAGCATTTTTGTAGTTTTTCATCGAGAAACGTATACGTTTTTATAAATATAAAAAATATATGAAAGTGTAAATAGTATTATGTATTACATTCCGAATTTAAGTAATTTATATGTCATACCTATAAATATTATGAATAAGTATCAATAGCAAAAGTTAGTTCTATCCAAATCGTAAGTCGAAAATTTGTTTTTTATTTAAAACTATTTTGTGTTTATACAGATAGTTTACACTTAATTTTTAATTGGATAAAAATATGGCTGTCGTAATTCCCGTCACCTTATAAAAAATTATTTGTTCAATTGCGATATTTTACAGTACCAACATCAACATCTAGTATCTATTTTTTTGTAATGTACAAAAGCAATATTTTTATCGCTAATCAATTGTAATTTTTCAATTTTATTTTAATTTTTATATTTTTTTTCATTTATTATTACACGTCATTTTTATATAATATAATATAAATACCAATTCACTGATATTTTCGTTTATTCAATGGAACAGTAATTGGCAAACAATCATAATATTACTTAATAATGTTATTAAGACTTGTTTATCAATTTATATTAGGTAGATCATAACTACTTATTTTTAATTTTTTTTTCTGATGGATTTTCTGTCGGACGCAATTTACATATAAACGTAAAGAACTTGGACTGAAAATCATAGCATAATGTGATCGTTACCTTTTATTGAACGTAGCTTACTATTCCCCATAGACTTTTATAAAAATTGTATTTAACGACATTTATTTTACACACTTCATGATTTAAAATATAATTTGTAATTAATTACCATTTCATTATACGATCAATACATTAATAACCTTTATAAATAATAAATATAAATTTATATTATTTTTATAAGTTATTTTAAACGACTTTGGTCTAGAACCTATACTTAGAAATTATTTCTTTTAAATACAAATCTACAGAATGCTATTGATAATAATGAGGTAGGTTTTATTTTGATAGTAAAATGTTTTGGCTCTAAATCCGTTCTATATTTTATGGTCGATCTAATATGGCTTGCTTTTGATACTGAAAATAGACTGTATTATATTATCACAATATATACCTATAAATATAACATTTTACACTTTTACTTATACTAATATTGGCAGCATGTATACACTCTTTCGGTTTTTATGGAAACTGTGTTTGATGATAGATCTAATACGTTCTTTATTGGAAAACTATTTCGAAAGATATAAAAATTTTAATTACCATTACAAAAATTAAAAAACTTAATTATTGTACCATATTGTTGATATATAGAGCGCGCGTCCGGTTACTCTTTGTTGAACATTTTTTTTTTAATACTAAAAGAAATTAAAAATTGCTCATCATCTCTATAATACGGAAAATAATTGCGAGTAAAAAACGAATCAAATAAACAAAATAATCATTTTCTTATAATTATTGCAACATCAATCGTGATACAGTAAAATAGTGTAATAAACTCGAATTATAAACATTTGCCTTTTGAATTTTTTAGTCTCGTTCAAATTTTTGCCAATAAAATTATCTTAAAACTACCTATACTAATCTAACTGTATCTGAATAATATTGTATTCATTTTAAGGATATCACAACTCACACTCTTTTTAAAATGTATATTAAATATGTTTATATTTTACTAAGATTATATAGATACGTGGAGAGAAGGCTTGCTTTACATACTCAAGACTCGTATTTATGCCACTCCTATATCATTATAATGGAGAAAAAACTGCTTATATTTTTTAAGCAATAAGACATTTATTTTAAATTTTGAGTGATGAACCTATTGATTTTACAATTTTACATTTTATATACGCTTTCCTTTTTTTTTTTGTATGTGTCTGTTGCTACCTATTGGATAAATGTAAATACGTTACTTTGAGTATGGTGTCTGGTAGCAAATTGGATGTAGTTAGAATTTCGAGGGTTCACAAATAAAAAATTACTAATACTAGAACTTTTCAAACAAATAAATAAAGGTAAAACACGTAATATTTACGCAAAATTAGTTTTTGACAAGACTTCTTTTTTTTTTAGTAATGAAATTGAATAAAAATAAATGACTGAAGATTTAAAATGTTCACAGAATATTCATATTACCAATTAGTCATTACAAGACATTAAATCATATTCAAATTATGGTGATTCTTTTTATGATAACTACTATAAGCATTTTAACTGTTACTTTAATATAATTTTTTTCAATGTATGTGTGATGAATTTTTTTAGAACAAGAAAGTTGGAATATTTAACACAAGATTTCTCATAAGTTATCTATGTACGAATTATAATATATTGAAATAAAATATTATTAAATATTCACAATATTTTATTATGAGGATTTTGACAAAATTAATTAAATTTTATTTTATTAACTTAAAACAATTAACAGATACTTGATTTTACGTTTAAACAATTAATCGATTCATGAACTCACTCGTAATTTTATTATCCTACTTGTTTTGTCTTTATTCAGAAAAACGCTATCACAAGTTTATTGTTTTAAGGTAAAATAATAGTGAATTAATAATATCTAATTTTTATATATATACCTACTCATTTACCAAAATAAACTTACTATTAATTACTAGTAAACAATAATTAATACTTTTCAGATCCATGGTATTGCGATTTCAATTGCGGACTTCACACTTTGTGTCGGCGCTTACTTAGAAATGTCGACTGTCATAATTCTAAACTTAGTTTTTATAATGAATCCTGTAACGGATGCAGTTGTCATATTTTAAAATGCCATTTCGACGTCAGAAGAATAAAAAAAATTAAATAAAACTAAGCACATATTATTAAAAAAAAAAAAAAAAAAAAAAATTAACTGCCTTCTATTTTATCGGATTTTGTTGACAGAACAAAGGGTTTATTTTTTGTAACATATGCATATAGGTATGTTATTTGCATGAATCCCAAACCACTAATATACCTTACCAAGTTAGACTTTTTTTATTGATATATTTTAACATTTTATCTACCAACTGCTATTTTGTTTCATCCAATAAAGTACCCATTAATTATCAGGTATAATCGACGTATGTTTATTACATTTTATTACATTATACCCGTATTACATGAAAATATATAGTATATATTTTATTATGCAACACAATATATTAATTTATTATTGATTTAATTTAATGTCAGACCCGTATAATACCTAATAACATAAACTAACAAGATAGCGGCCTATCGTTACATAATATATAATACTTATTTTCTACAATAAACGTAATATCGACAATAATGTGCAAACATAAACTGTAGTCACTAGTCTTTTATGTTTTAAAAATCCTCTTTAAAATATAATACGTCGCCGTACACCACCTATACTATATCAGGCGAACGTTACAAACTGCCAACTAACGACTATACAAGCTTGTGATGACTTTAATCTCAAAACCTACTTCGAAAGATTTGAGGCTCCATGGCCCTAAAAATCGTTTAACTATATAGGTTCCTAGATAATATTTCACGTTATTTTTAAGCAAACTGTTCAGCGGATTTTCTACAGTAACATATTTCTATCGTCAGTCTATCGACGTTGCTATAACTATTTAATTATACATTTTAGTTTTGACTAGGTCAAAACAATATGATGGTATCTATACTATCTTCTCTTAACAATGCTACAACTACATTATTTCATAAAGGATACTATAAAATAGGATTTTACAAAGTCATTGGCAATCTAATAATATACTTCGGATATATCAAGAAAAATAGAAACATCCGTCAATAGATTACGGATCGGAAGCACTTCGATAACTCACCGGTACCCAATGAAAAGGGAAGACCCTCGCCTACTCCCCTATTTACGCCAAAATTGCGGTGTACAATTAAGCTCAACATATCCGAATGCCATATATTTGAAACGGAGAAACGAGCGGTAACATTCTTTCTGAAGCTCAACACCCGGACAACTTAAAATACACAATAATCTTTATCGCGAGTATTGTGTATAAGCTAATTAATCAATCGTAATAAATTGATACGTACACAATGTAATTTAAGACGTGTAAACACAATAATATGTAATTTAATTCTGCCGATGACCTTAGTTGCCGAGACTTAATATCTAATAAAAAATAATGATAATATTCTTTTTTCAAACACATAATAATATAATATAGTATTATATATGAGTTCTATAAAGTAGGTATTCAGTGTCCAAATACTTGTTTTGCGCTGTATATCAAACGGACTTTAAATATCGCTATATTTTTCAAGGTTTCGTAGTTTTATCTGGGGGAAAATCGTTCGATAAATGGTCCTACGAGTATTTTGTTTTAAAAACTAATGGGGAAAAAACAGCCCTCGTTCACGAGTTGTTCTATTCTATTTTTCTCCCTTTGCCGTATAGTTGTACAGTTATATAGGTAAGTATTGCACCACATGCGCCATATTATTATTATATAAAATGTGATACCGATTACTATAGGTCGTACTTGTTCTTAAAAGCCATTTTTCAAAACGCTATTTTTTCACACAGTTATTTTTCAAACAGTTCCGTGTTTCCACTATAAAATGTATGGATCCGATAAATTTCAGCGGAACACACAACATTGTAAAGCATGCAATGACTGCAGCTAAAAACATAATATAAGACACGACACGCTTTATATGCACATAATATATGTATTGTATGTGTGTGTGTGTGTGTGTGTGTGTGTAAGGTAGAAATAATATATAGAGTATATATCATATATATACGGAATATAATATTAAACTGAGTATATGATATTTATAGCTCAAAAACGTATTATCCTTGTCAGTTTTTAACGTTTTCGTATATAATATATATTAATATATATATATATATAAATATATTTAACTATTGTATTATTGATACCATAATATTTAATATATTAGACGTATATATTTTTATAAAAATATTTTCGTTCTGAATTTTTAATTTTGTAATTTAAACGTTATTTTTTCTAAACTTTATATTACATAACCATAAAATTATTGCTAACAATTAACTTTTTATGCTGCGTACCGTTTGCACCGTAATTAAAGATAACCAAAAACTGCAAAACGAATAACTGTGAAAAAAAACTGTTCAACCGCCATTCAAACATTTACAAATACGCAATTATTCTTAATTTACGTCATTTTATTTTCGTTTCCATATTAAAATTATTTATTAAGATCGGATATATTGAAGTAATAACATCAAGTTTAATTTCTTTTTTTACAATTTTTATACGTTTTATTAAATTATTGTACCTATCTACTATACCTTTGCATAATATTATACTTAGTCGAACGTTATTATAACTTCAAAGCTGCAGTATATTTAAAGTTTATACTATTGTGAAATGATCAACCTCGAAGATATTAAAAATGTATTTTAGTAACATTTGAATACTTTTAATAGCCAATCTAATTTCATGGCTTAATGCGCAGACGAGACGGTCTGAGGATAAAAAACAACATTGAGAGCAAAGTACACTGTACAAACGCCCATTCATAGCTCATTAAATCTACAGAAACGTGTCCATAGTATTTCCACAATAATATAATGTCTATAGGTCTGGAAAAAAATATTAAATAATTTATTTATTGAATACAATATTTCACCTTTTACACTATTATTAAGAACACATAATACGGATTGTACATGCAAAAATCGTTTGATTTGTACTTATACTTGTTAAAAAGTTTTCTGGAACCAAAATTTCACTTGAAAAAATACATCCCCAATTAAATTACTTTCTATATAAGTAGCTGCGTGAATTCCATTTTCAAATTATTACCGACGTGTTCTACAATACAATTTCTCTAGTAAACGAATATTCAAATAATTATTCTTGAAACCGAATTTTGATTAACTCGCACCCGATATAAACATAATATCTTACAGTAATCAATACATATTACACGATAGCATATATGTACAGAAATATTTGTTGAAAATACGTTTTCAACATTTAAATTGGAGCTTTAAAAATTAATCAACTTTTATAAGTTATTCGAGTGGTTTCAATAATAATAAAAATAAATGAGAAATATACATTTCTAAAAGCAGTTATAGTAGGTAACTATATACTATAAGGATAAATAAAAGCATTAATGTTTTCAATTTTTTTTTAGAATAAAATACAATTTGAATTATACCTGATGAAAATGTCAAGTCTTGATTACAATAATGATATTTATATTGTCATGCAGGCCATTCAGTGCTCACCGCAGAGAAAATACATGAAAAACATTGTCAACATAATATAGGCGGTGCCATAAAAAAAGTACGCGCACTGCTGCAGTACGTATACATATATATATGTAAAGAGGTAGGTATATCTACCGTCTACGCACACACTCGTCGGTCACATTAATGACCATTGTGCTCGTATTAGACCTTTTTGCAAAATCTAAAGCAAAACCTCAACATTGCTCACATCCTATTCCTATACATGTATATTTTATATTATATACAATGCGCGTACTGAGCTAAGCTCACTGCAGTTCAACGTTTCCAAGCGGGGAAAACAATTCGCAGCAAAAAAAAAAAAAAAAAAATCATAATGCATATAAATATCATAAATATCGGTGTCAACGCCAAAATCCAAGGAAGCTTGACTGGGTAAAAAAAAAATTAAAACCCAGTACATATTGTGTACCTATACACGCATTGTGTACGACATAAAAAAAACATTAAAAATCGAAAAATTTAAATTTAAAAAAATACATTATTAAAACCTCCAAAACCAGCCGTCGAGATAACAATTAAACTCTGAATATGTTTTTTTATTTACTATTAACTGCACGATGCGCGAGCTTAATCAGAGCTTAATAATAATTAATAATAAAACGCACATAAACGTATGCGTATACGCGTCGCATGCACGTGGTGTCGATGTAGGTGCGTATAATATACAATATTACGTATAATCATATATACGCACACATAACGACATAACTATGTATTTACGGATGGGTATATGTGTGTATGTGTGCGTGTGTGCGTGTGTGTGTGTAGGTGTGTGTGTGTGTGTGTGTGTAATTGGCAAAAGTTAGGACGTCAGTCGTTTATATATATATATGTATACGCAAGTTATGGCTGAAGACGATACCGAGAAGAGAAAACTTTGTGATGCTCTAGTAGTCTAGTGAATATATACGTATATTATATTATATTATATTATATTATTAGCAAGAACCGGCGACGGTGGTTTGGACTTTAACCAGAATTTTATACATTCAGAACACAAACGATGTTCGCGAGATAAATTCTGACAGATAAAAATGGTGTTGCTGTTCCACGTTGAGAAAATAACGTATTTGTTTATCTATGCTAGCCTCGAGGTAAAATACATATATATATATGTAGACCTAAACAAAATAAAATAAAAAAACATCTAAAATTTACATATTTGAACAAATAAATATTATCATTTCGTTCTCGGTCTACCGACGATGTTTATAATATACATGTATATATGTAATTGTAAAATCAATTTTTTCCTCCGCTCGTGCAATATAAATATATTATTTGACATTAACCTCAATATTTATTATGAAGTTTTTAGGTGTTTCAATTACGGTCTTACAAAACAATATTCACATCTGCTTCCCGTTTTTTTTTCACACAGCAATTCACTACAAAATTTAAATGGACCTTATTTCGTATGCCATTTGGCAAAAACTTTACTCGGCGCCAATGTTTCGTGACTGAGATAGTTATACTACAAAAATTATTTACATCCACCCGACCAGAATTCTCGTGATATTGGTAAATGTCATACAGTTGCTACGCTCTAATGGCAATAATGTTATTGTATTACCGCAACAATCACCGGGTGTTGGATTTAATTCGAAAATAAATTCGAGCCGATTAATAATAAATTATCATCATTATAATGGTTAAACTTATGCCGATATCGATTTGGCCGATAAAATAACTAGACATATTATTATTATTATTATTTTATTGTAACATCGAATATGCCCGCGATTAAGTATATGATTTATCATTACTTTGCAATAAAACGCTTTCTTAGTATTAAAAATATGATAGCAATATGATTTATACAAGTCAACAAAAATGCAATTATAATATATCTAAATGTTAATTTAGAAATTAATATGACTCGCTTACGCTACATATTATACGTTACCTATGTATTGTACGAATAAGCACAAACGTTGCTACGTGACCCTGCGTGGTCATACGATATTTACATATATTTATAAATAATTTAATATTTTATTATTAAACATCATATATCATTATTTTGTATGCCTAGGTATTATCTACGAAACAAACTAATATTACATGACTCTATGTTAATATAGAGTTAATATGCATCGCGTATTATATGATATTCGTTTATATATTATACTTTTAATCACATCATATACGCATTTATTAAATTTGAAGACAAATCTTTTTATTTGAAAATCAACTGTATTTCATAGCGTAATATATATATTATACATACTAATATATTATTTACTCATAGATAACGACTTGCTATAAATATAATTGGCATTAATTTTGTTTTCTTGTAAAATATCCGATTCGACACCACACAGGAGACAGGACACAACTGTTTAGGTAATATTATTTTTCTGTTCCTGTTTTTTTTCTTCCTCGACAGAATTAATTAATTTATGTACACCCAATGAATATTATTAAAATATTTAAAGAGATGGTGCATAATTGTAAACAAGCCCTCGGAAAAAAATATGCTCAAATATTTAAAACTCTTTTTATAACAAAGATTTATGAGAGTGACCTACCAAGATCCTCAGATTACTCGAAATAAATATGTATGAATATAATATGATAAGTGATAACCTTAAAATTCTGCAGGTGTATCTCCTAACCGAACAATAAAATAATTACCTATATAAATAATAAATGTTGCGCAGATTATCATGGTCTATACAAAATGGTGAACAATTTTTTGCATTTATCAAATTTACAAAAATTCAATTAAAGGTAGTTTAAAAATAAACTTTGCAAGTGTCCGTAAAAAATAAATTCAAGGGTTCATCATTCAATGAATAAATGCATTTTAAGTGCAATATACTTTCTTACTTTTACACTTTTTTTTAAAAAATATGTCTTTGTTCTTCCAATAATAAATATAAGTGTTAAAAAGTTGTCTCTCTTTTTACATCGGATATTATAAAAAAAAATTTAGAAAAATGGGATTTTTCAAATAATCAGATTTTAATATCAAAATAATTATTTAAAAATATACCTACCAAAAAACAATAGAAAAAAAATTAATATTTTAAAATATATATATATAACTATGGTTATTAAACTGTGATTATGCCAAAAATAGTTAGCACTGAATATTCAGAAATTTGAATCAACTGAATCATTTTATGAACAAAAGATTTTTATTTTTCAACGATGATAATATCAAATAGAACGGAAAAATAAGTCTACTAATTATTTAATATTTACAATAATATAATTTAAATTATATTTAATATTAATCATGTTAATTAAAAATTAATATTACTCGTATTTGATTATTTTATTATAAATCAAAATGTATTATTATTGTACTATTTGTATTGCTAGCTAATAGCAAATGGAAATTCCTATCAACTAAATATATTTAATATTTTTAATAGTAGTAGTAATAGTAATACACAATTATAGTAGTACTAGTATAGACAGTATAGTAGATATAACAAATATATTTTTTTAAGATTATAAGGCATATCTAATGATTAAAATAATATTAGATATTAAATATTTCAAAAATAGTTGTGGCATTGATTTAGGTAGTTCCAGTCATGTATATGTGTGTATAAATAATATTATATACATGTCTCCTTCTCATAATATAGTAGGTATGTATTATAGCCTACCGTCACCGTCACGCCTTTTATTCGATTTCGACTTTACCACGATTCTTCTTTGCATTGTTGTTACGCGCTGATATAGCTAGATACCTATCAGCTACCCATATTATATATCATAATAATAATAATTATAATAGGGCTACAACAAAAAAAAACGTACAGGTACTCACCCGTCCGTCACACAGTCATGCGCGCGCGTGTATATTTTTCTTCGCAATTTAGTCAGACACATCACAGACAGACAGACAGACGGTTGTTTTCGAGATATTCATCGACGGCAACAACAATAATAACCATATGTGTGGATCTCGTGTGAAGGCCGAACATGCACCATGATGACGTGTCTCCACTGTGTGTTTAGTGTGTCGTGTGTGTGTGCGTGTCCCTGCAGCCATCGTAGATTTCGAGACATCGTCTCAGATTAAATATAAAAAATATATATATAATAATAATAAAAATCCCTTTAAGCCTCCGGGCACGGACGAAGAAAAACTCTACGTCATATAGATCATATTTCAGATCGAATTACGAATGTTACGCCGTCGATTTATCTCCCCATCAACGATTTAAGCCGCGTTGAATAAAGCGGTATTAATTTTCTATACGTTCTTCGCAGCACAATAGCGTGCGGGTTAATATATAAACGATCCCTGTACACCATGAGTGCAATACGTAGCGAGTTTTTAATGTTTCGATGCTGTTAAATTTGTTAACGTGCTCAACATATACTTAAGTATATTTCTTTTTAATTACCTGATCAATAACAATCTGAATTACGAATCACGAATTGAGTACGTAAAAGACTTTTGGAACTTTTTAATATAATATTTTAGTTGTTTTTTAAACCTATTTTTAAGAAATCAGAATGCAGATGATTATCTGTATAATTCAAAATTGCTTAAAGATTAATCATACTTTTACATAATAAATGTACGTGGTTTCTATATACAACTACAAGAAAGTTTGGATTTCTATTCGACTGTCTATTGTATTTACTTTAAAGTCTATATAAAAAGTTACTCAACGCGTAAATGGATGTTATTTACCTGTACTTTTTATTTTGAGCAAATTTTTTTTGTAATGTAATTTTTATGTTAAGATATATTATGTAATATTTTTTTCAAAACAATTTAATAAATATTAAATTATAGTTTATACATTTTGTGTAAGTATATGTATATGCACATTGCATATACCTATAGTTCATAATTTATTAATGTTTTTATATTTATTATAGTCTGTAATACGGCTGGCTATATAGTATACATGTATACATACCGTTAATGCTTTTATCATCAATAATTTGGTATTTCGATATATACCTATATAATAAGAACAAAGAATTAATTAATTATATTGCTTAAAAAATTCTATTTACCATTTTTAAATACCGGAAGTCGAGTCTACGTGTTATTTTGAAGATGCATGGGTGCTTTCAGCACTGCCTGTGTAAGGTGAAAATTTACAGTATCCTCTTATATCTTGGCACTAGTTCTACTCAACCAACACAACCGAACACAAAGCGTAATGGGTGAAACACATTCGGGATGTTAGTCGCCTCTTTATTCTTAAAACATTGAGATCCGTGGCTAGTAGAAGTCGCAGCTTACTGTGTGATAAATACGAATCTCCCGTAGAATTATTTGCATATAAGGTCCAGCAACTGCATTGTCTGAGCCAGGAAGGTGCTGATTGTGGTGATGGGAAATATCTTATCCAAGCTTAAGCACAGTCGAAATGATACCGGCTGAACTAGGAAAAAATACATAACTGACGGAGTAAGTCGAGTGATGGAGGCGCAACACAGAACCAACAATCCGGGGTAGTGGAGCTTGGATCTTTCCAAGAAGACGTAAACACGAAACAACTAAATGAATAAACAATGACTATGACTTTTCTCACAAATTACGTAGTTGACGGATAATTATATAACTTACAAAAGTACAGCAGATTCTCGTTATGTTGAATCTCAAGGGAAATAGGAAAAAGTTCGAGATATTGGATTTTATTAGAATTCTTAAAAAATTAGTAAATAATTTAAATACTTAAAGTATTAATACTACATTATAGTACATACATATCAACAAACTATAATAATGAATAAATTTTTTTTTTCAATCTGTCATTACGGTTTGTTTAATATTACTTTTATTTTTTGTAAGAATGTAAAAATTAATAATCGTAAGGACAGTTAATTTACGCTTGTTTTCCATTTCACTGTATTGTATACAAATTACTACAAATATTGACTACCAACACGAGAAATCACAATCGCTATAATGAATGTACTGCTTAACTTTTTTTCTCATCGTAATTCAAATATTATTTGTGTACTCGAGATAGCGAAAAACGATTAATTTTATTTTGAGTTATCAAGAGAAAAACGCTATTAGGTATAATGGTAGTTTCAAGGGGATTTCGATGTAGTTCGAGATAACGAAAAATTCGAGATATCAATATTCGCTATAATAAGAACCAACTGTATTAATATTAAATGCACCATACTGTTTATCAGCGATCAGTGAAAAAAATTATGTGGGTACCTACATAAAAATTTGCACTGATATGATATATTACTTTCTATTTTATACAAAATTTGATGAATTATATAAAAAAAAAATACAGTCACATTTAAATTGAATACAATGGTAGATCGGATTTTGTGCATTCAATTAACTTCGCTCACCTTGTAGTGGTATTATAGTAGTAGATTAACATTAGGAATAACATTAGGATACTACATTTTAAATCATTGGCCAACCGTGACAATTGAAAAATAAGTCTGATCAAGGTTAAAATTCCGTTTCTTTATCTAAACGTTTCGGTGGTTATTGTCGGTCGTTTTAAAGGTTACGCTTGATGACTGAAAAATCGGAAAACAAGTCTTCAAAATATCACGTAAACTCGACTTCCGGTATTTAAAGATACTACACGATGATAACATCTGTGCCATGTGGAACGATAGTGTCAGCGGAGACTTTATGAGTCGCCACTTATTCACAACGACGATGAGCCTTTTGGTCTGTTCCGTTTTCCTAGAGTTTGTCAACCACTCATATTATTTTCTTACAGCTATCAATTCCACTTACGTTTTTGCCTCTGAGGCTGGTGTGGGTACCTACATTCGACGACAGCTTGGTTTATTGCATCTTTTCTGGGCTTTTAGCTAGTATTGTGTCTATCTAAACATTCTAAACCTTTACTTAGTTCATTTACTACTAGACATTAACAACCTAGAGTAGTTGATATATTTTAAATATGTCTTACTATACATTAGTAGACGTTGGATGTTCATTTTCAATAATATAACAAATGATTTATTATCAATGCATTAAAATTTGAAAACATAAAAACATATTTAACACAACAGTTAAATTTAGTAAAATTATTCTTACTTAGGAATTATAATCAATTTATTCGTCGTGTAACAGATGAACAAGCCGGCGCTCTTTTTAATAAAATAAAAAAATTGTTTTTATTGTATTTTAAGTAATTAAAACTCCCTTCGCCAAATTTCTGACTATACCTACTATAATTATTAAACAGTATTTTATAAGTAAAATTAACCATCTATACATTTATGTTTGTGCTTTATGCCTGTCTAATACTGTCTATACTATTTAAGTTAAACACTCCAAACTTGAGCGTACTCACTATTCATTTCTTCAATTTCTGGGTAAAACACAGGCTCTATTTAACTTCTACTTCTTGCATTTTAGACACGAATACAGGGTTTTTTTTATCCCAGACGTTATACATTTTTGTAAAATTTTGAATACCTAACATGGATCATCTGTTGAATATGTAATATACTCAAACGATGAAATTATTGTTACTAAATAATTAATGAATAATAGCATTAGAATCAATATCAATCGGAACTAAATTTTATGTATTTTTATTAATTTAAATTTTATTTATTCCTTAATAATTTAATAATTTAATTGTACCTAATAACATTTACTCCAATCAAAGCCAAAGAACTCAATTCAGTATAAAAAATTTATTTTGTTATTATTAATTACTATTTTTATTATTTTTATTTTATAAGAAGTGAATATACACCCATAAAATATGCCTATGATCAGTGGTACTATAAGATAATAGAACTATTTAGTCATTTTTGATATTATGCATATAACTATTAACAATCAAATTTTTAAAAATGTATGACGTACAATACTAACTAATAAGGGCAATAAGGAAATAAATCAATTATCCAAAAACAAATCAATTTTAAAGTATGCTATAGCATTTAAATGATAAAAAAAAAAGTTGCTTAATAAAACTTATAAATGTTAAATAATAATAAACATACTCGAGATTTATTACCTACTTATTGTTATCAATTACCATACTAATATAAATAAAATGTGTACCTATTAAATTATGAATTTCATAAACTAAAATATAAAAATAATTTTATATTTGTACTTGTGTACAACGTTAGACGTAGTAATTGGGATATTTTATGAGAGAGTACAGCTTTTACTGTTCAATAACTAAAACTCAAATAAATATATATGATTAATGACTATGATTTTTGATACGGATAAAGGATTACGTATTTTGATAGACGTGAACGCTTGGTATTGTTATGGTAATTTCAATGTAAGTCATGATAATTAATTTATGCAGCTATATTAAACAACATCCTAAAATTGTTTTTGTAACTATTCTGTTCAGTCGTTCAATGTATAATATACTATGAATGGCGTATTTATCAACTTGAAAAAATTTTTAAATAATGTTTATTATTATAGTTGTATATATTTTTTATTTTAATGTAAATTGTGAATACTTAAATTTATAAAAATTTTAAAATATTATGTAAATTAAAATGAGTTTTCCCAATTAACGTATGTTTAAAAATAAAATAAAACAATGATAAACTAATAACAATAATAACAGAATTTTCTTATTTTTTTTCTCTAATCTAAAAAGACAATCATAAGAAAAATAAGACGTGTATAATACAGAAATAACAAAATTTTAAAAAATATTACTAGTTTATTTTTTTACAACTTTCTGGATTAATACCTTTCTGTGGATTATTAACTATTTATAATGTACAATCTATCTGCAATTAAATGTTTACAAAAATGTTAAAAAGTTACTCAACAGTCTCAACATAAGAAAAAACATTGGTAGTTAATTATTACAATTATTAATGTTTCTTCTTTGTCGTATAATTGTATAAACGTTACCGCCAGACTTCAGTAGGTATACAATATGGTAATGTAGCGTATTCGATTATGACTATTAGTGAATAGTGAAATAACTATCCGAATTTTATATGATAAATTGTCGCCAATATTTAAGTTGACCTATATTTATACTTTAAGCACTAGCACTACTTTATGAAATATAAATTAGAAGAAACATCATCGATCACCATATTGATGCTGAAATTTTTAAGTTTAAGCAATACTGTAGTATAATATTACTGTATATAATACCGTATTAATACGAAACAGTGAACTTTCAGACAATCTAATTTTTGAAGAAAAGTCTTCTTCAATATTAAAAAATTAAAGTTATCCGAAATTTAATTTAATAACATTTTTGTATAGAAAACCCCCAAAAATAATGTATTATAGTGTCACTAGGTGGGAGATATATATTGAGTTCACTCTATGAAGAAATAAGTATATACAAAATAATAAAAAAATTGTTAAGAATTTCAACAATTAATAATATATCCTACATTACTATTTGAAATAGTAACGCGTCTGTAATAACAGAATAATTTTTTTTAGAATACGATTAATTTATCAACATTTTATTTACATTGAAATATATAATTATAATTAAAACCCGACCGCGATCGAACCTTCCTACGTTTAAATAGTAAAATGGTATAAAACGCTTCGTTTGCCTCGTTTTGGGACAGTGTTTAGATTTATTTTATCTAATATGTGGCGCAATCTATTGATATGTTATGAAGTATAAGGTTTCATTCTATTAACAGTACAATAAAATCAGTTTCAGTTATAATATTAAAAAAATATTTTTATACATCTCCAAAACCAATTACCATTTATTAATAATAACATAATTATAAATGCTACGTTATATACGTTATAAATGCTAAGTCAATCAGAACCAACAAGCAATAATACATGAGCAGAAAATAAAAACAAAATATTGATAGATGCTTATAAATCAGACATTACTGTAAAATACTGGTTTAATAAATTTCAAATTTTAAAATATTTTTTGATTTATTGAAGGATTTCTCTATGTCAGAGAATTATTTGTTTTTCCTCTCTAATCCACGCGAAACATGGACAAGCTATAATAACGCCCATAACGAAAATTATATAAAATAATATTTTCAAGTGTTTAACATATTAATTTATCTATAGATAATAAACAATTTTTATTTTTAATGTTGAATGTAAAGTGAAGTGATAAATAAATAAAAAAATCAATATTATGTTAATATTATTATATTATTCTAAACCCTCAAAAATATTATTCTACATATTTTTATAATAACCAAATTAGCTCTAAGATTACTGAAAAATCATAAAGTTATAGTCTTACATAAATATATTCTATCCAAGTTACCTAAATTGCGTTTATATGTTAAATCACTATCAAATTTAAATTAAGAAACTGAATACCTTACAATTTTAGGAAAAAACTATGAACATCTAGTATAATATTTAAATTAATGTTTTATCATTAATATTTAAAAATAGGTAGAAGTGATAAAATAATAAAATACATGAAACATAAGGGTTAACAGAAAAAAAAATATGAAACTGATGCGAAATTTATAGAGGTAAAAATGTAAAATATCATGTACATAGATAAAAACATATACTCGTATAATACAAAACAATAATATTAATATAATTATAACAATTTAAGAAGTCAAATAAACCACGATTATTATTCTTTATAATCGTGAAATAAACATTGTTATCGCATTCATCAATTATTATTTTAATGTTATTCAAATCATTATTCCATGTGACATAAATTTGAACAATAGTAGAATACAAAATTAAATAGGTAATTAAATAATTAAAAATGAGCTAACAAAAACCTAATTATAATATTCACAACTGTCGGAGTAAAATATGATAAAAAGTTGTTCTGATTTGTATTGATAATCTATCAATCAAATATTATACAAGAATAAATACCTAATATTAATCGAAAAGTTAAGTTTCAGATACGATATATCACATATCCAACAGAGCCAAGCATCAATGTCAGTTTCAGCATTGTCTTTCACTTTGTATTCACAATGTATTTGAAGAATGTTATTCATAATAATTACAAAAATATTGAAGGGGGTAGTATAAAAATTTATTTACGAAAATTTTATCACATGTTTATAATATTTTTATTTTTGTTAAACAAATCCATTTTTTTAAATATATAAATATAAGAATTAAATCATAGGTGTAGCAGTGAAAATTTTAGTAACTTTTATACAAGCGCAATTGGTAAACTAACCCTAAAATATAAGGAGCGCAATTGGTATATACCTACTGACCCTAATAAAAAATGTTATGTTAGGCGCAATTGGTCAATGCCCTCCAAAACGGCTCCAGCCGAAAAAGGTTTTACGAACATGCTGCAGATAAATTCCTAAACGGTTCCCGTCGAAAAAAAATTTAGAAATAGGTAAATTCCCAATGTGCTAACGGTAATACCGGTAGGTATACCAATTTGAGCTCCTCTAAGTCTCTAGTATAAATAAACAAATTTTACATTTTTTATTTCAAAAACAATAATTTTTAATTTTGTTATCTATTTAGTATATTAAATAAATTATGGGTGTTAAATATTATCATTTTTTTTTCTACCGTAATATATTTAGGACGTAGATATTACTATCGAGCACTGTATAGGTATATACCGGTATATTGTATTTTTAAATTTAAAATATTTAAAACTGAATACCGAAAATATAAGATATATTGATAATATCAAAATTACCAAAATTACCGAAATTATATATTATACATACTCATGTACTCGGCAAAAATATTCATATGGAGTATACAAAAAAATTCCGTTTATCCGTTAATCCGTTAATTAATACAATAAAAAAATTAAAATTAAATAAGTATACTTTTAATATCATAATTAAATTCATTTTTACAAATATGTATAATATATTACCTGTATAAAATAAATGCCAAAACGGTTTATTTACGCCAAAATGTCATAGACCGCAAATTTAAAGTATCTAAAATACATGCAGAGGTCAAAGTCACAGTTTTTTTTTAAGACATTTTAAGGTGAATATACCTATTATTTTTGAAAAAAAATGACGTGACCGATAAAGAATACCAAACAATCCGTGTTAGAATATTATTCAGAAGTTATTATGTACCTAGCTATAGGTACTAGGTAGTATTATAATTTACAACAAACAGTGACATTTTAAAAATTGAAAATACCTAAATTAATTTTAACTTTTAAACTACCTATTGCTTATTTAGATATTGCTACTTTTTTGTAAGCGCTTAATGAAAGGATTTAAATATTAATATAAACACATATAATTATTTTTCATTGCTATTTTTATATGATACGTATTTACTATTTATAACATACTTGTGGGCTATTAATTAATTAATTACCTTGTTTTGAACAAATTTTTCATAATATTTGATTGCCAATTTGGCAGTAATTAAAAGTAACTGAGTGGGTGTAATACTACTAATACTATAATATTACAATTATAATTGTATTTTGTAAATTTTAATATATTGTTTTATAAATAATAACATATATAAATGTATAATAATGATTTAGTTTTGTTAATATGAACAACATTGTATATAGATTTATAATTTATTAAATAAAAAGCTCAACATAATATTATGTGATGTATATATGAGTACCTATATAAAATCTATAAACTGTAAACTAACCTTACAAAATTACAATCATACATAAGTATAATGTTTAAACAAAAAATAAAAATAATTATAAATTAATTATTACAATAAAATTTAATCTAAAAATTCATCCAGTTTAAAAACAGTGTATATTTGCCGTAAAAGAAGTACAAAAACAAAGTTTTTCAAAAAAGGGTAAACGTAAAAATTCTAACAACAGTAAAAGACCAGTAAAGTATAATTACCTCAAGCGAGAAGGCTATTGGAAACGTGACTTCAGAATACACATTCATAGGAATTCAGCAGATTCAGCTATCGTGAAATTAAATGAAGAAAACAGCAAGTGGTGTGTAAATTATTAGTGTGTTAACTACTAGTGACCATATGTCGAGTCATATTGAATGATTTGTAGACTACAAATAGTTAAGCAATAATCTAGAAATGCGTATTGAAGCCGGAACAAAAATTACAGCTAGCTTATGGTAAAGGCAGCATAAATATACTTGTCTGCAAATAGAAAATGGACGAAAGGTCATCTGTCAGATGTTTTATATTCTTGAAATAAAGATAAATTTATTTTCGTCTGGAGCGTGCTTGGATAAAGGAATAAAATTGGTCTCACATAAAAAAATGTGCTAATTCATTTAAAATGGAAAAATAGAAGTCGTTGTAACTCGTGATAATAAATTATTTATGATAAAATTTAAGCCAATATCAGCAAAAAAAATGTCTTATAATAATTTAGCAAAAAAAATTGATATATTAAAACTGTGTCATGAACGAGCCGTCAAATACCATTTTTAGAACTAAATAAGAAATTTTGTTGTGAAGCGTTCATCAATATAAAACAACATAAAGGGTCATTTCAAATAAGTAAACAGAAATTTCTGTTCCAGATAAAATTATTCATTATGTGTATGGAAAGCAAATGAAACAGAATTCATTGGGTGACAAAAATTATTTTATATTGATCAGAAAAAAGAAAAATTGCAAATATATTTAAACTTGATACCTATATCTATGAAAAATATATTGACAACACTAATTTAAATAATATTTTTGTAAAAACAGATAAATAGGTAATTTCTTAAAATTAATCACGAATGTCATTATGCACAGTAGTATTCATAATAATTCAATAAATATAAGTTTTATAATCTCATTAATAATATTTTTAAATTATAACAAAATAATATTTCAAAAAAATATATGTATAAATATTAAATGTATAATATATCTTTAAAAAATTAATCTAGTCCAAATTTTAACTTAAAATGTCTATAAAAATAATCGTCTGTGTTTACTTTTAGATTTTAAGATTTTTTTTTGAATAATTATCAATAATAGATCATTGGATTCAAATTTAACATACCTATAATAGTGTCCCAATCAGCATCCAATGTACAGTAGATTGATACCCACTTACCTATAATTATTTAATTGTATACTTGGCAAATGTTTAAAAATGCAGAATGCAAAATTTCATGATAATTTAAAATACATTTAAACGATTTAACAATAAAATAAAATAACAAAAGGAGTAAAAAAAATTCAACTAGTTACTAAAAAAAAACTCAAAAAATCAATAAAATATTTTTAAAATTTCGTTGAGTATACAATATAATAGTTTTATTTAAGTAGTACTGGAATTTTATAAGTTTTTACAATTAAAACCTTCGGATCACAATAAAAAAAAACTTAAAGGAATTGATTGAATATCATGATTTTATATGATACATAAAAATATTTGTTGATTTATACTTAACTTTTTCCTATTATCTTTGTAAGCAAAACTTATATGGACAAATATATTAGGTACATTTCTAAATTTTATTGCTTGTAAAAAAATATTTTAAATATCAATTTTTGAAATAAGCAACTTACGGAACAACTTACCTATAGACAAATGCATTATACTAACAAAGCACTGAGTTGTATTTATAACATTTTGAGACATCTGTGGCAGTGGCATTTATATTATGTCTTGAATTGAATTTAAAACACGGCAAACTGATCTTGATTAGTTCAAAATCTAAATGTATCTACTTTTAACATAGTAGGACAAAAAAAAATACTATATATAGATACTTAAACATAGGTACTGTAATAAATTTATATGGTCAATGGCGTTCAATATAAAATGAAAAAGTGTAGTATGAATACGAGTAAATGAAACAAATGGAAAAAGATATTATTTTTGGGATAAAGCCTATAATATTAAACACCGCACGCCGTACGGACTAAAATAGAGAGTAGAAAGACACTCGTAACACATCCGTCCATGGAATAGAGATGATGACAGAAAAATGTCGGAATGACAGATTACTCTGATGATAAAATCATTTTTTTTTTCAAATTAAAAAAGTAAAACTTAAGTTAATCATGGAAAGACCCATGAACCATGTTGACGACTCATAAAATGTTTACAGTGTGTTCTTCCATGATCGTGTAATGTCATTTTTACTTTTTAGCACGGACCACAGACATATAAAACAACTAGATAGCCGACTGTATATTACATTGCCATAAGAATGTTGAAGTCGGGCCGCCATATGCCAACAGGGCAATGCAGTGGCGGGTTACCCTACAGGCAATGTAATCAGATGATTGGAGCGGCAAATTTGCCGCACTTCAAACATAAAAATGTATTTATAAAATTATATTATAATTTATGAATATTAGTCATTACTCATTAGGTTATTAACTCACTGAATAGTGAATATTGAATACTGAAATGGATCAACTCGAATTTTTATTATTAGCAAAACTATGTTTTTCCCGGGAACGGTTTATTTAAATACAATCATAGCTATACATTATAGCGATAGCCGATACGGCGATACGACGTTGTTTTTGTCAATAATAATCTATTTTCGTGATTCTATTACTTACAATTACAAAGAATAATTTGTTTGTTGATTTATACAAATCTTTAATTGCTTATGTGAGTAAAATAAGAACTGATGAAATGTTCCAAAAATTCATTGATGAAGCAAAAAAAAGTAGAAATGAAGAATATGAATTGGACAAAAAACGTCTTCCTACGCGATCTCTATTATGCGATGAACTAGACGAATGTAGTTCTAGAGTAAATGAAGTGGTTTTTGGTGGTAAAGACAAATTAAAAACTGTTTATTTTGCCGTATTGGATCAACTCAGAAAACAACTGGAAATGAGACATTCTGGGTATGTAAATATTTACTATAAATTCAAATTGTTGATCAACATAGACAACAAGTCGATTGATACTGATGATATTGTCCAAGGAGCCAAAAAACTACAACAATTTTATGAAACAGACATTGATGAAAACACATTTACACAAGAATGTATACATTTCAAAACTTATATGCAAAATGCAACAGAAAAAAAAACAACAAAACCAAAGTTTGTTTACATATTTTAGAAATCAGAATTTAGAAGAACTATTTCCGAATGTTGGCATAGCTTTAAGAATATACTCCTGTATGGCGGTTACTAACTGTTCGGCAGAAAGGTCGTTTTCGTGTGTCGTGTCTCAAAATAACTAAAACATATATAAGATCTACTATTGGCGAAAATCGGTTAAATAATTTGGCTCTCCTGTGCATTGAATCAGAATTAGGTAATTGACTTTCAAGATCTAATCGATAGTCGATACATTCGCTAACCTCAAAAGCCGAACGAAAATAATTTAATATTTGACTATTGTATTCAATTTAAAATAATAAAGAATAATTTAACTAACGATATATTTCTATATGTATTTTGTTTTTTAAAAAACAGTTGAAAATGAAACGGCGGCAAATGTCCTGCTTGTAGGCGGCAAATTGCTTAATCCGCCACTGGGGCAATGTTTACATAATAACTCAATAGATAAGATACTGATATCTGATAATAAACAATAATACAAAAAACGAATTTCTTTTCATATTTTACTTTTACCAGAATATAAAATACAAATTGAATTACTTTAAGTACAACACTAAAGTAGTTAATAAGATGCCAGTTTCTTGTTCCGCCCATGCCTGTACTAATCAAAGGCAACGTGATGGCAATATCCATTTTTTTTTCGTAAGTATTTGCAAAATATTTTTTTTTTTTTACTAGAATTTAACATTTAGGATTGTAGGTTCAATCCATATCTACAGTAACTAATAAGTTTAATTAGATAAAGCATTTCTTATTTAATTGTTTATTATTGTATGGATTTTAGATTTCCTTTAAAAAATGCTGAAAGAAACCAACTATGGATAAATGCTGTTGGGCGTAAAGGATTTATTCCAACAAAAAGCAGTGCTATTTGTAGCATCCGATTTCAAAATAAATCCAGGAGGCAGTTACCGTTTATATTTAAATGATACAGCTGTACCATCTGTTTTCCCTAGTAATACATCAGGAAAAAAATCTCAAATTGAACAAAACATTGAGCAAAATTCACCTATTAGAGAGATTATTGATACAAATAATTTATTATTGACTACTCCGTCCAAAGTAACACAAGAAGGCCTTTATTTTCTCCTAAATCAAAAAGTAAACATACAAGTGAACCTTTAACACCTAGGAAAATTGAATAAAAAAAAAAAATAAAATTGTTGCAACAAGGAATAAGACGAAGGGATAAAAAAATAAATAACTTAAAAAGCTTATTACAAGATATGCGTTCTAAAGGTTTGATTGAAGAACAATGTGAGCAATTATTAATTGATCAATTTGAAGGTACATCCCAAGAAATTTATGCAACGAGCTCAAAAACAAAGGTAAAAGACCAACAGGGTATAGATCTTTAAACAGCCTAAAGAGTTTGCTGCTACGCTTCATTATTATTCACCTAAAGCGCTTAAATATAGCAGGTATTAAATATTTAAATTAATTTCATAAATACAGGTCATGTTATAATTTATATTAATATCACAAATTATTTTGCTAATTGCATATTAAAATACATGCTTTGCACTTAATTTACAATCAAATCATTTTTTTTTCTATTTAATATAATATTGTTTTAGAACATTTTTGAAATTGCCAAGTGGTAAATCAATTCTTAACTGGACTTCAAGCATTAATGATGAGCCGGGTTTTTTCAAAGAAGTTTTTGATGCACTTCAAACCATGAGTCTAGATGACAGCCACTGTAATCTAATTTTTGATTCTATGCCTATAAAAAAACAGATTTTATGGAATGAAAGACTGGGTAAGTTTGTTGGATACTGTGAATATGACAATGCATTTCAACTTGAGAGATCTAAAACACCAGCTACTGAGGCATTAGTATTTATGTCAACCAGTATAAATGGAAAGTGGAAATTACCAATTGGGTATGTTTTTCAAAATAAAATAACTGCTTCTATTCAAGCTGAACTAATTAAATCAGCCCTTACTCATGCTCAAAATACTGGGTTGACTGTCTGGAGTGTTACGTGTGATGGGGCCTATACAAATGTTTCTACTTTAAAACTTTTAGGATGCAAAATAGGCAATAACTATGATGATTTTGAAAGTTGATTTGAGCATCCAGTAACTAGATCTAAAGTATATTATATTCCGGACGCATGTCACATGTTAAAATTAACCCGGAATATTTTAGCTAATAATTATGTATTAGAATCTGACACTAGTTACATTAGGTGGGACCATATCAGAAATCTATTTAAGGTCCAAAAAGATTTATTTAACATTAAAATTAGCTAATTAATTGAGTATGGCATTTGTTAACTGGCATAATGATAAAATGCAAGTCCAGTATGCTGGAGCTACCCTGAGCTCATCTACAGCTGATTCCTTAGAATATCTAAAAAATTTTAACTTCCCTGGTTTTGAGAATGTTGAAGCCACTGTAGAATACTGTAGAGCAATAGACCGCGTATATTTGATTTTTTAAATTCTAAAAGTAAATTTTCAAAAGCTTTTAAGAGTCCGATTTATTATAATAGCATTGAAAAACTTGAAAAAATCATTATTCCACTAATTAAATATTTATACAGTTTGAAATAAGGATCTCCATTACATATATCAAATAAGAAAACATTCATTTTAGGTTTTGCAATAACAATTAAATCTTTCTTTTCAATGTCCAGATCACTTTTTGTACACCATAATTTCAAATACCTTTTAAGAGGCCGTTCTGGTAAAAGTGAAACGTATACAACGCTCAAGAGATGGCGTTGAATTTCATATCGCCGCGGCGGCGGTCATCCGTAACCACGCCCACTTTTACCAAAGAGGGGCTACGCGCAATAGTCTCAGGAGCGGCACATTATTATTTCTCGGACCGCCGTCTAGAACGTTTCGCGTCAATGCTATTTTGTATTTATATTACTGGGGTAATTTGAAATTTGAATTTGATAAGCGCGCGCTCGCTTGCGTGTTCATAAACTAATTTTACGATATTATTTATCGTATTATTGATTGAAGTTTCTGTTCCCTAAATATGTATGGAAATACTTAAACTAAACTATAAAAGCTATTTTACAACATATAGTTATTATTTAAAAAACTATCAGTAACAATTTAATAATACTAATAATTTATAAATTATTGCCATCGATTAATATAACGTTATGAATAAAATATAATTACAATTTAATTTATAGTTATAAATATAATAAATGTACATGTACATACAAATTAAACAAATCAATATATTAATCACTACATTCATTCATATAAATAAATACATACATTATTAATTTTGATGGTTTTAAACCATTTCATGCTACAAATTCGGATAATTACTGTTTTTTTTTTTATGACACTGAAAGTTTATTATTTCCAACGCATCAAACTCTTGATTTTTAATGTACAAGTACCTATAGCTGTGTTTATGAGACCGAAGTATTAAATTATATGGGTAGGTAATGCTAGAAAAAAGTCTTGCCAAAAAGTTTGATACATAAATGTGTCCACAAGTATAGTTAATATAACTATTGCAACGAAGAATATCCCCATCATTAGCCCCAACACGCCGTAAATCAACCCCATAATTTAAAAAATTTGTCTTCCACCATTTTTCCAAAAATGTTTTTGTCTATCAAATATTTAAATTGAATACCTTGGTATTCTCTGATACTAAACCTGAACATGAATCACTGTTAGGTATACTAATTTAATTTTGTCACACTTATTTTCTCATTAAATTTTTATTTTATTATGTTTACGAACGTATATGAATGTTTTTATTATTTTTATTTTTGTGTCTGTCATCACGTTTTAGAGTAGTAATAGTGCTTTGATTTTTGACTTCAGTCCCTCTTTGAAAAGGAAATTGAATCTAGTTGGTACTTTGTGGTCAAAAGTAAAATATGCTGTGTAGTAGTTTTCAAAAGCGTCAGGAAAAACCTTGAAAAAGTAACGGAAAACAGGAATTTTTTTCTTGAAATATCGATAAAACAAATTCGGCTTTCAAAAAATCTTTAAAATTTAATATAAGGTTTATTATAAGTTGTTCTTATGGTAGTAAAAAAAAAAAAAAATCAAAAATCGTTAGTCACATTTTTTGCTTATAAGCATTAAAAGTTCAAATGTTTACAAAATATATCAAAATTGCGAACATTTGCAAGGCATTTTGAAGTTGAAAATTCATAAAATTTTTGTAATAATTTATATCTAAGGTTAAAAAAACACAACAAAAGGTTATCCATAACTTTTTCTTCAAATAACTATAAAAAAAATTCCAGCATCAATATAGAAAAATTTTTATGAGCATATGAAATTAATTTGTTTACGAAATCAAGTAAAATATTGTACATCACAATTATTTAAATATAAGTTATCATATAATATATCCTATACTAATTATCCTATAGAGTATAGACTGACAAATCATCTCCGTACGTAAAATGAATATATTAAAAACAAAAACCGATATCAAAAAAAAAAAATCAGAGTTCTTGAATGAGGACAATTTTAGCAATTCGTATCCAAAACAATATTTTTATAAAACACAAATATTTTTTTTAATAATTAAATAAGGATTATATAATTTAATTCGTTTTTATTTTAATTCAATCCTCAAGGCACAATTCCAAGGTATAATCACAGAATAGATTAAAGAATTTTCTGTGGTATAATCAAACCTGTTGTAGAACCTTTTTCTTAGGTGCTGATCAGCCCTTATCTTTGTGTGCAATAACAAATGACAAATAGACGAAAAAAAGTTTATCTTTACTAGTGATAACCCTGATATTGTCTTGATATGCAAATAAAAAAAAAAAAGTGTGTAGTAGCAAAATTTACAAAAAAATAGTGACTGGTGCTAATAATTAACTATCGTGCGTTCATCATGGGAAACAATTAGGTAAACTTTAAATATTTTTAGGATTATTTAGTATTTAAGTCGATTAAATGCATAAACACAATTAAAGGGACTAAAATGAAGCTTAAACTTCAAATGCATTTATAAAAAATTGCGCTTATGTATTTTATATTTTTATACACATAAAAAATTAAGTTATTTAGGATCTTGTATTAAATGTTTAAAAATGTTGAACCATTTATGGAAGAAAAAAAATTAAATAGATGAATATTTGTCACGCCTATATAAGTAGTTCAAAAAGAGTTAAAGAATTTTGAAAATTGTATTTTATAATAAAAATAATAATATAAACATTTGGTGAAAATTTCAAGTATACATATATAGGTACCTACTGTTATTTTATTTATTTACGAGTATTATTTATTTTAAAAAATGAGTATTACAAAATATCAAAATTGTTTGTGAAGACATTTTTATAAATTTCTTATTATATAGTTTATATATTTTTGAGATTTTAATGAATTTTATCAAAATACTAACTTAAAACACTAGTAAAAAAATTCTGAAAATACATTTTTCGATATTTCGTAATTGAGAAATAAATAACTTATAAAGAGCATTGTTTTAAATTGTTTAAGCATTTTTACTTTGCGAATAAATTAAATTAAATAAATTCACTGTCCAGGGCCTCAAAAAAGCTGAAAACGGCCCTGTGTAGAGCTTAACTGCAAATACATATTAAAAAAAAAAAATTGTGTCTAAGTATTTTTTTATAATAAATTGTATGATTATTAATATTTTGTAAAAAGTAATTCAATTTTAATTTAATCAATTTATATTGATTGCACAGTTAAATATGCCAAATTAACTTGTTTATATTTTCTATGAAGTTTAATTTGTATATTGTATTTGGTTTTCGAAGAATTTATAGTTTGTACCTAACTAAATTTTCATATGTGATACCTATTATTACTCTAAAAAAAATTACCAAAAGCCAATAAAATAAGTCAATGTGAATTACAATATGACATTGTGTTTCTTTTTATAAGTCCAGTGACTTCAGATTGGTATGGAGTTTTTGGGAGGAGATAGGTAATATCTAAATACACATTTTTTGGTAATTTTCAAAATTTTAGATCCTCAACATATTTTGGAAAATATAAAAACAAAAAAAGCGAAAATTAAAAAATAAAAAATAAATAAAACCGTTTCTAATATTTAAAAAAATATATATATTATAACAATAATTAGTAATTACTACTATATATTATCATATTATGGTATACATATAATATTCTGATAAATTATAACTACATAGCTTTATTATTTTAATATTTTATACGATTTGACGATTTATTTTGTACTCGAGTGCTTCTCATTCTCGTATCAAATGTACTTATAGTATATTATATTGGTTGTAAATATAATTATTTAATTAATAATTAAAAAAAAAATGTATATTGGTGTCAACTAGTTTTGTCATATTTTGAATTGGCTTAAATTTGTTTATTTGTTATTATTAAATTTAATACATAAATAATCTGTAATAGACGTACCTACTAATTAAAAATAATTACAGTATTTGACTGATTTATGTAAATAATTAATATAATTAGGGATTTAAATCGCTTATTATTTAGACTATTATAAGTTATCGAGTTATATCGTAAGTACATTAATTACATTTGTCACTTTATTCAACAGGCTATTATTTATTCATATGTAACCGTGCAGATTGTAGGTACCTAAGGTGTTTTTTTGTTATATCGATTTAAATTTCATATTTTTTTTTTTCATATGTGGTTCAGCGTAAATAAAATTAACTAAATCATCAAATTCTCTTCAAGATTAAAAAAATAATTATTCAAATCGTACTTTTATTAAACAAATTATAATAATTTTATGATAACGTGAGATCTTTAATACGGCGTGCAGAATAATAAATAATAATACACGAAATATAAAATTCGATATCGGTTAAAATATTATTCGGTCACCAACATAATTGTTATCGTATTGACAATATTTATTTATAAACTGCGATATGAAAACCAGTTTAAACCTATGGTGCGGTACGGCTGCAGTCGCGCGCGGGGTGGTGGCATGAACACTGTTCTCGAACGCTGCCGCTATACTTAGCAGAGCAGCACATGACGACTGTAAATTTATGATTTTTTAACCAAAAACATGTTTTCGTACTTCCCATTTTCCTCAGCTCTCAATAGTCGTAGAAACATGATTTATACACCAAAATAAACTTGAGAAGTTCCTCTAGATGATCTCGTTCCAGATTTTTGATATCTTTTTTTTTCTATTTTATATGATTTTTTAAAAATTTTGAAAATTTTGAAAATTTCAAATGCAAATATCTCCGGTTTGAAAAAAAAATTCAAAAATCTGGAACGAGATCATCTAGAGGAACTTCTCAAGTTTATTTTGGTGTATAAATCATGTTTCTACGACTATTGAGAGCTGAGGAAAATGGGAAGTACGAAAGCATGTTTTTACGGTCGATTTTTCGCTACCAGAACGGCCTCTTAACGTATAAAATTTCACAAGATGATCTCGAATTGCTTTTTGGCCGTATTAGGCAACGTTTAGGATCAAACAATAATCCTAATACAGCTCAATTTAAAACAGCCATAAAACAGATCTTGATAAAAAAAATGCAATTAAATGTAGATCAAAACATAACTGCAACACATTTGATGACGATCCAATAGGTTCTCTATTTGATTTTAAATGGAGGACAAAAAAAAATAATATTGACTATGAAGATAAACTTAGAAACAATTGACATTGAGGCATTAAAAAAATTAAAACTTTTTAATTCTTACATTCCTGAATCAAATAATTACTCGAGTATTTTACAAGATGCTAAGAACAACATTTTATATTATATTGTGGGTTACCTAATTAGAAAATTTAATTTAGATTGTTCTTCGTGTGAAAACGCTATATTAGATAAATTTAATGATATTTAATAATGACTACTTATTGTAAATCTTTATCATTTACTAAGTTTGTAAATTTCAAAAATAGAGGTGGTCTTGTATTTGGTTCTAAATCTGTGTTTTTAACTATACTAGAAGCAGAAAAAATGTTTTCATTTTTAACAGATAATTTTTGTTTTATATATCTATGGCACGGACTAAGATACATATATATCTTAGTCCGTGATGTATATCTACTTAGGTTAGATTAGTCCGTGCTTTTTAGTTTACGTTATCTCCTTCTTGGATTGTTGTCTTTTTTCGAGTTTTATTACTTCTCTTTAGAAATCAATATTCAATAATCATTACTTTTGCAGTTTGCACGGTGTGTCGGCGTATTCACTTTTCTTTTCTTGTTCGTTTGTGATTTTTCGTATTAATAATGGTAAGTAATCGAAATAAATTATAAATAAATAGGTATATTTGTTTCAATTCGTTTTAAGTTTTCTCTTTTATACTTTCGCGGATTCAACCAGATAAAATTGCCAACCACTCGGTTTACCTAAAAGGCATCTTTTTGTAATCGATGATCAATTATTATGTACGTTAATCATGTCGTTCTAACTTTCAGGATTTCGTTAAAGTTGTTAAGAACAAACAATACTGTAAACGTTATCGAGACAAATTTAACAGGCGTCGTGAAGGTAAAACTGACTATATAATGCACGCAAACGTTTGATCATCCAAAACAAGAACAAAAAGCGATTCCCTGGCTACTATCTCATTAAGCGCGTTATGGGTTTGTGCGTCGCTAAACACATACAGAAATTAATAAAAGAAAAGCTCCACAATTGGCATTTATCTCGTTTCGTTAAATTGGCGTAAGTTATTTTATTATTTAATATTAATTCAAATTCATCAAAGATAAAATAAGATAGGTTCATAAAAAAAACAATATTTATTGTTGTATTGGTGGTTATAGAATCAGAAGATTATTTTTATGACACAGAAAGTTTGTGGTATAGTCTTGAAACCTAACAAGGTTTTTATTACAAATGATAGTAATATCCAGCATATGCTTTTATATCAACCTTTAAATCCTTAATATTTTGAATCCCCACAACCTACATTTGCTATTTTATTAGGTTTCACACTTAAGTAATGGTGTTTTAGAAATATTGTGACTACTGGTAAGCCATTAAGTATTATAAATTGTTATATTCACATTTAGATTAATACATTAATGTATTCACATATATGTGCAGACTTTAATATGAATATTTTTTACACTTACCTATAATAATTTGAATCCTTAGACTGCTAGATTTAATTTGTTTTTTATTGAATATTAAAATTTAAGATAAAAATTTTTATGAGTTAACCTGTGTTAAATTATGTTCATTTTTAACAAGCTTAAGATATCACTGGAATATTGAATAGCCATGACTATGCAACTTGTCAAAACATTAATAATTGGTTCCTTATGATGTATATATACTACTAAATCTCTCATCATAATATTATGTTTTAAAATATCCCATTTTAAATTTAACCTTAAGAAATGTCTACCTATTTTTTACCACTAGTAGATTTTTAATCAATGTTTAGAAATTGCCACAAAAAATAATGGGTATTCAATAATTATAGTAATATATTTTAATAAATAGCATTTGGTCAAAAAAAAAGAGTTATCTAATCAAAATATTAAAGTATCTAACATAACCACATATATGTTAAACTGTTAAAGTATATGTATTAACAATAATTATTTATAGCTTTAGAGATATGTCAAGAATCATTAAATATTATATTATATTATTTGTATTAATTTCAAACATTAGTTTTTTACCCTTCAGTAAAATATTTTATATTTTTGACAATTAAAGTTAATTTATTATATCAAAAATAGACTAATACTATTGATCCACTGGATATAAAGTACATTTTGGATATAAATATAAAAAAAAAACTGTGTATGTAAATATTAGATTTAACAATAAGCATTTTTGTTTAATTAAAACTATTTTTACTACATAAGGTATACAATTCTACTAATTTTAACAAAAAAAGCCTATTTTCGAAGAAAGATGCTTCAAATTCAAAAGAACCTCAAGATATTAGCTAATGCTGAATGCGAACAATGTGTTTTGTAATCCAAAGTTGCATATCTTAAAGAGTTACAAGGCGAAGAGATGGAATCCTAAACTGTTTTGCTGAGTGTATTATTTTATTTTATTTTAATATTTAAAACTCATTAAAAGCTTTTTATCTAATAATCCAAATTGTCCTCAATTTATTAGATCCTCTTAGTATTGTTAACTCTATTTAGTCTAAAATTGTATATCAAACAAGGTATGGCATTACTAATTAAATTAAATAATACTAAATTGTGCAGAGGGGTATGGCTTTACTACAAATATGGGCGAGTATTGCTCATAGAAAAAAAACTGGTTTCAGCACAAATGTATTCTTATTTTGAATAGAGTATAAGCCAGAATCATACAAACAATTTATTAATTAATACATTATTTATACACTATTGTCATAGTACTCATAGTTGCTAGGAAATAAAGAGATCGCATTGATAGACAGGAATGTTATTTTTATTTTGTTTACTTTTTAAGTAAATCTATTAAAATATTTGGAATGTATTTTTAATACCTCTTTGTATGGGGTGCCAAGGACGGGAAAGGTAGGGCCAGGGTCCTACAAGAAAATGTCTGGCCTAACCTTAGACATTATAATATACTCATTTTTAATTTTTGTGGCCCTACTTTTATAATTGTTGTACACTAAAATATAAAGAATGCAATATGAAGAATTTATATTCATTTTTATGAATTATTAACAAAGTTTAAATTGGTCCCTAAGGTAAATAAAGTCCATCAATTTTGAAAGTTTTTCAACAATGTCCAACAAGTTTGTTGAATGGACCGATGTCTGATAATATTGTGCTGACAAGTTCCCAGGACCCAGGGGTAAATACAGATTAAATAATAAAGATTATTATTATATGTAACAATAATATAGTAAGAATATAATATAGTATAAAGTATTTTAGTCATTATCATTTTAAATATAAATTAAATTAATGGTTTATTATTTTTTTGATTTGGTACAAGGGTTTATTTAAAATAGAAAAACCATTAATCCCCTTACACATTTTAACTACAATATTATTTGTTACTTTAAAATCCTGCTTATGTCTAAATATCATTTTTGTCAAACCCAGTCTTAAACTGTTTTAAAATGACATATTGAAAATACATAATAGATAAGTATCAAATGTATAATATATAATAACAGTATTCACATATTATCGCTTATAATATTCTCTTAGTCTTCTTATTCATAAGTCTACTCTTTTTAGATAAGTTATTCAAAAGATAATATATAATAATATATTAATATACATATTATACACATTATATATTTATGATTTTTTTTTTATCTAAATAGTATAATTATGCCCCTTAAATGTTTTTACCAGTGTAACTCTAGTTTACCTAAACAAAATACATTTTTAGAACAACAGGAAATCAAACAGCATTTGATACTGTATCTTTCAGACTCCTTAAGTACATTATTTCCTATATTTCTCAATACCTATTAATTATTATACAACAGACATAACAATATTTTCTAAGGTTTATAATTTATTGATAGATTCATATTTATAATTTATATAAATTTGTGTAACATGGTCATAAAAATTTTAAAATTAAGAAGACCAGTGCGGATCTGTCTACCAATAAAAAAATATGTTGATAAAACATGATCAAAATATATTACATGAAACTAAAGATCATAGTATAGAACTTAAGATCTAAAAATTGGATAAAAATATTAAAATAAAATATGTAGGTATGTAGTTTAATAATTAAAATTAATATAGACAACAACTTCTAGCTGTTATTGTATATATTTCTAAACAAATAAAATATATGAATTAAAATTACAAATATTATTTTTAAGTAGAACACTATTTAAAATTATTACATTAATGACGAATCGTGTGCAAAATCACAAGGTTAATATTTAATGAATCAATACTGAGCCAACAAAAAACAGCCACTGAAATAAGATTTAGTGATCTGTTATGTGATCCATCACATTTTATTGAACCATTAAATTAATCAATCTTTCATGCAACCCAACATAATACTTATTGATGCATAAATGTATTACAGATAGGTGGTCTAAATAGTATACCTAATACTAAATCACACCGCACAAACTACAAACTATAGAAATGTAGAGCCCTGTCAAGAGCTATCAGTGAAAGTTATGTTATAAGTTATAACTTAATGTGTAAAGTAATGCTGCTGTAATTTTTTCGGACCATTATCGTAATAGACAATTAATAGTGAATACTGAGTACTGACTAGTATAAGGTAATAAGAATTGACCACTCTTCTATTATAATATAATATAATAATAATATCTACCTCAGTTCTACAGTATCGATCCTTGGTGATAACCAAGGCTAGGATTTGTATGCAATTAAAAATTGTAAAATATGCATTTAAATTTTTATAAGATAAACACAAAAATATAATTACAAACAAAATATTTATTTATTGAAATAAATATGAATTACAAAATATACTATAAAACATGCATTTTTAGCATTCTTATAATCGAAATATGCAATAATATTAATTTTATTCAATACTCGTTTACTCGTATAAGCAAATAATATGGATTTTATCAAAAATATGCAAAATAAAAACACCAGCATTTATCTCATCATGAGGTGATTCGTGGACATTACTGACAAAATCAATAATCAGAAGTCGCAAATAAAACATACTGTTTCATATTATAAATCCTAGCCCTGGTGATAACTGATAAGTGATAACGTGGGTTACTAAATAAAACGACGTTATCAGTTAAATTGCGCGGTCGGTTTTCGTTTCAGACGTTTCAGGTGTATTCTGTGTACCATGACAATTTAATTTGTCATGTTCTGTAGTGCACTAGTGCTTAATGTTCATCTCCTCGAGACGCTTTCTGCAGAATATGTTCCACCACCACAATTTGACACAGTCGCGACTAGTGGAAGCCTGTAACTTTCAACCAAGTTGGATTGTAGACAGTGAACATTATCCGATATGCAGATATTCTCCACTGCTAAAACTTTGAAGTTAACCTCCCTCCAGACTAGACTGTTGTTAATTGAACAGATTAAATTAAGCATTTTAGAGGACGCTACATCCGCATGTGTTGTTTACGTTTTGCAGAGACGTGTAACATAGTAAAAACCGTTTCATGCGGACACGGACCACTGGGGTTGTAGTCCAAGTCGAACAATCCAATTTTCATGCTATATAATAGACAACATTAACTCTGCGATATAGTTTTTAATTTTCTTTTATCACTAAAAGAAAAAAGATCTTATCGTTTCAAAACCCTTGTATATTTTGTGGATTTCAAATTTGAATAACTTATTTTGTAGTACTGACATCAAAAAATATAAACGATATCGCACAGTCTGAAATCTCCTCTTTCTAGTGTAAAAATTTGGTTGATTGACTTGCACTACAGTCGAGTGTTCTTCACTCATATAAAACGGTTTTTACTATATTGTACGTCTGTAAGACAGAGACAACGCAATATGCAGATGAAGTTTTCTCTTAATTTTAGATTAAACTAATACCTTTCCATTCCCATTATTCACCATCACAATACTGTAGAATGGTTAGTACATGCAAATATCACAGACTGCCTGTGCGTGTGATGTGTGTACATCATCCTTATTATTTTACTTTGATATTTTGTGAACACTTGGTTAGGTTTAACATACGTTTATAGATGTAATTGAGTTTATTGTACAATGCACTAAAATGTTTAATATTTATCAGAAGACACAGTATGTGAAAAATATATAATATTATCACAATTATTAAATTATTATTGTTAACAAACTACAAAATTAAAATACCTCATATAATGTACATATAAATATTTATTAAAATCATAATATTATGAAACAATATTTTTTACAAAAAATCACAGCTAAATAAATTAAAGTAATACTATTAAAAATTAAATTATTATGGAATGGCAGTTATTTATCTAGATATTTGTCATCAGATGTCCATAAAACTTATTATAAAATATAAGAGTACATAAATTTAAAAAAAAAAAAAAAAGATAATGAAATAACAATAATTATAAAATTTTGGACGGATTTTGTGCAAGGTCACGGTAGTAAAAATAAATAAATATTAATTGACATTTACACATCGAATAATTTTGTCGATTAAAACCAAACTTATCTTGTTTATATACCAGACAGTATGCAAATAGCATAATGCAATATATCCATCCAACATGGTATGATCAATGATCATTCATCAAGTATTAATTCTCGTAACACTTTGCACCACAACTGCGGATCAAATACATAGAATGTGCCATATCTAATGTTACTATCTGTTATTAATGTGCTAGTTCCAGGCGCAGGAATGATCCATACTTTAGATCCTGTATGGTAACGCCAACCTCGTTTACGCCTACAGCAACAAATAACAATTGAATTATAATATATGTATTATAAAAAAATAAAAATGTTTCATTACTAACAATTCATTAGCAGCACACATCTGTTTTTCATCTCCATAAAAAGTATAAAAAAGATAGAACAATAAATCTTCCTGATACTTAGACAACTTGATTGGAGCCAAATTATTCCTAAAATTTAAATAATATGAATAATTAATTCACTAAAATACATATTCACATTTTAACATTTTATTTTCTTACATGATTTTGTCATGAATCCTGTATTCTGGTGGTAAATCAAAATCACCATTATGTGGTCCTAATGGAGAATTTTGGAATGGACCAGCAAATGTCGGGTAAATGTTTTCAGGGGAATTCATGTTCATACCAAGTGTTGTCAAATCTTCTCCATAAACTAATGTCACCAAACCAGGATTATCCTCTCTAGCTTTTAAAGAAACCAGAAAACCAATAACTCCAAATTGATCACTTAGCATACTGCTAGGTATGTTGGTAACCTTATCTAAATAATAAAAAATGTATTTATTAATTAATAAAAAAAATATACAAAAATTATACGCAAGAGACCATCGTCAATTTTAATTCCTGGTGTAGGTGGTACAGCAGTGCCATTCATATGGAAGTCTGTATTTAATTGACTTCTGCTAAACTTTCTTGTTTTAAAATGAATGTATTGCTCCATATTATCATCATTCAACACCCCAGAATCAATATTTGTTGTACTCTGTTCATTTAAATCTCCCATAGAAGACTGAGTACTACCGATATTTTGCAATTGAGACCCAGGTAATGCTGGGAAATCCTTTTTTCTCATTTTAAAGCCATTTTCATTTGATTTAAATGTTTTCATTGGTTTGGCTAATAAATATAAAATAATTATTACAAATAAATGCATAAAAATAAAATGACTTACAACTAATATGATCATATTTTTTAAATAGAGAATGTTTACCATAAGAACTGCCTGCAGGCACACTGGACACGGTGTTAGAATTTTGGCCACTAATATTATTCCTTGGTCTATTGTCGGACACAGTGTTAGAATTTTGGCCACTAATATTATTCCTTGGTCTATTGTCGGATACATTGTCGATGAAAGGAAAGTAAGATTTATTCAAATTGGAATGTATTCTATTATTACAGTTCAATTCTGGCAGAAAATTGGATTGTGGGGGCAAATTATGGCCAGACGTGAAGAAACTATTCTCTGAATTTTGACTACCAATGTAGTTATTCAATATGTCATTCATCGTTAATGACAAATTTCTATAAAGTACAAAGCATTAATTTTTCAACCAAACAATTTTTTTTTTTCAACAAACCTTTGAGGCAGTTGTGTCACAGGATTTGGCATCATATTATGATTTTGTATATTATTCATATCCACTGCATGTTTACCTAAATTATTGACATTTCTCCAGGAATTATTTAAATGTGATGGATGCATGTTCTTTAATGATTGAGTAATTAATAAAACAAATATTATTCATTATCAATGAATATTAAATATATAAAGGATTGTACAATACATTAATAATATTTAATATAGTATTAACTAGATAACTAGAATGATCAAAAAATAAGTATATATACTATATAATAGTTGTTTTATTTATTAAAATGTCCCATAAATAAAATTATTATTAAAATAATTATTTAAAAAAATCAAATATATTCATCAAGAGGATTATCTCAATAGATAACTTATAAAAATTTAACTTTTATCATTTTAGGACATGACATTACTATCATAATATTTGATATCATTCTAATTGTGTATTGAAATTTTATAAATTGTAATGCTTAAATTAATATTTACTAATGACTTATAGCATAATCAAAACAATAATTGTTCAATAGATAAGTAGATTGGGTTTAAAACGTATATTAAATAATCAGGATGGTGCCTAACAAGAAAGCATAGTCATAATTTTAGAGGCGAAACGAATTGGTCAAACATATTATGTTCTTTGAATTTAAGGATTTGTCGTTTAGCAACGACCGTGTAATAATATATAGGTAACATGGCGCCTGGTACGGATTTTCAAAAATGTAAAGACCCGTTCGTTATTGATCAACAAGTAAGCATACAATATACATAGGAAATCAGTCGCAAGGCGTTTTCATTTTCACTCAGAGCGGGAGCGGCGTGAAAACAAACATAGGTATCAATAATAATAATAATTTCATCATCGTTTTACCTAGTATGTGTGTGTGTGTGTCTGTATGTATTATGATGCGACGGCGGTGATGGTGGTCGTACTCGTACAAGCTGGTCCCGACAACGTTATACCTGCGCACAGTCGAGTGTTCGACGAAAAAGTGTTCGGGCGCGGGTCTCGGTGTGACGCAGCAACAGGCGAAGGGGTCGTCGGTGAGGTGGTGGGAGAGGTAAGCGAGTCGGGTTCGGGCAATCGGGCTGGATGACACAGCAGGTGGGTGAGCCACCGTTGCCACGATCTCGCGATACGCCGCAGCGGTGGCATCGCCGTCGCTTTTTTGTCAGACCAGCCCCTTCCACAAACAACTGATCAGACGGTCGGGTCCGGCAACGTCGCGCTATCGCATACTCTCCGGTCGTATGTAAATATCGAATATTGATGATCTGAAAAATAGGTTTTAACGTTTGAACGGCGAGCGCGTGCGCGACCGAATACGTACGTCAGCGCCCTGCTCCCGCGCCCGCCCATCATCTCCAACGGCGCCAACCATTTGGTCGTTGAAAGGGAGAATGATTATGTCGGGTGAATTCACAATTTTCTATCGGTCGCACAGCAACCGGCCGATTCAGCCGCTGTTCAAACCTTCCATTAGTGCGCCAAACGATTATTTTAAACCCCGCAACGCGATGCCGTATATTATGTTCGCACACAATTATTACAACCTCTATATGATGGGGAGGCACACACGGGTGTATGTGTGTCGTATGCAGGATGTTTGTTCAGAATTTCTATACAAATATAACTAACGTGATGATTGACGTACCCCCGGGCCCAATAATATTACTCATACGTCGACGACGACGGAGCCACCGCTACCAATTTACGATACGGCAACTGATGGTGATCACTGATCAGTGATCACTATAATTAATTTACAATATTTATTATTTATATGATGGATTACCGTAGTAGTTAATGCACCTACATATTATTTAGTTTAGTGAATAATAGTTATTATTAATTAATAATAGTAGTAAGTATTTTAAATGGAGGGGGTAAACGTGTTTTTTTGGTTGAATCATGAGCGTAGGGGGGGACATTCATTTATGGAGTTACGCCCACCAAATTAAAAAAAAATCATCAATATATAAGTGGACATCGGGAGAGGGGACTTAGTGGACTTAGCCCCCTAGCAATTTTAGCCCTTTTCCAAATGAAAACTATTAGAAATGATATTATTACCACTATTTGTTTTAATAATTATCTTTTTTTTATACTATTATTTAAAAATTGTAAAATATTCAACCAACAGATGCAGATTAAAATATGAGAAATTTTATACACTCCACTATTATAATATGAAATTAATGACATGGTAAGATTTAAAAGAAAAAGAACGGGACCAAATCGCCTAAAATATTATATTTTCAAGGTACCTAACACATCAACTAGTGATCAGTTAAAATATCAGTATAATACTTATAGTAATTATATAAACCAGTCTACTGCAGAAGATATTCAGGTCAAATGTTTTTTATACAATTTTACTCAGTGGCGTAGCCAGGATTTTAAAATGGAGGGGGTGCAAACCCCAAATACTGAAAAAAAATAAATAGGTAATCATCAATTAACAATAACAATTCATTTTTATATTAAGTTAATACAGACGATGGGGAGGTATAGCCCACTTTCCCCCCTCCCATAGCTACACCACTGATCTTAATATAATTTTTGATAGGGAATGTGGGGGCGTACCTGTTGACGCTTATGTAACACCCTTCAGTATATATACTACATAGCATATACCATATAAACATACCCTCTTTAACTACATCATTAAATTATAGTACTGATATTGGAACTTGTTTTGTACTTTTGCACTCCGAAAACACTTTAAAATAATCGAACACTAGACCCACCACAGTGGTGGTTCACTAAGGCCTAAGGGCCAATAAACTAGCAGTATTACATCCCGACAATATTCATAGGAAAAAAGTTCACACCTTTCCACTAAAAATCAAAGTGTGTCCATTGAATAACAAATTTGTGTCCCAAGTCTTATAACGTGTTTTTTATTTTGATTGCAGAAATAAGTAATAACAAACATTTAGAAACTTTAACACAATTTTTAACTTATACTTGTATTTATTTTAAGTATTTTTAGTACCATTATCTTATAAATTATAAATACTAATACGAGCTATATGTTTAATATTCAGTAAAAATAATCAGATTTGTTCATGACGAAAATATAAAAATATTCAAACTAAGAAAAACACAAATAGATAAGATATACAAATAATTGTGTATTCATTTGATTTGTCATGTATAATTGATCAGAAATCCGAATGCTTTAAATTATTTTTATAATAATATAGATCGTTCTAGATAATTATCAAATTATAATCAATTAAATAAGTTAATTAATAGTTGATAAAATATTATAATAGAGTTCGGTAAATCATGGACAAGCGTATTCAACAAATATTACAGTTGCCAACTAGCAACTTGCGAGATAAATTTTGATTAAGAGGACGTTATACCCTCACGGCTCACATATATGTTGTCTTTGTCTTACTAACATACAACATACAACATAGCAAATTTGCGTTTAGCAGAATCAATTGTGCGAAGACCTGAATTAAGGCGTAAGTAATGTAGGTTGCAGCCTACCCAACCACAGATTAAGTGGCAACATATGGCATATACTGTCCTGATATTATTTTTATTAAAATATCTGAAATCTGAAATAATAAATTAAAGCCGGTATCGGGCAATATTACACTTACAAACTTAATTGTAGATCAGTGTAAAATTTTTTATAATTTTTAATCCTATTTTTAGCTTTAACATAATATGTATCTCATATTTTCTAATAATTATGCAAATTAATTTTTAAAATTATTATCATCACTTAGCGTAATATTATAACTTTATACATATTTTATGTTATAAGCATTTTGTAATATTTGTATAGGTACTTAATAATTAATATATTCCTATATAGTGCATTATTGAATAGTACGTAATCTATATTAAATAGCCTACAAGCTACAATTTCCCTATATAAAACGTAATATATTATAAATTGTAGTAAAAATACTCTGGCTGTCATCACTCATCACCCATACTGGCCATTTGATAGTGAAAATTATAAACATCGTACGTATTGTTTATAAATAACCAAGTAAACAATTGTAATTATTTTATCATATTAATATTGATATTTTCGTCGCGATATTCACTACTTACAATTTACATTACCGTTATTACTTGTACAACATTTCATTATGCTTGCAATCAGCTTTTTATTGGAATTTCTATATCTGGGGTACGACTCGTTTGCGCACATTTGCCTTTTTTACGACACGTTTGCGCACAAAATCACAACTCGTTTGCGCACACATATTTTAGGTTTAAATAATAAAGGTACAACTCGTTTGCGCACACATATTTTTTTACGATTCGTTTGAGTACAACAGCACATTTTCCTTCTCACTTTAATATAGGCTTAGGACTATCTGTTTTGTACAGGCGTGTATTTCTGCTCTACGTTTCAAATTGCTTCTTGCTACTTCTCGATGAATTGTTCGGTTGTCGTACTCTTCATGAGTATGCGTGTTTGTCATTTTTAAAATTGTATATTTTATATTATTAACCAACCTAACTACAACACTCACGGAACATTTTTTATTTGTACACCTAAAATGTATATCACCTGATTTCAACGTTCGAAATTCTCTAAATTTATAATTATCTATATTTATGCACTTTTTACTTCGACGCGTTTCAAAAACATCAGAAACTTCGATATCCATAGTCAGTATAATAGTTATAGTACTGGTTTCTGGCGAACGACTGTTTAAAAGTATATTATATTTAATACACGTCGATTATTTTTAATGATGATCATGACTAATGATATCGATTATTGATATGCTGATAATTTGTATTGTTCAAGATATAATATTATTATTATCTATCGCGTTATTCCGAGACCAAGTTCGACGACCTTTGTACAGATTAAGCTCGGCAAGTTCAACAGTCGTCCCCTCCTCTCTTGCCTATACGACAACCGTGGACATATCCACCTACGCACCGTACGTACTGTTCTTCCGCGACCGTCGTACGAGACGTCGCCTTTGTCGCGTGTGCGTCGTTTTTCATTATCATAAAATATTATATTATATTATGTTACGCAGTAACATTTATGTTTTGCGCAAACGAGTCGTCCGTTTCAGATTAACGACGGTATTCGTTGTGCGCAAACGAGTCATCTATATTTAGGTAAAAAATTTGGATTGTGCGCAAACGAGTTGCACCGCTATATCTGCGGTCCTACGTTATTGATGGGAAAACTCGTTATTTATCTCATGTAAGTGTACCCTCTCCCAGTTGCGTCCCCAAAGGGGCTATAATATGAAAATTATCTTACAAATTTTAATTATTTAAAATAGTAAATACGTTAACGGCAAATCAACGTTAATATGTATCAGTATTTGTGCTTTCTTGTTGTTTTTGATTTTCAATAACTCAAGTTAAAAGTATTTAGCCCCCCTCCCTGTAAAAAAATCCAAAATAATTTATTTTAGAATATTAGCCATATTGTGTGTGTGTGTGTGTGTGTGTGAGGAGGCGGGCATAAATTTAATATTTTATAAAAAATGTGATGCCTTATAAAAAAATAACTTTCAAATCTTTATTTGTATTTTTTGTGATCATTGTAACCATCTGGTGTCTTAGACAATTTCTAGTTATGGCTATGCTATAACGCTATAGTGGTAAATTGGCCCACAGTGAAAATAATTTCCGGATTTTATATTTTTATAATTTTAATAGTAGTCATTACGTATAACATGAGCTGCTCCTGCAGGCTGGTGGCCTCCGGGTCCGAGATTGGTTTGGGTTGCTTGGCTAGCCGCTAGCCGATATTCCTGGCTTGGTTACTAATTGGTTCTATTGAACACAAATTTACAATGCTGTATGTTTATAAGACGGCGACAACATGTGTGAGGGTAGTGTATTATTTACAAATACTTAAGTAAAAAATTTGAATAATTTTATCAACATGTTACGACGTCACGTTCATTTACATTGTTAGATATTATAAAACATAATGATCATATAATTTTAACGTAACAATAACAATACCCCCTCAATAAGTCGATAGTCAAGCACTTGAGCTGTACCTAAGTCTGATAATTAATTTAATGTTTTATACTTTAATTATTTTTATAAAATGTGAAAATTAAATATTCTAAAAATGTAACGTTGGTAAAATATGTCCTATTTCCTATCGTATTGTGGTCTATTACGTATATTTATACTTAATATTAGATTCTGCACGGAGTGAAGCATATTGTATTGATTTTATAATGATGTATGTTTTTTTTTTGTGTGTCTGCCATCACGTTTTGGAGTAGAATTAATGCTTTGATTTTTGACTTCAGCCCTTCCTTGAAAGGGAAAATTCAGCTTTGGTACTTTAGGGGTAAAAGTAAAAGTAGTTTTCAAAAGCGTCAGGAAAAACCCTAAAAATTATCGAAAAACGAGAATTTTTACGCATAATCAGATTTTAACAAAATCGATTTTTTAGGTTAGGTTATGGTTATAGGTTTATGTTGTTCAATATATATCAGTATACAGTAAGTTTTATATAATTGTTTTTGGCACCGTTTTATACAATATACATTATAATATAACTGACCCATAATGTTACATAATGTACCTATGTTACTACTATAATAGTACCTACTATAATTTTAATTTGCAAATGTTATGCACGTCTTTTGCTATTGACGATGATCGGATAATGTAGTTTCAAGTTGTTAAAAAATCAACGTTTTTAATAAAAAATTATCGAATTTAGGGCGAGTAGTTTATGAGTTATACGTACGTATTTAAAGTTTAGACAAGCGGAGTAGTGGACAAACATTTTGCGGGGTAACCCCATACCACTTCACTCCGCACATCTAAACTTTTTTGTCAAAATAACACTTGCCATTTAAAAGTGCATATACCTGAGAATAGCTCTATAATAGAAATGAACGTCAATTTCCATATTAACAGTTTCATACTCTAATATGTAGATTCCGCGGAACACCAGTTGGGTAATACTGATCTAAACAGCTATTCCGTAGAAGTATATGTGGACCGCTACATGTGGATAATTTCAATAATTACTATCAAGAAAAAAATTAAAATAACATAAAACATAATTTCGTATCGTGCGGATGGTTCCATAATTCGTTCTTATAAGTTATAAGATGTTCGTTACCGGCTATTTACTCGCATTTGGCCGGGTAATTATAAATAATTAATAGTTATAAATTATAACTCATAACGATAACATGTGTATTGAAACGCCAAAAGACGTCCAAACAAAATAACAATAGCCAATAATACAAAATAATAGAACCGATAAAGACGTCTCTTTAACCATCGAACAATGTTTAAACCGAGCCCAACATAAATAATAATAACATCAATAAATGATAAATTCCATATCGATGAGCAAGAGTAGCAAGACCCACGGTTCAGGATATAAAAATAATATCGGTGACTATGGACGATGATGGCAATAACTCACGATGATGATTGGCAACAACAGCTTTAGCCGCTAGAGGCAGCGGCGGCGACTAATAATTACGCGACTGTGTCGGAACGGCGAACCGGATTACGTGGCCGACGACGACAGCAATGCCGCACAATATACATATATAATCTATCGATGTCGATATCGACTATAACGAGATTGTCGAATATACTGTAAACAGTTATTGTAAAAAATATAATATTATCATTTAATGTGGATGCATGGCCCCCGTTATCGCTGAGTGATTCACGACAATCGTGCATTTAAAGAGTTTTTTGAATTAGTATAAATTTTATGTTTGTTTTACGCCTGAATAAAAGTGTTTCCTACTAATAAACCCGAGTCTATAAGTTATTATTTCAGTCATTTATACGTTCTTACCTTTGATAGGAACAGGCCCATTGGCGGAAATCCGGGGGGCTTGAGGGGGCTTAGCCCCCCTCCCCCCAAAAAGCCCACCGAGCCCCCTAAAACATTCTTGCAAACATAAAAATTTTGTAGTTTCATTTTCATATATTATATTCTTAAAAAACAAGAAATATAACACATAATAAATTTTATATTATAAATTTGTTTGTATAATATTTTACATAATATTTTATACGAAAATTAAAATTATAAGTTGGAACGCTGTCCTATAGTGATTTGTTTTATCGTCTGTCAAATTAAACAAAATATAGAAAATTATATTAATTTTGAAATACAATATATAATAATTTTTTTACAGTTAAAAAAATAGTTTTTTGCTGGATTTACATTTAGCGTGGTAGATTACCGAAACTGAAGAACGGATGTTGTTATTTGGGGTCTTGTTAAATTCACATTGTCTAGAAGAAGTGCTGTGAAGATTTTCAGAACTTTATCTTCAATCGTTGACTTACTACAATTGCTATAAAGCTTAAAAACATAAAAAAACGCACAACAAAATGTGTTTTAATTTTGTTTTGAAACACTGTAGTGAATTAATTATAAAAATTATAATAATATTAATATATTATATTTTTAAATTTTAAATTTTAAATATAAAAAAAAATAATTGGACAGTAATTTTATATTTTCGTTCAGTTTTTCAGTAAAATTTTTTCCAATGGTAAATTCCAAATTTTTTTAGAATTATTTATGAGGGGGTTTGGGGGGCGCAGCCTCCTTGGTTTTTGAGAAAAATCGTAGTCCCCCAACTTTTTCAATGGATTTCCGCCTATGGGAACAGCGCTGGGATATACGTACTATGTGCCAATGAAGTTTTAATGAAACTGAATAGTGCCAAAGTATTTAGGTGTATGTAATCTTTGAGTTATTCCAGCCGATTAGGGACGAACGTAAAAATTGACAAGCGCTAAGCGCATACCATTGTACAACTCACGAGTTAACAGTGCTATTCTAAATTATTTTAAAGAGTGTCATTAGCTAGACAGCTAGAGTGTACGAAGGTAAAGCGCATAGTAGATTTAATTGTGTGTCGCTTATAATAGGGTGATACCACAAAGGTGGGGCCTAACGGGGTTACTTATCCACAGTCGGAGATGTTTTTGATGTGTGTTCCCTGGTACCTCAATAACCTTGTCATCTTTTTCATTAACCTAACCCGGAGCGAGTTATTTTTTTTTACGTTTAACTTGGTTAAAGTAAAAAAAATATTTTTGTGTGGTGTTTAGGGTGCAAGAGTAGCCCAGATCGCAATTTTGTAGTGTATACCGATTAAGTAACATAAACACCTTCGATTTTTTTGTCTTACTGACAAGACAGTACCTACTTATTGTACCGCGTCAGCGCGAGTACAGTTATGCTTACCGTACCATCTACACTCTACACGTATACAGCAAGGTGAGAAACCTTTTGTAATAAATAATAATATACTATATTTGTATTAATATTGTAATTGTAGGTTAGAATTTAGTTTTTATATATAGGTATTTTAGCAATCAAATAAATTGTTTAGTTTAATTTTCAATCATTTAAATTTTATTTTATTAACTTAACTAAATTTTAAAATTTAATTTTTTAATAATCAAATAGTGAACAGTGACGTAGTATTAAGCTTAAGTATATTATTCAAAAATTGTTTCAAAATCTTATTGTGATATGAATGACGAAGATTCTATAGTTTTAGGTTCAAAGATAACTAAATTAACAGATAATTATTTACATAAAAAACAGAACTTATTGAATCATGCAAATCCAAACAATTAATTAGTGTAGGAACCGTTGACAATTTAAGGGCTAGATTATTTAGATATTATAAAGGGATCATAGAATTAAACGACATCGAAGAAACCTTAACCGAACAATAAAAACATGAAATTAAAAAAGATTCAATTAAAAACAAAATTGATATTAAAGAATTACTTGCAGAAAGTAATTTGAGTGATTCAAGCCCCGAAATAAGTAATAGCGCTAGGAATAGATCAAATATAGGTAATTAATAACGAAATAACAAATATAACTAACGATTTAGAAAATAACGCAAATAAATTAATAACTTAGGCAGATACAATTTTAAATTTTTAAACACTAGATAGCAATAATTTACATCAAAATAATTTAGAGCAACTTATAACAATATTATCGTAATTTAATAAATATGGAACCTAACCATAAAAATCACATATACGAAGATATCGAGAGTCCAAATAAATCACATTCAAATTTAAATACTACCTTCTCTAATAACTCAAAATTTGTAATAAAAAACACCAGAAAAAGTATTAATATAGCAAATAAAAATTCGAACAATATTAGAATGGATCAAAATAAAATGCTGATTAAACCAGATAGTTTTTTCGGTCAAGGAGATATAAAAACTTGTATTATACAATACGAAAAAGTAGATCAAATAAACAATTGGGACGTATATGAAAAAATAAAATGTTTATCAATATATTTAAAAAATACAGCTAACAAATCTTTAGAAAATTTAGAAAATAAAGAGGGAAACTGGTCATGGGAAAATTTAAAAAGCGAGTTTATAAACGAATTGCAACCTATAGGATATTCAATTATTTTAAAAGATAATTAGAAAATAGGAAACAAAATGATTTAGTGTCAATTTTGAGCTTTGTTACATAAATAGAATATTTGTGCAGCCAAGTAGGGTAATCGGTCAAAAAGTCCGTTTTAAAAAAAGTTGGACAAAAAGTCCGGATTCAGTTTTTATAGTCGGACAAAAAGTCCGAAAATACAAAATATTTTATATAATTAAAATTTAAAAATGTTTGTAGACATTATATATTATATACACATTATATTATTATATTTTTTTTCTATTTTCTTATTTTCGTTTATAATTATACAATTTATTACAACATATTAGAACAACAATATCAACATTTATTTTTAACTAAATACATTTTAACAAACAGTTAATTTTTTTTTATTTATAAACACGTCAATCTAAACTAAACTAAAAAAAAAATAGTATATCATAATCTAGTGGATTTCCGTTATATTTTTGTTAGTTGTACAAAAATATATTAATATATGTACATTTTTAAATTTTTAAAATAAATATTAATTAGGTATATAAAAATATAAAATATTTTGTATTTTGTACTTTTTGTCTGAAACTAAAAATGTGCTCGGACTTTTTGTCCGACTATAAAAATTGAATCCAGACTTTTTGTCCAACTTTTTTTAAAGCGGACTTTTCGTCCGTGATTTGCCAAGTAGATAGATATATGAAAGAGGAAGACATTTGTGTTAACATACTAAAAGGAATAATGTTTTATGTAAACTATTATTTATATACTTAACTAGTTGAGTATTACTAAAATTCTAAATGTTCAACTATACGTTATTACTTATTATATTCTGTATAATATTTTTTTTTTCGTAGTTTCAACAGTTATGTTTATGTTTAATATTATTTTTGATAAATAAAAGGAAACAATTCTTTGTATGATAATATATACACCTCGACATATTATGATTATCATATACTCGTATGTTTGCTTATTTTCCATTAATTTTACAATCATAACTATTTTTAAATAAAATCCATTTGAAAAACAATTCTATTTTTTGTATTTGTTACATATATGGAATCTTTATATACCTACTATAATCTTATATAGATACAGGTTATAATAAATAATAATAATAAGATCGATAATATTATGTCCCTAATTTCTTATTTGTGTCCAAAATAAACATTATAATATTTTAATATTCTTAACATATTACACATTACACAAGATGCTTACTAAAAATGTAAATAAACGACAACGTCGCTCAAAAATCGTTTCCAATCGTTTGAATATAAGGTACAAAATATTACCGATAATCGTTCTCAATCGTGTTAGGTAGTAAAAAAATACAACATTCTCAATCGTATAACACCGCTTAAAATAGTATCTATGTTATACTATAATAGTTATAGTTGAGCATTGAGCTTGCTATGTATTATAGGTGTGTTACCTATATGTGTTTAGATAAAGTTTATAAAGCGAACAACATAACAGTAACTGTATTGACCAAACATTTTTATTATTATTATGCATATCCTGAAATAATAGGAAAATAATGGAAACCAAGTCCAAAAGTTAATATTATCAACAATACGTCTGTCTTTTTTATAAAATACATACTTATGTTATCGATATCGGGTATATTTAATATAATTTATGTAGGTATATACAATGGTATATACAATGTGCAATATTATCGTATGTATAATGTTTTTACTATATTCTATTATTTGTCAATAAATATCGCATCTAATGCTGGATTTAGGAATGTATTATGTAGAGGCTCTGGTCCCATCCTTAGATCTTTAGCAATGGCTATTATTTTTCAATTTCACGTAATAATAATATATTAAAATTTACTGCAAAAAAATATTTTATTGTAAAGTATTGTTGACAAATGTTTATTATATTAAAATAACTAATTCAAAAATAAATAATATAATAAAAGTAGTTAGTTATGTTAAATTATAATTATATTATATTAATACTCTTTGCAATTTCGTTTCTTAATAGAGTAGCTTAATATTATGATTCATCTGCGTATGGTGTTATGAATTATGATTAAATAATACATTTATCATTTATGTTTATGTTATAAAATAAAATATACAAAAATAAACATAAAATATTGAACTAAGGTATTATCGAGGTATAAATTTGGAAAACTAAATTAGTAAAATTCTTACTAGTCTATATTGTGAATGACTACTATTTAAGTACTTTAATTCTTGATTCTATTTTATAAATTTGTTTGTTTAAAAAGAATAGTATTAAATAAAAGTAACTATATAGTGTCCAGTATACTGGTAAGTATCATAGCTACTAAGGCGATTAATTATTGATTTTTTAGTTGTTTATGCTGTTTAAATCATTTGTTTTGAACAAAACCATGTTTGATTAATTTAAATGTTTTAAACACGAGTTTAAAACAAAATATTTTAAACATCTCAACCCAAATCAAAACTAGCTGCTACTAAATAATATTTTAGAAAAAATGAATTATTACTTGTTTTGTTTTGATGTTGAACAAAAACCTGATCTTTTGACAATTCGTAGTACAATACATTAATCGATTAATTCGTATCTCTGGGTCATTTTTTTTTTATTATTTAGAAAATCCTTTACAATGTACAAAATACCAAAAGTAAAGGTTATGAAAACAAAATATAAATTAATCAAAGTAGGTACTTACATAAATCATCACCTCATTTTCTTTTATTATTAGAACGATTTTGATTTTTTTAGATAAGAAAAATGTATATTTGTAGTATTTACGCATCTTTTTTCCTTTTAACTTTCATTTTTGAGATTTTAAATGTTCAAACGCTGTTCTTGTTTTCTTTGAGAGACGAGTAAATACAGTAAGTATTAAATAACAAACTCGATTTCACACGAATGCGGAATGACACTGCCGATTTTCGACTATAGTTAACCAAATGACGATGGACAATCGTTACGAATATTCCGATAACGTGTAGGTACAATTCCGGTGCGTACGAATTGCGTCCCGTATAAAAAGATATAAAAAGGTATAATACTAATTGCGTCCCCAGTACCTATGATATCTAAAATGTATAAAGGCGAAATTATTGATTATTATAAATTATTTTAGTATTTCCGATTTAATAACGCATTTTGTCTGAATGTAGTAAAATTAATATCATATTTTCTCCAAAAAAAGTGTTTGCTGATTTTGAAAAGCAATACATTTAACTATTTTATCAGTTTGGCCTTCAATAACTTTAAAAGGATGTCGTTTTCATTTGGGGCAAAGTTGGTATAGGAAAATACAATCGATTGGCCTAGGTTCTGAATATAAAATTTAATATAATTTAATATAATCAAAAAGCTTAGAAAATTTAATACAAAGTCCCTCAAAAATTTCTTTTACAACTACCTATTAAAAAATATTAGATTATTAAATAACGCGATTTATCTTAATGAGTATTTATAGAGATAAAATTTGTCAAAATCACAAAAACGTATTGTACATTATATCAATTTGTACAGCAAAGGCTTGAACATTTAACATAGGTTCCTTATATAAATAATTCATGCTGAAATCAAAAAGTCTACAAAATATTTAAATAGAATTTTCCTTCATAGACATTTGAAGTTAAAATCTTAACAAACTTAGGTATTTAAACGAAAAATAACGAATTTTGTAGCTTTATTGTAATTTGAAAATATTATTCGCTGGGACATGAAATTTATATACCAGTCATATCGTATAGGTAAGTTATACGTTAAATATAGTTATTGGCTATTGCAGGAATATGTGTATCTCACAAATGCCTGAGTATTATCGGACAGTAATATTCAACAATAGTGAGAAATGAGAATCCAATAACAACTACGGATCGCGCATACTATACACGCACGACGCACAGAGCACAGCATGATGATGTTAATATTTTATTGGGAACCTATTTCAAGACCCCAAAATATAGAATATAGATGATACACGATTATTGCGGACGGTTACAGTATGATGATTGATGACAATACTATATGGATCCTCGAAAACTGCACGTTTTCTGACAACTGTTTCCAAACTTATAATTTATAAATATAAATATATAATACTCCGATAGGTAAATATAGGTAATGTGATAATTCTGACCTCTTTAAAAATGAGTATTAATGTGTATTATTAATAAAACGAGTTATAATGATTATAAAAAATTACAAAAACATATTACAATTTATAGTTATCATTATACAGACGAGAAAAAATACAAAATTAAATGTATACTTATACATTAAGCACTTTCTATTTTACTTTATACGACATATCTAATACTATAAATAGTGTATAAATAGTTTTTGATTTAGACAATTTTTTTGTAATCGTATTATTCTAGACTATATAGAAATACGACGTCGATGTTGTTATTCATTTTAATTATCACTTATCATAATTTATTTGTATTTGTATTATTATTATTAATAATAATATTGTATAGTCCACGGTTTAAGATACCTATATGTATACTATTATCGTACTACCCATCTAAAAGACTCTAACCGGTGAAGGTCTAGGCGTCCGGACACCCCTTCACTCGACATTTTTAAAAGTAGAAACATTTTAGTGGTGAGTATAAGGTATAATATATAGGGTGGTAATATGTAAGTATCTATATTAAAAATGTTGGACCCTCTGAAACTTGCCTACCTATCGCATAATCTTAAACCGTGGCGTAGTAGCTGCGCTGCTCACACGAGAAATCGGAGTTTATGAAGACGTTATTAATTTTGTCAAAATAAATAAAGTATTTACTACAATTAAAGATGCATCAATAAGCAACAGTCAGTGATCAACTAATAATAATAAATTAATTAATAGCAAAAAGATACCAACGTACTTATCAAAAATAATCTATATTATAATTAATAATTATATCGTGAAAGTGTATGGAAATATCGAAAATAAAAAGCCAACGGCACGTAGTGTTCCTAAGCGGTCACCCATCCAAGTACTAACTACGCCCGACGTTGCTTAACTTTAGTGATCGGACGAGAACTGGTGTATTCAACGTGGTATGGTCGTTGGCGGTGGAGGATGCTTTCTAAAATAATATAGGTATAACATATTAACATACGTAGTAAATTAATAATTTGATAAAACGCAATTATAATAATATAATTACGACATATTTTATAATTTAATGATAATTTTCAATCCTTTAACCACACGCTCACTAGGTTTTAGAAATGCAAAGTTTTTACATTAGAGAAACACAATAATAGTCAAATGTATTTTTTATTGTATACTACTGTATGAATCCACATTCTATGTGTTTTTGGCTATGTATTTTTTAATTTACATAAAAATGATTATTTTTTTTTTGTTGAGTAGGTATACTTGGTGAAATAAAGTCACCTAATATACATAATTTCCCTTAAAGCATACAAACAATATTTTATTTTATTTATTATTGGACAATGGTTTCTAACAATTTATATGTATTTTTTAATAAGAAAATTATGGTAATTTTCTAGCCAAAAGAATAGGTACTTATAATATAATGCAGGCTCTTAAGATTATAAATCAATGTAAATATTTTATATGCGGACAATGGTCGTCATACTTGATGTATAGGTAATACTATATGTATGAGCATAAATAGGCTCCAATTTATTAAGTAATTGTTTATTTAATTCCTTTGAAATTTGAATCAATTATTATTTAATAATAAAATGTTGTAATTGTTGTAGAAAATACTGTTTTTAAAACCTATTACCTAATTTAGCCAATTTAGGTATAAAATAATATTTTGAGTACTTAGAAACTTTTAATAATAAATGTTGTCAACTACGAACCCATTTTTATGCAAATATTTGTTTTGTTTTGTTGATTATAGTTAAATAAAAAGAACTAAAATCTAGATAACGCATAAATATGTCCTTAAAAATCAAAAAGTTAAAATATGCTAAATACAATTTCGGATTAAAATTCTTTGTTTTCCTAATGGTATGAACCTACTACTGAAACATAGATACTACAAATTGTAGTTTATAATATTTATAGACTTGTAGTAATATTACTGTTGCGCAAGGGCACCGGACAGTCTATCTACTCTCGTACCTATGGAATAGTCCCTTCAATACTGTAATGATATAATATATAATATATCATTATTAATTAATTAATTATATGTAATTTAATTTAAAATTTACATTTAGGATTAAGTAGATAAATAATAATATACTTTGTAAGATGATACAATCTATGCCCTGTTTAATGGCATAGACAACATCCCACAATTTCTCATATAAATGCACAAAACACACTAAATAAGGCGCTCAGTCGTATACACCCGATCTATATCTTGTAACTTTTCATATAATATACTTAGTTTGTTAAATTAAAATATTGTTCACAATTCACTTTTGTATTTCATTAATTCATAATTCCTTCAAAACTCGAGAGGTTCAGTTTAAACAATAAGATTTGCAAGATTTAAGGTAATACGTATATCTATATTTAACATAATATATTATACTCTACGCATAATCATATACCTACACATATTTTTTACATAAAAGGAAAACTCTCTTATTCACACCCAGAATTAAATGTATACGTTAATAAATAAATAATATATATATAAAGTAATGAGCTAAGAATATCAATCTAAATACCATTTATTAATTTTTATGTACTAATATTAAAATAGAACTATATAGGTACCATATTTTTAACTCATTACAATATATAATTTAAATAATATTAACCATGTATTTTATCTTATTTTCAAGGGAGGCACTGCCTCCCTTCCATGGCCTCCTCGGTAAAACCGCCACTGATTCGGACGATAAACCGATCATAAAATTGTTAATCCGTGGACTGCCGCAGACTGCGTCGTACAACTTGGCAACATAAAACATTACACTAGAAATCGTGTAACGTGTTGCGAAAAAAAGGAAAATCGTTCGCAATCGTGTTTCACCCCGATCATCGGTATAAAAACGGGCGTGAAGTTAGGTGACCAAAGCTAGACGACTGTTTTTCGTACTAGTCTTGCCAGACGTTTATATTTATATCGTAAACTAACCACGAGACAGCGCCGCGATAATCACCCGTAAAAATCAAATTTGCAAAAACCTCATAGATAGCTTATTATCAAGTAGGTGTACTCGGCGCCCCTAAGGCCCAGACGAGTGTTTTACCGTCTGACACGAATCGGTTATCCGGGCGTGGTTTTTATTTCTATTCGCCGAATTCCGAAAAGAGTCTAAGCACTTGACCTAGATATTCGGAAAGCCAGAAAAATGTAGGTACTATCCGATAGGAAAATCAAAAAAAAAAACCTCACAGACCGACATTGCGACCAAATAAAATTCCTAAACTTTCTTCCTGCATATGGGCATTATTGTTAGGTACCTACCTATCTACTATTTAAAACGTGTGCTGTGCTCTACGCTCTACAAATATAATATGATATAAGTATTAGGAAAAATACACATAAAAGCATATTATATAACAATCACTTTGAGATTTTACAAATACAAGTTTATTTAAATATATATATATATATATTAGGTAGGTATCTATCAATGTATAGTTACCATAGGGACATCGACTTAACGGCGGTACGTTCGTTTTCCAAATACTCACCGTCCTCGCAACGTACACACGAACACTCGCCTCGTGATAATATACATCCTATATATATATATTATTCGACAATAGAAGGTAGTGAATCTTTTTACATCGTCCATTGTAAACTCGTGCAGCCGCTGCAATCTACCTCTACACACGTCTTCAAAATATACAGTCCAACGTCGTATAATATTTTCGTCCATACAGCTGATATTGTCATATCGGCGACCGGTATTCGATGTTATATAGCGTATAATGTATATTATATTATTAGATTAGATGTTATTTGATTTACTCACGTATTATATTTTACATGTTTGAAAAAAGTGTATACACTACCGATTTGCACATGACGATAATATTATTAGGTATAACTGCTTGGTGGGTCGTAGTACCTATTACTTATTAGTTATTAGTGATGTATTTTCTTTGTTTTTTTTTTTTATTCTAACCGGTCCACGTAGACATTTTTTTTACTCCGATCGAATGCATTTAAATAACGTTTTATTTTTTCTGTTCTAAAAGTTCAAACAGATTTGTGTTTATTATTATTGTGGTATAAACTATAAATAGGTAGGTACCTACTGTGTAGGTAGGTATCTTCTAATTTATACTTTATCCTGTATAACACGCGCGTGTTGTCTCCGTCTTACATACCTACAAAGATACGTACAACTATAGCTAAATAAGTACCTGTTTAGCCATGTGTACAACAAATTTTCGTTTAGTAGTATTTGTTCTTCTTAGCTTTAATATTAGAGTAAATTTACCTATTATCATTTATCTTACTTCAAAGATAAGAATATTATCTAGGCCAGTCAGCACATAAGCGTTATTAATATTATAATTTTAAAATGAGTTATGAGCATTTTAAAGTTGTAATATTTTACATTGGTAAATAAGTATAATTCACTATTATTCACTTTAAAATAATAATATCAATAAAAATGTATGTGATGGTCTAGACTCTAGATAATTTAAGTATGATAATAGGTAAATTTACTCTAATATTAAAGCTAATACCATAAAATTGATTTTGTTGAACACAAATTTACCGTGTTTTAGGTGTATTATGTAAGACAGACATCACGTCATGTGAGTGTATGTAGTGTGATATTAAACAGTTATTAGTTAAACAGGAATTTTTAAAAAATAAATAAATAATTAGAGATTTGCTGGTACTAAGTTAAATTTGTATAACTTTATATGCACATAAACTGCTGGCATCTATTATTTGCTTGAAATTATGTTTGAGTAATTATAATAGCTCTATCAGTATATAATATAATATAATAAAATAACAAATAATAATAATAAAAAAAAAAAACATTAACTAATATTTTTTTTTACACGTATAGAAAAATGTTGACACGTAAAGAAGAATTATTTGTGAAGCCTTTTCAACAAAGATTATATCATCAGCACAAAGTCAAAGTGAGTGCCTTTAAATGGTCTTTATATTGAATTCCTACATAACATATTACATTAATATTAGGTTTATGTGTTTGCTATAATTTATCATGTATTTTCGATTCCATACTAGGTAGAACACTTCTTTACTATACTGTTTTTTTGAAAATAAACTTAATAGGTTTAGTGGTTTAACTTTTATATAATATAATACAAATCATTAATACTTTATTAATTATATTATTGATTACAATTTATTAATAATGTTCAATGTTTTAAAAGTAAATGGAAAGAAATACCCCTGGTATTACATATTATTTAGTCACAATTTTTTTTAACATGACCAATATTTCTAGGAATGGACAAATTGTAAAGGATTCCTAGACTTCCAGACCTTTCACACTATAATACTATATTAGTATAATCAATAATTTAAAATGCATAATTATATACTTTACTTTTTTTAATACCTATGAATTAAAGTTACAGTTAATAAAAAATATTGTAGATGATAATAATAAATAGGCTAACATGATTAAGAGCAATAAAAAATGTGTATCCAGATCATCATATCTACCATGACAAAATAAATTTATTTCTTATGGGGCAAGTACCAAATAATATTTTTAATAATTTTTGTATAGGTTGACACTTAGATACTTATATATACACTATACAGTTATGCCAAGGACCGGGTAGCATAAACAATCATAAATTGCATAACATTAATATGAATCAATTGTAAAGTAATGTGGTCTTTTAAATATTATTAAGTGGCCCATTACGTTTTAATTAAGCTTTAGTAAAACATAACTTAAGTTTTATTTTTTAATGCTTTCTGTGAATATTTCAGCTCAAATCAGCCACTGCGAGGGTGGATACAACACCACCACAGGAGTGGCAGCATATAGTACTGAAGACAAAGAAATACCAAAAGGAACGAGAGAGGTGTACACAAATATTATTGAACAACGGTATTCTGTGGCGACATTTGAGTGAAATAATGAGCACCAGACGAGTAGACAACCACTGGGATTATGAACAACCCAAGTAGGTCATTGATTTATTACCTACCTATAAATCCCTAACATTAAAAAAATACAAACTTATGCTCTGTGTTATGAAAACAAGAATATTGCTACTTATTATTCATAGATAGGGAGCTAGGTAAATACAATGGATAATTACTAGTGGTAATAGTAGGACTGTAGTAATAGTACATGATGTATAATACTAGTGCCTATATAACTGAGTTTTGTTTAACTTTTTAAAATTTAATGAAAAAATGCCAATATGACCTAAAGCTCAATGAAACCAGCATTTAATATTTCTTTTTTACAAGTATCACAAAAATAATAAATTATTTCTAGATGTTAAAATATTGTATAAGGTAAATTATATTAACAATTGTCATCCATGAGCATTTTTTTTTTTTATTATTATTATTAAAAATGTAGAAAATACTTTATAGCATTTAAAATTGTATATTTGTATCAACTGAGAATTAATCAATAGAAACATTACATTACATACTAAATAAGGTACTTATTTGACTATTTTGTAGATATTGGATAGTATAATTGTATGATAATACTATAATATATTTTATACATTTAGATTATAGGTATAATATTATATTTTATATCGAACAGCGATATTTTACATTCAGTATATTTACAACATATAAATTTCAGTTCCCAAGAAAAAAGATAAATCTTAAAATAAAATTTGTAATTTAGATCACGACAAAATAGAAAAGTATGATCATATATATTTTTTTTTTGAATTATCTTATTTCCTCCACAGTAAAAAACATAAAATCATAATGGGTAAAATAGTTTTTTATGGAGATGTACATAATATCAAAATAATTGTGGACTGACCTAACAAGTTTATTTAAATGGGACTAATCACTGGTAAAAAGAATGTTACGAGATAGTACAAAATATTAAATAGTGCTGAATTAAACAATGAGCAGTATTAATTGAAAATAATAATAGGGTAACACTCTTTACTTTTAAATACAATTAACATAAAATACATTTACATACAAGTGCACATTTTAATTAATTTGATTCGTTAGGTTTTTTCATAGAGTTAATTTATTTACAAAAAGTAATAACAAACTAACTGTTGATATTGAAGAATCGTCAGAGTCTGGTAAAGTACAAACTGAAGTAAAAAACGAAAGGTGCATTGCATGTAATCCAAATTTGTCAATTTCCAAGGTGAAAATAATTGTATACAGAACATAAATATATTAAGTTAATAATGATTTTGTGTCATGTTAACAATTAGACCAACATACCAGAGGAGAGAATACCATGGGATCCACCAAAAAAAAAATTATCGAAAAAATTACGGAGCTTATCCATTCATAATGATGGGGTAAATTATAAATTGTTTGAACTGAATATAAAAATATGTTTAAATGAAAATAATTTAATTTTGTCACAGGTTGTTAAAAATATGAAACATCAAGTATTGAACAAGTCTAGACAGAGCCAGATAAAAAGCACAGTTACAAAAAAAAAAATTGATAACAAGTTAAACATCAATAATAACATAATGATCGAAACAAACAATTATTTAAATTATATTGAAATAAACGAAGGTTCATTAGATCTTATCATAAAGTTTCCATCTGGGAGCAAAGTGTCAATGGTCGAAGGAAAAACAAAACGAGTACTTCAGCCTAATAATTGTCAATGTACAAGATGTCTTTGAATTATTACACATAGCATAGCACTTTAAATTCATATTATTATAATAAGTAAACTAGTATAGTTAAACATACAATATTGTCATGGTATTTTTTAATTTACACAAAATTGTAAATGTGAAGATAAAGCTAATTAACTTTTAATGCTCACTCAACAAATTTGCATATAAATAATAGGTTTGATATATTTTACATTTGAATTACATTTATTAACTGTGACTGGAAGTAAAATTATGTTTTAATGAAAAAAATTCTATAATACGTAGATTTAATAACAATACTAAATACATTAAAAAATTATCACGGATATAACATAATAGATGTACAATTAAAAAGGGTGAAATTGAGCTGAACATAACATAATGTGTATAAAAAAAAATTATCACTTAAAGTAGCAAACAAGTTCACAACTTTTAAACAGTCAATGCCATTAACATTAAAAGCACTATATGATCATAAATAAAACATCTATTAGCTCATAGTAAAAATAATCAAGTATAACCTGTTAAACAATTATATTTGACATCAATTTTTTCAAAGTATAAATTATTGAAACAAAAGTTATGCTACTTATATAGTGGCAATTTAAATATTCCACTGAAATGAGATTAAACTATTAAATTTCAAGATGCATAAAAATTGTAATTTAAGTTAAAATGTCAATATGATTAAGGAAAAAAAAATTAGCAAAATTAATACATTCCATATGCATTGAAAATAAAGTCAACTTTATGTACGATTATCTGAGGTTTTATTTTTATTTCTAAACAAGTGAATGGACTAAATAATAATACAAAAAATATTTCATGGTACAGTGCTTAACAGTTAATCAATTCCAATATTTAAATTTGACAATAATTTTATGTCAAGTAATTAATCAAATAAATAAACTTAGATTTAATGTGTGGTGTTAAAAGTATTTAAAATGTATAACATTTTAAATGAATAGTAAAATTCCAACAGCATTTATTTTAAATTTATTATTAAATTCATAGGAGCCAAAAGAACATAAAATATATTTTACTATGAAAAAAAATTGATCTATTAGATACATGAAATACTCAAAACTAAAATAAAATGGCCAACATCAATTTTATCGACAAATTGTGATCAATAAATTATTAACCACATAATGTACACAATATAAAATTGAAAAAATATTTTTATATATTAGATACACAATAATATGGTTAACAATTTACTTTTAATAAAAGCTCAATTTCTCCCTTTTTTTTTCAGAGTTCTGCCCAAGATTAAATTAAAAAATTGATTCAATATCAATTTAAAAGTGGATGTGAAAAAAAATTTTTTTTAATTGAATTAGTATGAATTGATTCAAATTGGATATAAAGCAATGCGAATGATTTAAAAAAAAAATCACAGGTACAATATTTTATTGTCCAAGGTAATCGCGTTAATTCAATATTGAAAATAATAATAATGATAGTAAAAAAAAAACTAAAATTTAAACTGAGTGTTTGTAGTAGCCGGATTAAATTCAAAGCATGATGGAGGCTGTGTAGGTGAAGATGATTCCTAAAATAAAAATAAAAATTATAAAAATTATCAATGCATTGTATGCTATATATTACCTCTGAGAAATATCTCTCAATGATATCAAATGCAACTTTGTAAATTTCAACACTTTCATGATTTTGAAGTTGTTCGATTTTATCAAGTCCTGTAAATATTAATTAATAAATGCATTAAAATTAATAACTAACTCATAGAAATGACATATAAAAATATGAAATTACCTTCACATTCTTCAATCAAATTAGCTAAGGCATCAACATCAGGACCAGCAATTTTAAGCATATTTTGTAAGCCGTCCAAAACGACTTGAATAACTTGACTATCTTGACAAGACAATAGAGCGCAAAGAGGAGCTACAACACCTGCACTGATAACACATTCTACTTGTTGACTATTTCCACTGATAGTTAAATTAGTAATTGCCCACGCTGCTTCTTTTTGTGTTTGGAATTCACTCTAAAATTATTATAAAAATATAATACATAATAATATATAAAACATACTTATTAGTTATTATCATAGATTTAAATAAATAATATTATAGACACCTAATGCCAATGCAATCATTTATTACTTATTATATTAATTTAGAATCAGTTATTATTAGCTAATGGTAGCAAGACACAATAGTTATTTACCACTTTCTTTAGTCACAATGCGCTACTAATGAGCAGAATCTAAACTTAAGATAATGAATGATTGGATTATTGTTACTTATCTATAGTATACTATACCCAAGTTAATATTAAAAACCCCGGACTAAGATATAATGGACTGGCATCGTCATGGTGAGGGGGGTAGGTAGAGTATTATATAGTCTGTAGTTTAAAATTAAATTACTATGCGCGCTAGTAACAGTTAAGGTCTTATAATACATGATAACACCAGTCATTTGAGGTCCGTCAAAATTATTTGGATGCCAGTCCATTATATCTTAGTCCGTGTTAAAAACTAATCTTATCACCTTTGATAGATGTGTAATTATTTTTGGTATTAGCCCAGCATCTATGACAGCTTGAACTTGAACTTGATTTCCAGCAGTAACATTTGAGAGAAACCAAACCGCTTCCTACAAAAAAAAAAAAAAATAATTAGTTAAATATTCTATGGGCACGTAACAAATAAAATTCATTGTATTCATAAGATATAAAAAGAAAATCAAATATTTTTTTCAAACTAATAATAACAAAACATATTTAAATAAATACCTTGCATATTTTTTCTTTTGAATGTGAAAGTAAAGCTGGGAAATGACATAATGCACCAGCATCAAGAACTATTTGTGTTTGTTCATCAGTTCCTGTAACAATATTTCCTATTGCACGTAATGCTGCTGTTTGCACCTAAATTTTTTTTAACATTTAATAATTATATTATTATAACTCCAGTTCAAAATTATTTTTAAATTAACAAACCTTCACTTCTTTGTGTGATAATAATGGTATTAGATTAGGTACTATACCACTCTCAATAACTCTTTGAATTTGATCATTTCCTCCATCTGTCAAATAACTAATAGCCCAGACAGTATCAACAAGAATCTTTAGAAAAAATGTATAAAAATTATTAAGTGTTATATTACTGAAAATAATTTTAGTTAACTATAATTACATTAATATCTTTATTATTAATCAAATAATTAAGAGCAGGAAGAAGTTCATCTATAACATGTTGTGCCGGAGGAGGGTCTTTATTTCGACACAAGTTAACAATAACCCATGTGACATTCCGCATAAATGTTATTGGTATAGCTGGATTGATAAAGAGAAGTAACCTTGGCACAACACTCAAACTTATAACATAGTCACGTAGTTGCGGACCATCACCAATAATATTTCCTAAAATTATACAAGATAAATTATAAATTTTAGATTTAGTTAAAAAAAAACTGAATAAATAAAATTAAAAAAATACCTAGTGCCCAAACTGCTTGTTCACAAACTGTCTGATTAGTTGAATTTAATAAATTTAAAAACAATGGAACAGCTCCTGCTGAAACAACTGCCTGCGTTTGTAGGGATGTACCACTTGCAATATTAGTTAGAGCCCACGCTGCTTCAAACTGTAATGTTGGGCTAAACAAAAGTTATAAATAAATTATTTGAGTATAATGAAATATATTTTTACAGTATAACAAACTAATATATTAATTATTATAAGATTTACTATTTATAAGATTTTATTTAATTAAAAATAATTGTATGTATAAAATATATGCATCTATATAAATATTAAATATATAATGATTACATGATAATGACTAATAAAATTACTATATAAATAAGTAAATTATATACAGATACATTTTTCAGCAAGAAATTTATATTTTAAGAGTTTGTGGTATAAATGGCATACAATTGACCTTTTCTACATGAATGTTGAATTCTTTAGTTTAACACTGCTCAACCAAATGTATAAATAATATAAAGTGAATCATTACTATTAAGTTTTTAATAAAATCTATCATTTGATTATTTGCAAATAATTTATGTAGATTTTTTGGTTCTGTATCATTTATGCACTCTATACTCTGTTCAGCGAGAGAATGCACTGCAGACAAACCAAAAATCAGTTTTTCTGCGCATTTCCTAATGATACCCAGCCATAAGCAAACTAGTTTTGATAGTATAGTGACGCGAGGGGTTGCGCAGAATCGGCGCGTTCTTTCGCTAGACAGACTATACCGATGTACATATAAATATGGTAATTTAATTCATAAAAAAAAGTATACTAATAATTGTGTTTAATATATATTTCTAATTTCAATCATTTATTGAAATGCCACCTGTTAAAAAATGACTATAACAAATAACATTTAAATTCACTTTAAACACTGTATATTTATTTATTGTTATCTTTTTGCAATCAAGCTCATTTTGGACAACTTTCTGGTTTTACCATTGCATTCTTGAAATAATTTTCAAATTATACTAGTTTTGTTATTGTTTATATGAATGAAATCTAAAACTGTTTAATAGTTAAACAACATAGTTCTTAGCTTTTAGCTTATAAGTTATATTATTAATTATTATCTTCTCACAATCATACACAGAAACAAATATTTTATGTATTATTACAATTTTAACATTTATGTGTATCACTTGTAACACAACACTAAAATTCTACAATATGGTTAGTGTTATGTGATACTTTTTGCATTCAACTCATTTTAAATTATAAAAATTATTTTCATTTTGTTTGTTATGCATATATTATCATTATCTATGCATATTTCAGGCTTTAATGATGCATATTTGTAAGCATATAATAGAGTATTTTTTCTATACATAATTCACAGTCTAAAGATTACAAATATAAAAACATTTTGCTTACTTATTATGCTCGTCTAAACAACGAACCAAGATAGGAAGTATTTCACTGTTAATAAGTTCATCTATTGGCGGATTGCGATCAGATGATAACAATTTCCTTGCAGATTGTATGGCTTTAAGTTGAACATCAGGAATAGTACTACCAGCTTCTTCAACTAAAGCACGTAGATCATGTTCAGTTAATGGTTTTTCCAAGTCTAAATCATCTGAAAATTAATAAAAATACCTTATACATTTTTAGATTGCAACATATATTATAATTATTTACCATTCATTACTTCACCGACATTTCTGCGTTTCATTAACTCTTGTTCTTGCTTGTTTTTTCTTAGCCCCACAGTTGCCTCACTCCTAATTCTTCGCCTTTCCTGTAATTAAGTGTAATATTTGTAATACATAAACTATTTTATTTGATACATTTGTTTTTAAATACACATTATATGGAAGCATTGTATAAAATCATTAGGTACATTTCTATAATTATTGTAATGAATGGGTAACTAAATTATTTTTTCAACTTTGGGTATCGGTTTCTTGTCAAATATGTAGTTTAGTGTATTGTATCATAACCAAAAAAGTAACTTAAAAAATCATACTACCAATATTTATAAGCATATTTATTATTATCAGAGATGAGTTAAATTTTAATTGTTTATAAATAAAATTCGAACTAAATTTTTTTTGAAAACAAATCTATTTTTAACTTGAAATTTCAATAAACATCTTGAAATTATGAACTTTAAATTTAGGTTTTTAATTCATTTTAATTTTTAACAAAAATATATCTTGTTTTAACTACTAAAAAGTTAAAATGTTAATTATTAATGTTCTTGGTAACTATTAGGTACCTACACAATTGAATGGATTAAAAGTAAATTATTACTTCTAATAATATTTATATCAAATATGATTTTTTTCAAACTTTTTGAGTTTCAAGTTATTTTTCAACAAATTTTGAATTATTCAAACTTCTAAAACTTCAGGGAATTTGAGAATTCAACAGTTTTGAGGACCCATCCTTATTTATTATAATGCCAAATTGTATTAACAATCACTAAACATTTAATGAATCAATATCAGAGCTTCCAAAAATATAATTTAGGAAGCTCTGATATTGGTTCATTCAATTTTAGTAAACCATTAAATTAATTAATTTTGTTTGCAACTCTGCATCAAAATAACAAAATTATATATAGTTATTACATATTCCAGTGATGACAAAGCTCCTAAAAATATGAAATAGAGTTATACAAAGTTACACAATAATTTAAATTGATTGTGTACATTTTTTTTTAATTTTAAACGTTTTAAAAAAAAAAAGTTTTAAATGTATACCTATATATTATATATGTATATATTAATAAGAGGTTATGCAAAATTATCATGTTGGTAAAATTAATATCAGATAGGTTGAAAATATGTTTCAACATGAGAGAATAAGGAAATATATCTCCCCCTTGACCTCTTTTTTTTTTAGCTATTTATATATAATTATAGTATTGTTTTTTCCATTTATTACTCTATTAGTAGGAAATAAAATGCTAAGATGTATGGCCTCGACAATTTAAGTCATATCTTAAAGAAATTCTTAATACCCCACTGATCACTGATACACATTATTACTCAAGAAATGGAATAACGCACACTGACACACTGTTACTTTTTATTGAGTGTTCCAACATCTATAAAAATTACTAGATAATTAAACATAAACTTTTAATGTTTTAAACCGGTTATTGAATAATTTTTTACCAAATGTGATATACTGATATACATGTTAAGATATGTTTTAAGTACTAGATTTATTATTTAAATTTTTTTTAATATGGTGTACTTAAATAATAAGAAAATAACATCAAAATTTAAAAAAAACTTGTGCTTCAAATGATTAAACCTAACTATTAAGTGGTATTTTAAATATAAAATAATTTATAAATATCATAAGTATGCTGACTAAGTTGCATAACAGATTTATTAATTTAAGGTATACTAAAATTAAATTGAAAAATAATAGCCATTTTAAATTATGTTAAGAAGACGGTTGGTTCACAGTATTTAATTTAATGTTTAGTGGTAATTTACCCAATACAATATTAGTGTTTGAAAAAACCTCAATGTTATTATAATTTGTTAAATAAATAAAAAAATTATGATAAAACTGTTATCAAATGTTATTTTACCAGCTGATTATTTAAACCTATTACCATCTAACCTTTGAAATCACTGGTTAACAAGATATATGCACAATATTGTGCTCTTTGTGAAATAATTCACTATAAGAATCAATTAGGTTTGTTAAAAGACAAATATAAAAAACAAAATTGTGAATTAATGATTTAATTTTAATGATACAAGAATAAATATGATAAGAAAACATTTTTCATAGAAATATTTTCAATTAGTTTTCAATGATACAATAAATAATATTCAGAATTTAACATAGATAAACCTTAATGTTTAAAGCAGTTATGTAATACAATTGGGGTATACTGGGTTTGTGGATCAATCATTTCATTGTAAATTTGGATGTTTTTTTAATAATTGTTTATTTATTTAGTATACCTATCTAGATGTATTTCAGAGAATATTTCAACCACTGAACTAATAAAAAGTATATTTTATAGTTTTATATTAACATATATATAAATATTATACTCTTTGTAAATAATTAATTTAGGAAGGTTAAGAATAATATAATATAATTATAGAAAAAATGCAATAACCCAATTTTAACTACCATGTATTGTTACATAGTAACACAAAAATAATTAGATATGAAAACAAACTATAGCTACAGTAATTATTAAATTAAAAGTAACACATAATTTCTGTAGGTAGGTAAGTACAATAAATAATTAATCAATTGAAATGTAAAGCATTTTTTTGTATGAAAAACATTCATTGAGGTATCACTAGATGCATGTTAAATTCAGCTTCTTTAAAAGATTTTACCTCAAATTTTACAATATCTTTTATTTTGAATTTTTATTTACCCAGTAGTATAATTTAAGTTTTGTAAGTATTAAAGTACCTAACATATTATACTTAATATTTTTGATACTGATCATATTTATAGCTTTATAGGTATCTGTGTGGAAAAATATCAACATACAACTTGCAGTACAAGTCTTGCACACATATTAAATAATATTAATTATAGGAAACGCTGATAAACAATTAGTTATTTAATTGTTAAACTAAGTTACAATACATTGAAAAATAGGTGCTGGTGATATCAATAAGTGTATTTTGCATATATTAACTATGCCTACTAAATAACACCAATCAGTGAACGTATTAATTACTGATTTTTCCTGATTTAGAAGTTATATCAAAAAGAAAACTTACCACAGAAAATTTAAGTTATTATTTATTACACAAGCATGAAGCATGAGGTTTAAGAAATTAAAGTAATTTAACAATATTTAGATTTGCCATTAACACATATTAATATAGCCATCGAAATTGAACTGTTATATTGTATTATAACATTATAAATAAAGATAAAATCATAAAGTGCCTATTTTTATCTAGATAATATGAAATTATTAAGAAATAGAAGAAAATATATACATAACCTATCAAAAACCATTTAGGAACTGTAAATAATATATTGAATTCTATATTTTAAGTAATTATATAGGGTACACATGTACATGAAAATACAAATTGGAAAAATATTTTTTAAGAGGACTCCATACTCGCATAGGTCTTCGTCTTACAAGTACGTAACATGGCAAATTTACGCTCAGATCACTTTTAGCTCCGTTAGTTTAAAAATTAAAGTGAATTGACCTATTATGAAACTTGATGGTGAGAACATTATCTGTGTTCGTAAGATGGTTTTTTACGAACATAATGTTCTTACCATCAAGCTTCATTGTAGGATGATTCACTTTAATTTTTAAACTAACGGAGCTAAAAGTGATCTGCTGAGCGTAAATTTGCCATGTTACGTACTTGTAAGACAGAGACAACATATGTGGGTATGAAGTTCTCTTAAGTACAATGCAAAGCTGATAAAGTATAAATAAATAATAATTTAATTCCCCATTTTAATTCCATCCTTACAAATGTTTACTATGTAGCATATTAATAATAAAGATTGTCCTAGGTGATATTGTTAAACCTCATGATACCTACATTCTACTAAATTAATAGATTCTAGATAAATATTTAAATATAATTTCTTCGACTATAAAAAATGCTTTTAATTTTTAAGGCATCTATGTATATATATATATACATATATATATATATAGAAGGTATAACAAGGTTTGACAAATTTCCATTACAAATGTTACTATATTTGTTAAATAGTCCAGTTACACCCTGTATATATCTTATGAACTGTAGAAGAATAATTTGTTTTTATAATTACCTAACATTTAATTTAAACAAATTTTTAGTCAATACACATTGAAAAAGGGCAAAATTAAATGGCCAGATGGTAAATATGTACTCACCAAGATTTACTACTCTTGTCTATAGCCATAACACCTAGTGAAGACAATAAATGTCTAATCATGGGCTGCATTAAGTGTTTCAGTGTTATCTTACATAGTAATCTAAACCGCAGCTTACACTCTTAAATATACTAGCAATTTAAATAAAGATTCGATTATAAACCATCACCAAAGAATTCACATGATATTGAGAAACAATGCTTTTTGACACAAAATGACATTTAAATAACATGCACTACAAATAAAGCAAACACTCAACAAAATTAATGTTTTTGAAAGAATTAACTAGGGGAAACCAAGAATAGTAAAATTGATCTAAACTTGATTTGCATACAAATACGATGTTATCCAAGATCAGAAAGAATATAAAAATTGAACCTATCTCGAACAATATTTTACTTCTATTGAAAATTTGTACAAATTGAGTTACTGTTGTGTTTAATCGGAACACTTGACTACTGTACTTACGATTTCGGTTTTGCCTCTATGTTTGAAACTCTGGAGCCGATGACCGGTTACTTTGTCGTCAGACATGTTGATCGTTTAATGAGTACTGAGTGTAGTAGTGTACGATTTTTGTTATAGCGACTGTTAAAAAAACGGTGGCGGCGACGGTGATAACAATGCAGTTTGTGTGATTATTATTCGGCGAAACGATCGGCCGTGCGACGACAAGTGAACTGTTGTAGTACTGATATTAATTTAATAAATAACGAGGACGACGATGACGGTGATGCTGATGTACTGTGGTAAACGGTAAACCGCTCGGCGGACGTCTGCGTGTCAGACACGGCTGTAGTGGCAGGCGATGCGAGATTATATCAAATAATAATAATTATTATTATTATTACTACAACTACTACAGGTATTGTTGTGTATAATTGTCGTCGTCTGGTGGCGCGGGCTGTAATGTGTTGCGGTGCGGTAAAAAAAAAAAAAAAAACAGTACGCTATCGTGGAGACGGCTATGCGATCCGCATGTTTCTCTCCGGTCCGGCGGAATAGGGGACAAAAAAAAAAGAAAAAGAGCGCAAAAAACCAAATAAAAGAAAAAAAAGATCACAACACATACATATATATATATATATATTAATGCGTCTATGTGTGTGTGTGTGTGTGTGTGTATAATATGTTATGCGCGCGTAGCGTATATGTTATTACGTTACGTGTATGAAGTTGTGTACAAGTTTCGTCGTAACGCGGATTAAACGGATTCGTCTTCGCGTCGTCGGCAGCTGAGACGCGAAGGGAGGAGCGAGTGCGCCACCGAAAACTCCCCGCTCCGCGACCCTTTTGCACCGGGACAGATGGCATTCCGTTGAACAGCTGATGACGACCGTTGTCGGCGTCGTCGTCGTCACTCGTTATTCGTCGGATGCTGAGGCGGCGGCGGCCGTATTGCCGTAAGTCGTAACTCGTCGTCGACGACGCGATCGTATGAGAAAGGTACTTGAAAAGAACGTACGTTGTTTTTTTCGCTCTTTTTGCTTTTGAATAATTCTATTAAATTATTATTAATATTAATCGTTCTAACTGATATAGTGACGATACGCATACGAGTAAATATAATTAAAAAACCATGCTAGGGTCTAGGTTCGATTTTCTGGCTAATTGGTGTGTAACTGTTGATAATTTGTTTTCAATCACCTATATTCTCTCTTTACACTCGCCTCCATACAATCAAAATTCAAATCGATGCGATATCGCCGTTCGTTTGTTAATTGTTATTAGTAGATTTTACCGTTGATTATAGTCACGGACTAAGATAAATACGTATGCGAGAAATTCTATAATCATTAATCAATGATTTTACCCATTTGTATAATATGATTAATAAATAAGAATACCTACTGATAGAACTGTGTTAATGGTCAGTAGATGTCTTTATTCTTTACGACTAAACTTCTTCATTACTCCTTGTGAAATTAATTAACTATAATATCATACTATCAACTATTACTTTAATTTTAGTAAGACCGATGAGCATTCAAGTTGAAATGATGTGGTTGAGGAACAAAATTACTCAATAAATATGGCGGGCTAATCTTTAACGTCAATTTCACTTGACATCGAATTTAAAAATGTAATTGTTTTTTTTTTTTATATAGAAAATTGGTTTTTTTTTTGTTTATGGAGACATGAACATTTTTCGCTACAGTTTATTAATTATTCCAGAGTAATTTATTATAGTATGGTATAATAATTAATAATACATTATAAACATGTTTCGTGTATCTACTTTATTAATGAAAAATGGGTAAGTATGATTTCGATTCGATCGAGTCAACGAAAGTTATAATCAAGTGTCAGTGACAAATAACAATAATTATTATATTGTTAACTAATTTACCATTTTTACCTAAATGCATTGATTAAGTATACTTAATTAATGTAAATGGTTTATATGTTATTTTAGGTACTTACATCATCATCGTAATAGTCTACACTGAAGTTTGGTTTTTCGTCGGCCATTTCCATTGGATATTTAGATATTATATTCTAAAAAATAAATAAATAAGATAAATCAAATACATTTTACAGAAAGATAATAATTACTAATTATTAATAGTATAATAACACGAAGATAATAAATATAAGTGTTAAGGTTTCGTCATTGATAACTTATGGATGCGGGCATTGAGGTATTATTTATAAGTCTTTCATAATTTTACCATACCTATATTGTTAACAGTAAAATAATTACATCTCTTTTATTTTCAGTTTATCACTATTTTTAAAAATTAAGTGTCAATATAAACGTTTGTTTCTTTATCGCTGAAAAGCATCTATGTGAGTGAGAACCATCGTTGCTCTCTTTGTTATGCTGACCAAAAAGCGTATGTTTAATGTAGATAAGAATTCCATGTGTTTAATATCAATGGTTTATGAATAGCGAATAGAGATGATCTATGGATGTTATATTGTAAAAAGTAAAGTATATTGAGTATATAAATGGACGATATTGTTAAAAATATTTATTCGGATAATATTGTAATACAATTATTAACCAATGACAGGGTCACTTAGTTTTTTTTCACTGCTTAGTCTGTAATTATAGTAAGTACGCAAATACGCAAATACGCAATGCTATAGATTAAGTTATAAAATTAATAATAATAATTTGGGTTTACATGTACTATATAATTTTACACAGTTTTCCACGGTTATGCTAATAATTGAAGAATTTGGGAGCCAATTTCAATTTGTCTTTTTTATTTGTAATTTTGGGCATTAAACATGAGTATCATAGAAATATTTAACAAAAATTCATAATATGTTTAACTATATTTAATATTGGTTTGTCATAACTCATAAGACTATAGGCGTAAATTGGGGGGAGGACTTTTTTTAATTTTTCAAGAAAATTAAGGTTATTTATTAGAGAAAATTATAAAATGTAAAACATAATTCCTAATCAGGATATCCGATATAAGTATGTGTTATGACGTTATGTGAACATTTAAGCTTCATGTATGAATTTTATATTGTAAATTTGTTATAAAATTAAAACGATTGAGTTATACGTTAATATTTTATAACGACTACGATAAAAAGTTATGTATTATACACCGTTAAATAAATAATTTTGAAGTTTTTATATAATAAATGTTACATACAATTGTAAAATGTATATGTAGGGGGTGCGGGGGGCGAATTCCTACTCGGGCCTGTTCTTTGCTTATAATTTTAGCCCTCCTTCTAACAAGGAAAATTTTACGTCTATGCATAAGACATATATTATGTCATACACTCATACTACTTTACTATAATTGGTAAGCATTAAAAAAATATCGAAAGCATCAAGCTAGTGAATGACGGGTGTATGAAGTATAATTTATGTATATACGGAGAATTTGGAACTTAATAAAAAAAGAATTTGTTGAGAAAATTATTCAATTGACGAAAAAGAGATTTTGAGTCGAGACAGCCTATCAGAGTATCCGCCTATATTACTTTGTATATTTGAATATCACCTTTTACCTAATTTATGATATTATTATACAATTAAAACATTTTATTTTATCAGTATATCTTGTATTTAGGAATGCACCTTGACTTGAAACATCATGTTAGTCAGAAAAAACTGAACATTAAGGAAAAAATGAAAAAACTTTATATGGCTGGTTAGGAGACACTTCAAACTGGACCTTACAAGCAAATATTAAAACAGTTATTATACGTAGGTAGCGATAATTAAACCAATATAGACTTACAACTATGGGGTTGTGCCAGTATATCCAGTAGTAATTTAACTAATTATGATAAATCTCAAGAAATAAGGCGCCTCAAACGATCATATTATATGAAATAGTATAAAATGTTAGATTAAAACCGGGGTCCGGGAGTGACAACTTAAATATGTTTTGTAGAGGTATATCTATTAATAATATTTACCCATGTGAGTGTCACCAGTTTCCGGCATTTCCGTCAGTTATAATTTATAGAATTTTAAAGTTTGAGAACTCTTACATAAACATTTTATAATATTATATTTATATTATAATATATTATATTGTTATCAAAACTATGAAAATATATCTATTTTTTTTATAAATTTACAATATTATACAACTAAATCTTGGCAATTTATTACTTTTGAATAATTATATTTAAATGAGTGATTATTCTATAACAAAAGAATTAATTTCATAGGAAATATAAATAAAATATTAAAATGCCTTATCGATGAAAGTCTAATTTTGTTGGTATTTTTTCATATTTTGTCTTAGTATTTTTTTTAATAATTTAAATTAATGTTTATAATATTATTGTATTATTTGTACTTATAAAATAACTAGAAAAAAATCGTGCATAAAGATTTAAATAGTTATACCTAACTACCTAAGTGTATCTATACAATTATTATTTAACTATACGCGTATATAGTGTGTACGAATGTACGGTGTACCTATATAGTCACTATACTCTTACTCTATATATATGGAAATATTATATAGTTACTAAAAAATATAATATTATTAAACCTTTATGTAAGGGTTCCTAAACTTTAAAATTCTATAATTTGTAACTAATGGAAAAAAAGAATGAAGTTTTTTCTAATGTGGCGGAAAAAGATATATGAAAAATAGAAAGTTCATTTTTAGCAAAAATCATCGGCAATACCCATTAATGTATATACACATTTAAAATGTATTGTTAAAGATCATTTAATTATAAAACAAAAATTATCGGTTGATTTAATTTTTGCCAAATACATTGAGTTTATTATATAATATTTATTTTGACGAATTTCAGGTAATAATTTACATGTTAATAATATTTAAATGGACATAAGCGCAGTGGTGTGTCCAGCACAAAATAATTGGTAGGCCAATTTTGATCTGTAGTGTGTGTGTTCATAACTATTAGGGAATATTTGTTCTATCACATGGGATATGAGTATGATAATAATATTCAATAATAAATATTACTAATATTGATAGTAGGTAACATTTTTATTTTTGATAAAAATAAAACCTTAAAAACCAAACAGTCAAATAAAAATTCGGTAGGCTCGGGCTTAATCAGCCTACCCTGTAAACACGCCACTGCATAAGCGATGCGTGTAATAGAAATTTATACGATCTGGTAATAATAGTTATACAGAGTAACAAAATTATTATAATATATTTTCTATATAAATGTACAAAAATTGACAACACAGTTGAATTATATAAATTATTGTTTTTTGCTAACATACCTTGAAAATAAAATAAAAATTCAGTATCCAACTTACGTTATAAATCTCCATATGAATGTAAATCACTAACAGGCGATAGCGAAATTATGTGAATCGGTGAATTATTGACGGTTATTTGAATTTATTTAATATATAGTCACATAGATATAATATTTTATATTATTATTATTAATGCAATATTCAATCAAGAGCATAAGAAATTTCATTGTCTATGGATATAGAATAAGAGGTGTGAGGTAGAAAGAAATTTTTTTTTTTTCGTACTCATTAATACCTAGTGGTTAGTATCTACCTATATACCTTATATTATAAGGTGTCAAACTGTTAACAATATAAAAAAATTAGTTGGCAAACAAAATTTGTAATTACTTGGGCTGGCCTTACCTCAAATTTGTGATATTTGTACATGAACATAATATTATAATATGATTGTATATTTGTATACTATAATACTATAATATATTATTATTATTATTATTGATTAATAGTTAATATGAATATTATATTTATTGTTAGATATAAATTATATAATTATATTTATTTATATTATGTATTGATGTAGGTAAGTATAGGTACTAAATTATTTAGATACTTAGATACCTAATTTCATAAAGTATTCATGGAAGGTAGAGATCGAGGAAGCCGATCAAATATCTCTTATGTTGTTCACCACTTCACCAGTCCTCCAGAAAATTTACTGGAGTTAAAACCCTAAGTATTTTTTTTTACTAGATTGTTTCATATAAACGAATAATCATTTGTCAGCTGTAAACACCAATAGAAACAATAAATAATATTAAATTTAAAAAAAAAATATATAAATCTTTAGGTAGAGTTGTTTGTTTATATAAATAGTTGTTTGACATATTACACATAACGATTTCGTATGCCAATAAACAAAATGTTTTTAAAATTGTAGTCTATTATAGTAGCCTAATCACAAAAATTCATAAATTTAAATTAGGCAGTTAAAAATCTATCTACGTTTTTGTACTTCTGTGCGCTCTATAACAATTAGTTATATACTTATATGTACAGTACTCACTATACCTACACATTATTATTAGGTATAGACCTCCACCATTATAACCATAGTCATATAATATTATATTCGACCTCCACAGAGCTGTTATCAATATTATTGTTTTGATTATAGTGAAAAATGTTACATACTTCACTAATCACAAATTCACAATGTTTTGAAATTTTGAATTGTTCATTTGTATTTACTACTTTGGTGGTACGTACATAATTGGGATTTGTACCTCAAATTCTGTTTCTTGTTATACGTGACTGAACTAGTTGAATCAAGAACGTACATATTTCTCGCCATTGGATGTGGGTAAGACACTAAAATAATTTTTAACTTTTCATTTTTTACACACAAATAATATTTTTGTTGTACATAAATTGAAAATTAAGTGTCTGCTAAAGTATTAAAGAATTTACATATTATATGTATAGTCTAAGAGTAGTCAAATGATACAACTGTATTCTTGGTAAAATAAAATATAACTATGTGTTTCTTAATTAAATTTAACTGACCTTGAACTTAAAAAGTTTGATTTTTCAGTGATAGGTATGAGGACATAATGCTGTTATGTGTTGTCTTTGTCTTAAAAATGTACAACATAGTAAATTTATGTTATGCAAAATCTATTTTACATTGTTGAAAACAACAATGTGAAATCAATTATATTATAGCTTGTTGTGTGCTTGTGTACATATTTAATTTTTTGTTATTAATCTATATTTGACTACTTTAATTATTACTATTTCTAACCAATGATGATTCTTATAAAAATGTTTTTTAATCAATTGAATAAGATTCTATTACTACTAATAAACTTAATAAAATAATAAAATATATTAATGATATAAAATTTGCTAGAAATAAGCTAAAGGTTAGGTTAATAACTTCTATTAATTTAAAGTATTAACATAAAATCTGTAACGACCTCAGTTTCATATAATCAGCTACAATTTTTCCAGATTTAATATTCAGTGAGTTCCGCTTAATGTGATCAGTGATCACATTGGTTCAGATTATATTAATTCTATTAACCAGTTGATTCCATAAAACAACTTTTGTTAATGATGAGTTTATATTTATAAGTATGTTTAAAATTAAATAAATTTAAAATAAAATAAAGGTACTTTCCTGTTATACGAGACTACGGCTATTTTTGCGACTACTTCCTAAGACTACCTCCGTTATATAAGACTACCGCGGTTGTTTTGTGAAACACCACAATCCTGTTATCTAAGACTACCAAAATTTGCACACTTTCCTATAATCACAAACGGTAGTTTTATTTAATTTTTATATTTGTATAATGCACTCGCATAATTAATTCTTTGATATTTTAGTAGATATTGTTGGTACTTGGGATGGCTATATTCGAATTATATGTATAAAAAAAGAATTTAAATACCCAGTAATCATTTGTAATGTATTTTACACAACACACGCTACCTATTTTCACATTACTTAACGAAACTACCTATTTTTGTTTGTACTTGAGAATCTTTTAATTTCATTTTCATATTAGCCTGAAATTAAAATCCATACTCAGTTAATATAATATATACATGATTTTTAATTATTTAAAATTAAATAAATAATAATGTGTGTATATTGTACCTATAACTTTTGGAACAACTGAAAAGTATAATTTTCGACATATTTTTTAATAGCTCCTTTTAACTTTTTCAAAAAAATTCTTGTTTCTTTTTAGTGAAAGTTTGAAATACCATTAAAACGATAAGAATGTTCTTAAAAATGATTCAATTATCCGGTACTTGGTGATTCTAATAAAATATTACTTAAACATTAGTTACATAAGATCTGGTTTGGGTTATACAATTTTGATTCCAATTAACGGTTGATTCTTTAAACCAGTGATCACATTAAGTGGAACTCACTGTACCTCATTATCTTAGTTAACTTATTTTCTATGTCCTTAAATATTACTGATGTTCTAAATTAATTAAATAGTATTACTTATGAAACCAGCCTAAGCCTAGATATGATTCTAAATATTTTCTTTAGAAATTGTAAATTTGTATTAGCAGTTAACTTGTTATATCTATTTAATCTAGCTTTATCTCTGATTCTTTTCTATTTCTTGAAGTCTAGTTTTGTTAAGCCTATATTGAATGCTGGTGATGTAACTAGTATAATAAATTATCATCCAAATTGTATTTTAATAAATAGTATCAAAAATGTTTGAATCAATTATATAAAAAAAGATTAAACAGATGTTTTCACCATTAGTATGTGTTTTCTTGTACAGTTTTATTAACAGTATAACATCAGCTACTAAAAAAAATCAATACATTTTTCAAAAAATTATAATAGATAATTCTGCATAATATTAATAGAATTCCTTTGTTATTTACACAGATTTTTGTAAAGCTTTTAATTAGGTAAATCATACTATACTTATATCTAAACTTCATTATTTCAATATTCATGATGTTTTACATGTTTGATTTCATCCTACATATCAAACGGGTAACAAATGGTGATATCATTATAACTTATGGATTTGAAATTTGAATACTTAGTGTAATTGATTTATATTTAGTAATATATGGCAATATATGTTTAAATTTAAATATTAAAATTTATACATTTATATTATTATCTAAATCTTAGGATTCACTTCTCAGTCTTAACATGTCGAGAAGTTCTTAATATCAGTGATTTTGCTGTAAAATTTAATTTTACTCTTTCTTTCAATAAGTATTATTGGTAAATATATGTAGCAAATCTTCTATAATATTTATTATTAAAAACTATAAAGACTTCACTAATTCTGTTCCTCTTAAAAATAAATTTACTTCTTTAGTTCAAGCAAAATAGTTATTGCCTATTGGTGTATAATAGAATAAAAATAAAAATAATTAAGTTTCAATTTTGATTTGCAGGAATAAGAACTGGAATAATTATGAGTAAGTATTCGAGTGATTCAAACTCGCGTGACAGAACTAGAAGTTATAGTCGTTATTATAACCAAAGGCACAGGTGAGCGTCACCACTTTTTAATTTAAAACTTCACAACTTAATTTTTCTTGTAGTATTGACTGATTAATAATTTCTATTTAAATTTATATATTATATTTCTTCATTAATGGTAATTATAATTTTTTTTATCTGTACAATAACTTTAAAAAAAATTTTAAAAGGTATCTTATGGGTTTTAATGATTTAATTATTTGATAAATAATGTATTTGATTAATTTATTAAAATTTTTAGATATTATCAAAAGACAAATGTATACAGACACTAACATTAAAATAATATATTTTTAAAGAGTTATTTATTTTTTGCTTATTACATATCAATTATTATATGTTCACAGCATTGTGATATGCAATAAATATTATCATAATTTAAAATTTAGTATTTATTATAATATTTCCTTTTATAAAATATAAATATCATATTATTTTTTGAATACAAAATTAAAAAAATTGAGATTCCATACCATTAGGCAATGCTATTAAATTAAATTAATATCAGTATTCATTAAATATTCTTCATGAAGGTATTAAGTAGGAACTTATTATATTATACATATTTATATATAAATTTATATTTTAATATTTATCAATATGCTCACCAGTGTCAAGCTTGATAAGTTTTAATAAGTGGAAAACAATGAAATATTTGTGTAATTTACTAGTGTCCCGTATACTTTTTCACAATAAAATTTGTATTAATATTTAAATGCGTATATGTATTATTATTGTAAGTAACAATACAATAAATTTGTATAACCACACATAATCTAACCAAATATCCTTTTTACCTCAATTTTTTAAAGTATTAATTTTTTTCCATTAACACATTTTATCTTATCAGTGGTGTATTTGCGGAAAGGGAGAGGGGTATGAGGGGTAGATCCTACTGTTGGTATTTTTTTTACTGGTAGGTTTAATAATTTCATACGTGTGTTTTATAAATACAGAATAAAATTATTGAAAACTACACTTTATTATAATATTGAATATATTAAGAATTTGGAAATATTTTGGTTGATGCCCGTAGTCCATACACGACTTACTGCTAAATATGTAAATGATTGAAAACAATTGGTATTGTAAATCGTAAAATGCTGTCAATCGTCATTATTCTCAATAACGATCCGGCTATTATCATGATTTTAATAATAAGCGTTTACCGTTTGGTTGCTGTTTCAAAAAATATTGCAAGGCGAAAGCATGTATATATAAATAGGCATTCTAAACAATATATTCCAATAATTATATGAAGTATAAATAATAATCAAACTTAAACAGTAAAATATTGAAATATTTTATTTTTAATCCAGCATTATAATTCACTACTCATTATAGTTGAACACTCGGGCTAGTGCCAGTACCAAATTTCCACATAGGCAAACTCCTTTTTTTTTTTAAAGGTAGCTGCCTAGCAGCCTTTACCTTCCCGGAGCCTAGGCTCCGGACTAAGTACCAAAAAAAGGGCTCTTCATTAGTAGCTGCATTGAGAAGGCACTGAGACCCTTAAATTCAGAGCATTGGCTGGTAAACTATTTTTTACTAATTTTGTCCTACATATAAATTTGTAAATTTATCAATAGGTATTTTATAATATATCCATTTTATAAAAAATTAATTGAATAAACCTATGAACAATAAATCTTCAAAACATAAGAACAGATTTATATATTTATGTATAGGTATTTATTGATAAAAAGTATATAAATGTTTAACATTTTTTAGAAACAGTGGTGATAAGTGTAACCTGTCTAGGAAATTTATGTTTGCCAACGTATATTCCCCCTTGATAAAATCCTAAATACACCACTGTATCTTATTATTGTATTTATTATGAATTAGTTTAAGATTTTAAATGCATTTTTTAATTTTATTATCAATAAGTTTCTCATAATGAACCTATAATAATACTACCAATGATAATTTACTTAAAAACCAGTTATATTGCATTGTATAATATAATACTTACTAACAGTACCGGATATAGCTAACAGTGCATTATACTGTGATCCTTTAGTTTTAATGTAGTAGGAGCCCTTTAAATTATTGTTATCAAAGTATTATAAGCAATATAAACATAATGGTATAGTACAGTGTGCAGATGACTAATAGAAGTATGATAATATACTATAGACAATTTAAATGGTTAAAAATCTGTTTACCTTAATGACATTTTTTTAAAAGGCCTCGAAATTTTCTTTTGTACCAAAGTTTTAGATTTGACACTGCTCACTGTACATATTTATCTTAACCTGTCATTAAATATAGATATAAAGATAAATAGATTTTATTATAAAATAATTTATTACTAATTTTATTGTCTTGTTTATAAAACTATAAATAGTTATTTTTCCAGTGATTTTGATCAAATATGTTACATTATTATGCTTTAAAAACTTTTTCAAAATTTAATACAATAATAGTGTATTCATAAAAAATAAATATTTTAATATTCATAACTATAATTATTTATACATATACTAGTTACCTATGGAAATTATATTCTCTGAAATAAAAATATAAAAATATAAGTTGTTATGTATTGAAAAATATTGTGTTAAATTTTATGTAATTTATTCTATATTATATAATTAATTAAATCTATTATTTTGTTAATTTTATTACTAACCAATATTTAATTTATAGGTCTTCAAGTTCTTCATCTACAGATAGTTCAAAATATTCAAGAAAAAAACATTCAAGCAGGTCTGGATCAAGGTATTTTTTATGTTAAATATATATATATATATAATTAAAATACTAATTCATTACTTTTTAGTGTAAAATAAGAATAAAAATCTATACTCTCAGTGTTAAAAATTATACTTATGAATAATTTTGATTTATATATACATATTATTTTGATAAATATATAACTAATATAAGTAGAAAAAGCTGTCAAGTAAGTAGCCACTGTTTTCCACAGTAGGTGAATTCTACATTATACCTCGTCATTTTGTAGGTCACTGATTTTTAATATTGATATTAAAGTATTTTATTTTATTAGTATTATTATTATAGGTTGAATTAATTTTTGCAAAAAACATACATTTATTATATTACTGTAATAGTATATATTTAATATTTATATTTCATTATTGTTATCTATAACATTTTTATCAGTATCACTTACCATAGAATGATATGAACAGTTTTATGGTGTATTTGTATAAATAGGGAATAGCTTAAAATTAATTGAAACATTTTTTTAAATGTTATGTATACAAAATTATAACAATGCATATAAAAGTTTTTAAGCCCCTCCTTCACACATGAGGGTATGAAGTCCTCTTAATAATGTATTTATATACCTAATAATATTATATATATTATATACATATAATAGGTGTATAGGTTTTCTATTAGCCATCAGTGGGCCTCAAAGAATTTTTTACAAAATTGGTTGTCCGCACAACTAAAAAGATTGGAAACCACTGGTATAATGTATAGTCTTAATAAACATTTAATAAGATATTTTATGTTTATGTCAATAATATTGAATAATAATAACAGTAAATAATATAGCATAGAAGCTTAAGCTTTATACATAAAACGTTTTAAATCTTAGTAACTTTGATACTTAATTTATTGAATTTACATCATATTCATGAAACTAAAAATAAGACTAATTATTATTTTAATATTTTAATCAAAAATCAGATACCATAAAAAATCGAAGCGTAGACACAGATCCAATAGTTCAACAGATCATTCATCGTCAAGACATAAACGTTCAAGCCGTTCCTACCGGAGAGATGAAAGTCGTTCAAAAAGAAAACATCGTAGAAAAAGTTCATCTACTAGTTATGAATCAAATAATTCCAATTCTTCATTTAAAAATCATCAATCTAAAAGTTCTAAAACATTCAATGACAATGAAAAAAATAAAAAGCTACAAGATGATTTGTTAGTTGGGAAATCTGAAACTATTAACAAAAATGATCATGATGCAAATTGGCTTCAAAAAAATGTTTGTAAGTATATTAGTATGTTGAATAAATATAACTCATTGATAATTTTATAGAACTATTCTTAATTTCTAAGATAGTGATAAATTAATTTTACAGATCTGAAGACACACTAACATTTAAAAAGCTACTTTTATCTTTTGTATAACTTAATACTGCATTTTTTGACATATATTCGATATAGTACAATTTTTTGGAAATTATTTCTTACTCTCGTGAAAAACATTTAATAATTTTAAACATGTTTTCTTATTAATGAAATCATGTGAAATTATATGAATGAAATCAAATAATTCTTAATAGACTACATTTACTTCTCAACAAATTTAAAATATGAACATTACATAAATAGTTTAATATTAGCTATTGTTTTGTACTGTAGTTTATGTGTTTTTTTTTGTATTTTAGTGGATGTTGTGAAAAGAGAAAATTCAATTGAACAGATCAATCAAGAAGGATTTGTTTTTAAAGTTTTCAATCCATCATCTGAACAAAAAGAAGAGGAAACTACAGACAAAATCAAATTTGATGTTCTAAAAATGAATGAAGAAGTTACTAGTACTTTGCCTACAGAAGAATCAACTTTTATTATATGCAATCCAGAAAGATTATTGAATGCAAGGGTATAAAATATTTAATTGTGTATTTATTGTAATATTTTAATGGGTTTTTATTTTTATTTAGTATAAATTACTTACAAAGCAAGAGCGGTGCTTAAGCTGGGCAAAGAAATTATTTGAATCTTACAATCAGTCTGAGCGCAACGGTGGACAATTTAAAGATTAATGTAACTGGAAGTTATTTGTTCAATATTAATCTTTTAAATACCACTAGAATTTGATTTGCAAGTACTACCTTTAAACTATTTTATTAATTTTATTTGTTTTTTTTTTTTAAAAAGATCCAAAGACATTGTATTGAGAAATTATATTTTTGCAAGGATGTTTAAGAAAAATTAAATCAACATTCAATTAACTTTTTTGATATTGTTTATATTTTATTAACTCATTATAACATAGTTCCATCAGTGAAATTAAGCATAAAAATGAATATTTGTGTTTATGAATAAATTTACTCACCTGTAAACATGGAATTAGAAGTCAACTTCTTATGAGTCAAAAGAAGATCAGTTTTTATAAATACTATAGTGAATAAAGTGATAATTTTGTTGTAATTAAATTATTTTTTTTTATATAAAATAATTTTAACTGTTAAGGCTGTTATGGTTTATATTTAACATGTTGAATTAAACATTGTAATATCACAAAAACAGCTGTTAACTGTTTTAATGCAACTTTTTTAATATGTCTAGTTTTTTAAATATAATATATTAACATAAAATACAGTGTATCTTATGTTTTTGTATACGTGGTTTTTAATAATTATAATTCAATAATATAAAATTTTAATAAAACAAAAAAAGAAATATTTCGTTATTTTTTATGGTTATTATTATTATTATTATTTTTTGAAACATAAGCATTTGGTTGTTTTTACAGGAAAATCAATTTTATTTTTATTAATGATTACAACTGTATTTGGTAATGGATTTTAGAAGTGATTTTTTTCTGAAAATGTTAGTCAAATTGTCAATTTTGCTGATTAAGTCCATAATACATTTTTATTTAACTTAAATAATTTAAAAAACCTTAAATTTAAATACTTAATTAAATACTCGAGGTCAATAAATGTACTAGCTGGGTTTGGCAATGAAAAGAAAACTTTCTGAAATTACTATTATATATTTTGATTATTGTATGTAAATATATTTATATATTTATGTTAAATATTCAACAATTTTCAATCAACTAATCTGAAGTTGAAAAAATCTATATGAAAATATTTATGAGAGTATAATTTGTGTACTATTTTAATTTTTCTTGTCTATTACTATTTTTTTTTAATACTAATATTTTAGAATACAGGTCATACTTATTATTTTATTTAGCTGAATAATAGACATTATTGAATCATGCGTTATGATAATATTTTTTGTTGGTACTTTGTTAATTTATAAGAAAAAATGTGTTTTGTAACAATATTATTAATAGATTGCTGGGTAGATACTAAGCAGATATTCTCATTCTTTACATATCAGTATTTTTTTCTATTAAAAAGAAGTTAAAGTGAAATGTATATAATATAACGTATACAATAGTATGTATCATATATGAATAATTGTCTCATTGTAAAATAGTGCAGTATTTATAAGTTAATCAATGGTGTTTAAAGTTTATTATTATTTTGAATTTGAAGTAATATGCATTATATATTTATGTGTTTATTTTAATTAGAGATAAATCAACCAAAAATATTAAGATTCTATCTTAAACAAATGTTTAACATACAATTCATTAAACTAACAGCAATCACAATACAATTATGTGTATATTATTTTATAATAGCTTATGAATATTCCGTTATTATTTTAAACTTGTAACCCTAAATTTAATATAAATAATATTTTATAGTATTATGCAAGTGAAATGATTTACTTCATTCTTAGTTTCTTCTCATTAGTTGAGAGTTTTACTAACGAATAAATGTATGTATTAACTATACTGTGTTTGGTTTTGCTACATATTGATTACAAATTTACAATTGAATAACAATGTTGCTTATAAAACAAAAAAAAATAAAATAATTATAATACAATGAAAATCACAATATATGAAAAATAAATGGCATACTAAGATTATTGTTATAAGCTTAAGAGGACATAGTACCCGCTGTGTTGTCTCCGTCTTATATACGTGAGACAGCAAATTTTCGTTCACCAGTTTCAATATTATTCTGTTGGTTTTGATATTAGAGTGAACTGATTTATTATAAAATTCAAAGGTAAGATTACTTTCCAGGGCCCCACAATCCACCATAGCCTTTTATTAATATTATTATTTTTAAGTAAATTATGATCTTTTTGAAACTGTACATTTTAAAATGATCATAACTTACTTAAAAATAACAATATCTATAAAAGGCTACGTGGGGCCCTGGGTAATAATCTTACCATTGAATTTTATAATAGATTTACTCTAATATCAAAACCATCAATATTGAATCTTGTGAACAAAAATTTGCTATGTCGCACGTGCGTTAAGAGACGGAGACAACATAATATGCGAGTTCTATGTCCTCTTAATTAACCTTTATATTTATTTGAAGTGATATCTTATCAGTTATTATATCTTCTAAACTAATGTTAAATGGCACTTTTTGGAATAATATGTTTCATCACTTATTTTTCAGAAATATAAGACTGTAATATTATACCAGCATAAGGACATGTTTGCTATTTAAATTAATTTAGAAATCGGTGATTATTTTTATAACATTATTTATATAGTTATATTAAATTACTTATATATTAGTTACATCTGTAATTAAATAAACAACTACTTTCAATTTTCCAATAAACAAAATTAACACCAGTATATTTTGTTTTCATACCTAAATGATTTTGGAAATATTTTTCAAATTCACTAACACACTAATTAAATCAGCAATAGTCAATACAATTAATATTTTCTGTGTTAACAAAATTGAAGCAAAACAGTTTTTAAAAGTTTATATTTTATTCTTGTTAACAATGCTCTTTCGGCTGAAAAATTGGCCTCTAAGATAGTTAAATATAATCTAAGTGTAATTACAATATTTGGAAATATTTCCTGCAATGATTTTTTGTAAAATAATTTTATTATTATGTATGGGTACCTTATGTGAATAGATCAAGAATATCTAATATCAATTATTACTACGTATACGCAGGAGCGGATTGCTGAATTTTCTCGGCTCGGGAAATATGGATCAAACTGGCCAATGTGCTGCAAATGTAATTTCTCCCTCCCCTTTTTAAGGTTTAGTCTCACCCTGTAGAATATATAATACTTATAATTATAGCTAACAATTTTGGGTTAGTCAGATGAGGTTAACCTATTCAAACTTGAACTTGAAGTTTGATCTTATTACATTTTTAAATATACCTACACAAAAAATATTCTTAAATATTTTTTAACTAAGTAATAGACATTCAATTTAAACTTTCATTTAATGTTCTAATCCTATGATAGAAATATTAAATACATATTATTTTTCTAACTGTTTATAATATATTGCCTTGTCTTTACTAATTTACTATATAAAAATAATTGACAATTTTCTCCATAATTATCAGTTTTTAGTTTCTTAATTATATAATTAAATTAATAATAATTACATTTCTAAAACATAAATATATTTTAATTCAAGTTGCTCATTATTAAGTACATACACCTTAATAACTAAGTTCTCTAAAAAGCAATGTATTCTTGTTTTTTAATAGTTCAATTACTTGATCAGAATCTATACTACTCTAATATCTTTGTTCGTAGCCAGAAGCATAAAAGTTTCTAATTTATCTTCGTTCAAAAAATTATTTCTCAAGCAAGATTTAATTATTTTTAAAATTGAAAACAGCCGTTTGCAAGCCACCTACCCAAGTAACAATTTTCAATGATTAAGGTTGATAAATATTTCATTTTGATTTAACAGTTAATATTTAATTTTAAATATTTCCAATATATAATTAATCATGCTAAGTGCTGTCAATGGGTGGTTTTTTATTCAACACCTAACGTCCTTATCATTTCACTTACCACTTAAACTTATTAGTTATTGTACATTAGCTATATAGGTTGTTTATTTCTAATAAAATATATTTATTTTTTTTTTCGTGGGCTCGTGGCAATAATTATTAAGTATTTAAAAATTAATATTTGTAATTCAATTTAAATTTATTTAATTTGTACCTATTAGTTAAATGATGACTATTAAATAGCTCGTAGTTATTATTATAATAATAAACTTATTTTATCTCATAACATTATAACAATATTAAAAAAAAGGTGGGCAAGTGGGTATCGCTCTGCTATATATAGTAGAGATGGGGAGTAGGTTACTATAATGGATGTGTTAAATTTGAATGCAATGACAGGTATCATTGTATAAGAAAAACGATTCTGAACGGAGATAATTTGTCTTGTCTGTAGTAGGATATATTATATTATTACCTACATTACATATATTTAAATTGTAATAAATCGTAATTTTATGCGATTTCGTAAAAAATTAAATTTTATACGCTCATAAAATTATTTCTATATAGACAATAGAATTTTTTTTTACAGTTATTTGTGGGAAAACTTATGAAGAACCTTGTATTGGATTTTTTACCTTAGATATAAATCACAAACATTTTATGAATCTTCAACGTCAAAATTCTTTGCAAATTTTCGCGATTTTAACATATTTCGTAAACATTTGGATTTTAAATACTTAACAACAAAAATTGTAATTAACGATTTTTGATTTTTTTTTACTACGATGAGCACAACTTATAATAAACCTTGTATTAAATTTTAAAGATTTTTTGGATAGCCAATTTTTTTTTACAGTTATTTAAAAAAATAAAACTTAGAAAAATCAAAAATTTCAATTCTTTTTAAATAGCTTTAAAAAATCAAGATATTTTGAAAATTTAATCATAAATAGATAACGCTAATATAAACATTTTGTGAAAATTTCAAGTATTTAGAATGATTCGATTTTGAGTTACAGTAAAATAAAAAAATCGATTTTATCGAGAACTGCTTATGCGTGAAAAATTCCGTTTTTCCGTTATTTGTTTAGGGTTTTTCCTGACGCTTTTGAAAACTACGGGAAATTTTTTTCTTTCGATCTCTCAAAGTACCAACAAGATTCAATTTCCTTTTCAAAGAGGTGCTGAAGTCACTGCAAAGCACTATTACTTCTCCAAAACGTGATGACAGACAAAAAAAAAAACATATTGTAAAATCAATACATTCATCACTTCGTTTAGAATCTAAAAGATGAAAGATGTTCATAATATATATATTATGTAGGTAACAAATAATGATTTATAGTATAAGATTTATCATGCGTTATCCACATGAAACTAAAACACTATATAACTGAGCATATAACACTGCAAGTACGATTTATCGATTACCTATAGGCTATAACAATAATATTTTAATCCAGTATTTCAGTGGTAGGTACAACCGTTCATAATATGTTACCGTGCGCCACATGAATGATATAGGGGAGGGAATATGTTGGTATTGCAAAACGACACTATTGCAACACCTGAAATTTGTTTGGTGTTGAAAATGTAACACTTGTCGTGCAACACCCCAATTACGCCACTGATTGTTGGTACGATGTAAATTTCGGCTCATCATTTTCATTTTTTATCGCGATATAGTAGGTGTCGTATTGCTGTCTACGACTACTGTGTCTATTTCTTTTTTTTAACAATAAAATATTCCTGAGTGACTGAGTTGCTGACACGTGGATAATTGTCACCGGCTTCAGGTTTGTATTAATATCATTCTTAGTCTTGTTTCACAGCCTTGTGTTTTTCGATTTAAATTTAAATTCGTCAGCATACACATTTTGCCGTCGGTGCAAATTATCAAACAGTCGGCGCATACGAATTTTTACAATATAAATCGAAAAACTATAATTTATAGGTAGTTATATGATTGAATATATTATACATAACTCATAAATATTTAAAAACTGCAGTTTACATTGGGGACGACAATTTTTTAGAGCATTGTTACGTTCAGGACGAACGCCGTGTCTAACACGGTCTGTGTTTTAAAGTATTGGAACCGATTTTTATATAGCGTAACGTCGAGGACGGTTGTCGTGTTTAAAACGGTCAATATTTTTGCGTCTAAAAGACGAGCACCGTGTTTTACAAGAAATCGTTTTTAAGTATATCGATATTTTATGTATATTTAATTATAATATAAAGTATATTAATCAAAAATAATATTATTAAAAGAAAACAATTATATCATTATATTTTTAGTCCTATTCTCGTACTATCTATATTATACTCGTATTTATATTATATTATAAATACGGCAAGACCATATAAATATCTTGGTCGACTTTTTGTTTTGAACATCGGAGTTGTCGTATTAAGCATTTATTAGTATACCTACCTATTACTGATATCGAGTTTTAGATAATGATATATATTTTTAGATCAGCACTAGGAGAGTTCGATAAAAAAAAACAAGTTAATCGCATTATTCAATAACGAGTAAACAACTAGAGAAAACATGTGAAAACTGCTCGTCCACGCAACAAATAATTGGCGGGAAATGACCGTCCGCATGCATTAAACGCCGCGTTCGTCACGAACGTATTATCATTGTATAAATACTAGCGTTCCGCGTATCTTAAAATAGTCGATGTGTCTAACACGGTGTTCATCTCCAATGTGTTTTTTACATAAATCTTAAAAATATCATAATAAAGCATATCTACACATCTTAGTTAAAATTTAATTAGAATGATACAATAATAGTAAACAAACTATACATAAATATAAAAAAAACTTATGTAGGTATGTGAGAGACTGAGAGTGTAAATACTGTAAATTGTTTATGTTTTTCATGGTAAGACTGTTGACATTCCATAAGGGGCAACAGTGTTGGTTTCCGGATAAAAAAGTTCACTTGCTCTGGAAAATATTAAAAAAAAATTTATGAATGAAATGTACATTTTCTAAATAGTTAAGCGCGTGTATGAATAATATTATGTAGTTATTACGTACAACGGCAATGTTACAAATTTTTAATGGCTTTTGAAAATGCACAAAAAATTGTAAAAATTATGACTTTTTTATATAATTAAAAAATGTTTTCAAATAATAACAGTGATGAGTAATACTAATACATTCATCTACAATAATAAATTGTGTAAAACAATAAAAATGTTATACGATATCTCTAATATATAAAAATCTCTTGTCACAATCGAAAATTTATGTCACCAAACTTCTCCGAAACGGCTTGACCGATTATCATGAAATTTTGTATGTATATTCAGTAGGTCTAAGAGAGTGATGTAATCTATTTTCATACCCCTAGATGTAAAGGGTGGCTCTCCACAAATATTTTGATAATGCAGAGGCGGAACTTAGGTTTTTTACGCCGGGGGAAAATATTAAAATTACGCCCAAACATGGACCAAGACTGAAAAATCCTTAGGTTAGGTTACCCTACAATTATTTTTTAATAATTGGAATTCAAATTACAAAAATACTTCATATTACTTATTGACTTATTAACTAACTATAAGTTAAAAATATCAAGCTAGTTCTTACTCATATAATCGTATTACCTACTTTTGTTACAAATGTTATAATAATTAAAAACAATGAGCTATGAGTTTTTATTTATAGTGTGAACTGTGAGTCATAATTGACTCCAGAAAGAATAATATCTATTTTTGTTACGCATTGGCATTTTTTATAATATATTGTTATATTTTCGGCTAAAATATCAAAGATTTTACGCGCCCCCATATGATTATAACCAATAAGTTTGACATACGTTTATTAGAAGTGTAGGGATTCGTTCCAATTCTTTTTTTGTGAAATATAAAATAAATATAAATATATATTTTAACAGAATAACAAAAAAAATCTATCTTTTAATTTTGCGTCTTTATAATGTTGGTGACTTCAATGCCCCAAAGACTTGTACTAGTGTACTACGTAATTACTATTATATCTTATTAATTCTTAAATTGGCACTGATTTTAGACATACAATCGTATAGCTCGAATGGTATACCACTTTATAACGGTACCTACTATTTTCGTAATATACTGGCACATTGCATATAATACCTATGCATGTTGGGGATGCTTTATGCTTATAAGTTTATAATATTAATATTAATTATTATTTATTACTATAAAAATAACCACTCGTGATTTGGTACACTTTGTGTATTGAATTGTCAGTCGAAAGTCAGCACATCAAAATGTTTATAACAATATATATAATGTGTAATATGTATAGTTTTTGTTAACTCTAACAGGGATTGAAAAACAAAAAATAAATGTAATATTTTTTTCAATCTAACTGTTGTCATATTGATTATTTAGATACCTAATCGATATTTATAATTCACGATAAAAAAAAACCTGTTTAAATACCGAAGTACTGATTGTATACTGATTGTATAGTCTTAACAACATACGTCATACAGTGTAACTGAAAGTCAGAAAGATCTGACAAATGAAATAACTTTTGTTCTAATCGAATTTTTTTTTGTTTTGTTTTTTTATCACTTATACAGATGCTTATTGCACGTATATAGTATAACATTTTTTCGTTTCATTTTCAGTATTAAAAATTTAAAAAAAAGTTCTATGATACATGCAGACTGAAGCGTCGATCAATTATACATGTAAAATATAAAAAAAAAATATTGATTAGCACAAAAGTTATTTCATTTTTCAGATATTTCTAATACACTCTGTTTAGACCATAAGTCCATCATGAGGTAAATCTTAAATGATCCTTGGATGATGTATTTGCTATTGCAGTACCACTTTTTTGTTACAAAACATACTACTTTTGTACATTATGATGGTATTGGCTACATCAAGATATAGTAGGTACGATGAGTTACGCATCAGGCCTCGCCAGTTGTGGAAACTTGATTTCGGTATCAAAATAAAGTCGAAAAGTTGTAGTAAACAAAATTGTTGAACTCGATATACTCTTTCAATTAAAAAACCCACATGACTATCGAATAAGTGGTTCTCATGTTCACATTTATACATAGATATTAAATATAAATAATAGTTACATTACATGCCTCCGCCATCTCCACACACAAAAACAATTGTGGTATACCACAGCAAGAAAAACGTGACGATATACTTTCGAATTTGAATCAAATTCTACCAAGCAATAGAAATATAACGATATGTAATTAACTAAATCAATTAATTAAATTTGAACTAATAATATTATTGTATAGATATTAACTATAATTTTAACTTTTAAGGTAAAGACATATTGTAATAATTTTATTAATTTTCTAATAATTATATAACAAACATTATATAGATAATAATATACGGCGTTATTTCTTCAACCGTTAGTGACCGGTATATTTTGGTATGCTACGTAAAAATGCCATAGTAAGAATTGCGGCATTTTTGCCTAGTAAACAATTCTGAATAATTAATAGCGTGCTTAGTTTAAGTATCAAAACAATGATATCTTGGTGAAATAATAATTGAAAATAAAATTGAATAATTCCATTGAATTTATCAGGTTTTATATCTATTTCCATAAGAAACTATGGATTTTACTTTGAAAAATATTATATTTATTTATATAAACTACCAAAAACTTCTAAACATAAAATGTAATTTTTCTTAAAATAGCATGGAGGAAAATTACGTCATTCTTCCTTAGGACGGCAGTATGGATAAGTAACTACTTATTTTGATAAATTTATTATTACCTATATTAACATATTTTTAGGTGATATAAAATTATAAATAATCGTAAAAAAAGGTATAGAAATTAAAAACATTTTAAAAAAAGGGTTAAAGTTTGAAAGTAGGAAGGTGCTCACTCAGTCTTATACATGTATTATATTCCCGGACTTAATAATGGAAGTTTTTATCTGGACTTAGCTTATCGATACAAAAACAAATTATTAATTACTTTATTTTAAATTATTTAGTTCTAATTATGTGCTTATAACCAAATAGTCAATAGGTAAGTACCTATCTTTTAATAAAATGCAAGTTCAACAAAGTTATAAATATACAAGTATAGGCATATAGCCATACGAGTATCATAGCCTATAGGTAAACCTCATTACTGATTAGTGTAAATGTGTAATGTATTATCGATATGAATATTAAAATTTCTTTAAATTAGCCATTATAAACATTATGCTAATATGCTTTACGAATGCTATTTCTGTAATAAGTAGATTTTCTACTGCTTAAATACTAATTCAACACTCATAATTTTAGGGACCCATTGGCTATTAACAAAATACATTAGGTAATAGGGATAAATACATTTAAATCATTACAAATTCAGTACCAATATAGTATATCTACCTATATATATTAAACCGTGCCTATTTTGTAATCTTTAATCTTTTTTAAAACATTTAGTTTTGTAGGTACCTCTACCTATATCTACCTACAATATTTAGAAAGCATTGTTTTTGAAAATGTTAAAATGTACATACTATAAGAGCCAAAAAGCTAATACAAATCATATAATTAATATGTTTGACTAATAAAAAGTTTTTAATACTAAATTTTAAACGGTTTTCTGCTCTTTTAAAAATTGTCAATTCATGTTCATGAATTTAATGTGTAATATATCTAAAAGTACAGTTTAAAAAAAATTACCATTAGTTTTTATAACTTGGATGTTTAGAAGATCTTATTTTCGTGACATTGTATTATTATAATGTGTTAACGTATATATTAATGTAGGTAGGTGCAGTGGGTGAATGTATAAGTTCCTATATGTAAGTTTTTACATGGTAAAAAAAAACTCAGGTTAGCTCCTACTTTAACTACGTTGATCTGTGATTTTTGGAATGTATATAGTCTATAGAATAGGTGTTTTAATAAATAATACATAGAAATTATTAATTTTTTATTAAATTATTAAAATTTATGGTTCATTATCTTCATTGCCATTTTTTTTGTCATTTTTTTTTTAAATCTTTAAAAGTTCTCTTATTATTAATTATTCAATGAATATTATTAATAAATCAGATATTTAATATATTATTTCAGATATTTAATAGATACGTACAGTGCCGCAACTACTGGATGTGCAAGGTGTGCAATGCACACGGGTCTCCAGCTCTAAGGGGCCTCTACAACCAAAATTGAAAATTGAAAATTAATTGTCTGTTTCGATATTTTTTTTTTTTGTTTTTTTTTTGTTCTACAAATATTTATTGATTTTATGTTTTTCCTTTTAAATTAAATTAATTATAGGCATAATTATTAAGTAGAGGATAAATATAATATGCAATTGGCAAGTATCACAAAAATAATATTAAGCATTTTATAATGTCTATTATAAAAAAAAAAGGTCTTATAATACGGGTATCGATAATCAATGTATTATATACATTATACATATATAATATATTGTCTTATGTGATGAGTAGGGCTATGAATTTAATGCTCTAAAAACCTTAAAATGCATTTAAAATGCCAAAAATTATAGCATAATGTATAAAATGCACTTAAAACGGTTTTTAATTTAGTTTTTATATTTATATTGATATTACTGTAGGGCTGGAATTTGGATTTAAATAAATATTTTTACTAAAAAATAATACATTAAGTATTGCAAATGATAAATTCATTTCAAGTGATTTGCAATAAAATAAAACATATTTTATTATACATGTTTTTACATATTTCTTCATAAATACACGTTTTAACATATTTGTAAAATATCTAAATTTTGACAATTTCGGTGGTTTGGTAATATTATTATACATTTATATTTCGATAATAGTACTCGTGAAAATTGTAAGTGTATAATGCATATGGGAAATAAGTATATGAAAGTATTAGTTAAATATTAATAACTTAATTATAGTTTATCTTATTTGTTTCTGTTCGATAACTATACATTATTAATTATCTTAGATTATACTTTATATTCAACAATTATTAGACAAAATAAATTTACGAATTTTCAACAGTATCTGCAGTACACGCGTTTGCGTGGTTGTGAAAATATCTTTATATTTTATATTTATAAAACTAAATTGATTAAAAATTAAAAATAATTAATTGTATATTATTAAAAAATTATTTTGAATTTTATTTTAATTGTACACGTTAACATAATTTTAAATTTTTCTTATTACATATTTTTTTATTTTATACTACATATTTTGGCCATTTTAACTGTATATATATGTACAAATTCTTGATTTTTTATTACATATAAATCCCACTATCCCAGCCCTAGATATTAAAATATTATACGCGTAAACATGTATATTATTTGATTGCATTTTAAAAAAATAATATGGGTTTTAGTTCACAAGATAAATCACAGTTTAGAACTTTAGGAACTTATTTTAGGTTATGATGTTTCTGAAATCCCTGAAAATTATGGATCAATACAAGGACAAATACCTCATATAAATCAAAGTGAAAATGCTGATATAATATTGTATAATATTTAAATTCAAAGAACGGTTTAAATGGTTTAATGGAATGAAATGTGTTTCTGATCGTTTTACATTTTTAACCCCGAAATCAATTTTTTACAATGATAAGTTTTCCCTAATTAAATCTTCTTATGATTTCATTCAATTTTATAAAGATGATATAAATTCAGATTTCACGCGGCAAATTATGTGCATAAAAACAAGAATTCTATCTCAAAATCTAAAAACTATTAAAGATCTATGTGTTACGTGTATTTATTTTGAAATGGATCTGTTATCCAGATATAATATTATCAGCATGTCTTATATTTTTAACTCTACCAATAACATTTGCGTCTGCAGAACGCAGCTTTTCAAAGCTTAAATTAATAAAAAATTATCTTCGAAATTCTTCTAGTCAAGATCGACTGAAAAATATAAGTGTTTACTGTTTTGAATATTGAAAGTAAACAGACCGCCGAACTCAATATTGATAAAATAATAACAGACTTTTCAAACGTAAAAGCCAGAAAAAAAATTTTTGATATAATTTTAATTTAATATAATCTAATAAATACTTTATTTATAATGTTTTAATTTTTAACTACTAACTTATATTTTATGAAACTACTTGTGATTTATTAATTACCTATTATATTTTGCTAAAATGACTAAATGAAAATTAAATAGGAATGTTTTTTTTTATATTATTAGTTATTTTATTCTGTTTAATTATTAATTATAAATAATATATTATTATGAAGTCAACAAAATATCATGCATGTGCCTAATCATAACATTATTTAAATGATTCTGGTTTGAAAAAAGTTTCAAATTAATAATATAATCAAATTATATAATGTAGGGTAAACTTTCTGTCTAATTAGTATAATGTACGTGTTGACGCATGATATTATAATATATTATTTTATTATTATTAATTTGTATTTATAAATTGTAATTTGTGTTGGTTTCGTTCGGTTTTGATAAAGACGTAATGCGTGCCGATCCCGATAACACATTATTATTATTATATTTAGTATTACCTATATTGTATTGTATGACTTTTGTGTCAGTCGCATACGATCGATGTAATCAGCACCGTCTCGCGGAATCGTAATAAAAAAAAAAGTATATTTTGGGATTGAAACAAGGTGCGTTACATTTTATTTAAATCTAATTTAAAACTCCTATTCGAGAACCAAAATCCAAACAAAACGCTACAGTCCACAACATGGTCCTTCGGCGACGGATAGTGAGTAATTTAGAGTAATTTAAAGTGAAAAGGCTTAAATAGTGCGAAGCCACGTGTACGCGAACTCAAAAGGTGAAGAAACAATTTAATAACGAAGTGAGTTATTAGAACATTGGAGTTGGATGTTGGCTGATTGGAGTAAAGAACGTACACCGTCGTCAATTCAAAAACAAAAATAATAAAAAACGAGGTAAGAGATTTCCAATTTCCTAGATAGTTAATACTTGCAATTTTACACTTTCTTGTGGTTAAAATTCCTTATATTTGGGCTTTACCCGGGGAAATAATATAGGCGACAATATAATCGATTAGCACGGCACTATCTGTATTTTATTTGCGACAGAAAATAGTGAACGTATATTCTCTACATCGCAAACCAATTAGTGCGGACCCCGCACTGCCAATACAAATTTATCGTTTAACAACACTTACTTATGGAACAGTACCGGCGTCATTTTTGGCAACAGCATGTTTAAAGAAAATATCTGAACAAGAAGCGTCATATTTAAAAGCTTGTGAGGCAATTAGAAACGATTTTTATATGGACGATTTCCTAAGTGGCGCGGAAACAATAGAAGATACGATAAAGTTACGTGACGAAGTAATTTTAATAATGAAAAAGGCGGGTATGACGTAAAGAAAGTGGTCATCAAATGAACCAAGTATAGTTAGCTGTATGTCAGATAAAGAAAATGCGAATGGATGTGTGTTTGAAGAAGAATCAAAAACGAAGATACTAGGACTGTATTGGAATGCGAATGGTGACGTATTACAATACAAGGTAAATGAATATGACGAAAATACTACAATAAGTAAAAGACACATTTTAGCGGAGACCGCTGCGATATTTGACCCAATGGGACTGGTTGGTCCGATTATAGTACAAGCAAAATTAATAATACAGAGCTTATGGCAAATTCGTATTAGTTGGGACGATCCGTTACCAGATAACATACGTATAGAATGGGTCAAATATAGAAAAGGTCTATCGATGTTAAACAAGCTGACTATACCACGTAATATCGGGAATAGTCAAAAATTGGCAATTATACAAATACACGGATTCGCAGACGCAAGTATCAAATGTTACGGAGCGTGTATATTTTTGCGTAGTACCAATGAACAAGGAGAACACACGGCCAAATTAATATGTGCAAAATCAAAAGTCGCTCCACTTAAAGTTATATCATTGCCGAGGTTAGAACTATGTGCAGCACTTTTATTGGCGCGTTTAGTGAGCCGTATTGCTCCGAAATTAAAATTAAATATCGCGAAAAAATATTTTTGGTCAGATTCGAAAATAGTACTATCATGGATAGCATCTCCGTCGACAAAATGGAAGACATTTGTGGCACACCGTATCGGGGAGATACAGGACCTGTCCAACATAACAGATTGGGCATATGTTAAGTCATCAGAGAACCCGGCCGATATAATATCGCGCGGATGCGACGCAGAGCAAATATCAGGTATGAATTTGTGGTGGAACGGCCCGGAATGGCTAAAAAACAACATCGACGACTGGCCGGTAACAGAAAAAACTAGCCAAAATTAAAACATAGAATAGCTACCAGAAGCAAGAACAATACGAAATATAGCCCTTGTGGTGACTGGCGAATTTATATTATTCGAACGATATTCGTCATTAAATAAAATATTACGTATAAGTATTGGTTACGATTCAGAGATTTTTTAGTGAAAAAATCTAGTGCATCAGTCGGACCACTGAGAGCAGAAGATTTAGAACGCGCAAATATTGGTCTAATTAAAAATGTACAAAATAAATTTTTTAAATTGGAAATAGAAAATTTAAAAAATAAAAAGGCGATAATAACAAAAAGTAAAATAATTCTATTACGGCCGTTTATAGACGATAAAGGCATATTGAGAGTTGGAGGTCGATTAAAAAATGCAGGTACGATAGAGGTATTCCAACGACAGCCTATTATTTTACCAGGTGACAGTATTTACACGAAATTGTTATTTCAGCGTGAACACATAAAGTGTATGCACGGAGGCCTATTGGCGATATTAGCATTAGTGCGATTGTACTATTGGCCGACAAAAGCACGAAATATCGCCCGAGAAATGGTTCATAAATGTGTTACATGTTTCAAGCAAAAGCCGGTGTTCGTTGAACCCATAATGGGTGATTTACCGCGTGAACGTATAGAACCATCGCGTCCTTTTAAAATCAGTGGTATCGATTTCGCGGGACCGTTGTTAATTAAAGACAGCTTAAAAAAGCGAGCATCACTGACAAAAGGTTAAGTGTGTATTTTCGTGTGTTTTGCGACCAAAGCTGTTCATATAGAGTTAGTTATTGACCTGAGTACAAAATCATTCTTAAGCGCTTTAAATTGATTTTTTGATAGAAGAGGTAAAAGCTCTGTAATCTACTCAGATAACGCTACGAACTTCGTGGGCGCGAATCGGTATTTAAAAGAAATTTATAATTTATTTCAATCTACAGAACATAATAGTGAAATACAAAAACAAACGGCAAATGATGGTGTGGAGTGGCGGTTCATTCTCCCGCGATCACCGCACTTTGGGGGTCTATGGGAGGCCTCAGTGAAGTCGATGAAAAATATGATAGGTAGAGTGCTAAGCGAGTCGCATTTATGCGAATGAAGAATTAAATACTATACTAACCCGGGTAGAAGCATGCCTTAATTCTCGTCCCTTAATAGAAATGTCATCCGATCCTTCCGACCTAACATATCTTACTCCTGCCCATTTCCTAATTGGAGAATCTCTGATGGCCGTACCGGAAAGGGATGAAAGTACAATGCCGTCAAATCGGTTAGACCGGTGGCGTCGTGTTCGACAATACACACAAATTCTGTGGAAACGATGGAGCCACGAATATTTAAATCAACTGCAAGTAAGAAAAAAATGGTCAGTGGAGAGGGGCCCTACCCTGGGTATCGGAACAATCGTTTTGATGCGTGATGAGAATCTTAAGCCACTAAATTGGAAGATAGGACAGGTATTGTCGGTCCGCCACGGAGAGGACGGGGTGATCCGCACAGCGTTGGTGAAAACTATGACGGGCGAGTATAACCGGGCGGTACGAAATTTGTGTCCACTTCCGTTTGATGATAACATTGGGTTAAGGTAATATCGTAAAAAAAAAAATGGGTGTAATATATAAAATAAATATTAAATATACAATATTTTTTACACTTGTATAGCGATGAGTTAAATATAATTTATATTCATATATTTTGTTTTCTTGTTTTTGGATATTTGATTTATTGTATATTTGAGAATAAATAAAAAAATAGCCCTCTCATGTATTATAATGACTAATGGGTCAAGTTCAAATGTATGTTTATACGATTTGGTAAAATTAATTTTCTTTTTATATTTATATATCTACATTTATATTATGAATATTTTCTTGTGTGAATTATTATTGTTATTATTATTAATTATTGTTTAAATATTAAAATATTTCAAGGCAGGCGGTGTTGACGCATGATAATATATTATATTATTTTATTATTATTATTAATTTGTATTTATAAATTGTAATTTGTGTTGGTTTCGTTCGGTTTTGATAAAGACGTAATGCGTGCCGATCCCGATAACACATTATTATTATTATATTTAGTATTACCTATATTGTATTGTATGACTTTTGTGTCAGTCGCGTACGATCGATGTAATCAGCACCGTCTCGCGGAATCGCAATAAAAAAAAAAGTATATTTTGGGATTGAAACAAGGTGCGTTAAATTTTATTAAAATCTAATTACTCCTATTCGAGAACCAAAATCCAAACAAAACGCTACAGTCCACAACAGTACGTATAATAATAGAAATTATTCCATACAAGTAAAACACTAAAAAAGTACTGATTAATTGCCGTAGTAATACAAAAAACAAAAATATTAATTTTGGGCCTCCAAATAAATTTTACACACGGGCCTCAGAGTTAATAGTTGTGGCACTGGATACGTAGATATGTGATTTAAGATAATGTTTTTAGATATCAAGTAAATATTAATTTATTATAACATGTAAAGCATATATCATGCATAAAATATCTAATATGCATTGTGCGAAAATTACTTTTTTGAAATCAGAATTTTGATATATAAAAGTTATTGTACAAATATATAATTATATAAACACATACATTAATTTTCAGATGTCTTTATAATATTGTATGTATATTACAATGTATATTTGATCCATACATTAAAAATTAAAATAACGTGATTTCGACATTTATTATTAAATACGATAATATAGAGATGTTAAAATACCGTATTTTTTTTTTCTGTATAATACCGTATTATACTTTTATTATACTTGTATTATACCGTATAGAACCTATAACATAGAAATATAATAATGTACGTAAATTCGATAACGATAAAACTACACCGCTATGAATATTTTTAGAATGAGTAAAACATGTTAAGATAATAAATGTTAATAATTTAATATCTTAATTTTCGATTATATTTTATATTATCGATATTAATAATTTAATATCGTGTAATAACTAAAAATAACGCCTTATTTTTTTTTTTTTTTATACCGTCTGTATAAAATTATTTTATACCATGTGTATAATACCTTGTATAATACAGTTTTATACCAATGTATTATACAAACTCACATCTCTAAGTACACTTAATTTTTTTCAAATTCACTCAATACCTTACATACATTCAGTCATTTAAATTTTATAAAGTCGTTCGACGAGCGCATGATACGCACATTTTAACAGATAAGCATGACACGCACAAAATAAGTGTGATAATTTGATGAATTTTTTCATATAAGTAAAGTATAAACTAAAAGTTTTGTTAAAAAATATTAAAATAAAATATATCAACGTAGCTATCTTAATAAATTACTGAATATTTTAAAATCCATAAATTGCATATATTTTTATACATTTCAATTATTATTATTAATGATTAATTACTTATTAGTGAAAATTATAATTTTTTTTTTAGATAATTTTGCCGGTACGTAAGTTATATCGTTACTTTTCAATTTTATTTGTACCTATGCAATTTTGTTTTTGAAAATAGTTTTTTTTTACATAAAATCCAGTGAAATTAAACATCTTTTTAAAATGATTATATTTTTAAATATTTTGTATTATTATATATTTTCAAGTTGTTACTTGTGACAAAATTATAAATTTTTATATTCTAAAGGAAAACATTTTTTAGAGTATTTCCATAAATAATAATTGAAATTCGGATGAGTTGTTTATAAGTTAGAAGTACCTAATCTTTTATAATTTCATTTTTTATATTAATTTAATTAACAAATTATAGAAAATGAAATGAAGACGAATAAATACTTACAATATATGCATTGCATGAATAATAAGAATACTATAATATTCGAAAATATGCCATACAATTTGTTAAATTCGAGCCCTTTATATATAAAAATATAAATTAATATTGAATCCGATTTCTTCTATCTATTTCCCGAACAAATATATAAATTCATAAAGTACCGAGCCCTGGTAATATTTAACTTAAGTTTGCGATGTAGACATGTAGACCTACATTTTACGTCACCCACTCCACTCCACTACCCAAATTTAAATTTTGATCTATTGAAATACTCCAAAAAGTAATCTGTCCCAGAATGTAAAATTAAAAAATGTAAGGCATCATTCTAAAGATATAACTTTTGGTTATGTTTTTTTTATTTCAACTGAAAATCATGTAAAATTTAAAAAAAATATATATACAATTGAATAAATGAGTATTTTACATTAAAAATAATGTATTCACAATATTAAAACCAGCCTTAGGGCGAATGGTGGCTCTACCTGCATGAAACATTTGTAATTTGTACTATCAAACTGCCGAGATAATATGTGACCGGAATATTTCCAAGTGGTGTCACCTATCTTCTCTAAATCGTGTATGACGCAAAAAAATGGCGGCAGTTTGGTTCTTCAGAATTTAACACCAGAGTACGCCACACCATTCGCCCGAAGGCCGGTTTTTATGCGAGTCGTATTGGGGTTTACATTTAGATTTTATTTAAATGTATTAATTGTTGTTCAAATGTCAATAATCCGCATGTCAACATAATATATTTTAATATGTTATATTTTATAGATTATTATTAAATATTTATAATTTTTGATATTTTACATTAAAAATAATGTATTCACAATATTAAAACCAGCCTTCGGGCGAATGGTGGCTCTACCTGCATGAAACATTTGTAATTTGTACTATCAAACTGCCGAGATAATATGTGACCGGAATACTTACAAGTGGTGTCACCTATCTTCTCTACATCGTGTATTGACGCAAAAAAATGGCGGCAGTTCGGTAGTACAAATTACAAATGTTTCATGCAGGTAGCGCCACCATTTGCCCGAAGGCTGGTTTTAATATTGTGAATACATTATTTTTAATGTAAAATATCAAAAATTATAAATATTTTATAATAATCTTTAAAATATATTATGTTGACATGCGGATTATTGACATTTGATCAACAATTAATACATTTAAATAAAATCTAAATGTAAACCCCCAATACGACTCGTATAAAAACCGGCCTTTGGGCGAATGGTGTGGCGTACTCTGGTGTTAAATTCTGAAGTACCAAACTGCCGCCATTTTTTGCGTCAATACACGATGTAGAGAATATAGATGACACCACTCCCGTAACTTTCAATGGTATAATATTGACGCAAAAATTAAAGTCTAAATTATATAAATATTTTTGCTTACCTACTCAAAAAACATTTTCATTTTTAAATAAATCATTTAAAAAACAGATACATTTTTCGGTTTGTTTTGAATAAAAATAAAATAATAATTTTTAATAACCCCTTATGTTGGACACTTGAATATCTGATGGACTGCTCTAAACGACGCGCGTCGCACAATGATGCCCACAGATAGCGTTGTTTAAACGTCGGTGTATCAACGGCTGTAGATCACAGAGCATTTGCCTTCTTTCCTGAACTTTCGTCACAGAAACTCCCTATATAAGTCACCGATAAGTTTTTTTAGGTCTTGCAGATCTATCGGGTCATCGGCTACCATCAGTCGATCACTCTTTTACTTTCAAACCTGCCATATCTAAAACGCAAGATTGGTGTCGACCACTGGAATATTATTGCTCAATTACCCTGGCGTTACATTTTACAATTGCATCAGTACTGGTTATAACTTAACCATTACATGTCATATGATGAAAAATATTCATGATCACTTTTGATGATTTTTTTATTGTCTTTCTGATGTACATTAACTACTGATGCCAATATAAAATAGTTAATAAGTAAAAAGGTTTTTTTTGTTAAAACCATTTTTTTCGGTAATTTCAAATGAAACGTAATGTTTCAAATTTTTTCGAAAAATTCAGTGTTTTTTCGGAAATGTTGATCCCTAGATAATAATATACAATATACCATATTATCTACATTATATGCTCATTAATTATTACATTATATTTTATTGTTACTATAATGACATAATGTATATATGTATGCGTAGGTATTTATATATTTTTAATGTATTAGTACTTAGTAGTTAGTAGTCCGTATTTTGTAAAATTTGATCCATACATTAAAAATTAAAATAACGTGATTTCGACATTTATTATTAAATACGATAATATAGAGATGTTAAAATACAGTATTTTTTTTTTTTCTGTATAATACCGTATTATACTTTTATTATACTTGTATTATACCGTATAGAACCTATAACATAGAAATATAATAATGTACGTAAATTCGATAACGATAAAACTACACCGCTATGAATATTTTTAGAATGAGTAAAACATGTTAAGATAATAAATGTTAATAATTTAATATCTTAATTATCGATTATATTTTATATTATCGATATTAATAATTTAATATCGTGTAATAACTAAAAATAACGCCTTATTTTTTTTTTTTTTTATACCGTCTGTATAAAATTATTTTATACCATGTGTATAATACCTTGTATAATACAGTTTTATACCAATGTATTATACAAACTCACATCTCTAAGTACACTTAATTTTTTTCAAATTCACTCAATACCTTACATACATTCAGTCATTTAAATTTTATAAAATCGTTCGACGAGCGCATGATACGCACATTTTATTATTGTAAATATATGTGCAATATTGCAATAGGCACAAAATAAGTGTGATAATTTGATGAATTTTTTCATATAAGTAAAGTATAAACTAAAAGTTTTGTTAAAAAATATTAAAATAAAATATATCAACGTAGCTATCTTAATAAATTACTGAATATTTTAAAATCCATAAATTGCATATATTTTTATACATTTCAATTATTATTATTAATGATTAATTACTTATTAGTGAAAATTATAATTTTTTTTTTAGATAATTTTGCCGGTACGTAAGTTATATCGTTACTTTTCAATTTTATTTGTACCTATGCAATTTTGTTTTTGAAAATAGTTTTTTTTTACATAAAATCCAGTGAAATTAAACATCTTTTTAAAATGATTATATTTTTAAATATTTTGTATTATTATATATTTTCAAGTTGTTACTTGTGACAAAATTATAAATTTTTATATTCTAAAGGAAAACATTTTTTAGAGTATTTCCATAAATAATAATTGAAATTCGGATGAGTTGTTTATAAGTTAGAAGTACCTAATCTTTTATAATTTCATTTTTTATATTAATTTAATTAACAAATTATAGAAAATGAAATGAAGACGAATAAATACTTACAATATATGCATTGCATGAATAATAAGAATACTATAATATTCGAAAATATGCCATACAATTTGTTAAATTCGAGCCCTTTATATATAAAAATATAAATTAATATTGAATCCGATTTCTTCTATCTATTTCCCGAACAAATATATAAATTCATAAAGTACCGAGCCCTGGTAATATTTAACTTAAGTTTGCGATGTAGACATGTAGTAGACCTACATTTTACGTCACCCACTCCACTCCACTACCCAAATTTAAATTTTGATCTATTGAAATACTCCAAAAAGTAATCTGTCCCAGAATGTAAAATTAAAAATGTAAGGCATCATTCTAAAGATATAACTTTTGGTTATGTTTTTTTTATTTCAACTGAAAATCATGTAAAATTTAAAAAAAATATATATACAATTGAATAAATGAGTATTTTACATTAAAAATAATGTATTCACAATATTAAAACCAGCCTTAGGGCGAATGGTGGCTCTACCTGCATGAAACATTTGTAATTTGTACTATCAAACTGCCGAGATAATATGTGACCGGAATATTTCCAAGTGGTGTCACCTATCTTCTCTACATCGTGTATTGACGCAAAAAATGGCGGCAGTTCGGTAGTACAAATTACAAATGTTTCATGCAGGTAGCGCCACCATTTGCCCGAAGGCTGGTTTTAATATTGTGAATACATTATTTTTAATGTAAAATATCAAAAATTATAAATATTTTATAATAATCTTTAAAATATATTATGTTGACATGCGGATTATTGACATTTGATCAACAATTAATACATTTAAATAAAATCTAAATGTAAACCCCCAATACGACTCGTATAAAAACCGGCCTTTGGGCGAATGGTGTGGCGTACTCTGGTGTTAAATTCTGAAGTACCAAACTGCCGCCATTTTTTGCGTCAATACACGATGTAGAGAATATAGATGACACCACTCCCGTAACTTTCAATGGTATAATATTGACGCAAAAATTAAAGTCTAAATTATATAAATATTTTTGCTTACCTACTCAAAAAACATTTTCATTTTTAAATAAATCATTTAAAAAACAGATACATTTTTCGGTTTGTTTTGAATAAAAATAAAATAATAATTTTTAATAACCCCTTATGTTGGACACTTGAATATCTGATGGACTGCTCTAAACGACGCGCGTCGCACAATGATGCCCACAGATAGCGTTGTTTAAACGTCGGTGTATCAACGGCTGTAGATCACAGAGCATTTGCCTTCTTTCCTGAACTTTCGTCACAGAAACTCCCTATATAAGTCACCGATAAGTTTTTTTAGGTCTTGCAGATCTATCGGGTCATCGGCTACCATCAGTCGATCACTCTTTTACTTTCAAACCTGCCATATCTAAAACGCAAGATTGGTGTCGACCACTGGAATATTATTGCTCAATTACCCTGGCGTTACATTTTACAATTGCATCAGTACTGGTTATAACTTAACCATTACATGTCATATGATGAAAAATATTCATGATCACTTTTGATGATTTTTTTATTGTCTTTCTGATGTACATTAACTACTGATGCCAATATAAAATAGTTAATAAGTAAAAAGGTTTTTTTTTGTTAAAACCATTTTTTTCGGTAATTTCAAATGAAACGTAATGTTTCAAATTTTTTCGAAAAATTCAGTGTTTTTTCGGAAATGTTGATCCCTAGATAATAATATACAATATACCATATTTATCTACATTATATGCTCATTAATTATTACATTATATTTTATTGTTACTATAATGACATAATGTATATATGTATGCGTAGGTATTTATATATTTTTAATGTATTAGTACTTAGTAGTTAGTAGTCCGTATTTTGTAAAATTTGATCCATACATTAAAAATTAAAATAACGTGATTTCGACATTTATTATTAAATACGATAATATAGAGATGTTAAAATACAGTATTTTTTTTTTTTTCTGTATAATACCGTATTATACTTTTATTATACTTGTATTATACCGTATAGAACCTATAACATAGAAATATAATAATGTACGTAAATTCGATAACGATAAAACTACACCGCTATGAATATTTTTAGAATGAGTAAAACATGTTAAGATAATAAATGTTAATAATTTAATATCTTAATTATCGATTATATTTTATATTATCGATATTAATAATTTAATATCGTGTAATAACTAAAAATAACGCCTTATTTTTTTTTTTTTTTATACCGTCTGTATAAAATTATTTTATACCATGTGTATAATACCTTGTATAATACAGTTTTATACCAATGTATTATACAAACTCACATCTCTAAGTACACTTAATTTTTTTCAAATTCACTCAATACCTTACATACATTCAGTCATTTAAATTTTATAAAGTCGTTCGACGAGCGCATGATACGCACATTTTAACAGATAAGCATGACACGCACAAAATAAGTGTGATAATTTGATGAATTTTTTCATATAAGTAAAGTATAAACTAAAAGTTTTGTTAAAAAATATTAAAATAAAATATATCAACGTAGCTATCTTAATAAATTACTGAATATTTTAAAATCCATAAATTGCATATATTTTTATACATTTCAATTATTATTATTAATGATTAATTACTTATTAGTGAAAATTATAATTTTTTTTTTAGATAATTTTGCCGGTACGTAAGTTATATCGTTACTTTTCAATTTTATTTGTACCTATGCAATTTTGTTTTTGAAAATAGTTTTTTTTATACATAAAATCCAGTGAAATTAAACATCTTTTTAAAATGATTATATTTTTAAATATTTTGTATTATTATATATTTTCAAGTTGTTACTTGTGACAAAATTATAAATTTTTATATTCTAAAGGAAAACATTTTTTAGAGTATTTCCATAAATAATAATTGAAATTCGGATGAGTTGTTTATAAGTTAGAAGTACCTAATCTTTTATAATTTCATTTTTTATATTAATTTAATTAACAAATTATAGAAAATGAAATGAAGACGAATAAATACTTACAATATATGCATTGCATGAATAATAAGAATACTATAATATTCGAAAATATGCCATACAATTTGTTAAATTCGAGCCCTTTATATATAAAAATATAAATTAATATTGAATCCGATTTCTTCTATCTATTTCCCGAACAAATATATAAATTCATAAAGTACCGAGCCCTGGTAATATTTAACTTAAGTTTGCGATGTAGACATGTAGTAGACCTACATTTTACGTCACCCACTCCACTCCACTACCCAAATTTAAATTTTGATCTATTGAAATACTCCAAAAAGTAATCTGTCCCAGAATGTAAAATTAAAAATGTAAGGCATCATTCTAAAGATATAACTTTTGGTTATGTTTTTTTTATTTCAACTGAAAATCATGTAAAATTTAAAAAAAATATATATACAATTGAATAAATGAGTATTTTACATTAAAAATAATGTATTCACAATATTAAAACCAGCCTTAGGGCGAATGGTGGCTCTACCTGCATGAAACATTTGTAATTTGTACTATCAAACTGCCGAGATAATATGTGACCGGAATATTTCCAAGTGGTGTCACCTATCTTCTCTAAATCGTGTATGACGCAAAAAATGGCGGCAGTTTGGTTCTTCAGAATTTAACACCAGAGTACGCCACACCATTCGCCCGAAGGCCGGTTTTTATGCGAGTCGTATTGGGGTTTACATTTAGATTTTATTTAAATGTATTAATTGTTGTTCAAATGTCAATAATCCGCATGTCAACATAATATATTTTAATATGTTATATTTTATAGATTATTATTAAATATTTATAATTTTTGATATTTTACATTAAAAATAATGTATTCACAATATTAAAACCAGCCTTCGGGCGAATGGTGGCTCTACCTGCATGAAACATTTGTAATTTGTACTATCAAACTGCCGAGATAATATGTGACCGGAATACTTACAAGTGGTGTCACCTATCTTCTCTACATCGTGTATTGACGCAAAAAATGGCGGCAGTTCGGTAGTACAAATTACAAATGTTTCATGCAGGTAGCGCCACCATTTGCCCGAAGGCTGGTTTTAATATTGTGAATACATTATTTTTAATGTAAAATATCAAAAATTATAAATATTTTATAATAATCTTTAAAATATATTATGTTGACATGCGGATTATTGACATTTGATCAACAATTAATACATTTAAATAAAATCTAAATGTAAACCCCCAATACGACTCGTATAAAAACCGGCCTTTGGGCGAATGGTGTGGCGTACTCTGGTGTTAAATTCTGAAGTACCAAACTGCCGCCATTTTTTGCGTCAATACACGATGTAGAGAATATAGATGACACCACTCCCGTAACTTTCAATGGTATAATATTGACGCAAAAATTAAAGTCTAAATTATATAAATATTTTTGCTTACCTACTCAAAAAACATTTTCATTTTTAAATAAATCATTTAAAAAACAGATACATTTTTCGGTTTGTTTTGAATAAAAATAAAATAATAATTTTTAATAACCCCTTATGTTGGACACTTGAATATCTGATGGACTGCTCTAAACGACGCGCGTCGCACAATGATGCCCACAGATAGCGTTGTTTAAACGTCGGTGTATCAACGGCTGTAGATCACAGAGCATTTGCCTTCTTTCCTGAACTTTTGTCACAGAAACTCCCTATATAAGTCACCGATAAGTTTTTTTAGGTCTTGCAGATCTATCGGGTCATCGGCTACCATCAGTCGATCACTCTTTTACTTTCAAACCTGCCATATCTAAAACGCAAGATTGGTGTCGACCACTGGAATATTATTGCTCAATTACCCTGGCGTTACATTTTACAATTGCATCAGTACTGGTTATAACTTAACCATTACATGTCATATGATGAAAAATATTCATGATCACTTTTGATGATTTTTTTATTGTCTTTCTGATGTACATTAACTACTGATGCCAATATAAAATAGTTAATAAGTAAAAAGGTTTTTTTTTGTTAAAACCATTTTTTTCGGTAATTTCAAATGAAACGTAATGTTTCAAATTTTTTCGAAAAATTCAGTGTTTTTTCGGAAATGTTGATCCCTAGATAATAATATACAATATACCATATTTATCTACATTATATGCTCATTAATTATTACATTATATTTTATTGTTACTATAATGACATAATGTATATATGTATGCGTAGGTATTTATATATTTTTAATGTATTAGTACTTAGTAGTTAGTAGTCCGTATTTTGTAAAATTTGATCCATACATTAAAAATTAAAATAACGTGATTTCGACATTTATTATTAAATACGATAATATAGAGATGTTAAAATACAGTATTTTTTTTTTTTCTGTATAATACCGTATTATACTTTTATTATACTTGTATTATACCGTATAGAACCTATAACATAGAAATATAATAATGTACGTAAATTCGATAACGATAAAACTACACCGCTATGAATATTTTTAGAATGAGTAAAACATGTTAAGATAATAAATGTTAATAATTTAATATCTTAATTATCGATTATATTTTATATTATCGATATTAATAATTTAATATCGTGTAATAACTAAAAATAACGCCTTATTTTTTTTTTTTTTTTATACCGTCTGTATAAAATTATTTTATACCATGTGTATAATACCTTGTATAATACAGTTTTATACCAATGTATTATACAAACTCACATCTCTAAGTACACTTAATTTTTTTCAAATTCACTCAATACCTTACATACATTCAGTCATTTAAATTTTATAAAATCGTTCGACGAGCGCATGATACGCACATTTTATTATTGTAAATATATGTGCAATATTGCAATAGGCACAAAATAAGTGTGATAATTTGATGAATTTTTTCATATAAGTAAAGTATAAACTAAAAGTTTTGTTAAAAAATATTAAAATAAAATATATCAACGTAGCTATCTTAATAAATTACTGAATATTTTAAAATCCATAAATTGCATATATTTTTATACATTTCAATTATTATTATTAATGATTAATTACTTATTAGTGAAAATTATAATTTTTTTTTTAGATAATTTTGCCGGTACGTAAGTTATATCGTTACTTTTCAATTTTATTTGTACCTATGCAATTTTGTTTTTGAAAATAGTTTTTTTTTACATAAAATCCAGTGAAATTAAACATCTTTTTAAAATGATTATATTTTTAAATATTTTGTATTATTATATATTTTCAAGTTGTTACTTGTGACAAAATTATAAATTTTTATATTCTAAAGGAAAACATTTTTTAGAGTATTTCCATAAATAATAATTGAAATTCGGATGAGTTGTTTATAAGTTAGAAGTACCTAATCTTTTATAATTTCATTTTTTATATTAATTTAATTAACAAATTATAGAAAATGAAATGAAGACGAATAAATACTTACAATATATGCATTGCATGAATAATAAGAATACTATAATATTCGAAAATATGCCATACAATTTGTTAAATTCGAGCCCTTTATATATAAAAATATAAATTAATATTGAATCCGATTTCTTCTATCTATTTCCCGAACAAATATATAAATTCATAAAGTACCGAGCCCTGGTAATATTTAACTTAAGTTTGCGATGTAGACATGTAGTAGACCTACATTTTACGTCACCCACTCCACTCCACTACCCAAATTTAAATTTTGATCTATTGAAATACTCCAAAAAGTAATCTGTCCCAGAATGTAAAATTAAAAATGTAAGGCATCATTCTAAAGATATAACTTTTGGTTATGTTTTTTTTATTTCAACTGAAAATCATGTAAAATTTAAAAAAAATATATATACAATTGAATAAATGAGTATTTTACATTAAAAATAATGTATTCACAATATTAAAACCAGCCTTAGGGCGAATGGTGGCTCTACCTGCATGAAACATTTGTAATTTGTACTATCAAACTGCCGAGATAATATGTGACCGGAATATTTCCAAGTGGTGTCACCTATCTTCTCTAAATCGTGTATGACGCAAAAAATGGCGGCAGTTTGGTTCTTCAGAATTTAACACCAGAGTACGCCACACCATTCGCCCGAAGGCCGGTTTTTATGCGAGTCGTATTGGGGTTTACATTTAGATTTTATTTAAATGTATTAATTGTTGTTCAAATGTCAATAATCCGCATGTCAACATAATATATTTTAATATGTTATATTTTATAGATTATTATTAAATATTTATAATTTTTGATATTTTACATTAAAAATAATGTATTCACAATATTAAAACCAGCCTTCGGGCGAATGGTGGCTCTACCTGCATGAAACATTTGTAATTTGTACTATCAAACTGCCGAGATAATATGTGACCGGAATACTTACAAGTGGTGTCACCTATCTTCTCTACATCGTGTATTGACGCAAAAAATGGCGGCAGTTCGGTAGTACAAATTACAAATGTTTCATGCAGGTAGCGCCACCATTTGCCCGAAGGCTGGTTTTAATATTGTGAATACATTATTTTTAATGTAAAATATCAAAAATTATAAATATTTTATAATAATCTTTAAAATATATTATGTTGACATGCGGATTATTGACATTTGATCAACAATTAATACATTTAAATAAAATCTAAATGTAAACCCCCAATACGACTCGTATAAAAACCGGCCTTTGGGCGAATGGTGTGGCGTACTCTGGTGTTAAATTCTGAAGTACCAAACTGCCGCCATTTTTTGCGTCAATACACGATGTAGAGAATATAGATGACACCACTCCCGTAACTTTCAATGGTATAATATTGACGCAAAAATTAAAGTCTAAATTATATAAATATTTTTGCTTACCTACTCAAAAAACATTTTCATTTTTAAATAAATCATTTAAAAAACAGATACATTTTTCGGTTTGTTTTGAATAAAAATAAAATAATAATTTTTAATAACCCCTTATGTTGGACACTTGAATATCTGATGGACTGCTCTAAACGACGCGCGTCGCACAATGATGCCCACAGATAGCGTTGTTTAAACGTCGGTGTATCAACGGCTGTAGATCACAGAGCATTTGCCTTCTTTCCTGAACTTTTGTCACAGAAACTCCCTATATAAGTCACCGATAAGTTTTTTTAGGTCTTGCAGATCTATCGGGTCATCGGCTACCATCAGTCGATCACTCTTTTACTTTCAAACCTGCCATATCTAAAACGCAAGATTGGTGTCGACCACTGGAATATTATTGCTCAATTACCCTGGCGTTACATTTTACAATTGCATCAGTACTGGTTATAACTTAACCATTACATGTCATATGATGAAAAATATTCATGATCACTTTTGATGATTTTTTTATTGTCTTTCTGATGTACATTAACTACTGATGCCAATATAAAATAGTTAATAAGTAAAAAGGTTTTTTTTGTTAAAACCATTTTTTTCGGTAATTTCAAATGAAACGTAATGTTTCAAATTTTTTCGAAAAATTCAGTGTTTTTTCGGAAATGTTGATCCCTAGATAATAATATACAATATACCATATTTATCTACATTATATGCTCATTAATTATTACATTATATTTTATTGTTACTATAATGACATAATGTATATATGTATGCGTAGGTATTTATATATTTTTAATGTATTAGTACTTAGTAGTTAGTAGTCCGTATTTTGTAAAATTTGATCCATACATTAAAAATTAAAATAACGTGATTTCGACATTTATTATTAAATACGATAATATAGAGATGTTAAAATACAGTATTTTTTTTTTTTCTGTATAATACCGTATTATACTTTTATTATACTTGTATTATACCGTATAGAACCTATAACATAGAAATATAATAATGTACGTAAATTCGATAACGATAAAACTACACCGCTATGAATATTTTTAGAATGAGTAAAACATGTTAAGATAATAAATGTTAATAATTTAATATCTTAATTATCGATTATATTTTATATTATCGATATTAATAATTTAATATCGTGTAATAACTAAAAATAACGCCTTATTTTTTTTTTTTTTTTATACCGTCTGTATAAAATTATTTTATACCATGTGTATAATACCTTGTATAATACAGTTTTATACCAATGTATTATACAAACTCACATCTCTAAGTACACTTAATTTTTTTCAAATTCACTCAATACCTTACATACATTCAGTCATTTAAATTTTATAAAATCGTTCGACGAGCGCATGATACGCACATTTTATTATTGTAAATATATGTGCAATATTGCAATAGGCACAAAATAAGTGTGATAATTTGATGAATTTTTTCATATAAGTAAAGTATAAACTAAAAGTTTTGTTAAAAAATATTAAAATAAAATATATCAACGTAGCTATCTTAATAAATTACTGAATATTTTAAAATCCATAAATTGCATATATTTTTATACATTTCAATTATTATTATTAATGATTAATTACTTATTAGTGAAAATTATAATTTTTTTTTTAGATAATTTTGCCGGTACGTAAGTTATATCGTTACTTTTCAATTTTATTTGTACCTATGCAATTTTGTTTTTGAAAATAGTTTTTTTTTACATAAAATCCAGTGAAATTAAACATCTTTTTAAAATGATTATATTTTTAAATATTTTGTATTATTATATATTTTCAAGTTGTTACTTGTGACAAAATTATAAATTTTTATATTCTAAAGGAAAACATTTTTTAGAGTATTTCCATAAATAATAATTGAAATTCGGATGAGTTGTTTATAAGTTAGAAGTACCTAATCTTTTATAATTTCATTTTTTATATTAATTTAATTAACAAATTATAGAAAATGAAATGAAGACGAATAAATACTTACAATATATGCATTGCATGAATAATAAGAATACTATAATATTCGAAAATATGCCATACAATTTGTTAAATTCGAGCCCTTTATATATAAAAATATAAATTAATATTGAATCCGATTTCTTCTATCTATTTCCCGAACAAATATATAAATTCATAAAGTACCGAGCCCTGGTAATATTTAACTTAAGTTTGCGATGTAGACATGTAGTAGACCTACATTTTACGTCACCCACTCCACTCCACTACCCAAATTTAAATTTTGATCTATTGAAATACTCCAAAAAGTAATCTGTCCCAGAATGTAAAATTAAAAATGTAAGGCATCATTCTAAAGATATAACTTTTGGTTATGTTTTTTTTATTTCAACTGAAAATCATGTAAAATTTAAAAAAAATATATATACAATTGAATAAATGAGTATTTTACATTAAAAATAATGTATTCACAATATTAAAACCAGCCTTAGGGCGAATGGTGGCTCTACCTGCATGAAACATTTGTAATTTGTACTATCAAACTGCCGAGATAATATGTGACCGGAATATTTCCAAGTGGTGTCACCTATCTTCTCTACATCGTGTATTGACGCAAAAAATGGCGGCAGTTCGGTAGTACAAATTACAAATGTTTCATGCAGGTAGCGCCACCATTTGCCCGAAGGCTGGTTTTAATATTGTGAATACATTATTTTTAATGTAAAATATCAAAAATTATAAATATTTTATAATAATCTTTAAAATATATTATGTTGACATGCGGATTATTGACATTTGATCAACAATTAATACATTTAAATAAAATCTAAATGTAAACCCCCAATACGACTCGTATAAAAACCGGCCTTTGGGCGAATGGTGTGGCGTACTCTGGTGTTAAATTCTGAAGTACCAAACTGCCGCCATTTTTTGCGTCAATACACGATGTAGAGAATATAGATGACACCACTCCCGTAACTTTCAATGGTATAATATTGACGCAAAAATTAAAGTCTAAATTATATAAATATTTTTGCTTACCTACTCAAAAAACATTTTCATTTTTAAATAAATCATTTAAAAAACAGATACATTTTTCGGTTTGTTTTGAATAAAAATAAAATAATAATTTTTAATAACCCCTTATGTTGGACACTTGAATATCTGATGGACTGCTCTAAACGACGCGCGTCGCACAATGATGCCCACAGATAGCGTTGTTTAAACGTCGGTGTATCAACGGCTGTAGATCACAGAGCATTTGCCTTCTTTCCTGAACTTTCGTCACAGAAACTCCCTATATAAGTCACCGATAAGTTTTTTTAGGTCTTGCAGATCTATCGGGTCATCGGCTACCATCAGTCGATCACTCTTTTACTTTCAAACCTGCCATATCTAAAACGCAAGATTGGTGTCGACCACTGGAATATTATTGCTCAATTACCCTGGCGTTACATTTTACAATTGCATCAGTACTGGTTATAACTTAACCATTACATGTCATATGATGAAAAATATTCATGATCACTTTTGATGATTTTTTTATTGTCTTTCTGATGTACATTAACTACTGATGCCAATATAAAATAGTTAATAAGTAAAAAGGTTTTTTTTGTTAAAACCATTTTTTTCGGAAATTTCAAATGAAACGTAATGTTTCAAATTTTTTCGAAAAATTCAGTGTTTTTTCGGAAATGTTGATCCCTAGATAATAATATACAATATACCCTATTTATCTACATTATATGCTCATTAATTATTACATTATATTTTATTGTTACTATAATGACATAATGTATATATGTATGCGTAGGTATTTATATATTTTTAATGTATTAGTACTTAGTAGTTAGTAGTCCGTATTTTGTAAAATTTGATCCATACATTAAAAATTAAAATAACGTGATTTCGACATTTATTATTAAATACGATAATATAGAGATGTTAAAATACAGTATTTTTTTTTTTTTTTCTGTATAATACCGTATTATACTTTTATTATACTTGTATTATACCGTATAGAACCTATAAGATAGAAATATAATAATGTACGTAAATTCGATAACGATAAAACTACACCGCTATGAATATTTTTAGAATGAGTAAAACATGTTAAGATAATAAATGTTAATAATTTAATATCTTAATTATCGATTATATTTTATATTATCGATATTAATAATTTAATATCGTGTAATTAATAAAAATAACGCCTTAATTTTTTTTTTTTTTATACTGTCTGTATAAAATTATTTTATACCATGTGTATAATACCTTGTATAATACAGTTTTATACCAATGTATAATACAAACTCACATCTCTAAGTACACTTAATTTTTTTCAAATTCACTCAATACCTTACATACATTCAGTCATTTAAATTTTAAAAAATCGTTCGACGAGCGCATGATACGCACATTTTATTATTGTAAATATATGTGCAATATTGCAATAGGCACAAAATAAGTGTGATAATTTGATGAATTTTTTCATATAAGTAAAGTATAAACTAAAAGTTTTGTTAAAAAATATTAAAATAAAATATATCAACGTAGCTATCTTAATAAATTACTGAATATTTTAAAATCCATAAATTGCATATATTTTTATACATTTCAATTATTATTATTAATGATTAATTACTTATTAGTGAAAATTATAATTTTTTTTTTAGATAATTTTGCCGGTACGTAAGTTATATCGTTACTTTTCAATTTTATTTGTACCTATGCAATTTTGTTTTTGAAAATAGTTTTTTTTTACATAAAATCCAGTGAAATTAAACATCTTTTTAAAATGATTATATTTTTAAATATTTTGTATTATTATATATTTTCATGTTGTTACTTGTGACAAAATTATAAATTTTTATATTCTAAAGGAAAACATTTTTTAGAGTATTTCCATAAATAATAATTGAAATTCGGATGAGTTGTTTATAAGTTAGAAGTACCTAATCTTTTATAATTTCATTTTTTATATTAATTTAATTAACAAATTATAGAAAATGAAATGAAGACGAATAAATACTTACAATATATGCATTGCATGAATAATAAGAATACTATAATATTCGAAAATATGCCATACAATTTGTTAAATTCGAGCCCTTTATATATTAAAAAATAAATTAATATTGAATCCGATTTCTTCTATCTATTTCCCGAACAAATATATAAATTCATAAAGTACCGAGCCCTGGTAATATTTAACTTAAGTTTGCGATGTAGACATGTAGTAGACCTACATTTTACGTCACCCACTCCACTCCACTACCCAAATTTAAATTTTGATCTATTGAAATACTCCAAAAAGTAATCTGTCCCAGAATGTAAAATTAAAAATGTAAGGCATCATTCTAAAGATATAACTTTTGGTTATGTTTTTTTTATTTCAACTGAAAATCATGTAAAATTTAAAAAATATATATATACAATTGATTAAATGAGTATTTTACATTAAAAATAATGTATTCACAATATTAAAACCAGCCTTAGGGCGAATGGTGGCTCTACCTGCATGAAACATTTGTAATTTGTACTATCAAATTGCCGAGATAATATGTGACCGGAATATTTCCAAGTGGTGTCACCTATCTTCTCTAAATCGTGTATGACGCAAAAAATGGCTGCAGTTTGGTTCTTCAGAATTTAACACCAGAGTACGCCACACCATTCGCCCGAAGGCCGGTTTTTATGCGAGTCGTATTGGGGTTTACATTTAGATTTTATTTAAATGTATTAATTGTTGTTCAAATGTCAATAATCCGCATGTCAACATAATATATTTTAATATGTTATATACATTGTATTGTATTGTTCCTCGGCATCGGCACTCGACGTTCGTTCCACGGAAATTTTAGTCTGTTATTTATAACTTTGGTTTCAAGTTTTAAATATAAACTGTTTTATACTTGGTTCATCAATTTATTTTATTCTTTTACAAAAAAACATAAATTATAATTTAATTATTTGGAAATAACGGGATTAAAACGGAACAATCTTCTAAAAACGGGATAAAAAGCGTCCCGTTCGAAGTTTTTTGGGACAACGGGACACGATGATCAAAAAGGGGACAATCCCGTTTTAAACGGGACGTATGGTCACCCTACCGTACCATAACGACAACCAACATCAGTACATCACACTATTCCTATCAACTGCGGAAATCTGGTGAATAACGTCTTAACTCATTCGCCGTAACCATTATACAAATTCAGTGAGCCATTTATGATTTATTATAACCATCTATATGTTCTCCCCCCTTAAATATTGTGATACCACAAAATATTACTTGTAAAATTCGAAAGAATTATTAAATAACATACGATGTATATCAACAAGAATTAATGTAATCAATAAAATGTATGTATATATAATATATATAATTATTTCTACCATAATGAAAAAAAAAACAGCTAACATTTCATCAATCAAAATAATAAAGTTAAGTTTTGTTACAATACTAAATATTTTATACATAATATGTAAAATAATTTAAATTTTTTAATTAAAATGGAGAATTCGCACTGCTTTATTGTAAACATTTTGAATGTACCTATCTAAAGCTATACATTGTCATTGAATAGGTTACTGTAATGCTGTAATCATATAATACATTATATAAATAAAATATTCGTATTAAACTTGACTTTAATTAGAAATGATTGAATGCAATGCGAAGATGATGTTTTCTTTGATTACTTATTCTCTATAGTCTATAGTATATTGTGCTATACATAAATGGCATGTGTATACTAAATGGTTCATACCCACTTTGCCGAATCCCAATTCGCCGACAAATATACCAATTTTAAAATATTTTTAAAATATTCCCTTTTTGCCGACAGTTTAGTTTGCTGATGTCTTGGTTCACCGACAAATTATTAATAAAGTTTCAATTTTTACGATTCGCCGACAGTGGATGGTACATTTAAATCCGCCCCCCAATTATTTATGCAAATATACACATTACACTGTTTTTTAATGGGTGTTATAGTGCCAATGGTTATGGTATGTTATTATTTCAAAAATTAATATATATATTAACATATTATATAATATATATCTATTTTATATTCATATTTTTATACATTATAATATATTAAATTCATATATTTATTTATATTTAGTTTTATGCTCTTTTACCGAATAAAGGCAATAAATAATAATACTTATAAGAGAATGTTCAATATAATTAAAGAAGCTGCCTTGAGAAATGATTTGGCTTTTAAACTAAAAACATTTCAAATTGATTTTGAAATATGAATTATTGTTGCCAAAAAAGATTTATTTAGATACTACACAGAAATAAAAGGATGCCTTTTTCATTTTGGGAAATCTATATGGCGTCAAGTACAAACATTTGGATTAGTGCACGATTATTATACACAATGATGAAGTAAAAATACTGTTCGAAGAATATATGCCTTAGCTCTATGTATAATAATATAGCATAACCTACTTTTATTTTTATATAGGTAATATATCTACTGACAATATATTAATAACCATTTATACGTGACAAATTTATATATACTTTTATTTTTTAATAAGTCGGCAAATTGGGAACATGTAAATAAATAGTCGGCGAACTGGGGTGTCGGCAAATTGGGATTCGGCGACGTGGGAAGTCACGTACTAAATATACCTATAGGAAAAAAGCGTCACCTGATTTCAAAGTGGAGGAGATTTGCCGAAAATCAGGAAAGGTAGTATCTCATTAAGCGAACGTCTGAAAAGAAACCATAAAGGAAATACCTAATAAAAAAGGCCTTAGGTTACGGAAGAGGATATCAGATATACCATCAGATTCAATAGATTTAATATTTTTTAATGAGGAAAAGCTGGTAAATATATCGTGTACACTAAAAAAAGCAGTTACTAGAAAGATCAAAATTAGAAATATCTATATTAAAAAGAAAAAAGTACCTAATAAGAATATTTTATAGTAATAATCAAGGCTGTGATATAATATTAAATTAAAAAAAATATAGGTACCTACATAGTTTTTTTTTTTAAATATTATGAATCACTTATTTTGTACAATGCCAATAAATGTCTTCAATATCTTATTCAGTATTCAATATTTTTTTTTCTTCAATCAAAACGCAGGAATGCGTTTAATTAATAATTATATCTAATAAACGACGGCATTCAACATTTGGAATTTATTGTTTAGAATGCCTATTTATATATATATATATGCCCTCGTCCCGCAATATGTTTTGAAATAGCAACCGAACGCTTATTATTAAAAGCATGATAATAACTGGGTCATTATTGACAATAACAACGATTGACGGCATTTTACGATTTACGATACCTACGAATTGTTTTCAATCATAAACATATTTAGCAGTATACGCCAGTAAGTCGTGTATCCGTGTATGGACTACGTTCGGGTATCAACCATAATATTTCCAAATTCTAAATATATCAATATTCAATATATAATAATATTATCGTTTAATATAGCGTTTTCCATAATTTTATTCTGTAATATACCATATACGTAGGTACGACATTATTAAACTTATCAGAAAAAAGAAAGACCAAGGGGATCATCTATTACCCCCCCCCCAGTAAATACTATACTCAAGTATGGCGATTGCGACTGATACACAATATTGTAATGATGAATTATATGTGGTGTAGTTGGGGTGGGTCGTGGGTGGGTAATGGGTATGGTGTGTATAATATTACAGTATGAAAGTATCGAGCACATTATTTTAAACACAACAACAGTCACAATGCCGGGCACGTGAACTGTTAAAACTTACCCGATGGCCGGTAACAATGATGTTTTTCGGAGTTCCGGCGCCATCGTGGGCGATCGGGAAAAGGTCCCGACACCGCGCGGCGCCGGCGCGGTATCGTCCGCTCATACTACGGATACCTGTGGGGGCCTGGATCAGCTGGCCTGGACAATTTTTGACGCTGCGCAGTACGGTACACGACGTATTGACGTTTGCATCGCACACACCTAACAAGTTATCACGCGTCAACCAAAAATACGACCACTCAGATTATCAAAATTGGTCTTATCAATTGGGATTTCGTTGTTTTGTAGGTGTTCCTGTATATATATATAAAAGAGCTGTCGTCGCAGCAAAACTGGGCCGGGTGCTGGATGCCCGCCGACCTGCGCATTGTCGACCATTTCACTTGTGAGAGCAGCCATAGCTGCGATTTCACCAGACCGTCCGGGGCTGTCGATACTCGTCGGACTGATCGTTATATATTTTATATTACCTATTGCGATTGATCACGATTGCGGGACAACCGTGTTCGTCGTTATTGCGACATTACAACAAAAATATCATATCGCGTTCGTTGTAAATACCCAGTTAACCAGACTACCAATAACTATAACATTAAACGATATTATTTTTTATCGCCAGGACATCCCGTATTCGTGTGATGTGTGCAAATTCTATAGTATTCATCAGATGTCGTCGACATTTTTAAAAAACAACGGAATTAACTAGTAAGTACTTGCACAAATCGTGACAATTTGTCTACACATTAATTATTTAACATTGTAATAATTTTATACGATTTAATGACTATCTCATTATGACCTATTGTCAGTAATGATGTGGGAATGAAAAACAGCAACTCAATATATTGCTTTACCCAATTTGCAATATTAGTGATATTACTAAAATTGTGTAAGGTACTGATCATGTGTTTCTTTGAACATTTTCTTAGATTTTTTTATCCAAATATATTTATTAATTTTTATTTTTATACCCACCTACATTTTTAAAAATTTTTTTTTTATTATAATTTTTTTTTTAAGCAATTATCTTTTTAAAACAATAAATATTGAACAACATTAAAGATTTTTGGATTTTTAGATTAGTTTATAATTTATAACAATTGAAGTAGTTAATGTAAAAATATGATCTTATTGTCCTTATGATATAACTATCTATAACTCTTTATAGAAAATAGAAAAAAATTGGAGTAATGTTAAGGATAAAGTTTTCTAAATAAAGCTGATTGCATTATTTCTTACATGTACTTCAGTTTCATTGATATATTTACCAATTAAATAACAAACTTTAAATTTGATTTTTTTCCCTGTGAATTGTTTTGATCAACTTTGTTGTTTTTTATCGACATTTTAATTACCAATATATCACCATAAATAAACTATGTTCTTCAATATTTTTTGTATTTATATTATGAAATATAATTTGTATGGCATGTTAAAATAACAATCAACCTAATCTATGTTAGATTTTCAATACATACCTGTAATCCTTATTAATGTATAACTAAGTAATTTTAACTATAATAAAATCAATTTTTTTTATCCTTATAGAAGGGATAATGAAATGTTCTTAAACATTTTTAACTATGTACTCACTACTCACTATTCAGTATGGTTTTAATAGCAGTTTGACAGATATAATTTTTATTAAAATCATCTGAACAGCTATGACTGTATATTATGTTCTCAATAGTTTTAGTTTTACCACTATTGTTTACGCACATATTTTACATATAGTCCCTATTAGAGATATTAGAGATAATGGTGCTTAAGGTGCTATTTTAGTTTCCGATTAGATTCATTATTATTACATTCTGAGTACAAAAAATTAGTTATAGTTAATCGGTTGTTTTATAAAATGTGAATATTCAATCTACCAAATTCTGATAAAGATTTATTTAATTTAATTTTACACAAAACTTCATATGTTACCTAATAAAAAAAGGTTTGTAGCCACAGATATACATATATTTTGACCTGTATTAGTAATTACAAATTATGGACAAAAACTAAATCTTGGAAATAATTTGTATTATGATAGATTCATATTAAGAAAAAAGTATGTTAAAAATCTAAATGTTATTTATAAATATAATCTATTATTTTATCAAATACCTTAATTATCTTAAAAGACCGAATAACTTATAATTATCTAATGTAAAAATTAAGAATTTAAACATGGAGTGTTTGTACATTTTATATAATACATGTTACACCATAGTTTATTATACAATTTATATTAGAGTTACTTGAACTTTTTTATGATGATTTTTAACTTTTTCATTTAAATGAGAAGTCATTTTTATTTAATAATATAAGTTTTTAATTTATTAATATCACACTTAAAATGTTTGATAGGTTACTAATCAAATTAATTCATTTTACTCCTTTTAAAATATTAAAACTGTGTAGGCTTAAGATTTATGTTAGGATATTAGTTACAATAAACTAGCATTATTTTAATCAAAATTATTAAAAACTTGTATTTTATCACATATTACATTCTAAATTATATGCTCGTATTATCCAGCTATACTAAATTAGTAACAAAATAGTATGTATTGAATGCAACATATTGTAGGTTAAGAGTCTTATAAATTACAAAAGAGGTCTTATTAACTGGCATGTACTGTTAAATGTTAATATACGTCATATTTTATTTAAACTATATAATAAATTACTAATGATCATGTAATTTATAATGTCATATTATTAATCTTTATACTTAATTAATTATTATAGGTCAAAAAATCCAAGTACAAAAATATCACATTAACTGATTAAAATCATCATTATAGAAGAAGAAGAAAAAAGTACCATAAAGAAAACATTTTATTGTTTGGCAGTCATATTTTGAGTAATAAGTAAGAAATGAAAACAATTTAATTGGATTTATTTTTAATTAATATATCATAAAATTACTAATATGTATTCTAGGATGGCTTCTTCAAATTATAAATCCAGTTCAAAAAACTCTATATATAATACTTTTTTAAATTTATCAAGGTCAAGAAATTCCTCTAACATCAAACTAGTTAAAGAAAAACTAAGGTAAGTTTAGATAGTTTATTATATATGTATAAGTTGGTATAGGTAATATGTATTTTATAGCATTACCTATAGTATTATATGTTTTAGTGTATAGAGTTTATCTTTACTTATAAACCCTTGTTTAATTTTAATCAAAATTAATTTACAGACAAATGAAGAAAATAAGGAACAAAATAAAAAAGATAAAAAAGTACTCTCCAAAAAATTTAAAATGGTATAATGTAACTGTAAAATATTCAGATAGCCTCAATAAAACTTTAAAAAAACCAAGGTTAATACTAATAACAATATGGTGTTTAATAAGTACAAAAAAAATGAAGTTATATTATAATTCTAGGTCTAGCATTCCAATAGAATGTAACATTGAATGCCCAAAAACTTCATGTTGTATTCGTATTACTAACTTGAGCAGAAGAGTAACTACTAATAACCTTCATGAAATATTTTCCGAATTTGGAGAAATAAAAAAATTAGATCTACATTTCAACAACTATGATAGAATTTCTAAAGGATTTTCTTACATAATGTTTTCTGATCCAGAAGAATCTGAAAATGCCGTTGAATCAATGAATAGATGTGAGTTTAACATATTAATTTTAATAATTTCTAACAATTTTAATTTATATATATCTAATTGAAAATAAATTAAAATAGGTGAAATTGATGGATATGAAATAATATGTGAACTATGGTTTCTGCCATTCATAGAATGCCATGTAAGTTCTATACTCCGTGGTGCTTGCAGCGGAGTTAGATACAGAAGAAGTTCATCAAGACGTGTGTTGCCAATTTATATTAAACATCATTCTCCCCAAGTAAATAGATTGAGATCTTATTCTAGATCTCCTCCTAATTCTCTAAAGTCTTATAATTATTTATCTTCAAATCGAGTTTGCTCAGGATCATCGAATAGATCATATTCTAGATCTCCAAGGAAATCCAGATTAAGATCTCGTTCTAATTCTAAAAGTATACAAGGTTCTATATGTTCAAAGCGTTCTGGCTCTAGATCTTAAAAATATCTTGTTCAAGAAGATATCTTAAGAAACTTTATTAACTTCATTAAAAATAAATACATTCTTATCTTTATAAATGAATTGATACAAACAAGTACAAACTATTACAATTATCGTTATTATTATTTTTATTTTGAATACATTTAAGAATTTATTTTGTATACTTTAGTTTAAAATCAAGATAATGCATTTTTTGTTAACGATAAACCATCATTAACATGACAAAAGAGTAAAAATATTTATTTAAAAATGTAAATTAATTTTTTTTCAGTGTAACAATTATAAGATAATTTAAAAATTGGAATAAACATAAAATGAAGAATTATTAATTAATCTTTTAAAGTTCAAAAATAAATAAATAATATCTTAAATTATTAATACATTTTTAAGACATCGTAATATGATAACATATTAATATTTATTAAATTAATTAAATATTTAATTTGAAATAATTATTTTTTTAACTAATTGTGATTTGTTTCTTTTATAGAATTATTTTTATTTCCCCCTCCTCTCTCCCACCAAAAAAGATGCAAAGTTTTTTTTGTACATTAATGAGAAGTAAGATTATATTATTTTTCTTCACTTGAAAAAATTGGTTGTATTGTAAACATAAAATATTTCATAATAATTTACTTTAATTTATCATTTATAAGAGATTAAATTAATTTTAAATGGTATTCTTGTAAGATATTTGTGTGCTACTTTTAATTAAAATATTGTGTATACTATAAAAATTGTTTGTAGAGTATGGTGAAGTTGTTTTAGATTCCCATACTGCTGGTGACTTGGTATTTCTAAAGGGGTCTACTTAGTTGAGTATAGCTGAGACATTCTGTATAGGTACGGTTTCCCTGCAACGTCTAGATGCGGCGTCTAGCGTCAACTACCGGTCTAGACATAGATAAACGTCTAGACTCAGTGTCATGACGCCGTGATGTTCCACCCTGTGATGCTGCAGGGAAACCTTACCTTATGAATTTCATTTAAACAGTTTTTTGAGTACCTAGAATAAAGTGGAATATTCCATCCATGTTTCTTTGTTATACTTTAAGGTTTAACAGCATTTTTCCAGAACTACTTATCTTTTATATCCTTTATTTCATCATCCACTACATGAGCAGTAGATGGTTAATGTCTTAAAGTTAGGTTATATTGTTGTGTTATTTGGACAATTACCTTATTTGTAAATATATACAAAATCATTATATTTATGTATTTAATTATTTAATTTATGTCCGTTTAATATATATTAAATTAATTTTTATATATGCGATATTATAAATTATTATTTTATAAAATTCTAATTTTTTTTTCTGTATGTCTGTATGTATACATATTATTATTGCTTATTAGTTATTAGTAAAATATTGTATTCAGTTATCAACTGTTTAGTATATTATCCATTAGAACTATTATTATTTAGATTATTGCTTAATGTTATTATTTATAGTTAATTATATTAGTACAATATTAAATGCACTTTTTTCAAATAAATTTATAATTGTAAATTATTGTTTCCATTAGGCACTGTCAGCATGCTATTATAAATTATAATAGTTTACTATTATATATATATATATATATTTATATATGGGCCTCCACACGAGTTTTTTCTCAGTGAGGCCCAGTAATCATTTGATATTAATTTATATAAAAAAAAAAATATAATATATGGTTTAATAACAATTATCTTAGTAAAGTGTAAATATATAAGACGAGTATATAATTAAATTACTTTAACTTTATTCATGCTTCATGCTACTTTAAAGAGGTGATAGAACTAACTAATTCAAAATATTGTGCAATTATTCTTCTAGAGTAGGTAACTATAAAATTTTGACTGTACTGCACACGTCATGATTTTATTTTTAATTAAATTTATATAGAATAACTAAAATATTTAAAAGAGTGTTGACCTAAAATAATTTTTTCTTTGAAACCAAATTAAATTGTTTAAAAGTAAAACGTGTCATTCATTATTATTCAAAATTTGTCAGTACTTTACTTATAGTTCACTAATATTTAGTAAATGTATATATAATAGAAACTTAATAAAATTTTAAAAAGTTTTATTTAATGAGTAATCATCACAATTTTTTTAATTGGACATAATTAGCAGAATATATTATAGTATTATACCAAGCTAGGTTATAATTTCATTCATAATGCTTAAGGGACCGCTACATCAACATTCTCATTAACTTGTCTACTCTGACTATCTCGTTTATTATATAGAAACAAAGATATTCCGAATTTCCCCAATTACGACTCTCTGGTTCAGTTTAGGGCAAAAGCACCTATAATATATTTTATATAAAAAAGAATATTTTCTGTGCATTGACTGGATAGATTTTTAATTTTTTTTTTTTTAAATATAAACATGCTTTAATTGAAATTAATTTCCATAATTTTGGAATTATTAGTTACTTTTTTAGCCATTAATATAAAATATGTTCTGGAGCAATATAGACAAAAACAAAATGTTTTGTAGCCATATGTAGGTAGGTATTATGGAACTTCATTTTTATTTCCATTTATTGGTAGTTGATATTAAGATACTAATCTATTTTGAATTTTTCACTATCAAGATTGTTCGAGAGGAATTTAATAAATATTTTGAGACACTGATTTTTCAAATCAACATTTCTTTAAAATTATAAGATTGGTTTATTTTAAAATATTTTTTTATCTATTATTAATTACTTAAAATACTTCAGTATATGAACAAGTATTTTCATATCAATATTATGTTTAAATAAAGCTAGTAAAATGTATAACCATTATATATTTTTTTAAATTGTAAACACTTGATAAACAAAACTGTACAATATTGGAACCTTTAAATGTATAAACTATTAATTTTACTTAAGGGAATTTAATTTTGACTGTTTTTTTAGTAAAATAGAAAATCTTATTTCAAATATTGCACCAACTATTATAAAAATTGGATACCTAGTATTCTGAGTTTGTTATTAATATGTGTGCATGTGTAATGTGTGCTTTATATGTATATGGCATAGCTTAAATACAATATTAAAATAATAATTAATAACTATAAACAATTTGTGGTCTACACCATTCTTCTCTTAGGTGAACGTGAACCTTTTGTTACTTTTGTTTGCTTACATAGGATAAAAGGTATTATTATATTAGTTCATTATTTGTTATATAATTAATTTTCAAGTCGTCACCTATTTCACATTTGTAGTTATGTAACTATGTAAGTAGGTACTTTATGTTGAGGCAACAATTCTTTTATAATCTCTGCATAAATGCCTGAGTGAATGTTGCACTTATTTCTAACGTTGTATTCTGTCTGGATTTTCCTTGTTTAACTCTTTCTCCTTCAGGCTATGGTAAATGCATAGAGCCGGGCAAGGATCAAGGCTTCGGACTTTGTTGAATCACTTCCGAATGGTGTCATAAGGAATAAATTTAAACATCAATCTGACATAATAAAGTCTTTAACTCTTCAGAAGTTAATTTAGTCTCACGCATCATGCGTGTTAGGTATATTTTGCATTTTGTATAGTACTTTCCATAATTCGTCGAAATGGAATGCTGCTAACAGGTTGAAATTCCAATCGAATAAATTGGCGGAATAATCGATGCTTTCTTTCAAATCAGAATAGTCTTGTTTATGTGCACCTACAAAGTGACAAGTGTGTGTCATTGTCACTGTATATTTTCGTAATCTGAGTAATAATTATAATGTCTAAGAGCATTATTTCTTAATATGAATTAATAATGCACTTGATTTTATAATTACCCAATTTGGTGCATGCTACCAAAAAGTAGCTGCCTTGAACTCAGTTACATGAATTTCTTTGGATATTATATCATTTATATCGGCAGGGTTTTTCCGAGGCTCTGAAAGTACCTATGTGATTAATGATGGTATTGGTTGTAGCGTGCCTACTTTTTGTCTCTCCGAGGTCAATTTATTATCGAAAATAGTTCGCTTATTTAATTTAACTTAAGTATAATAATTACAAGTGTATTTAAAATCGCGAGGCGTGAAAGTTCTGCGGACTCAATAACTCTAGTACATCTGAATTTTGAATGTATTGTGCTGAAGGCTTCCTGATATGTGGCGTACCCGTTTCTCGCGCTGATCCTAGACCTGAAGTCCATGACTTGATTACGGTCTCGCTGTTGCGTCCTTTCAAAAGTTGTTTACGTATATGAAATATAATCCGATTTCTATATTTTCGATTTGCAATAACAAGCTTGAGTTATTTTTTAACTTAAAATATTCATTGAACACGTCGAAATGGCCACAAGGAATTGTCTTAAATCCTGTTTATATTTAACTACAAAATGTCAAAAAAACTTGATGATTGTATGAGTTTTGCGATTACGGTATTTGAACTAGAATTTATTACTAATATAGAAAATGGTTATAGTCTTATGGATAAAAATTAACATAATATGGCTATGGAAAAAAATGCAATAATTTTTTTCGTATATTGACTCAATGTTGAGAAAATCTTATCATACTATTTTATCTCACGTAAGGGCTTTTATCCTACTTTGTCCTATATCGGCTGTATAATTTTGTTTTAATAAGTATAAATGTATTTATATAATATGTTATTATTGCTGTTCTTATACATTTTTAAAAATATAAAAATTGTTCCTGATTTTAAGTTATAGTTATTATCATCAAAACTGTACTCATAATTTTCAAAAAACAGTATAAAAGTCTTCCTATTCGCCGTGAATTACTGCACCTATTCTAGGAATTACTTTATTGGATTTTATCATACCTCATCTGATATTTAAATGAAATTTTTTTATTTTAGCGACCATCTAGATTAATTGTTCAAAACAATTTACTAAATTTTATAGTCAGTTATCTTTTTTTGAACTTTGACTTACACTTTATAAATATGAAATTTTAACTTAATATGAAACTTTTAGAGCACTCCTATTTGAGTAAGCGCTAAAATACCTGAGCAAAATTAGAAGAAAGTTATTTTATTATCTTCTCAGAATTTGCCATAATTATTCTATTTTTAGGACCAAATATTTTATATATTTGAAAGAAAAACTTAGTGTTTTCCTACTAATAAAATAACTCATCAAAGAATTACTAACAATTTCGAAATAAATCCAGTTTTTAATAATTTTATATTTGAAATTCTATAACTATTTTATTTATACTAACTATTTATTCTTTTTTTTTGACTCGAAATAATAAAATTGTGTGTTTGTTTGATTGTAATCGATGTTGGTGTATATTAAAGAATAGCAAATACATACCATCATAACGACAAAAATCTATTTTACTCCATAGTAGGAAATTAATTTATTTTTTTTATTTTTGGTTAACTGTGGGAAATCGTCTGTTTTCCATTGAAAATGTAAGAGGAATGTTAACTAAAATATGATATTACAAAAAATACAAAAGAATATTTGAATACTATAATAAATTAATATGCAAATAGTAGAGATGACCGGACGCCACTTTCCAATTTTTAATATTCTATATATATATGGTATCTGTATGGTAATTCATAGAATTTAAATAATATGTTGTTATATAATTGTATAAATTCATGCTCTCCCTATTTTAAATATGTTATTTGAATTTTATACGATATCTAATCATTATAAGGAGATACAAGGTATAGATATTTACTACCTATACATACACATTTTAACAATAAATGTTATACAATCTGAAGTAACATTTGTTATTTTTTTTTACTTTTACATAACGCTAATTTATTAACCTAACCATTTTACTTTTAATATAGATAGTTATAATATTAATAATAATCAAAATAAATGTAAATAGGTAATATAATATAAATATATTAGGTATGTAGGTGGGCAAAAAAACGGATATCCACTATCTACACAACATATAACAAACATCGTGGGAATTAGTACACCGCATTTTAGACAAGCGTTTTTCTTATTCATTAATTATAATTTTATGCTTTAACTATAGAAGCAGTAGTTATGATTTATGGCATATGGGTGGTTACCTACTGCCTAACTGATTGGTTATATATATACCTATAGGTGTTTAAATTAAAAATATTAACCAATATCAAGCCATAAAGTTTTTACTGAATATATTTAATATGATATCTAAATTATAATATTATTAATTATTATTTGGTGGGTTAATTTTAATTTTTTTAATATATTATCATTATCAATTATTCAATTATCAATACTGTGATTTATAGTTTTGATACTGTAGTTATGAATACCTACCCATGTGTTTTCACTGATTAATTGTGAAGGTTAAGTTATAAAATGTCACATGTATCTCATTTTCAATAGGTATTCGTTTTTTGTGATAATGTTAAACAGAAATATTTGTATATTATGTTACGGTGAATGATATATAAATGTGGTTAATGACGTCATTTACCTAAACATTGGTAAATATTGTAAACGTAGACATTTTTAAGTAATTGATATTAATTACCAATTTAATTGGAGAATGATGTTCAATTTATTTACATCGGTGTGATTGTGTGAACGACATTCAAGAATGTCTAGTGTAAACGCAAAAAAGTTTTGTTTGTTAAACATAATATTATGGCGAAAGCAGATAGACGAGCAAAAACCCGACTAACGATAACCCACTCAAGTAATAATATAAAATAGTTTATTAGTTAGTATCTACGCTTACATCCTAGTAAGTTGTGAATGCGATAAGCGTGTATTTTATAATCATTTGTACTTATAAGTTGTATTATTCGTAGATTATTTAAATACAATTGTAATTAAATTATAGCGTTTTGGTTTTATTTAAAAATAGTATTTTAGGTTTGAAGTACCTACCAAGATAAATAATTAAAAGCAGCAATCAAAAAAATTATTAACAATAAAAAGAGAGGCAACAATATAATTTAATTTAGTTATTATTGAAAATTATGACAATAAAGTAAGTATACAGTCAGAGATTGAAAATAAATTAAGAAATATTAAAAATATTATTTTATATTATATAAATATTATTATATTTAATTTACAAAAAAGTAATAGTTGTCTTTTTTAAGGTAAAAGAATTGAAAAAAATCAAAGATTGTTGACAAAAATCGAAAAACAAACATAAAAAATGTTAAGATTGACCTAACGAAAAATATTCAAAGCTCGAAGTTGGTACAACTGTTTTTGTCCCAACCCCGACACCATATTAATAGAGCTCGAGGTTCTTGGCGTATACCTAGTACCTACGTATTTTACTTGTAGTTAATATTTTGTGAATAGGTACATTATATAATCCAATTTTAATTTTATAATATATTTATTTAATTTTAAATAACAAGGACTCGAAAGTTTGAACCTGCAGGTACAGAATATGGCGTTTAGAAACACAAATATACAAGAGCACCAATTTCTCCATGTAGGTAACAAAAAATGTATAGAACTGGATGAAGCTACGAACAAAATTAAGTTATCAGGAAATAACTCTCCTCGAAGTTACTAGACAAGGATAAAGCTGATCATCGAGGCTTTAATCGATGGCAAAAATGTGTTTACAATGTTGTGGAAATGTAGTGCAGCTCGAAATTTTATAGTGTCTAATCTCAATTGCACCAATAAATAATTTATATTGTCCACCCGTTTTAATAACGACGTCAAAGTTCGGTAAAAAATGTAAATTTGAGTTTAAAACGTGTTCTTTTACAACATTTACCTGGACGATTAAATCATTTTGTTAAATGACGTCATCGACTGGGTAATGAAGTACCTAACCGATTTTTTAGTCATCTTCTGTAACTTATCCACAAAACGATACAATAATAATATAATGTCTGTCATCTGTGCATTTTACATTTATACAATATAATGTTTCCCGTGTTTCAGAGTTTCACTACGAATACGCATACATATTATATTATATATTTACACTAAATTCATAATTTATATATAGGTACCTAAGCGATAAACGATAAACATTAAATATACATTATTTGCTCATCAGTAAGTAAACTGTCCATATCTGCGAATTTAAAAAATCAAAAGTGGAAGTTTTATAATTTAAACTACATCAATTAAAAATGTATTATTAACATTTAAGTATTCATTGTTAAAAGTTTAAAACCATGGTATTATTTACCTACTTATTTAAATGTCTCATATGATTTAGGTATGTTTAACCAGAAATAGTCGATAAGAAAAACATTTTTACCTAGCTTAAAATTTAACGTAAGTAAATACAAGACTATCAGTTTTTAAATTTAATCAAATATTTTCTTTAGATACATGCCATTGTATGAATTTCCGTCTTGAAGACTAAATGTTTGCTATTATTTCGAATACTATAGGTAAACCATCATAGACACGGGTTCGAAGAATAAATAGAGATTGAATGCATATTACGTTCCTTCCTACTGATTTTTAGTGAATTATTGGAATGCTATGTGCCTATGTAAACATTATAAGATAATTATGTGGTCTGTCAATAAATAATTTGTATACATGCTAATTGTCCAACTATCACCGTCGTTTGCATTCTTATGTCACAATATTATAGCCTGTATGAGTATAGGTTGACGCAGTAGTACCAAATTAGTACGATTGACCCTAGCGCTATGCCATCGATCTTCCCATTAATGATCCAGCAGTCGACGTGACCTGTTGTCATTCTGTTTTGACGATTCGAAGAATTAAATAGCATTTTAATAACTTCTCCTGATTTCAACCATGAGCAAATTCACCATGTATATTTTAGTTTTTATATTAATCACAGGTTAGTACTTAATAATGATATTTAGAAAAGACTTAAGTAGATATTATATCCGTGCTATAAATATCATGTATCATATTATGTTTTTTGCACTAGTAAAAAAAAACAAATATTTTTTTTTCAAATCATTAAATCTCAATTAACTTAAATGATTCTACGGTAAAACATATTACTACCTTTATAGGCGCACCTATTTACGATGTTCGAATTAGTTGAATTTTGTTTGCTTATAAATTCTATTTATTCTCTCACAAACAATGTAAAAATAACAATTTATTAATTTTATAAAAAACTATATTTTATAAAATATTTGATTATCTAATTTAAATGTTTGAGTCAATTATTTCTATATTACTAACTTCGATTTCATTTTTCTATTAATTTCATTAGTTTTTGTTATAAATGTTAAGTCTATGGTACAATTTCATATGAATAAAAATATATTTAACTACATTTATGTTTTGTATAAATGTTTTGATTAGATTCACTTATTTTTATTATTAAAGTTGTTAAGTTTTTAATTATTTAATACTTCCATTGACTATTAATATTATAAATAAGTGCTAAACCTATCGTAGTTAAACGTAATCTTATTAATATACTCGTGGATAATTTGTATTAATTTTCTAAAAAATATCGAGTAAGTATAAGAAATTCCATAAATGTTTACGTTATTATATTTTCAATTAAGCTACTTGTATTTTATTATATCTACCAAAAGTTCCATATAATAATTAATAGCTGCTAGACTTTACTCGATAGTGTAGGTATATTTTATATTATAATGTACTAATATTTTGATTTGTTATTATATGTAGGATCAGAATTGAATATCTTTGCACGTGCAGCATTATGCAATCCAATGATTGGTCCTTGTTCAGAAGGTAGTTGTATGCCATGTGATTTGGAAAAAAAGCAATCAGTTAATAAAAATGACTGCATGAACCCAAATGGATGCCCGGAAGTCACCAAAGTAAAACTAGAACCACCGGTCCCGGATTATTTAGTAAAACCATCAATAATCCTAAGTAATCCGGTCACTAGGTGTTTATTATGTTTCTGGAATATTACTCCATTTTATTGGTATATATAAAACACTTATTTTTAATGTACTTTAATCTATATTTGCTACATAATTTATAAGCGTTTTATATCTTGTAATTTATAGGTACAAACTATAGTTTAGGTAATGTAAGAAATATATATGCTTAGTTCTAATTTCAACAATCCAACAGAACATCTCAGAGAGTTTATAATACAAATTAATCATAGTGGTATAAACTAAAATATCCAAAAAGATAGAGTGTAATATAATTTCCTTAATCCTGTAGTCCATAGTTCATACTCTTTATCAATGTAATGGATAAAGGCTATTATGTACAAACTGTAGAATGTGTATTTTTGTACATTGTACGTTGTACATTGTACGTTGTACATTTTACCTAAACCATTAGTCGCCTACCCATAAGTATTTTTCAGTTAGTGTGCGTATCCGATAAAAATAAAATATCAGTGTTTACTATTCTATTCATAAGTTTTGCTTTGTTTGCGTGCTGATTTTTTTCTTTTTTTTTTATATTGCCAATAAGATATCATAGTATTATGCTTTACTTTTTAATCTAACAATAATAATACTTTTTGTACAGTTCTTGATCAAACATTCTTGAACATTGTGTATGCAATTTAAGTGGTTAATAGTTTAATTTTGATTTTTGTTAGTGAAAATCGAATGTTGTGTATATTAATATTAATTGAAAGGTCATAAGTTAAGTAGGTATACCTATTCTCCTTTTTTAAATTCTTTTCCCGGAAACTTTTACCTTAACAAATATTTACAGCATAGTATTGGATAGGCTGGTTAGGAATACAAAATAATGTATAATCTAATAATAATACTTCGTAAAATCTTCGCCCCTTGGTTTATCGAGGGGTGGTTATAAATTGGTGACTTGTGCTTTTAAAAACAACTTTTAAATTATAATACTAGTATTATGTAGTGCAAAATTTGTTTTTCGCATGAGATTTTACATAATATATTGTTTAATTATCATTTATGGAAATATAAACTTATGATATTTTTGTAATTTATCCACATTAATAAGTACCTAATGATTTACTAATTAATACTTATTATTATTTATTTAGAGTATATTTAGCAGTGTTAGGATCTAAAACAATTCTGTAATTTTCTACACTAAATTTAATCAACTTTAAATAACTATTTTTATGCAGATTTTATTAAAATAATCATTTAGGTTTATTGTCTAGTAAATATAGGACAACCACAATAAAACTAATAATATACTATGAATAGTATAATATCATAAATATTATAAATAATAAATACCACTTTTATACCAATTCTATAAAATAATAAAATTATGTGCTCTTCAATGACTTAATATGTAAATGAAATACTTAAGTATTTGATACTAACATTTGCAGTATATTTTTATTTTCATTAGGCCCATAAATAACTAATAAGTATTGGTCTTACATAGTCTATAGTGGGCTTATAGAGCTATTCTAGAGATTTAATAAAAATTAATGTAATAAATATATTATATTTATATTCTTAAAATGGTGATTACTAATTTTATGAATTAAATAATTGTATTGTAGTGTTTGTAATATTTGATAGCATAAAAATTATAATTTATAAATTAAAAAAAAACAGCCAAGTATAATAATTTTCTTTACCAATTTATTTGTAAAATTTTTCAAAAATTATTAAAATATCTAACTTAGGTCTTAGCTTCAATTTATATTCTTATATACTTAATACATCATGTAGCTTAAAGGTGGTATATTTGAATTACACTAATATGTTATTCATAAAAAAAATTATTTTAATTGACTTTTGTTTAATAGGTAATGAACCTAAAATCTAAATAATTATTTTAATATCTGCATAAAAAAATAGTTATTTAAAATTGATTATATTTAATATAGAAATCCACAGCATGGTTTCAGATTCAAACTCTGCTGTATCCTAAATTAATAAAACTAATAATTAATAAATAATCACCTACTTAATAATATGGATAAATTATAAAAATACCATATACACTTCTACACTTTCAATATATTTGATAAGTGACCGTTTATATGTACTAAGTAAGTATATATTTTTATCAATATTATTCATATATTTTATACTATTTTTATATTAATATTCTAGTTCTTGTATAACTTATACTTATTTTGTAATTTAAAAAAATGAATAGAATCATAATTTATCCATTATTATATGTATTTTTAATCGATGGTGTAGGTAGGTATATGTTTGTAAATTTATAATATAATAATATGTAGATTGTAGGTATAGATATGGTTAAATAAACTGTATTATCGATTATCGTATCTTAATAATATTACATAATCAGGGCTGGGCTTGGAAGTAATAGGAGTTAAAATAGGTAAAATATACACTAAAAAAATTACGAAGTATACATAAAAAATAAAAAATAAAAAAATATCTATTATTGTTGATAATTTGTATAAAAACACATATTAAATATAAAAAAATTATAATATTTAAAATATGGCAAAAAACTGTGTTCAACAAATTTACCAACCAATAAACAATAAATAAAACGATTAGATAGTATTTCGGCATATTAGCGTGATAGAAATTTAACGAGCATCGTACCTTGTCATTAAATTAATTCGTGACTGTGATGATGACAATAAATACCTGCATTAAATAATTTTAAGTTTTATAGTCAATGTTATTTAAAATACATAATAGGTTAGGTTAAAGGAATAGATCAATAAAAAAAAAAATTAGTAAACATGCATTTTTTTTCAAAGTAGGAAAAATTAATGAAATATGCAAAATATTATATAACAATATAATAGATACAAAGGAAAATACGTATTATTGTTTTGTGTATATCTATAGTACCTACTTAAAACCTTCACAAAATCAAAATTAAGATTAACAAGTGTTGTGAATTTACAATTGTTTAAATGAAAAATGCTTAACTTCGTCATTATCAAAGCTAGTGTACACAGGAGGATACTAAAAATAAATTAAATTGAGATATTTATCAGTAATTTTTAAAGCTAAGTTAATGAATCTTTATGTTAGAACTGCCGATCGTTTTGTTGTGGATTTACTGAAAAACACACAGGCTTGATTATAGTCAATAAGTAGGTAGCATTTTTTGAATATAATAATAATAAACAATTTTTATCAAAATTATTTGTTAAAAAATGTCACTATGAACCACCATTGTTATTTATACTGTCTATTTTTCTATTATCTTTGTCTAAAATGTTTCCTACACTACCTATCGAAACAGATTTATTTCAGTGCAATATAATAATGGGAAATAAAATTTTATAAGTGAAACTTAAACTTGAATGCATTTAATCCACCTATAATTGTTATCATTTACTCATATTAAAATAAAAGTTATTTCATAAACTCGTATTTCATCTTAATTAAAATAATTTTTGCTCTATAAAAATTAATATCACAATTATCCTTTCTTTGTAACTAAGAAAACATAAGGAAAGTCCGAAAGTGAAATGTAGCATTTTAAAATTTTGATTTTCATTAACAAGTTTCTTTATTTAAAAAAAAAAAATGCATTCCTTATATTAAAGTTAGGAGCTTACATTTTGTATTATCATTTATCACTTTATCAGTCATCGTTTATGAACTACTTTTAATATACCTAGTACTTACCATAGGTAATTTGAGTTCATTTTTTTAGCTTACTTGAGCACAGGTATTGTTTTTACTTAGATTTTAGAATTACTATAGATTATTCGAGCGGATAATTTCTATATTCTATTTGATAGCGAATTTTAGCTAGTTTGTGTAAGACAAAGATGTTTTGTAAAAGCAAAAATAATAAGTCAATTTTTTTTTATCTTTCAACATTTCCATGTGTACCTATATTATAATTTATAGGCCATTTTTTTAAATTTTTCACTAAAACTATTGTTAATATTATATATATTATATATTTAATTTATTTAATATTTCTAACTAATTGATATTTGTATAATGATAACACGTTTGGGGATAAAATCATAATATGTCTGAAAAATATTTCGTTTTTGATTGAACGTTTGAGCACATGGTAGGTAACTATCCATGTCAGTATACGAAGGTTTATATGTAGTTACGTCGAGTATACAATTTTTTATTGAAGTTATTTATTAGTGTTTAGAAGTTATATGATAGAAACATGAATTAAAACTAAAAATGCATAGTAATGCTGACGTTGCGTATGAACTTTAACAATGTAAATCTAAAAACGACTTGTATCTATACTAAATTTGTGGCTTTGAAACGTGACTTACTACGATAATTATTATAGTGGACTACAATTAAGTGCAATTACAGACAATATTAGCAATTATGTTATTACTTATTTACAAAAAATTAAATAAATTATTATAATTTATATTTATTATCTTTAGTTCTTCTTTAAATATCTAAATTCGATAATCTTAAATTTCAAAATTTTCAAAAATTCAGTATTTTGTATACTTAGGGTGTAGTATCTATATATTTTTAATTTAGTATTAATTTTAAAAGTGTAGAATAGAACAAATAATAATCAATTAATTGATTAGTTGCTATTAAAATAGGATGGATTACGGACGGTAGTATTATACTCGTATAACTTGATTTTGAAAAATATTTCTTTTAGAGCAGTAGATTAGAAAGTATATTATATTATGCATATTAGTTAGTTACTGTCTCTGAAATTCAATATTATAATAATTACTAACAATATATTTAGGTAGGTATAGATAGATGCGTTGATATATAGTTGTGACAGTATGTTGAAAACATAAAAAGTATAGGTATAAGCAGGTAAAAAGAACAAAAATAAAATCTGATGAATAAATAATATAACGTTTTACTGCTAGTCACAAGCTCACAACCGGTTCATGATTTGTATATTATCTAATATGAAAAATAAAGTGTAAAATAGAACTAGCGATGAATTCATTTACGTTGTGACATGTGAATGGTTAAAACTATAAAAGTATAGAAATCAATTATCATAAGATAATGCGTCAATAGGCAGGCAATAGCTTCACAAAAAAAAATTTGATTATTCACTTAAAAAATAAGAAGGGTTGAAAATTTTCTAAAAATTTAATTTTTTTGTCTATTTAATATTTTTTTATTTATGTCTATTATTTTTTTTTATTTCTAGGAATATGGTAGGGGAACCTGCAAAAGAAGAATAATGAAGATATATTGTTGACGTAACTATCCAAAAAAACAAAATCTATTTTATTTATTTGTCTTTTGTTTCTTATTAATGGGATAAAAGTTAAAAGTTGTAATTTATGATTCAGTATAATTAAAACCCATTGTATTTTAATTGTTACTCAACTTTCAGTTTAAAATTTGACACACGTAATATTAAATTTTCAAATATTGTGTATTTCTATTTTTTTTTCTAACAATTAGGTACGATCATATTTTATCGAAATGTTTATTTTATATTATTAGTATTTTTATGTTTATTATAATTAATAGTTCTTTCGTAATCGTAGACATATTCATGTACTCTGAGAAAATTTATATTTTTAGAAAGAGCTATTTAAATAATAAAGGCTTCAAATTTTAATTTTTTATCTTAGTATATTTAAATTAATTAATGTAAAATTGTAATTGATAATATCTTTGGTTTTATTAAAGTAAATTCTATAATTTCTAATTTCTATTTTAATTATTTTTTAATATAATATATTGTATTTGAGCTTATAGATACTTTTTTTTTCACTTTTGGGCAGTGTTTGGATTAGGGTATATTTTTCAGCTGTGGTCTATAATATAAAAATAAATACTATTACAAAACTATATTATTTGTACCGATTAATAATAAAATATTTATTTCCTATAGTAGCGAAATTAATTTTAATTTCAAAAGATCCATATAACTATATAGCTAGATACAAGTATGTTAACCATCATGTGGTTAGACTGCAATATATAGGTATTATTGTTAGGCTAGATACTGTTTGCAATGCTTGGACTTTAATGCTATAGCTTATAATATAAATGTCCCAAAACTATTAATTTTATTATACCTACTGGCTACTCTAATATACGTTCTCTTAAGCTTCTTTATTTATACGTATGTTTTTTCGTTTTCTTATACAGATATTAAGCTACGGAATCACAAAAGTATAAATTGATTAATATAATTGTTGGCAGTAGGTATAATAGTATTCTTATCATCCCATACGGTCTCATTAATGATGAATGAAATTATACAGGTAAAGCCGTATCAAGGGGTAAAATACAAGGGGGTAATAGGAGCAATGCGCCTCTCCCGTTCACAAAAAAAGTTATCAAATTTCCATTTGTAATTAACTGTGACTAAAATACTGTTCATGCAAATTATCAAGAGAGAATCGTTATTGTATTTACTATGAACATTTAATTATTTGTCTATTGCAAATTGTTCATTTTTATTTTATTGAAATTATAGTGATCACGCCATCACGGTTTCCGCGGATTCAACAATGCAACATTTTATGTACAACCGGTTAATTATTTGATTTTGAACTCCAGTGTTCACAATACACATACAATATACAAAGATATCTGCTATATAATAATCTAAAATCAAAGCTAATTACTGAGTACGTACTACAGTTTCTATGATAACACTAGTCACCAAGTCATCTTATTTTTAAATTAATATGCCGTACTGCCTGTATCTACTACAACGGTTTTACCGTTCCTTGCTACTTGTCGTTAGTACGTCGTCGTAACGTTCATAATACAATTATTTTGTTTTGATATGTACTCGTATTACTACTTTGTATAAATTATAATATTGACACTTTGTCAAGTTTGTGATACGGAGACCACGACACCACGTACAACGTACCCAACAGAACATGTACACTATACTATATATTTTAATAAAAAATAAATAAAATAGGTATTACTGCAGGTAAATATTATAATAATTTTAACAATCGGAATTAGTTTTTACATTTTAATAGTTACACATTTTAGATTCGAAATTTTATTGCTCAAATGAATAAATATCACTTCAAAAATACGTTTTGGTTTGTAGTACATATTATGTTTTATTTTAATTATCAGTGCAAATGCATCGTTATCAAAGTACCTATCGATCAAAATTATGCATAATTTTTACCACGTCTACTGTTTTAAACATTTTTTTTTCTTCCAGAAATTAATAATGAGTGAAAAAAGAAAAACAATACGACCAATCACTACTCATCAGTATGGCTGATGTTTGTGCACAACTTATTTTCATGTTGACTAATAATAAAACAATTTCTATGCCTAACTATTCTTATTAGTTTATTTTATTCGTTTATATATACTGCCCTACGCCCGTTTAGGACCGCCGTATGCGCCCTTGAACCATATAGGTAAGTAACTTAAAACTAAAATAATTAAAATATATATATATTAAATATAATATTAAGCTAGTGTTTTTTTTACACATCCAAAGATTTTTACTGTATATATATAGTATAAAATAATATATAATATATTATAATATACGATATACCTATATAGGTATTCAAAATAGAAACTACATTTTATAAATCATTTGTGTATTGCGAGACACGAACCAAAGAGGTCGAGGTGGTTGAGTTAAGTTTTGATATTTTATTTACATTCTGATTTTAAAGAAATACTTACCTGTTACCTATCTAGTTTTATTTTTTGTACACTTACCATTTATTAAACACGATTTCCCTTTTAGATATAACCTATAGGTTATAGGTACAACACTAAACACTTAAACTATACATATTTATTTTAAATATTTTTTTTTTATGTTTTGTTAGATTTAATAATAAGTATAGATAGTAGTCAATATAGTCGTATAGGTCTAGTTATATATAACTACAATAATATATCTACCATTTTAACTTACAAAAATAAGTGTTTAAAAAATATCTAACCTTGAAAATAGACAGAAGAAACCTATTTCAATTTCGGCGGGGCTTTTTAATAGAGCTTAGCAGTTAAAAGTTGTGTCAACCATAATTTTTGATCCTTATAAGTTATAAATAATTAATATTTTTTGTTGTGAAGTATTGAATATTATAAGTTGTATTAAAAATAATAATAAATAATGAAACAATTTAATATAAAACATGTTTTTAAATACTGAAGAATTCGTTATTAAAACAATTGGTAATAAAATAGTTTTTAACAATGTTTTCAATATTATTACTGTTTTTCTTATCATTAGTACCTATGTTATAAGTTATCAAGATTATAAACATATTTAAGTAATAATAATAAATAAAATTGGACAGCAGTGAGCATTTTAAATAGGGTAAGTATTGGCTAATTGCTTACCTATAATAGTTAAGAGTTATAGTTTGGTTAAAGTTTAATTAACTAATTATCATTATTTTTAAATATAACTAGATAGGTATACTTATAAGTAGTTAGTTTACCTATATGAAGTTTTGAGAGTATCTTAACTGAAGTTAAAACTGTTACAAGGTTACTTAAATAACTTTTTTATAGGTAGTAAAATTACTAAAATACTCATTATGTACATTTTTTTTTTTAATATATTTTAAAAACCAATTGATAATAGATGTAAAATGTAAATATATTATATCAATTTGATTTTCTGAAAATAAAATTTTTGTATAAATTTAGCTATTTGTCAAAAAAGTTTTATTTTTAGTCATTTTAAATTAGTGATATATATGACATAATATGTATCTAAAAGTTTAACGTCTTGTTAAACAAAGAAACATATAATATTTTAAATACATTTTAGTAGTAGTTTTGGTAGCAAATTAAATCTAATTGGTACTTATCAGAAGTCAAATTGAAAAATGCATCAATAATGTTCTTAATGATGGGGTAAACAGGAATTCTTACGTAAAACTTATTTTCGACATTTTGTGTAATTCAAAAACGAATATCTGTCAATAAATATATAAACGTTTCACCCAAATATGAAATGTCCAAATTTTTAAATTAACATTTTGTAAATATGATGATATATTATATATTATATTCAAAATATTTGGACTCTTATTGAGTTATTTAAAGATATTTGACATCTTTTAATTTTTAGGTTTTTTTAGGTTCCGTTTTGCCGAAAAGCTTGAATTATAATTTTATTGTTTTAACTATTAATGGCATTTTTTTTTATCTATAATAGTTTTTAATGATGAGCATTTCAATTTTAAAGTTAGAATCTTAATGAAATTTATTAAAATTATGAATTTTATCAATTATTTTGTAGATTTTAAAATTTTAATATTTTTCCTTTTTACATATTTTACAAGAATTTTCATAAGTTCATTTATCTATGATTAGTATGATTATAATTTATAAAAAGTTGATTGGAGATTTTCACTTATTTTTTATGAGTGTTTCAACATTTTAAATTAAAAAGTCTACGACATTTGACACGTATTGTAAAATAACTATTTCTCCTCAAACGATTTTTTTATTTTGTTGTAATTTAAAAAAAAATGAAATACTTAAAATTGTCATCAAATATTTTTAAAATATACGCTACCTATAGGACATAGGTCAATGTACATTGTACATGGTATAATTTTTCAAAATATTTCGAGTACTTGGACTTTTTGTTTATTTATAAAAATTTAATATTTTCGATTGTTTTAATTTTAATTTTCTATTAATAACGATAACAACTTTTACTCAGTTAAGAAATTTGAAAATTTAATAAGTATAAAATTCCTCATTAATATTATTATTGTAGCTATTATAAGATATAAAAGTTCCACACGCTCAATTTCTTTTATGAACATTTCAATGTTTTCAAATTCATTAAAATCGCTATTATTTACAAACTATTTGGTTGTAAAAAATGTATAAAATCTATAACTTTTTTAACTGAGGTTAATAAATAAAAAAACTTAGGTGCCTTCCAAATCTTTGATTTTATGAACTCATTATCATTTATATTATAATTTAATAGAAAAACATAGATTTATAAATAGCAAAATACTTAATATTTTAATATTTTAATTACTTAATATACACAATGCTTGATAATAAATTCCTTGGGAGTTGTTGTATTTCAGTATTTCACTATGATGTTACAATTTACCCTGTTTTACGGTATTTAACTTAGGACTTAGAAATAATATAACTTAACATCAATTTTTGAAGGTAATTTGCTGTGCAATTTAATTAAGTAGGTACCTAATATACGAAAATAATTCTCGTAACAATGTTATACCTATGTGTTTCTATCTTAATGTTATCTATAATTTCCAGAAAATTAAATTACATAATAATATAATCAATATAGTTATAGGAGTATGTTTTTGTGTCATACTATTATTATTTTATTTAATGACAAAAATAATATACTATGAAATAGTTTATATTATAAAAAAACGATTGGTGAAAGCAACCGGCCCTGTGGCGCAACGGATAACGCGTCTGACTACGGATCAGAAGATTCCAGGTTCGAATCCTGGCAGGGTCGACGGATTTTTTTGCATTATTTATTATTTTATAATAAAGGTTAACAATTAATATTTTATTACATTAAATGTTTGATAACTTGATAGTGAGCCCAACCCAGTGGAATTCAATTTTAAATGTTTTTATTACATTATTACAGTAGTATTTGAATTATTTCATAATATTCGACTAGTGCAGTTTTGTCGTTTTGTAATGTTATTGAAATAGTATTCCGAACTGTTCAAATCAAGAAAAAAAACAAGGTCTTAATTGACCTGAAAAGCAATTCAAATATTTAAAATCTAGCTAAAAGTATCAGTATAAAACACAACTGTGCGTGTTTATCCTAACTGTGTGAGGAAAACAAAATAATTATTAATATGTGATGTGTGAAACAGTATCCACTTATGTCTAATAATAAATCAAGTGAATAACTAAATACATTATTCCAATACATATTAGTACGGTAAACTGTTACTGTAATAACAGTAATTAAAGAATATTTGTATATTTTAACCTATCGACATCTATCGTTTACTCTTAAATTGCGATTAAATGCTCCTGTACACTACTAAATATTTGAAGCTAGTAGTGGTACACGGAAAATTCAACACAAGATGTCTCTGTAGTTAATAATGCTGCTAAAATCGGTGTTTTGGAGTGTAGCTATTTTTGTTATAACATTATATTTTATTATTTTCCGTTGATTGCAATTGATTATTTAAATTATAATAAATTTATAATTTTCAAGAAAGACACTTAAATCATTATACATTACTTTCGTTCCCCGAGTATGAAAATAAACGTTTTTTTAAACGTGTGTTACCGTACAATCGTAATATTATTCAGTTCGTCTGGTTATGTATTTGATATTAAATACCTAAATCTATTTAATTTAATTAAAAATTTAAATTTAAATTTGTGATTGTATGTAGTTTTCAAGTTTTTGAAGTCTTAAACATTGAATTTTTAGCCATAGTTTTTCTATACTATCGTGGAATAGATTGAGTTGACTAACTTATTACTCATATGATACTTAGTAAATACTAAACACCTGCTTGAAACAATGCATTAATTTTCCTCTTTCATCAATTATTACACATTATAGTTATAAGGCCCATATTTAAATGCCCTAAAAATGATTAAAAATATGTATTCTTACTACAATAATGTCTTTAAATTGTTTAAAAGGTTAATAAATGCCTTGACGGTGAGTTTGGGCTTTGACTAGCGAAAAACATCACTTTTGAAGTTGAATTAATCAATCTAATCATACAAAAATATTTAATTTTGAAATTAAAAAGCATTACCTGTGACTTACCAAAAATGAATGTACTTTGCATTAAAATCTAGGCCTTGTCATTATAATTAATTATGTACATAATTCTATTGATATTTGTTTAATTTTTATTGAAACATAAATTTCGATTATTTTACAATAATTTTAATAAAAATACAATAACATTTTTAATATTTTATAAACTTAAACGATGATGTTTGTTATGATAAAAAAGATGGGGTTTTTAATTTAAAAAATAAGGAATACCTATTTATCTCTTGCAATCATTTTAACTCAATAAATAAATTAGATAAATTGTATAGTAGAATGATATATTTTCATTGTACAATAGGATTATACAGTATTTTACAATACAATGCACAATGTAGAAATAACTATTTCATGTAGTGTAGAAGTGTATTCACTGAAACGAGCGCATATATGTATTTTAACGTTAAACCTTTATTTACGTTTTCAAATTTATATAGGTACTAAACAAATAGGTTTTTAATTAAATTATTAGCATTTTATTAAAGACCTCTTAAAATATACTCTTAAATACTCTTAAATACTATGAAATATATTTATAATTTGTTTTAATTTATATACAATATGTCATATATGTTTGGTATATCGTATATAATTAATTTTCAACTATTTATGATCTTTTTTTCGTTTATTCAAAAATATAGAAAATGTAGTATTAACAACTTGTGTATATAATATAATAAGCAAGCCAATTTATTGACGACAATAATATCTATGAAAACCATATTATATTAAAATATAATCAAACGGAAGTTTCAATTTAAAATAATTTTTTTTTGATAAATGTTAATTATTTTAATCAAAATAAAATATTATATTTTTGATACTAAAGCCATCATTTGTATAGAAATAATTTTCTTCAATAAAAATATTAGCACAGTTGAATATTGAATAGATCAATAATATTTAGTATAGTACCTTATACGCATTAGGTTCACATATATGCGTGACATACCAATCTCAGTATAATATATATCCTTTCCTTTCCAAATTGTCTTTATTCACTTTACCTAAACCATCATATTGTAAATTAGGATTGACATAATAGATATTGAGTGATGTAAGGAATGTATTTTCAATAAAAACAAAAACAACAAAACATATTAATATGGTAGACACGTTTAGTTTAGCAAGTTTATTTGATTATTATTTAATAACCGAAAATTATATTAAGTTATTTTAAACTTATAAGATCGATACAAATATTAAATTATAGTAGTTTACTTAAAAATGTGTTCAACCAGATATAAAAAAATGTAGGAACATACAAATAGATAATGTTATTTACATAAAAATAATACTTAAAAAATCGCCCAAGTTGTGTTATATTTAGGTATGTAACTATATATTTAACTCACGTTTGGACTATTATCTATTGACTGTCACAGTAGAATTTGAATGTCAATAGTGAGTTCTATAAAGTCTAGAGAAACATAAACGATATTGCTGGGTTTAATTACTTTCAAAAAGCACAACAACGACCCTTTCTAATTGTTGGGTTAAGAAAGGTCTTTCGGAAGACAGTCGAAAACGACTTTGACGAAACCACACACAGTCCCGCTGCAGGGGTGTAGTGCGAATGACGTGACTGGGATTTGATAAGAAATAACACCTAGAGATCGTACCTCCCCTTCAAGTTTTTCCAAATCTCTGGTTCCACGCATTCGGCCGTCTACCCAAAAGGACTACTGATTGATTACAAATGTACTTTGACCCGACGTTTTCTCGGCAACCAGCGATGTCCTTACACGCTCATCTCCATTTACACCACCCCTTCCAAACTATGGCCCGGATGACCTTTCCCTCTGGTCGAAACAGCACTTGCAGTCCAGTACAATGCAATCCAATATCACAATGGAAGCCGTTTATACGTGCAGAGAGATCTTTCTATGGCTGTCCGCGACATTTTCAGACCATCCATCAAATTGATGTCATTAACTTAATATTGGTCGCCCGTATAATCTGGTATCGCATAATGCGAACTAATTTATCACCCCTTGAACGTCCGGAATTGGGCCTGTCTTGTTTACCTATATAGCAAAACAATTGGAATTGGAAATACTCTCCATGTAGAGTATGGTATACGCGCGCGCGTACATATAATTATTGATAAACATGTGTGAATACATTTTCATGACCAGCATTTTGCTTATTTTTGTAAAACTCATCAATCAAATAAAAATTTTAAATGGAATTAACCTTTTTTTTAATCATTAAAACAATAATATATTTTAATGATAATTTATTTATAAAATATATATATTATTCAAGTTCTTCAAATAATTGTTCTAGAAATAAATTGAAAATTAAAAAATTGTGACATAATATTATAGTGGTTTGATTTTTAAATTGTATTTTATTGGCAGTTAATATAGAGCTTAACTGATGATTAACAATTTTTCCAAGGTATACTATTTATAGAACGTTAATTGAATACAACTAATATATTTTAAGTATATTACATACATTTAAAGAAATTTCGATATTTTATTTCCGTTAAAAAAGTTACTGGAACATTTAGAGTTTTCACAGCAGGAGAACGGTAAATAGTCGCTTGTAATTGTACGAATAATTGTGCAAGATTGGTGGCTACCGAAATATTCATTACGAGTAATGACATTTTACATAATTTCCTCGTTGATTCCAATTTCCTTCAATAACCGCCCTAATCCGCTGATTTGTGGGGAGTAAGAGATAATTGGATATTACAGTACTACATTTAGGTTGAATGGAGGTGGTGAATAGAAGCAATTCTTAAATTTCCGTCTTCTATTAATAATTCAATTCGTTTAAGTTGGGGAAACGTGTTAATGTTTAATTAGAGTGGCGAAGGACATGCATTTGAGAATATCATAAAATATATGGTCAATATGTCATTAAATATTTTTGAAAAGTTAAAATCAAAAAATGAAGTTAAAATTGCGTAGATCGAATACCAATGCACACAAATTTAATAACATTATCATAATTCATAGTACATACCTATTACATATATGAACTTAGTCGTGGTTATATTTTTGTTCTAAATTCTTAGCTATTATAGGTAAATACATTAATATTTATTTTATATGTGGTTAAAGGCTTTAATTTAACCTTTCGATATTACCTAATTTATGACAAAAGGAAATTATGAGAAGGAACTAATAATAGTTACGACTGAATTTTGCTTTTTAGATTAGCTCTTATAATTTCTTATTTTAATGATAACTTATTAGTTATTACCAATAATAAACTACTAAAATACTAATAATAATTTTTACACTAAATTATAGAACGGAATATGATTCATCCATATTATTAATTTAGTATTCATGCATAGGTTCTTAAAAAAAACAATACACGCGTACAATTCCTTTGTCAAATTAAACAAAATAAAAAAAAACAATACCTGCACAGTGCACAATGCCCAAAAAATTTGTAAATAGGTAAATAATTAATGATAGATAATAATATTATTAATATCTATAATTTTATTCGTATAAAAAGAAGAAAATAAAAAATATGTTTTTACCACATACGTTTTTTTAAAAAAATTATCAATTATTATAAATACTTATAGTATGCATTTTATATTATATATAAAATAAACTTATTTATGCGAATCTTTGTGCCTAGACAAAATTGTCTGCTTTCGTAACCCTCATAATATATACATAAACATAAAAACACACATTTTGTAATCATAGACATTATATTTAAAAAGTAACTTACAAATATTATATTAAATTCAACCATTTTCAAATACTAATTAAATTAAATTATAAAATCTATTCGATACTGGCATAATATTATAATATGTGAGTAAAGCTAGATGTGTGGACTGTGGACCAATAACCAATCGTCTTAATATAATATATATATATATGATTGTACTCGTACATGCTGATGTAACTTTACTATTCATTACTTACCTATTTTACATTTAAGATATTAAATTAAATTTTATAGCTTCGAATGTTAATAATTTGCCACAATGTACACGTGTTTAATATCCGCGTAAATTGACACATTCAAAGATACTACCACGAACAAAGTTTTCCATCACGAAGTAATAATAACATTACTAACTAAATTCATCTGAGTAACTGACGACAGTAGACCCCCAGGTGTGACGTTAATTCATAATTCAGACTTTGAGGGTAATGAATGTTGGTTAACTTTTAGATGAAAGTAATACGCGAACGTTTATATGAAATTCAGTGCGGTCCATTCGTTCAATTTCCACAATTTGTATAATCCTCTGGAACAGCTTGTACTTGTAGTAGGTATTCCTTGTGCTTTGAAATACCCAGAAACTTATTTATGTACTTATCTAAATTATTGCAATGTTAATAATATTATTTTAATTTTCCATTCGAGTTTTTGTTACTGCAGAAGGTCTTGTATAGCATACATTTCTAATTAATTTTGTAAAACTGCCTATTGAGATGTAAAATAAGCGAGTTATGTAAAATTGAAACTAATTAATTTGAAAAATATAATGGTATACATATTTTTCTAAATAATGCATTATGTATAAATAATAAGTCTTATGTGTTTTGTGTGTTTATTTATTTTTAAAATGTATATTCTAACGAAATTTACGTTTAAAAGCAAAAATTATAAATAATTTGTTAGGTTTTTTTTTTTTTTACTTAAAGCGTTCATTACATAAATATTTTATCATATACCACACATAAATGTCGTAAGAAGATTTCAAATAATAAACATAAAAATTTGAATTAATTGTATATTAAATATTTAGTTAATGATTAACATGATTTAATTTGTTATTAGTCATTACATTTATATTCTAATAAATATATTTCATATATACGTGTGAATTTTGAAAAATCGCTGATCATATGATAAATAAATGACGATTAAGTTTTAATTATTTAAATTTAAGTTTCTTTAATATCAAATAAAACCGTATTGTTTTGGTAATATGAAATGTGAATTTATATATAGTGGATAAGATAATATAATTATTGATAATTAAAAATCAATATTTATAAATTAGCTTACCTATAACATTTTTGAATTAGTATTTAAGTAGCTCATGTATGATGTCAACTAAATTGCTAAATCCTCAACATAGATCTAACTTTAGTTCATTTTCCAAACAAATTATAAATTAAGTTGTATAAATTTATTTGAATTCGTTAATTTGAAAAATGATTTTTTTAATGAAACCATAAGATTTATATAAAATATATTGTATATAATATTATATATATGTCGTAGGCCATATGAAAAATTATTTTTTTTGCAAAAAGACTAGGCTCTTTGCAATGGGGTAGCCCGTTTGCGAACTACTTATTATTTTTCCAAACAGCTTGCTGATTTTCAGGCTCATTGCATACAGACTAACAGCAGTTAGGCCTTTTAAGAACTACAATCATTTTGGTAAATGACTATAATAATAAAATAATACTATAATCATTTTAATTATTTTATTTTAAGGGTTATTGATAATAACACAGTACAATATATGTAACATAAATGTAACATGTAACATTATTATTCATTACTTATTAGTAATAAGTTATTACTCATTAATTTTGTACAGTTGTTGAATATTTGACTAGTTGTTTGATTGTTATTATATTATATTGATGTGCAAAATGTATTATAAATATTATTATTACATTCAATTACCATTAAATAAAATTCTATTATTGTATAAACTTTTGTAAGATGTCATCTCTACTAGCGCAGCAAGTACTAAGTCATTCTGTTGTAGAAATTTGAACACATTCTTTTATAAAACTTCAAATCATGAAAAATATTATTATTAAAATATACTAGTAGATTATGTAAGATTAAGTGAATATTAATATCTTACTCATAGTAGGTTCAATAGTGATTTATATTGTTATAATTGCATTTATTGCAATAGGTATAATATTGCAGTATATTATTATTCAGTCATAATTAATAATCATATTTGAATTTTAAAACATCAATACTTGACTTAGTATTCCCTACAAATAGTAAGTTATAATAATTTTTGAGGTATTATATTATTATTATAATACCTCCATTACTAAAATATTGAAATAGTTACAGATTTTAATTTAGTATAGATTTATTTATTGATTTTCTTGCTTAGGTAATATTTTATAAAACTTTTCTTTTGAAAGTTGTAAATAAACCAAGTAGATACTAGGTATCTAACTAGTTTAAAAAAATAGTATGTATTGATCAACATAGTATGACAGCTGTCGCTGATAGCTCTGACTTTTAAATTAGTGGGTGTTATTACAGCTAAGTAATATGTGCAAAAGGTGTCGAGTCAGATATTGTTTGTGTCATTAATGACAAGTCACTTACAAAAGTCTTAAAATGATTTAAAATTTAAAGTTAAATGAAAATCTAAAAATTAGTATTTCTATGAGATAGAAATAACTATTTTACAAAATTAATAAGTAATGAATAAGTAGTTCGCAAATGGGCTATCCCATTGCAAAGAGCCTAGTCTTTTTGCAAAAAAACTAATTTTCCATATGGCCTATGATACATATAATATAAATATAATATTTTAGATTGAATTTTAGCTGTTAACTATATTTAAACCACATTTTTCTTTGTCATTTGTATTAACTGAACCTGAAAGAGTACATAAAATAATTAAGTTTGTAACAAAATCCTTTTTAAAATAAATTGAATAAAAATCGTACCATTTTTAGAATATTTTGGTGTGTGTATGACTCTACTACGCCCGATGTTAGGGTAACTGAAATGATAAACGATTGTCAATTTGAATGAAGACCAAAAAAACGACCCAGACAAAGAACAGGACCTTTTGTTGTTTAATTTTACGCGAAGGAAACAACCGCCAAGGGAATAAAATGGTGTGTGTCACTATCAAACGAGGAGATGTTATTCGCAGTGCAATTTCGAAGGGGTGTATTACTATTACAAGGAATTTTTTTAAAGGACTTTGTGCCAACCATACTATAGTATGAGTGTCACTAAATATGAAAGGAAATAAGTTTTATATTATTTTAAATTAGGTATGTATAAAGAAAAACAATTGAATTATATACAAAAAAAAGTTATTAAGAATTTTTGAATATTCACAGCTAGCTAGACAGCTAGTGTAATATAATACGCGTATACACATTATTATACTAAAAAAAATACGTACACTTAAATAGATAAATATAAAAGCTGACCGGTCATAACGTTTATGATAAAATCGATTTGTATGTGTTGGTTTAATAGCTTCTATGTATATTATACATTATTACAGTGATATTAAATTCTTAATGTTATGGTATAATTTATAATATATACTATATAGTTTATATTACCGCTGATTGGATAAAGCTGATTTCCTATATTTATAACTTGAAAACATATTAAAATATACTATTTTGTAACCTATTGTTGAATTGTAAAAAAATAAAAATATTGTTTTGAGTGAGCAGTAGTTAAAAAAAAAGTATACTCGTTTTAGGTATAAGGGTAGATCAATACGAATCGAACGTGATCATGTGTTATTTACGCGTTGCAAATGTACTATTTTGAACATATACGAATGGGTAAAGTTATAATGCCGTTGTCAGCTTTTTGTGGTTGCAGACTGATTGCACCCCATTATTCAGCTGTATATGTATATTATATGCGTGCATATATATTATGTGCCCTCATCATCAAAATATTGAGACCTTATTATGCGATGGTTTTTTTTTTTTAATCTTTTCGAGGGGTTAGTATCTTTTGGATTTTATCGGAGTAAGTTGAAAAGAAGACATTCCGCGACCCTATATTGAATGCATTTGTACGCGCGGCATTGTCGCTGTCTTGCGTCGTACGGATAGCTGCTGTGTATAGTGTGTATAGGAACCCTTCCCGTCGAGCTCATACGTACGATTTATAACGCCGCCGTCACTTTTGATTGCGAAACAAAATTAACTCGTAGGACGTAGCCATATGCCGGCCCAGTAGGGACGCTGCAAAAAAAAAAAAATAATAACAACTCGATATAAATCTAAAAATCTCGTAGAACGGGCCAACAATAGGGTAGATATACTTGGGTATAGCTTGTATATCTAGTCTTATAGTTCAAGGGAAAGTTCAATTAAGACTAACCCTAAAATATAAGAGGGTAGCAAAAATGCATTTTAGTCGGTCCATAATACAATCCCACATATTATACCATGTCTGAGCTAAAATATTATTTCTAAGTACCACATATTTTTAACAAGTTTATTACTAACCATGCTATGCCGTTACGAGTATCATAGAAATATCTACGGGTACATTGTCATTGTTTCAAAAACACTACAGTTGCATATACTAAATGCAGTAGATGCTTATATAAAATTAACTATAAACCTACACTCAATTTAGTGTTTGAAAAATTAATAAACAGGTATGAAGAGTAATATAAATATTAGCTATTCTTAGAGATTTATCATATTATTATTATTATATTAATATATACTTTAAATTAATCAAATTATAGAATTTGATTAAACATAAAGATATAGGATAGATAGATTATGAAATACTATCTTATTAAATTATTATTATTTTGGATATTATTAAATTTATAAAAATAAATAAATTTCACATTCATAAAGAAATATTCATCAATATATTATATGCATACACGATGTTATATATTATATAATATATATATATATTTATATTATATTATGAATTATTATAAAAAATAGCTTTGTTGTAAATTATTTGGTGATTTATATTTCATAAATAACGTAGTGTGAAATGATTCAAATAGTAAAACAAATTCAATTCAATATTTATAGTTTTTATACTAAATTTTTTTTTTATTATTATTATTATTTCAATGTATTTTAATTTTATTATTTTTACTTATTAGTTGTTAGCTTATAGTAAGTTGTTAACTATTGAAATTAAAAAAAAATGCTAGCAAAAGAAAATGATTAATAATAGTTTACACTCTTCGTCGATGCTCTAATTCCCGGAAGACCGCCACCCTTCTCAACAAATTATCTCACGTACCGTCGCACTGTCATTACTCATTATGATGAATAAGATTTCTAAGAAGCTCTTCATTATTCCCTTCACTGTTATTTACAAATTCATAAAATGTAAATAATTCATTCTGATCATACGAGTGACAAAAAAATATTATTTTATTTTCTAATACATTTTACCATAATGTATAAAAACATGACAAAGTCACGAGTCATAATATTATTTATTACATGGATTGTTTGACATTAAAAATTGGTTCTACATTCTATTATGCAGTTTTGTAAAGGTAGTTTTATTTATTAAAATGTGAATACAATGATTCCTCGAAAATAAAAACTTTCAAATTTTACTAAACAGATTAAATAAATTCTATTAATATACATAATATGTATTTTGTACTATTATTATTGTAAATTATACGTTTTTTATGATTAATATTGTACGTATTAACTACGAGGTAATACGATAAAGCAAATAATAAATTAATAAAAATATAAAGTGCATAAACAATTATAAATCAACTGTTTTTTGTTGTTAATTTATAGATAATGCGTAACCAAGAGTAAGTGGTACTGCAGAGTTTTACTTTATTGGGATATTGGTAGATACTTATATTATAATACTTTATTTGATATTATATTACTGACAATTTAAATGTTAAAAAGTTATTGAGATTTGTAGAATTTATCCAAATGTCCAATAAAACAATTCAAAAATACATTACCTATTGTTCTATAATATTATGTATAATGTATAATGATATTGAGTTGAAAGTTGAAACGGTTTACTTTACGAATATTTTTAAGTTAAAAATCATGAGCTAACTAAATAAGTATTATAAGACATAAGGTGTTCTTTTAGTTACTATAATAGTATTAATATAACAAAAATCATAAACTGATAGTCTTACATTTTATTAGTATCTGAATAGTGAATATTATATTTGTAATTATTTTTACGAAATGGCTGTGAATTATATAATAATTATTGTTTTATAAGAAATTAAGTTAATAGTTCAGTTGAGTTATTAGTTTTTATTTGTTTATTTTTATTGAGTGTCGAGAGAAGAATATTTTAAAACGGTAATTTGTTCATAACAAACACTTGTTGTGTATTCTGAAATTTTGAATATTATCATAATTCATGGTAGACTTTACCTACGTATTTTTACACTCTAACTTAGGGTGACTATATATTTCATAAAAAATAAAATAAAATGGGACAAATAATTTTAGCTTAACACTAAAAAAAACTTACAAAAATTGGATAGTAATTTTTATATTTAAATTTTGATTACGTCAATATAGATCATATCTCATGTTTATTTCGGATAACTTTTTAGTCGTAGCTCGAAATTCATTATACAATAACTATTATTTATTCTATAACAACTTTTAATTTTTGGTTTAAATAATGACATAATGTAAAACAGTAAAAATATTTTTTTCCTTACACAGGTTTTTTGCTTTTATGCATATATACTTTTAAGTATAATAATATGGAGATAACAGAATTAACTGGTTTTATAGACTAAAAACTGAATAAAAATCATTCCGTTCAAAGTTTGTCAGTACAAGAGGACACGGTACTCAAAAAGGGATAATCTCGTTTTAAACGAGACATATGATCATTGGTTAGTAGATATACTTTAATACATAGTAAACTAAATTTAATAAATACATTTTAAACATCAGTTTATAGTAACTTGATATATAGCTAAGAATATTACAGTCTATACAAGTACAAAGTGTGTAATATTGTAAATCAAAATAATATGTGGATTTAGAGTGGATGAAATAATCTACTGGATAATACTATAAAAATGATAGCGAATAACGAAGTTAGTCATTCAATATTTCACACTATGCACAGCAGATGAAATCTTAGAAAAATTAACTTAAACTATTCAAAGATAATCGAATTATTTTAAGGGCATTTGGCGTAGGCTTAACTACCGTAAGTGCTCGCGTAAGTATTTAATGCAATTTACACACCACGCCTGGTACGAAAATATGCGGTTGTATTAGTTACAATTACATAATTAAGTTTGTTTATACTCTTATATATATTTTCTACACAAAATGTATATAAAATATAAAGTTGAAACAATAAAATATTTGAAAATTGGTTAGATAATCGGTTATACACGTTATAATATAAATGTGTACAAATATTGAATGTAAGATAATATTATGTTTGATATAATTTAACACAGCAAATCTATGCTGGGTATTTATTTAATGTTTTCATTTTATAATATGTCCTAGGAATGAACATAGGACATAATGAATATTGATGGTATAGTAAAATTGATTAAAGGGTCATATTATTCAAAACCTTAAATGTGCATAAACCAATTAAAATGAAATGGCTTTATTGTTGTAAATTGTGCTTACCTTATTATTTTATTAAAGACACGCGTAAGACACAATACAAAGCCTGTTATAAGTACCTAATATTGTTATTATTATTTTTAATATTAATTTTTATTGTAAGTTTGTACCTAGTGTATTTGATATTATTATACTATAGTTAAATGGTTAAATCCGTATCTCAAAGAACCAGCTGATGTAATAAAAAAAAGAACCTGATGTATCTAGAAAATCTGTATCACTGTAATTTAAAAGTCTCGAGTTTCTGCAGCTCTATTGCATGTGTGGCTACTTGATCGGTTATGACTTGCGAATTAAGTTATCGTAGTCATAGAAAGTCGAACAATTTCACGTTAGTACCAATACATAATCACCTCTACTGAAAATGTATTTTTATTTTTAAAGTTCTTTGGATGTTATCGTAATGTGTACACAAAAAAAAGGTATACAATTTGATATTTGTTTGAGATCAACACTTAATTGATAACGTTAAGAAGCGTAATAGCAGCACAATTAAACATTTTTCAAGGATGTTAAGTAAATAAACCGCAATATTTTATCCCAAATCCCGATAGAAAAAAGTTATTGCTTAATTTATGAGTAATAGACTACAATCTAATTTTATAATTTTTTACATGCATTTATATCTAATTGTATGCCTAATTAAAAAATAATAATAATATGCAGCGAAACCTTCGCTAACGATTCTCTCTAAATAGCCGACATGATTTAAGCGACCGATAATGTTGGATATTTGTGGTTATATTTTAATAATAATGTAATGAAATTCAAGACACAGTATTTTAGAAAATATTATTAGTTAAGTGTCTTTTAATTCGTGTTTTGTTTATATAATTTATTTTAATAAGTATAATAACATTTATTTAAAAATTATAATTCAATTACAAGTCAAGTGTAATTTAACTAATCGGTCACGATTTTGTTGAAAATAAGTATAAAAAAATAAGCCGTCATGGCTTATAGGTATAGTATACTTGTACAATATCTGTTATTTTCTCTTAATATCGTAACTGCAACCTATGTGTAATAATAATTTCACGAACAATTGTTTTATTTAAATTATTATTGAAAAACCATAAGCATATATATATATTCTTCGATTAAGTTATAAAATAAATGATTTCAATACATTATTATATTTTTTAAAACTGATATATCGATAACAATTTACATTAATTATTCATATCCGTGGTAGCGGTACAAATAGGGTGGTGTTTGGTGGTGCCACTATATTTTCTCAGGTTTTAATTTAGGCGCATGTAAACACATATATATATATATATAAATAAGCATTTTTTAGTTGTATAGATATTCAACGTTTTAAAGAAAACCATTGAATGTCGAATCGCACCCTAGGTGGTTAGTGCAAACCAATACTCTGGCAGTTGTCGCGTTTCCGTTTCAACAGTCGTAAAACAAAAAGTACAATCGACGTCATTCGTCGACCACGTACGAGAGCACACACGCGAGAAGGGGGGGAGTAGGTACCGGAAGGTTGCATTAAAACCTCGGTGAGGTACCTACAACAGCCGTATTATTATGTGACGAACAAAACACACACACACACACACACTATAATATGGGTGATATTAAAACACGTGGTGTATATGCTGCAAGGAACGGGGTGGTTTCATCGAGACCTAGAAATTATTGTTTAAAATAAAATATCATACTCGAAAAAAAACAATAATTATTAATCGCGTTTTGGGAATGATAATAATATTATAGTTATATACCTATGTATCTTTAACTCGTCGCGCGGTCATATAGGATAACGACTCGCGCAGTGACCAAGTCCATCTGCATTTTAACGCGCTTATAGGTACGTTAATGTTATATAACTCGCAACAAAAAAATCGCACTTCGACGTATTTTACCGTCTCGAAACTTAACTCGATAATAATAACGACGACGACATTTTCAAATTCCAATTTTATTCTCGTTTCACACGCGGGGGCGCGTGTTTGTGTGTGAGTGTGTCGTAGTGGGTAGACTGGGGGACGGAGGATTATTGTAAACACACGAGGCATGCGGCGACCGTTGGCAGCGGCGGCGAGGGTGGTGCATTTCGGGCGGCACGCACCACGTGGACACCGGACCGAACCGGCGGCGGTGGCGGCAGCGGGATCCCATCCCTCCGCCGTCGTCGCATCATAGCCTACGACGGCAGTCGCCGACACCGACGCCGACGACGCACTCGGTTGCCGTCGACAGCCGTATTACGCACACGTCGGTACCACCGCCACCGAAGCCGAGCGGGACGACTCGCCGGCCGACACTCTTGTCCGGACTCTGGAGAGCTTCGTCTTCGCCGCCGTCGGACCACCGCCGAGGACGTCGATTTCAGCCATGGCCCGGTCACCGGTGACCACCAAGCTGCTTCTGGGCCTTTATTCCTTGTTCTACTCGTGCACGATCGCGCTCGACGGTAAGAAATAGACCTATGAAATTAATATTACGTATTATCGGCGTCGTGGTCGTAGTCGTCATTTAACTTATCTCGTTTCCCGCGAGCTTTTCCATATAACTGTTTAGCGTATGAACACTGCTGTGTGCAATACGGCAACGTGTACGCTGTATAGGTAATCGCAAAATTATATAACATTTTGACACAGGTTAATCTTTACTTTAATGCATGCTTAGTTTGTGGTTTGGGCGAAAAACAAATATTGTTGTATAATATATATAAGTATATATATATATGAGTGTATAAGAGTTTTTAAATCTTTGCACGAAACAAATTATTAAAAATGTAAAAGACATTGACGCGCCTTTGAACCGTATAAGAACGAATATGTATACACGAAGGTTTAATAATACTGCGCAGTATTGAAGTGCATCTAGAGAATAAAATAGGTACACGTTTCTTTTTTCCTTTTTTCCTTTATTTTTTTTTTTTTTTAAGCCAGAAGATTTCATAAACGCTACACAATTTTAAGCGAATATGGTGAAAAGTTTTTGCCAAGGATAAAGATGAAAAACTCGCGATCGTTCGCGTCGAATAATAAACAGTTTTTTTTCCAGATAGGGGTGACGCGACTGAGAATGATCTCTAGGGATAATTTCAAAGGGACCGTAGAGATATTTATTATTTAGCCATTTCGTTGTTTTAAGTCGTAAATCTAAATCAGAAAGCTAACACATTATTTAAAGATAATTTGGGTTAAGAAAAATATTTCTGCGAACTTATGTGACATTTGTTGAGTCACATAAATGCCTAGGTAAAAATATATAATATAATATTTATTTGGCGTCGTTCGCAGAACTTTTTTCTCATTTTATTTTTATGAAATATAGTGGGTAAACAATCACATTTTTAATATAAAAATTAAAACGTCAATGTTTTACTTTATAAACAAGTTGAAAAAATTGTGGAATATTGTATATTTGCATACATCGGCCAAAGAATAAGTAATTATAAAATATTAATAAAAATATCGCAGAATATCATCGTTATACAATCCAGATTTGAAAATCAAATACATTTGACATAAGATTCCTTCGAAAACATACATAATAATAGTCTTTAAATTGTAGTACGATATAATTTCCCTAAGATCTTGACATCAACTTGAAATGAACTTTTTAGACAGGCAATTTGTTTACTGGTGTAGAATAATGATCAAATGCGGATTCAACGAGAATAATAATATACATTTAAATACGCATTTTGTAATATTATATTGTCTACGGATATAAGATATTGCATTGTTCAAATACTTAAAAGTATAACATATAAAAGTATATTTTATACAAATTCAAAAATCTTAAATCATTTTGTTTTTATATCATATTATTTTTATTAATTAATTGTGAAAGACTTAGTGAATGTATATTAATTATCTCTAATTAAAAAAAATAAATAACAAGAATAAGAATATTTAACAATTTTTTTTTTTGACAGGTTATTTGGTAGGGATTTGTGGGAAAGTATATTTTTTTCACGACAATAAATGCTAAAGTCAGATAACGTCAATCATCGAAAGTCTTTTTTATTAAGTAACTTAAAATAAATTTACCTAGTCTCTAGCGTAATCAGTATATTTTAATTTACAGAAGTTATTTTACGATATTGTTCATGGTCCTTTAAAAACATGAAGGAGTTTAAAGTCAAATCTCAAAATTAGTAATAAAATGTTAATTTTTAGTGCGTGTTTAAATTTTAAAGTTTACCTGTAGGTATACTTAGAACTTACTGACTACTGTTACTATACCTATGGCTTTAACACAAACTAAAAACTTAATGTACTTTTTAGCTAAATAATGTTTACAACTCAAAATAAAATATAATAATTAAATCGATATGCTTTTTAATTATATATAATATTAATTTAAAGAAAATTTTAATTGCATTTCTAGTAAAATGTTTGGTTTAAATGTTTACCTGTCATCTCGGTAAGATAATTCTTTTCGAAAATGAAATAAAAAAATACTCCGTAGACGTTAGAATAAAAGCAAGAATGAAGAAAGAAAATAACGGAAATGGGATGTCTAGGTGAATTTATTCACTGAGTGACATGTATTGTATGGTTGGGCGATAAGTATGAGTAATACTTGCTACAAAACGAAAAAAGATAAACTTTAAATATTGGAAATAAGTTAAATAAGTGGATACTATTGTGTATGTCTGAAAGCGTAGAACTAGTGATAAACACGTGTGTTCTATTCTCTATGAAACAATGGTTGATTATTTTGCGATTGTTATATTATAAATTTATAACATACCTAATTATTACCTATAATATGTAATTAGTTATTTACCTGAAGCTCTTTTATTAAAAATTATTTTTTTTTATATTTTATATTAGTTACTCTATAACAAGTAAATAATAATTGGAATAAAATCATACAACTATAACGAAATACATTATCTGTATTAATTGTACATTAGCTATTTATCTATTACCTATGACTTACAAATATATATACATATATATTTAAATATTAAACTATTTGCTATAAAGGTAGTTAATTTTAAAATATACTTAAATACGTTTTTTTTTAAATACTCTTTGGTTGGTTGATGAAACATTTTATAAATACATTTATTAGGTATTATTATGTATATTGATTTTGATATATTATAAATGTAGTTCGTAGATTATAAGTACCATTTAGGTGGATATACATATGTAGGTATATTGTATAATTGTATGAAATATAGAATAACTTAGTCTTCTGTTTTCGAGTTGTATAAGTTTTATCATTTCGGATTCATCATAATTGGACATCACAGGGTGTTCGATTTTAATTAAGACGAGTGCTCGCGGCATAGATGCGTGTGTAAACAAACAGTATTGGGAAAGAACCGATAAACATTCGGGTGAAAGCGGTCGATCAAACTTCGAAGTAAGTGACTATTGCTTTCACTGTTACTATCATCGTTAATTTAAGTCAGTTTATGTGCGGCTAATTAAGTGTCTTTCTGGATCAAGAGGTGATTTTTGGTGCTTCAAAGTCTGCGATATCCGACCCCTACGCCCGCGAAATTTTTACATTGAAAAACTTCTCCTTTTATCCCTACAAGCCAGGCAGATGGGGTGGAATTACTTATTTATTATTTTTCGACGAAACGAAACAATCCATTATCGGTATTCCCGCATATCCGATGACGGAAACGATGAGGTATAGATACGACGAAAGTTCACCACTGGAAGAAAGCGATTATGTTGATATTTATACAAAAAAATAAAAAAAAATACATAAAAACGATATATTTAAATATAATATATGGAAATGGAAATGGAATTTAAATCCACGGGAGGTGCAAACTCGGAGAATGAACGACGGATGAGCGTGGGTGGTGGTAGTGGTGGTTGTGGCGTTGAGTTCTAGATTAAAGAAATATTAATTTTTATTTCTTTCTTTTACACGCATACTATATTTGCGAAAAGGATAATGCATTATGTTTTCACATATAAACTCTTCTTGTTTTTTTACATTGTTTATTTTGTACATACTATATAGGATTCCATTTTGAATACATCGGTTCGATTCTATACCAGGATACACGTGCAGATTTGAAAATTCAAAGGTATATCAATGCGGCCACCCCTCCTAGGTCTATTTTTCTGCTGTCTATGAAGCGAGTCGATTTATTATTAGACAATCCTTCTCACCCCACCCCTTGATGTTTTGAGTCCTTAAGCCATCAAGTTATGCAAGCACCAGCATTCTTCTCCCGCTTCTAAGATAAATGTATCTTATACGTGGTATGGTTTTCTAAATAATATCGTTGGAATATATTATTTGCACACGTTATTGTAATACGTTATCGATATAAATATCGATACAACGTAATAAACGCATGTTATATACAGGTGCAATTTAAATTTTTCCGGAACTTATTAACAGTACAAATTCATATTTTTAACTGATAAGTGAGAGCTTTAATGGTTAGGAAAATTAGTTGTGCATTAATTTTATTACTTTTAAATTGGCTCTTAGTTCACTATCCTTTTAAATACCCATATAGAGTATTTTAAGTAGTTAATATTATGTCTATAATTATAGTTAAAGGATGTGTATTGGTATGGTATAACCGAATGAATAATTTGTGAAATTCGATTATAAGTTAGAGTTAGATATAGGACGAGAGTTTAGAAATTGCGTAATGAGGCGGTACATTTAATATTTTGTCAGTGTAGTGGTACATATTATTCATTAGCATACATAACACATACCTTGTACTTTGTTAATATTATTATAAATTATCAATGCTATTATAATTAATTATAAAGTAGTAGGCGCATTTAAGGGGTATAGGGGTTACTGGAGTAATTGCCATAGGCTCCAATTTTAGAACTGAGAAAACAAAATATCTACCTAGTGATCAAAACTAGATATAAGCGGTGATTATGTAAATATATTTTGTTTGGTTAGGCAACTTATTGATTTTGAGTGTGTCTCGTCATTGAGTAGGTCATGCAGTGATGACAGTATTAAATTTGAATTTAATAATAAATCATTATATACTTCCGAAAAATAATTCATGGAGACGGTTTGTCAGTTTCCTATTTTTAAGTACATTTTATAATAACTTTATTTATATAAGTTTTCAAGGTTTATTTATTTATGTTTTTAATTAGAAATGTAGTAAGTAGGTTTAAACTAATTTTAGATAAAATTAACGAATTTATTGATCTAATAATTTTAATTTTAATTCCCATACTATATTATATTATGTAATATTGTTATAAATTTTAAAGTAAAAGTTACACCATGTATCGTAAACGGTATAAATAGCAAAATAAGTTTGTGGTATTATATATAAAATATGTTGAAAATTTCACTGTGCATAGAAAATAAATAATATACGTAAACATAATTAGTTAAATATTTTAAATCTTTACGATAAATATTTTTTAAATTACAATAACCAAATAATTAAAATCGTTACGAATGAAAAATCATACATTTTTATCCAAGTATACAATGTTTTCAAATTTAAACTTCAATACCTATAAAAAAAGTTGTGATCTTGTATTATTTAATTACTGTTCGAGGAACTTTAGAGGAACCTATTATGTTGCTTTTGATAAATCATGTAAATAGTAGTTATAGTTTAAATTTTAGACATATATAAAATATATTATTATTTAATTTTTACAATATATATTTAATATTGCATGTATTAACTGAAGATACGTTACAGATAGAAGTGTAATACCATTTTATCAAAAGAAATTAGAACTATAGTGTTGAACCTGCATGGCACATATAATGCCTAAATTTAACAACTATTACAAGAATATTAAATGCATTGTCAGAATAAAGTACATAATATGTTAATATGTTATAGTTATAATGTTATATATAATCAATTTATTAACTATATAATAACATAATAAGTATTTATATACATGGTGTTAGAGTTGTTAGACAGTGAGAGAGATACATGCAATGATGTCTACAATCCACAGAAAAAAAGCTTTCACGATAATGTTTTCCAAGTTAAGACAACTTAATGATTTTTTTTGCCTACGAAATACGGGCGCAAATATTGTCAACCAATTAATAATGACGAAAACGATGAATAATGAAATATTTACATTACAATTCACAAAACATGACGTTCTCGATGCATTGACTTTCGAGGCCTCGTTTTTACAGCGACTTTCGTTTACAAATTTTAACTTTAAAATAATATTTGTCATCAAAACTTCAAAAAAATATTAAGGTGAACGGCAATATATTATATAGAGACAACAAATTTAAATACGATTCAAAATTCAGTTATATACATCCACTTGACAATTGTGTGCCGCCGAGTACCAACAGGAACGATCAAATTTATATATAAAATGAGCGACAATACGTGCTAGTGTGTAATATCATCTTAGTAACAATGTTTATCTGAAAAAAAAACATAATTTAAAAAATGTTTTTTATCAGATATTAATGTCAGTAACGTATAATTGTCATAAAATATGATATCCTAATGGCTAATACCTAATACACATGGTATATACTGTGATGATCAGGGTTGTGGGAATGATTTATGATAATTATCCAATAAGTTTGAATTCGCTAAATTGCATTACTATTTATTTATTTATTATTATTATTATTATTATAATAAATACAGTAAATTTCCGTTACAATGAATACCAATACAACGAAAAATCCCGTTATAACGAAAGTTATAAAAGTCCCCTGCCGAAAAGCAGGGCTTATAATGAGCTTATTCGAATTTTCGTTACAACGAAATTTCCGTTATAACGAAAAAAAAGTTTAGTTCCCTGGAGTTCGTTGTGACGGGATTTTACAGTATAATAATATTCGTCATATTGTGTTTTAAAATTATTATTATTTAATATTAGCAGTGGTGAATATACCACAACTCGAATTGTACATGTATGGCGTATACCTCTTTGATAACTATCTCTAAAATATAAAAAACACACATACCTGCATATAGAACATAGACTATAATAGTATAATATGTATATTGATATATTTCAAATTGATTTTTTCAATTTCACTTGAATACAATGCATTTCCTATTCGTGTATAATATTATATTCTATAATTCTCTGTATTTCTTTATTTTATGTAATAAACAAAAATACGCGTGAGAACATTTTGAATTATATTTGATACAAAAAAAAAAAAAAATTAAACACTCGATTCCATACGAATCGAACATTTGAACATAATATGCGTGTTGCTTTGTATAATGACGGTTAGTATTATTAAAATGACATAATAAAATCGTGTTAAATGTGTGTGTGTTGGTCTGTGTGCGCAGCGATCGTGGACAGCGTTACGATCACGGACCAGAGGGTGCCGAGTGCGGTTCTGAACGGTACCGAGTACGTCGTGTTAGACTGCGTGTACAAGGTGAAACCGGAAGAAGCCGAGGGGCTGGTGATCACGTGGTATTTCAACAACAGCCCCAGCCCCGCTTACCAGTGGATACAGGGCCAACCGCCCCGGGCCATCGGTCCGCTGAAAAACCACATCCGATTGGGCTACGCCGCGCCTACCGACGACGCGCTGGCCAAATACCGCGCACTGTACATCATCAGGCCGACCACCGGGCTGACCGGCAACTACAAGTGCGTCGTGTCTACGTACAACGACGAGGACTTTATGATTAAGAAGATGATTGTTTACGGTGAGCGAACGATTTTAACGATTTTATAATAGTATGTGTAGTCAACGCATCCACCGTTACTCAGCGTGAAGGGGGGGGGGGCGACTCTGTCACCGAACAAATCGAAAACGATTTGTATGGTTTACAATTTTTTTTTGGTTTTTTTTTACAATCAAATTTTTCGATTCTACGCAAACGCTAATGAACGATTGATGTGATTCCTATACATGATATTTATCGTACAATAATTATTATATTATATATTATTGAATCTGAACATTATAGACCGTGGAAAGTAATTCACTTGTAAATATCGAAAATACAACATTTTTTGGTCCACTTATTTTCTTTCGAATATTTTCGTTTCCTTTAAGAATAGGAAACCCATTGAACTCGTGTTGCGAGCTTTATAATCAATTTTATTATTACTCTAATACGTGACTCTTGATTCAAAAATGCTTGACATTGGCTTCGTATTTTTTCACCAAGTGTACCTTCTATCTGCGTACCTTATATTTACGGTTTGAATTAAAAAAAAAATTCATTCACTCTACTATTGTGTTCAAAAATCACTTCTTTTCAAACCGTTACAATGTGTTTAGCTACTCGGCATCACAAAGATCTATTAGTTCCATTCGTTTATAACAGTTAATATGTATTATAGTAATATGTAAAACATTATTACCGTATAAAAAAATTTTATAAATAAGATAACACTATTATCCTTCATATTAACTATAAGAATTATAATCATTCGTAAATATAATACATTTCTTATAGTCGTATGTAAAAGTCTGTATTAAATTAAGGTAATCTTCAATCATAATATTGTTATCACAAATTTCATTTAATACTTCCTATCAGACATTCACATTTATTTATTATTCTCTCAGTAATTTTTGATATTCTATTCCAGTCTAATGATTAAGTTAATTTTTTTAACAACCAAGTGTGTGAGACAAATTTAAAATTTAAAACACTGAAATAATATTATTTTAAGTACCTGTATAAAAAGTGAACAAAATATCAATATACTCGAACTTAATTTATCAAAAATAGTGACTTAAATATTAATTAAATTTGATTTTTTTTTTATCTAATAATTTAATTTACATTATTGCATTCTAGAATTTGTACTACTGTTCTAATGTTATGGATGTTATGATATATTATCGAAACATAAATTATTATGTAAAACTATTGCCCAGAAATTTTAAACTTTTTTTTTAAATTAATTAAATCATTTGACACCCTATTTTTACAGGTTTAGGAATTCAAATAAATATTTAGTTAAAAAAATATTTAGTAAACATATTCAAATACTTTTAGAATATTTATTTTATTATACTTTGTATAAGGTCTATGAATTTATGTTAGTTTTGGGTTAGTTGAAAATCATGATTCATATGATTACTACATCGTCTACATCAACATATGAAATATACAAATAAATATTGTATTAATTATTATACTATGATAAATATTAATACCGTAAAAATTATACAAATAAATCGATTTGAACAATTTTCACAAATTAAAAACCATTTTATGTGTTCAGGAATAAATATTTTTTAATGAATAAGAAAAATTATTCAGTATACAAATTATATTCATACAGTCAGAGGTAAATAAAATATATAATTTTTTGTAATGGAAATTTGAAGCCGAAAAGCCATGTATCTAAGTATATTTTCTTTTCAACTATAATAATATATCATTCAATTTTTTAACTACCCATCGCTCACGATTCTCAAATTTACTGTCATTTTATGACTAATTAATTTTTTTGTAGGTTACTTTAATCTTTTAATCTAAAAACTGATAAAATTAAAGAATAAGTTGGTTTCTGAAATTTCTCAATAAATCTAACATGGTTAGTTAGGAATTAATTTGATGAAAACAATAACTTAAGTTGGAATTAAGTTAGATGTTAGTTTTTTATAGTTCAAAAGTATATAATATAATTTTATATATGCACCACCACTAAAACAATTTCATTTTACCACCTTCACTGTAGTATTGTATTAAATATTGGGTAAAGAAATATAATAGAAATTTACCTATCATCACAAAATACTGACTTTTATAATTAATTATTAATTATTATCCAATCAGCAGTCACCAGTGTTATGGAACATTGGGATTTTGGATTTTTGCAGTGATTACAAAACTTACTAATTACTCATTGTTTTTAAGACATTAGATTACATAGTTAGTCTAATAACGCATAAAGTTTCATGCATTCAATTCAACTCACTACGTTAAAAAGTTAGTTTAAAAGTAGCTTTTAAACTTAACTTTAATTTTCTAACTAGTTAGCTTCCAGCCTTGAGGCATTTGAAAATATTCTAGGTTTGTGAATAATTCTACAATCTTCGAAGAATTGGACACAAGACGGTATATCAGTAATAATAAATGTTAAACGTATAAAATTAATTATTCATATTTTCGGCTTACGATTAGGTATGTGCGTTCTGAACTTTACTACCGAATTCGATCATTGAAATAACATTAAAGCTTAGCTCCCTGATTATTTTTTTAGAACACCTAATAAAATAAAATTTCTTATACAACAATAAAATATATAGAAAAATATAGATCTGTGTTCTATATAATATGATATAATAGGCATACACGAAAATTCTCGTTTTAATAATTTAGACAAAAGGTTATTATTACCTATTTTGTTACTATACATACAAGTTTATATGCTTTCAAGCCTCATAATTTATTAAAATTCGTTTTCAACAAATTTTCAGAAATGATGAATATTATGTTAGTATTATATAACATTCACCCATTTAGAGTATCAAATTCTATTGATGTTACTTTCGTATAAATCATGTAATATATTATTTAAATTTAATTTTAAATAACCACTAGTTTACGCTAAATGGTTATATGGATATTGTCTATCGTACCATGAATAATTTATTTTTTTTAATTTCTATCTAAAAATTGACGAAAATAATAAAATATAAAGTAACATTGTTATTTTTGAGTATCTCTATACTTATTATAAGACCTACTCTTTATTCCCGAGATCTGATATATTTGCAAACGTAACACACTTAGTACTTGACAAACGCATAAAGACAGTTTTATTTTTCAATCGGTAGTGTATTCACTCGTTCAGCTGTACACTATAATACTATATAATGTATTAGTTTATTTCTATTGATTAATCGTTTATCTATAAAGAGTTTATAAAGAATAAACTCTTATATACGACTCACTCGTGTGTTTTGGATATTTCCCGTAATGCAATAATCGTAGTAGTGCCGTTAACGATATAAACACCTTCATGTTTATATCATGTTTTGGATGTGAAAAACGTCATTTTTGTCTGACGTTCGAGAAAGCTCAGAGTTGAATACACGGATCTATCGGATGATATGCACAGAAATATCATAAAGTACTTAAATTTAGTAGATATGTGGCACCTTGCAATGCCGACATATAACTTGAGCTTTTCGTCATTAAAATTAAAAAAAAAAAAAAAATTATGAAAATAACGTATACTATAATAAGTATAATATATTAAATATCAAATCTTCTAATTGATTGTACAATTTATGATGTCAAAAGAATTACCAATTTACTCGACCGACCCGTATTATCAGCAGTGTCGCGTTTTGCTATAAAATCGCATTAGATTTTAAGTGAAACAAGAAATGTTTTAGATTTTACAACTAAAGGTATGTGTTTTTTATTTGATCGTAAACAGTGCTGTAAAAGTTTTATGGATACAAAATTTGACAGAAATAATCGTAGGTAATGAAACTTTTAAGAATTTTTCAATCATGCCTAAAACGGTGAAAATTTTAGTGAAACTAGTATAATACATTTAGATTTTATTAAAATGATATTTTTTAATGGTGTGATTTCTCTGACAAACTAATTATCGCATTTGATAAACGTGCCAACACAAATTACCTATCTACTCCTAAAACCGACTGCTATGAGATTTCGTTAAACGCGACGTTAAAAAATAGATGTTTTTTCACTCCCGAACATACGTGATAAATTGACAGTATAAACACTGCGAGACACGTATACATGCCTCAGAATTCGAACACCGATTAAATGTCGAAGTCCGAATAAAATGTGTATTATATTATATACATATATAGGTATACGACACGTATCGTATCGGAAGCTCAGGAATTCTCAATGTTGACGGGAAATCTTACGATTTCGATTAGACTTGCTTGTATACCGCATTACCACTGCGCCGTGTATATACATATATATTATCGTGTATAGTATAGCGTGTACAGGTCATTCGATCGGAATTTCTTATTATTTCAGCCGTATATGAGTGAGATTCGCGAGCGTGGTGAAACATGTATATACATGCACACTGCCGAGTGTCGACAACGACGACAACGGCGATGGTTGGATTTGTTTTGGGGGGAAAGACGGCTGCTGTAGCCGTCGCCGTATCCGCTGTTGCCGTCGCTACTGCTGCTGCCACTGCTGCTCCTGCTGCACGGTAGAGTGTTGTTTTCGATTACAAGCTAAAACGTTCGGTTACTTTCCTCCCGAATTTTTGATTGATGGTCTTTTTTGACGTGTGAATCATTCACACTCGCGCCCGTTGTACACACGATACATAGTCATAAATTGTTATATAAGCTTATGTACCTACCTACGTACAACGCGGGGGGTGACAATTTTTTTTAAGCCACATCGGACGTAGATGGATAAGCGACGACGGGATACCGCCCCGTGTATACGACGGGTGTGCAGTGGATACTCGCAAGATAGATTATGTAAAAAATGAAATAAAATAATAATAATGATAAAAGTAAGAATAAACACGGACCCGTGAAATACCCTGTGGTATACATACGATACGCGTGAACGGTCGTATTATCGCGGTGGTCTGTCGCATGACGCGTGTATACGATTTTGGGGAGGGGGGTATGAGGTCCAGCCCTTGCGATCCGCCAAAGTCGAGGCAAGTGCTAATGCATTTTTTATTAACGTATTCGATCAAACGGCGAACTTCTGTTATTGCGTTGAAGGGACAATTACAATTATATTGAAATATATTATAATATTACAAAAACAACGCCTGTTCGTTTTAGGTTTCATATTATAAATGTAATTTATTTTATACTTTACTACGAATAATATTTTTTTGTATGTAGGTAGGGTTAATTTTTTGTTATTATTAAGGATTTCTAATATGGACATAAGATAATATATACAATATATAAATAATATTTCATAATATTATATTTGAGTACAACAATATGAATTATAGTAATTTTAGATGATAGTGGTTTATTTTTTATTCTGGTAATAATTAGCACCATATACAAGTAGGTATATAAAATAGTGCGGGTATTTTTTGACGTTTCTTATTTGCTCAAATGCTAATTTGCAAATCAAATACGTTTTTCTAGTTGTTTGGTTTGTTACCGACTGTCCTCTTATATTTTGAATTTTTTTTTTAAAGGTTTTTAAGCATTTATAAGTAAACCAATTTTTGTTCCATCGTCGTGCCATCTTTTCTTCATAATAAAAAAATACAAGTATTTATATATGTACAAGTTCAAGAGTTGTTTATTTAATATTTTAATAAATTTAAAAAATAGAAAAGTCATAAGTTGGAAATATCTCTTGTCGTTATTGTAATAATATACACCTATAAATAATAATAACAAAAAATAATAATAATAACCTTACCCTCTATGCACATTATATTTTACAAATTATAATGGTTTTCATAATATATTTCAACTTTTATGCATTGGCCATCACCGTGTTTATAAATATTATGGCAGACCAATAAAACGCAGAAAAAATAAGGGTGCCAAAGTACACCCTGCGGGCACACCCCAAATAGCATCCCTGTGTTCTTCAAACATCAAACAATTTTAAATGTTGGCAAAAACAATGTTTACCGAGATATTCACATGCATACATCATATTTAATCTTTATATTGATACATAGGTACCGTTTGTTTTCCATTTTACAGCGCCTGGCCAACATATGCACATGAAACGCACCAAAGCCAACGACCAAGCCATGGTAAACATATCTTGTACGATTTCCAGAGTATTTCCTATGCCTAAGATGCAAATGTACAAGCTCGAAACAAATGGAACAGAACACAGGTAAATTAAATATTGCTTATAATAAATACGAACATAATTTACAGTAATTTTTAAATTACTAATCGTATCGAAGTTTTAGTTTATATATTTAGTTCACACATATTAACTCGAAAAAAAGTCGCTTATTGGAATTTAAAGTATTATTCCAGTTTTAGCCCAAAAGTGACTGATTAACTACAATAATATTATGGATATAACATAAATATTCTTTAATTCTTGATTTTCAATAGTTCAAACGTTAATTTAGATAGCGTTTAAATTAATAATATATCTTTATATATATATATATAAATTTTAATGTTGATTAATTATTTGTTTATTTTAACTTTAAAATACAAAAATGGTTGAATTTTATAAGAATTAATATTTGTTCTTTTATACAATAAAAAGTAAGTAAGCTAAATTAGTGTATTAAAAATAAATTATACATGAAAATATAATAGGTATAGGAACAAACTGCTCCAAAAAGCAGTTTTAATACAAACATTTTTTTCTAATATAAAATAGCTGGTTTAAAATATGAATAAAATTGAGGTCATTTTATTTGTTGATACTTACCGAATTTATATAAATTATACATTTATAAAGTTGCGTGGTACATTACTTTTTTCAGTAATAGCAAGGTTTTTTTAAAAGCTTGATGCTTATTACTATAGTATATGTATATATGTTAAGTATAATGTATATTATATGTGTATAAGTAAAAACTTCTCTTAAAATTATTATACAGCTTTAAAAGTTAAAATCTATGGTCTCCAAAACAAAACATTATATAGATAATCATAATTTTTTTTTGATTAAATTCTAAATCAAGATTCTGATTTTATATTGTATTGATCTTTTTGTCAACAACTTTGTTTTGATTTGAAAAATTATTTCAATAGGAACTTTAAATTATTTAGGTTATGAATAAATTGTAAATTTAAATTTAATTATTTTTTGTATCTAAAGAAAATGAATTAGTACATTTTAATTTTAAATTTTCCGGGAACCGAGGTCAGGTATAAATAATTATTCGAATTCTTTAAAAAGAACAGAACAATTTTAAAAAATACGCAATTATTATTTTTATTATTATTAAATATATCTCAGAATAATTAAAAAATACAAGAGAATATTCACCTTCATTCGACAGTAACAAAAAAAAAAAAAAAATTATCATATTTAATCTATAACAACTGTAATACCTCTAGACTAGACTTAAATTACTATTTTAGAATTCCACTGTTCATAATTTGAAAATTGATTACTTAATGGCTACTTAATTTCTTTACATTTCAAAAAAGTTATTATTACTTACCAATTATAATATCTTTTTCAATATCCGCATTATTAAAAATCAGGGAACCAGTTCTGCTGCATAGTAGCCAGTAGGTACATTTTGAGTATACTTCATCATTGAGGAAGTCATTGTAATGAATTGTAATGAATGTGTCAATGTTGAATTCACCGGGATGGTATACGATGAAAAACAATTTTAAGCGAAGACTGCTTATATTTTTAATGATTTCTTATTATGTAATTATATTTCTACAAGTAATTTATAATTTATTATTAATTCAGTAGATTGAACTTACTTTTGCTAGAATCAAATAGTATATCATGTTATTAGTTTTTATAATATTATTTCATATAACATTATTAATTATTAATAACTTATAAGTCATAACTGACGTACCATGTATGGGTGTGAATAAGTTTGTGGTAGAAATAGGCAATAGCTAAGCTTATATAAACATTTTGAAAATTTTTTTGTATTTAGTAAATAATAATTTAGACAATAACAAAAAGTTTCAAGTCCCCTACATAAAATATGTTTTGATTTATATTAATATAACTAAAATTCTTAGATATCAAAATTTAAACTTGAAATATCTTTAACAAAAAATATGCATTTTTAATTTTCTGTAATAAAAAATAATTATTGTATCACATTTTTCCATTTTTTATCTAATTAAATTAAAAATGTAATAAATGTTTCAGTATTTATACAAGTTACATAACTAAATATTTTTCTATTTTTTTATAAATTCCATAAAAACATGAACTTTAAACGCTTAAAAAAAATGTTGACCTTATGTTTTTGAAATTTTATTTTTAACTGCTATAATATAAACTTAAAGACAATTTAAAACGAAACAAACATAAAAAACTCAAAAAATTGTAATGTCCATAAGTATCACACAAAATGAGCCAAATTATTATGAAATGTGTATCATTTTTTTTTAAATTCGCTAACATAAAAATGATATTGATATTACTTATTTTGCAAAGTATGAATTATTTACTCTCCCCTCTCAACAGAGTTGGTCAAAATATTAACCTAGATAATTATTCGAATAAAAATGTAATTAAATAATTTTCAAGCATAATTCTAATATAAAATTCAAATATATTCGAATTCTTTACTCTCTAGTTTCTTTTTTAGATAGATCTATATTTGTTAGTATTTTTCTATTTATTTCAAATAAAAGAAGATTTATAATAATTAACTTAAAATAAAATGCTAACTATTGTTTTTTAATATGTAAATGTTTTAATTACCAAAATACCAACTATACATACCATATATTAACTAAGATAAAATTACTGATAATTATTCGAAATATTATTAATATTATTATTTATGTTTGAAAATTAGTTGAATAATTTTTCATTCGAATAATTTTTTATTCAAATAATATTGTTTAAATAAAACTGTATTCGAATGATTTTTAACTCTACCCCCAAATAACTAAAAATATTGGATTTACCACCTGAAATCAAATTGATCAATTGTAATACTCTAAAAGGTGGATGGTGACAAATACGAAAATTTCATCCAATATTGTAAAATCAGTTATTTTTAACTAGTATTTTATTATTTTAATCATTGTAAAAATACTTTTATCGTACCATTAATAATCTAAAATGATGAATGTGGTTTAAAAATTGTATTTAATTTCCAAGTTATAAGTGTGAATTTAGAAACATTTTGTGTAAATCAATTCAAAACATCGCTTGTCTTAGTATACTATACACTATACAGTATACATAAATTAATTTTCCCCAACATTTTATTTGATATTAATGGGTTTATTTGTTTATATATACCTATTTTCCTTAATATGTTGTCGTTAATTATTACAATTATAATTTATTAATATGTTATAATCAACTTGTTAACGATAATAATTATCATAATTATTCTAACCCTTATTTGTATATATAATAGATATATACTTATATATATATATAATATATCATATGTGTACGAGTATATATACATTCTATATACTCATTATCTCCATTGTTGTCATAAAGACGCGTTATTATTAGTTCATATTTAAATCCCTTTACTCGGTGCTATTAAGCATTACGCAATAAACCACATAGTTACATCATTAATCAATTTAATATTCTCTATCATTTTAAATGAATTCTATCTGCACTTACTTAAAACCAAAAATGGATCATTACAGTCTTTGTACAAATATAATTAGAAACTATTTTATCTATTTAATATGTTCATATTTAAGCTGTAATAATTTTTCTCTAGAAGTAAATAGGTTAGGACGTTAAATCAATTTCTTATAATGTTGAATACGTTATCAAGAAAAAAAAATATTATTACTTTCGAGCTTAAATCATCAAAATCAGCGATAAATGTTTAATCGTGTAATAAATATTAGAAATTGATACTTACACGATTTTTTTTTTAATGAAAGTGTTAGGATGCCTATAATATACTTAAATCTACCATAATAGTATTAATAATTCGTTATATGTAATTGCATTTTAAGGATATCGCCAACTATTGTTCTAGACCCCTCGCGTATCGCTTCACGATAAAACTACTATAACTATATATAAACGCACTTTAAATGAGTCACCCTGTAGTGCCTGTATACATACATAACATTACAAGTCACACAAAATAAATACAAACAATGGAAAACCAAAGTCTCTGCTTACACGAAGATGAAGTAAGAGGAAGAGAAACTAAAAGAATAAAATATATAAGAAAAGTTTTTTGTAAAACTGAACTGCAGTACAGTGTTTGTCGCGTGTAGGTTTTTTTGAGGGGACGGGGAAGATACTCAACAGTTATTCTTGTAGACGTTTTTGGAAAAAAAAATCGCCGCTAAAAAGTGGAAACGTCGAGACAAAAGCCGACGGACGATAAATCATGTCACCGCTTAAGTCTTCGGTTGACCGAAGATGTAGCAGTAACAGCCTGTAATAGTTCACATATTGATGAGATACGCTCCGTCCCCATGCGTTTTATAAATTGTCGTAACCAATCATACGTTTGGAGAATCGAAAACACACAACAGCAACAGACTACTGTTATATGGGGACGTAAAATACGACTACTTACAATAAGTAATTTCCACACCCTCTATATTTTATAGGCTTTCACTGTGTCGAAAAAAAATAAAAACTTCTTATTGGGTTCTATTATATTTGTAAATATTGTTTCAACTTTCAGCGCTATATCTTAAGGAAAAATGGAAAAACAAGGCATGTTGTTAAATGTTTAATTTTCACTATCGATAATAATTTGGTCCTTTTGAAACATTTTTTTTTATCTTTCGTTATTCGTTCGTAATTACTATTAATATCTAATTAACATTTTCTTATATAATCTATTTACAGTATACCTATTACCTACACTATATAGTCCGTAATGTTAATTTTTCCGAGGCGTCTGTAATAATATCGACATAAAAAAAACTACGTTCCACGTTTATCGAATATTGACATATCGTACTTATATTATAATATTGTTTTTTTCGGGATTATTATAATATTTATTATTCGTCGAATTCGAACTATTATACTATATAAGAATTATAGATTTTTTTTTTCATAAAATAAAAAGCTCTGTATTTTTGTATGACTGATCGTCTTTCACAGAATTATACGCTATATCTACCGTTATTATTTTTCCTTAAAACTAATAATAATGCTATTATTATGCTCCATGTTTTATTTTGAGTTCAAAAAATAGTGTCGGTCGAGTGGATAAACCAATTCGCCAAATCATTTTATGATCACGATGAATGTCATTACAATTTTTACTACGCTTCACATTATAAAGTCAAATATTAATAAAATGTAAATTAAACCACAAAATTCTATTTTTATTATCATTTAATATAGGTACTCATAAATAATATAGTTATATTTTGTAATATTAACAATGGTAATATTATTATATATTATTAGTTATTAGTTTATTACTTATAACAGTTATAACATATTAGGTAGTCATGTTTCAGTTATATGTAATTTCCATAACTTATAATTAATATTCATTTTTCCAAGAAATTCTTAAATCTTTTTAAAATAGCCAAACTTTTAATCGACCAACTTTTATAGCAATTTGAAGACCCCAATATTATGACTGTATCTTGTTTCAACAATTTTTCAACAAAACTTTTATTAATTTAATTTTGTTGAATTAATTTTTAAATGAAGAAAATTATGTATAGTTTTTTCATTTCATTTCATTTATTTAGTTTTGTTAGATTTTAATTAGTTCAAAACTGTTGTAAGAAATATATTTTTAACTTTATTAGTTATTAACCTAGTTAAATGTATTCTTAATTGTTTAATTTATATATATATATATAAATACGCATCAACGACCAAGTTACTAGCGTTTTATAAATCTAAGGTATTACAATTAAAGTTTGTAGTTCAATGTAGGTGGAATAGCTATATAAAATAAATGGTACAGGCTAATTAATTAAAAACTGTTGTAAGAAATATATTTTTAACTTTTAACTTTATTAGTTATTATTAATAACTTATTAACCTAGTTAAATGAAATAAATGTATTTTTAAATTGTTTTATTTTGATATGTTTAATAACTAACATATTTATCTATAGATAATATATGTTATAATACTAATTTTAGTTACATAAAAGAAATGTTTAGCAACTAATAAAATTGGGGAACAATTTATTGTACTCAAACTCAAGTACAACATTATAAAATAAAATTTGTATATTGAATTTCTTTAAAAATTCATTTTTTTCCTAATAAATATAATATAGAAATATAGGAAAATAAAAACTAACTTTTTTATTATTCAAAATATTTTATCTCGTAGATTGAAATGGTCAATCGGAGTTAGAATGGAAAAAGTAAAAATTTAAACTTTTGTCTCATAAAATTACAGGTTTGTAAGCATAAATTACTTAATTATAAAATGCAGAACTTAAAATTCCCAAATATTTGAAATTTCATGGCACATACTACATAGCTTATTTATTTATATTTTATTATTTATAAAGTTAAACAATCGGTATGCATTAAATAACAATATGAAAAAAATATAAGATAGATACATGATTATATTATATTTTACATAGTAAAGAAGCTATTCAGCATATTATCAATTCTCAAGTGGCATATTAGTTGTTACAAATTATATTTTAGTTATAAAAATATATCAATGTTGGTGATTTGTAATAAGATCATTTAATGAGTTGAAGAAACTATTAATATAATAACATTTATGAAAAGCCTTACTTAAAGTAACAAAACACATTGGGAAAACAAAAATAAAAAGTTCAAAACTCTCGCAGTAAGAACAGTAATACTAAACAAAGAACGTGAAAAAAGACACTTGTAATGTGCATCATCGCCATCATCTGTTATATATTTTCCTTGATATCTTACTTTGTTCAAATATTTCAATCTCGGTCTTAAAATATAATGGAGATATTATAAATCTATTTATAAAAACATTTTTTTTTCTTAATAAAATAAATATTATTAAGGTCAAAAAGCATGGAATTAATAAAGCATACTGTAAGTAATTTTGAAATTTCGATGTTAAGGTAATGATACAGTTAAGCTGAGTTTATGACTAGGATCAAATTAAAATATTTATATTTTTATTATACATATTTGACATCACGGAAGTAGAAAAATATGCTCCTGTCATATTTTTATTATATAATATACATTATCAATATTTAGTATTTATTTTTAAAAATTGCTGAATATTACACATAATATACAATTTGTAATAAATTTAATTTAAATATATTAATATATTTATGAGATTTTATTATTATTTAAAATATTATATTATATTGTCCAGTGAATGTATTTTAATTCTGGATTATGATAAATATTTGGTTAAAAAATGATCAAATATGTCTTTATTGAACTTAGTATACGGAACAATTCATTTAATTTCAGTAATAAATAAATTGTTTCCATTGATTGTTTTAACATTGGAAATAAACATTTGATATAATTATTTTTTTTTTCTAGAAACAGTTCTTTGCCTATTGAGATATTGGATTATCAAAACGATGGCGCATTTGATGTCACAATATCTACGTTGTTCTCCGAATCCGAATTACCATCGCGAACAACATTTTTTTGCGAACTCATCATACCGAGTACTCCATACAATATCACAAAACGATTTGTTTATTATCCTGGTAAGATATATATTAATAGGTACACAATTAAATTGTAATATTTTTATGCAAATATAAAAATGTTATACTGAAAACATTTTATTCGCGCAGTTGATTAGTGTGTGTTAAATACCACTTACGAGTGTCTACCAGTATAATTTATACTTGTACCTATACATAATTTATAAAACAATTATTTTAATTAATACAATAATTAATTTTTATTATTTTTTTTAACCACCATTAGTGATTAAAAATAAAATAATGTTATATGTAATAAACGCATATACTTTTATGGGAAAAGTTTTGAAAAAAAATGTTTAACCAATTTGATTTCTATCCAATATGTACTCATTACTCATATATTCGTTTGATCAAGCTAAAGTTAAAATTGTAATATCTTAATTGAAGTAGCCGACTCTAAAATAGTATATTTAAAAAAATATACAGAATAGATGATATTTTCTTGGATTTATTTTAAAATCCCATTAAAACCAAAATAAACAATAATTATGTCAGCTCCAAGATAGTACAGTATAATTGTTTTACTTTTTGATTTGATTTTTAAGATGTTATATCCAAAGACAACTTTATTCTCTATAGTCTATTCTACCTTCTACTGTACAACTTTTGATATTAAAAACTTCCAAGACAAACATATCGATTTTAGTGTATTTCGTTGAATTAACTAATGTTTAATTAAAAATTGAATATGAATTTTCAAAGTTTATTTTGTAATAATAATGATTTATTTTTCTTCAATGATTCACGAACGAATCTCTTGCGATTTGTGAATTAAATTTAACATTTTCATCAAATGAAAAATATTGACTTTGGTGTTTATAATTGAATAGCTATATTATATAAATATACCTTTGTATATTGACATATTGTTTATTACGTAGTATAGACAATCGTAAAAAATATTCCAGTAATAATATCATAAGTATGTATTACTCGCGAGTAAATAAAAATCTTCAAAAATTATTATTTTTATTTGTCTTTCGTCTCGTCGTGGTTGTTTTCTTTTATTATATTCTATACAAATATAATAGTATGTAGTAGGTAAGTATCATGTTGTGTAATAGCTAATAGGAATGTTACGTAAATACAGGACTACTCGAATGACAATAACATCGATGTTAAAAAAATAACACATAATACACGGTTCGCCGGAAACAAATAATAGTGAATTAATCTTATTCGCATTATTTAAATGTAGATACACGGATAGGCGATCCTTAGATTTGTATTTACCAAACAATGTGCACGTGCACGTATACTTCGCACACTCGCTTGCGCAAGATGAAAGCGTTATTTAGAGTCACAAACTATTCAATCAATTTCGGAATCCAAAATAGTATTCAACCTAGGACGTTCCCAATTTGTATAATATATATTATACACAAGTCCCGTACAATAGAAATAATTGTGTAAACAAGTAGTTTGTTTAATCGTTTTAATTGTTTTGCGCTCTCGAGACGGAATTTGTAATTATTAAGGATAACTTTAAATTCGCGATCTCAAGAAATCTTGTCTAAAAAACGGCCTGCTGAAATTTCGCAACCGAAACGCTGTGACAGTATTCCGCACGTACGAAGGCAAAAGTGAATAATATAATAATAATAATATACTAAAGTATCATACCTCTAGTATATAATAATATACTAAAGTACCCTACCTCTAGTATATAATAATATACAATATACACGCATATTATTATCATATTAAACATGTATCGTACACGCTTATACGACAAAAATATATCGTAAAATATTCCGAGTGTTTTCCGTATATATACGACGTAATCTTCGTTAGTGTACTTATATAGGTACGAGTATATTATGTATATACACTTACGAATCATAGGTTTCTCTCTCTCTATCTCCCTCTCACTCTGTGACACTGTGTATATATTTATGTATAAAAATTGTAAACTAAAGTATACTCGCGTGTGTATACGAAATATCTACGCTCACTTTCGTAAAAACAGACATTATAGCGATATCAGCCACCAAAGTATCAAGTATGCAGTTTATCCCTATTTTTATTTTTTTTTTTTTTTATCTAGGTCAGTGATCGTAGTGACACGTGGTTAATACATCTAACACACACACACACACACATTTAGGTACTGTAAAGTTATAACCGTCCCCCAGAGACGACTACGGTGGCGCGGTCCGTCGCTGCGGCGGTGGAGATGGCCCGGTGTAAATGGTTTGCAAACAGTTTTGCCGGTATGACGTGTTTAATCTTCGTACGTTTCGTTCACCCGCGTCCGTGAAATAAGATCCGAACGTCGAGACTTTATGGAGTTGGGCATTTCCCGGTCATATACGGTCCGCTCGCGCTTGAATGGCTGGGGAGGGGGAGATGGACCGGAAGAGGATATTGCTTTCGCGACTCTCGCGGGAACGTCGAAACGTATTAGGCGCGCGCGACTAATTCTTTTTCGTTTCTGAAAACGAAAGAGAAGAGATGAAAGCACATAAGAGACAAAGTGAGAGAGCAAGAGAGAGAAAACAAAAATGAAAACAAACATCGTAGAATCGTTTTTCCTGCCGTGTACGACGGAGACACGTGCATAAATCCCTATATAACAATAATAATGATAATCCTAATATTATGTGCGGCGTAATACCAACGTATACTCGTCTATAGTACGACCTGGGATATACTGAGATGGGACTATACTATTATCTATACATCGGTGCTTTACTATTACCCCCCTCCACCCGTAACTGAAAATTTAAATTGCATATTACAATGATGTTATATTATGTAATACTAATGTTTGTTTCACGACTAAAATATTATGGGGACAGACCACAGACTTAGATTTACGTAAATTGAGCGGTGTGGCATACGAAATTAATACACAAAGTATCTTTGTATAAAGTAACACCTGGTGATCCATTTAACATAAGACACTCATTATTTCAGAAAATACTAACGTTTTTGAAAACATATTCTTACAGAATTTTAAGTGGTTAAAAATAACATTTTTAAAAATAAAAATATTTTTTTTATCGTTATTATTTTTATAATTGTCTAGGTACTTATATAATAACAACATGTATCCTAAATTCCTCATACCAAAGCAGAATATTTTTTGTATACGTATTTCGATAAATAAAAATCGAATTTTGGACGTGTACAGATTGTGATTTATAAAATATATATAAGTAATTTAAGTTTAGATATAAGTGAAACAGAGATACCACACAAAATGGTGGTCCATTTCACCACTCATCTAAACTTTAAATACTTACAAGTTACAATTAATAAACTACTTGCCGGGGATTACAAAATTTAGCAATACAAATTGTGCCGCAATAAAATAAAACAATTTTTTCCTCGTAACTCGAAATTAATTCGGGGGGACCTCACCCCCCCCCCCTGTATACGTGCCTGTACGTAATGGCTTAACATGATGTAAAAAAATATTTTCCAAAACGTGTAGGTTTTTCTAAAATAAAGAGCATCTTATATTCTTATGTTAAATGGATTCCTGTAAAAATATGGAAAAAATTCACCGGTAATATACTCTAGAAAACTATGTTACGAATCATGAAGAAATATTATAATATAACTACGTCTTACTTTTATTTTTAAAATATAAAATCGATATTTTTAATAATTAAAAAAATTATAAAACCGTTTTTTGTATCAAAGTCCAAAGGTTTGATATAATGAGAAAAATCGAAAGTTACAAAAATTTAATTAATCAAAAGTTATGTTTCAAGAAAATTAGAACATTGTTCGTTCATATTAAAATAATAGCGAATATGGGTTTTTTCCAAAATTCAATTCTATAATATTGAAATTTACATTTTATGTAAAAAAATTAGGATTACAATTAAATTACTATTTTTCTCAAAATATTTTTTCTAAATAATTAAGCTACCTAATCATTATATTTATTATGCACCATAATCAGCATCTTGTTAATTTAAGAAAGTTCGGTCGTTGTTCAAATATATTTCTGTTTTCACAGTCAACGACGAACAATTTATTATTGTAATTTTTAAAATTAAAAAGCTAATTTTATCTAATAAATAATGTAAGACTCCGATAATCAAGGTAAATTGGAATCTCAAATTTTACAAGTTGTTAGGAATAGAAATGTAAAAATATTAGATATATAGTAATAGATAGTTTTGGTCGATTCGATATATAGTTTCTTGTACAATACTCAACAGTCATAACATTTTTATTTTATACGAAGCATTTATATGAAGCATTTATTTTTGTATGGCATAATACACTTTTCCAGTTCATATAATTTAGAATTATAATTTATATCACTAACAATCTTTTTTTACGCATACTATAATATAATAATATATCTACGTATAATTAAGCTACTAATTTGTAAAATTTAAAAGAGAATAAGTTAGCTGATAACCGCTCTACTACACAGTAAGTATCGAGTATACCTTGTCATTAAGTAGGTCACTATTATGAATGTGTTAAATTTTTAATAAAAAAAAAAAACAATTTTGAGCGATGACTATTAATGTCCAAGCGTATTTTTTTATGTATTTATATTGTTAATGCAGTAATTTATTTTACTATTAGTTATATCTTATATTAGCCGTAGATTGAATTTATTTTATTCGAAATATTACATTTATTATAGGTACCTGTTATTAATTATTATAATTGAACATAATAATATATATAATATTTTTAAATAATATAACATCGTTATAAGCTTTTGAGTCAATGCAAATTTTTCTTAAAACGGTGTGAACTGTGAATAGGTTTGTGGTAGTATAAACTATAAATAATCAATAGATTAAAATTAATAAAAATACTTTGAAAAATGTATTAAAATTATTTGTAAATAATAATATAGGCGTTCGCGGAAAGTTTCAAGTCCCTATAAAATACAAATATAATTGTTTAAATTAAGTACAAGAAAATAACAAAGATTGTTGTTTTTCGATTAAATATCCAATTTTGTCGAATTTGAACCTGAAGTGTCAATAAACAAAACTGTGCATTTATATTTTTTAGATTATAGATGTCTGCAAGAATTAATTACGAGAAACCTTCAGTTAAATTGTCAAGCCTAAGTGTTGATATTTGCATTTCATAAATTTTTATTACAGAACAATACGTCTTTAACAAAAAAAAAAAACATATTCAATTTGATCGAAAATAAGTTTACATAAAAATTACGTTTTCCTTAATTTTAAAATCTGAGCGGAGCAATGAAGATATTGATTTTATTATGATGTGTTTTTTTTTGTTCGTTTTTTTGTTTTTCCGATTATTTTGAATACACAAATACACACAAAACAAAAACAAAAAAAAATCTTTATTATAAAATCAAGACTTCATCTTTTTGCTCAGTCTAAATATTTTACGTAAATAGTGATATAAGTTATAATAACATAATATGATTATTATAACAAAGATATTTTCGCAAACAATTTTTTATTTATTCAACCGATATACTCGAATATAATATATTATATATGTTTATCGGTTGAATAAAAATCCCATAGTTTATTGAATATATTATAATAGTGAACCTACTATATAATGTATAAATTACGAGAGTTGTACTAGTGAAGCTAATTCTGTTTGATATATTTTGACCATTAATTTTTTATATTGTATTCTTTATAAAATAATAAAATTGATTTTTAAATTTAAAAGATCGATTCAATTTATAACATTTTATAATGACGTATTTTACTTAAGTTTATAATAAATGTATTCTATTTTCATGAATAGGTATTGGCATAAAGTAGCATGTTTGATCCCTGTGTTACGGTAAAAGTGCAAATACTGGAAAATCCTAGGTTTACCGATCGATTTCGGTAAAACTTAGGATACACATTTGGTCAAACCCCGAATAATTTCTGTAGTTCGGACTTTTAAAAACAAAATTTGGTTAATCTTTGGATAAACAACTAGAGTTGGTAAAGGTTCGAAATTTTTTACCAATTATGTGTTATTTATAATATTTTTTAACTATACTAAGTACTTTATTAGCTACTCCCTACTAGTAAATTAGATAGGCACGCATTTATATTATTATTAATTATTACCTATATCGTATTGTATTTTACTTGTGTATTTATTGTTTTATCATAATAATATTCATAATAATATTGCGATCGACTTTTATAAATCATGATACTGAAAGACCTTGACACGGGTATATACTTATACAATCAATAAATTAGCCAAAATGTACTTAAAGTATAAATATATAAGATAAGAGTTATTCCCACTAAACAATGTGTTGTACATACAATTTAGTTTACGATACAGAACAGGTTAATAAGACAGATAATAAATTGAAATCCAGGCCTATCGAAAATCATTTTACGAGGAGTATTCGTTTTACAATAAATTTTCACGAATAGTATGTCGCTTATAATACGGTTTTACAAACTTTTAAATGGTGTTGTCGCATCAAAAAATGATAAAAACTTATTATACATAACTAATAAAAAATATGTTATTGAAGATTTTTATCGCCTGGGTACAAAAACAGTAACACTTTCTCAACTTTTCACTAGAAACAATTTATTTTATGTGAAGAAAATTGTTTAAAATCGGCAATAATTTCAGGTAATATAATTGGTTTTCGTCAAGCAGTATCAGAACTGTCTTTGACTGGTGGACAAGGGGTGATAAGGTGCGATTGCTTAAAAAAAAATGTATAACTGATAGATGTAAATGCCGATCAAAAAATGCATTGTGTAACTCAGAAGCCACAGTAACCAAGCCTGCACAAATAAATTAATTATGAATGTAATAATTATTGTAATATTTAATAATAAATTTGTTCTAAATTCAAATGTATTTGGTATTATATATATATACAAGTAAAATACAATATATAATAATTAATAATAATATAAACGTGTACTTATTTAATATACTAGTAGGAAATAGCTAATAAAGTACTTGGCATAGTTAAACAATAATTACTATTATTAATAACAAATAATTGGTGCAAAATTTCGGACTTTTATCAACGCTATTTGTTTCTCTTAAGATTAACCGAAAATCTTGTTATAGTTGCTTGTAAAAGTCTGAACTGCAGAAATCATTCGGGGTTTGGCCAAACTATTTTGTGTATCCCATAGGTTTTACCGGTATTCGTACTTTTACCTAACACCTGTAGATATCATAAACAATGTACATTATTGCTATAAATATCTTATGATTATTATTATTATTGTTCTGATAGTGATGAGCATTGATATATTAATTTTGTATTCAAACTATCCAGAACATTTTATGGACTTTGTAGACCACAGTCTCTTTCTCTCATCCGTCAGCAAGGACAAACCCGTCAGATCCGGCAATGTTATCGTTGCTTTTGTTTTTCTATACCCGAGAACATATTATTATTATAATCGTACCGTCGTTTCCTATAATTAAATAAACAGTAGCCAAGAGTACTTTTACAGTAATGCAATACTGTGTCCATTAGTATATTATTGATTATAAAAATACTATTAATAATCGTAATACAGCACTCGTGTTTACTTTTTGCCACTATTGTAGACCTTGATGACTGACGACTGACATCACGAGGGGGATTTAGTATTGTGATATCTTCTCGACACTTGTCACCGAGCACGCGGGTTGGAACGCCGTCTGGTTTTAAAAACGGTAACGATTTTTATAAACGATGTTCGACGGGTCCACCGTGAACATTATCCTGACAGGCGGTACATGTGTGTGTATGTGTGTGTATGTATGTGTGTGTGTGTGTTTCAGACACAAATTTAGATTTCGGTTGAAAGATCTGTTCAAGACAGAGATTCCTCTGCGTTTTACTTTATAAGAAAACCAATAATAACTAAATAGTTATTAAAAATAGCTGCTCGGACATTAATTAATTATTATGTTATATAATTAACTTAAAAGAGAGGAGTTATTACTATTATTTACTAACGAAATATAATGAAAATTTATGATCTCACAATTGTTTGTGAAATATAAGATAATGTCACTTAAAAATGTAAATACTCGTGTAGATTAAATATTATAAAATACATAACATATTTTATTATAATTACACCATCCCCCACGGTCGGCATAACACCTTCCAATTAAAGTTACACCATTTTAAGGCACTAGTGCGTTGCACAATTAGTTTCCTCACAATACGTGTACAGTATACACTATACACTATACATTATATAGATAATAATATAATTTCACTAGTCTTCTACAGACAAAAATATTTCGGCCTTTGTGGATGTATGTGCGTCAGTAGTCGGTAATTAGTAATGGGACGACGACGACAATATAGTTAGTGACGTATACCCAGGAAGAACGTTATCGCCCGTTGTTTTTAAACACGATCGGATAGAGAGTATACATTTTTTTCTAGATAAAACCGTCAAACAAACGAGTTGTATGGAATCGACCAGTTGGAAGTTAGTGATCGTGCGAATGAGATCTTGAAATACATGAAAAGTTTTGAGCGGTGCGACTTATGTATTTCCCACCGTCAAACTGATGAAATTGTTTATCATTGTTATAATTATTATTATTATTTTTACTATTACTAATAAAACGCCCGTTGGCTGACAGAATCAAAATAAAATATAACTTAGTGATGATGATGACTAGGGTGGGAGGAGGGCATTGTTCTCGTTAAGAGAACAAATACGGTTCCGTTCGAAAGTATTTGTTAAATACTCGGAAGGACAAACGAAAAAGTATCCAAAAGATTTCACATTTATTTTCTTGCTGGGAAATGTATGAAAATAATTTAAAAGTTGGCCACCCTCTTACATTTATTAGTATTCATGGATTCGATTATCCCTGTAGTTAATATTACACTGTTGTAGTATTAAATAACATCTTCTTGTATCAGTTAAAATCTTTGGTTACCATATATAAGTATGTATAAACAAAAATCGAATTCCCGTGCAATATACGTCTTAAATGTATGTCCATTTCAGCCAAATTTTAAAATTGAAACTTAATATATTACACAAGATTTATTATGATGATGATTTACGGTTTTATTTTACTTAAGTTCTGTAAATCAGTATCCATAAAAATTAATTTTATTTAGAGATATGTGCACAATTATTAATGTCATAAATCATCATGATTATGCTACTTAATTAATGAGATTTTTTTTCTATTTTCAGGTAACACCGAAAGTTTGTCTGCTGGTAAGTACTAATTTGATTATATTATGAATACATTATATTTGAACCTATTATAGGTATTATTTAATTATAACATTTAAATTGACTGTGTGTATTTTTTATTATACCTATATATATACCACACCGGGAGTAATCAATACACATAATTTTACAATAAACTTATTCAAACTTTTTTTATTACGAAATTGTTCAATGTTTCATTTGAATGTCCGGACTTCTGTATTTATTTTTTAATATTATAACTGTTGCATAATCATGAATTCTTAAATCACTTAATCAGTATTGTCACTACTTCCGTCATAAATAAGTGTTATAGAACGTTTCCCAAAGTGTGTTCCACAGAACCTTAGGGTTCTGTTGGACAATCTCAAGGGTTCCGCCAGATGTATGTGATTATTGAGAAAATTATTTTATAGTATATTTGAGTAATTTATGTTATTTAAAAAAAATTGGATTCCACGAAACACTCAAGGGTTCCGTGGTTATAAAAGTTTGGGAACCACTGTTATAGAATTTATTTTCGATATGCTCTTTCTTATACATTCAGTTTATCTATACTTTTACTTTTTAAACGTTTTGAAAATTATTCTTTGATGGTAGAGATAAGTAAAGTGATTAACATGATTAACATGATTTCCAATAACTAATAAAATTTAATAAACAAATAAATAATTGATTCAGATTACGTACGAATTTTATCAAAGTGATTATGAAATTTATCTACTTACTTTTGATACCTGTTCTAAATCGAGACCAACTCTATGTAAATGGCATGCAATAATTTGCAATACTGTAATACTCACCAGTAAATAAATGTGTGTGTGTGTGTGTGTGTGTTTTTCTTTGTTTTGTTTATTGTTATTAATCGTCTTTTATATTATTTAGAGCTAAATATTATTTCAATATTTAACTCTGGGATTACTTTTGAGAATCAATACTTTTTAAAACAATTACGAAAAACAAAACAAAAATTACGAAAAACGTGAACTTTGGCTCTTTCTGTGCTATTTAAAACATTTTAAATATACCTAATATGCCTAATAACATTTTCGTTTATGAGGAAAAATGTTTAAAATATGTAAATTATTTTGAAATTCGTATCTTTCGTAAAATTTTTAATTTTAATATTTAAAACTTGAAAATTTAAGACAAGATTCCTCAAGTTTTTTTTACAGAAAATTAAAAAAAGTTTAGCTTAAAGCATCACGCATTTTTTATAAGCGATCAAAATATTCAAAATTTAACGACATTGATTATTTCCAAGTAAAATTACAATTATTCCTTTTACAATTTATTTTTATTTTGTTGTAATTAAAAAAAAAAAATAACATTGAAAAACTCAATATTATTGCTTTTTATTTGGGTCATCTCCTACAAAAACGAGTTATATTAATGAATGATTAACCTATGGATAAATGTAATATAAATGTATTCTGTATTTATTTTATTTTATACGATTCAGATATATAATAAATATGCATAATAATAAAAATAATAACAAAAACAGTTTATCATATTAAAATGTACGATAACAGACACTATTAACTACTTGAATCACTGATTCCGTCGATTACGAAATTGAATTCAACATTTTTTATTTTATTTTGTTATTCAAAATCTATATTAGTAAGTAATTAAATACAATAAGTAAATTTAAGGTTAAACATCATACATCCCTCTTTTTCATCCGTAACTTCACATGTATAATATATTACAACATGGGCGCAAAAATCTATTATCAAAGAATAATATTATAAGAGGTTCATCGTTTAGTAACTAAACTTTAGTGTTAATAAATATAATATAAATAAATATAGGCGCAACTAAACCGATATTTAGGGGTGTACAAAATGTGAAGAGCCTCACAGATAGCCAGGAACATCATAGGTACTTAATTTTTTTCAATACACAGTATAATACAAAATATTTTAATAAATGATAATATTTATTTCAAAATATTCTTATTTTAATGGAAAAATGTTATTATTTTTGGTTACCTAGTTACTCCAATGCTAATGAGTATAATTGTAATGTTTAATTTCCATTACGCCGTTTCTTATCGTATCGTATTCCGTTTATTTATCCAAGAGATGCCTTAAGAGTGCGTTACGCTTATATTTTTTTACTTTTTTATAGCCCAAATACGCTAGTAGTCTTATCTACAAATTATATTGAATAGCCTGCGTCTTCGGTCCGCAGCCAAAACTTTTGAAAGACATAACCAACAATCGACAACACTATAAACTAAATGTACCATTATACAAATAATTTTTTAACGACCATTGTGGCAGTGGTGAGATACCAAACTTTATTTTAACTTTGATAACAACTCGCAGTACACCAATGAGTGAAAGTATTGAACTGATGCGTAAAGTAGTGTCATAAGAATTAAGTAATTCACCTATTCATGAAAAAAATATTTATATATAATATTAAGTTATAAAAAAAGGGATCAATAGTATTTTGCTTATTAGTTTTCATTGATCTTTATGAGACTTTACTCATTTCTTTATTAAAGAAAAAATGTTCTCAATGTTTCTAATGATTTCTTTCCACCTTTAATGGTACTATTGCTGCTTGTCGATGTTTTCATTTGAATTATGTGTAATTCGTATGGCTTGAATACTATAATATAGATTATTAAAATAATAATATTAATAGTAATAATTTTGATTATAAACCTTGGACCTTAGTTACCAAATACAATCAGATTATTCATAAATGGGTCTAGGCAAAAATAGCAAATGTAATAATGGCAAAGTAAAATGAGTGAAATTCAAAGATAAAAAATCAGAATTTCATACAAAAATCATAGTTATTAAATTTAAAATTTTAATTTAATTTTTAAAATTTAAAATTTAAAGTTGTAAAGGTTATACCTTTAAGGAAATTTACTTATCACTTGAGACAATAATAATTATTACTTAAGTAATATTTTAATTAGGTACTCTTTTTCTATAATCTCTAAACTTGTTTTCGACTTTCCATTTATTCACCGATGCTTCGGATTTCATGTTTATTACTTTTTTTATTATTATTAAAATAGTTTTTTTTTAATTTTAATTTACAATCTATATTAAATTATACAATAAGTAAATTTGATGAAAATATAAAAACAAAATGATATGAAGAAGACATGACTAGAGAAAATAGCTATTAAAATCACTTTATAATTATGTACACATAAGTAATGATAACATATTAAATTATCTAAAATCTTATTTAGAGAATTGATTTTTTTTTTAATTTAAGTATGAATATAATAATAATTAGGTTAAAAGATCTCTGGACTTCTTCAGTCGACGGAATGTATCGGGTAGGTTCAGAGAGAATAAATTTGATATGAGAGGATTTAAATGATCATGTATAGTTTATTATGGAATATTGGAATCGTTTATAGAATTTAGATGCTAGAATAAAGATCATTCCTTTGCTAGTTAGCTATTATAAATTTTGTCATTTTTTACTGATACCTTTATAAATGTACTCTGTATAGATAACATTGATATTTTAAAATTTTTAAATAAATATTATAATTGTTTACACACAACTTAGATAAAAAAAGAATTAAATATTCTTACAATAAATCAATGAAACAAAATATAAAACACGGTTCACTGTGAGACGTTATTGTCCCCATTACCTATTTACCTACCCTATGTTTTTACCGTTCTTGGTACACTATTATAGTACATAATATTTTAATCTATATAGTCCGTTATATTATAGGATATTTATTTTAATCTATGTTAAAGAGTGTACATAGGTATATACTAATAACTATAGATGTAAGTATAAAATAATCTATATATATAATAACATTGAATAGTTGGCTAATTGTATTCTATATCATATTTGTAAGAATATCTAAAGAACGAGATAAAAATATGCTTAAGGTTAGGTGTTCCACACTTAGTGTATGTAGACATTCGCGCCATCGAGGTTCTTATTTATTTTTTCGTACAAAACTACAAAAGGCATACAATACCAGTTTCTTTTTTTTTTAATTCAATAAATTGAATTTTAAACGCAATAGCGTTTACTTCACGTTCGGTAGTAAAACACAAACACACACGAATATGTGTGAGTGTGTGTGTGTGTGTGTGTGCCATGTGCACGTTACAACCATTTTATCTGAGGACCGTCGGCCAACGCTACACGAATAAAAACTCGACGACAACGACGACGTTGTGTAAATTCGATTACCGACGTGTTTTCATTATCGTTTCGATAATACGATTTTACCGAATAATTACAGCAATAACGAAATAAACGCGCGGCCGGCTTTCAACGCCGACGGATGACGTAATTTTGTTGTTGTATACATTCGCGTCGATCGCCGTAAAAGTACAAAATATGTAATAATAAATAACAATATATACTCACCTGAATATTAGGGCGGAAGGCGCTTTTACCCGTCGAGTTTCTCCGACGTTTTTCTCGAAAATGTATGCAAATTGGATATTCGACACGAAAATCGCAAAAATGACGTGCGCACGTACCCTCGGCCGCGGCGGCTCGTCTTAGGTATATAAACATTATATACCTATATTATATGTATACATAATAATATGTATTTGCAAGTATTATCATAATGCGGTCGTCGCGCGTCTACCAAAGTACCACCAACGCCTTGTATATTTATACACATAATATTATCGAACTGTCTTAGCACTGCCGGAACGATTTGTGAATTTAAACAACTAATTTGCAAAATAGTTGCAATGATTTGTATTTCAGCGGAACATTTTGATAACACCGCGATGCGCAGATTTGGCAGCACGCATACGCGTATAACATTAACCGGCCTTCCGTGCGCTCTCGTATTACGTGCGTAAAAATCGTTCGCGTAATTCCGTTTGACGATCAGTAAAGAATTTCCATAGCACGTTAACGTATACTATAATAGTCGAGTTACAAAATATACTTCTCCTCCTCGCTATTCATAATAAATCTTTATTTTTTGTTTTTATACATATTTCGTAGGACACGATTATTATTATTATTATTAATATTTCACTTCGACCGTAGCTCGTCGTCGTCTACCAATGCGATCAGTTATTTCAAACAATTTAATTTTTCATTTCTTTTTATATTTTCTTACTACTTCAATATTCAATTTGATTATTTTATCTCATTTTTTTTTTTGTTATTTTAACATCTTACACACACTTTCTCCCTATTGATTTTTGTCCGTAACCAATGACTTTGAATGTTTTAATTTAATGTACTTTACTTTTAACAATCTCTTTATATAAATATAATATACCTAGTAGCTAGTGTATATGTAGTATATTATACTTATATATTTTGATCGTATAATTTACTCCATCTCAAAAAAGTTTCCTTTGCTTTACGTCGTTGAATTCCTAAAATCGATTAAAAACTTAGCCTATACCTCAGTTCGTGATTACTTTTCGATAAAAATGAAAATGTTTTTGATTAAAATTATACAACCGTGTTTTTAATATTATATACCTACAAAAAGGAAACTTGAGGTTGTTTTAAATAAAGTCTAAAGTTAAGTTTACATAATTAGCAAACCAGATGCCAAAATGTTTTATGTATTTAATAGGTTCAATTGGTGATAAAAAGTAATCCAATACGCTTCAGTTACAAATCCAGATAAATCAACCAAATTCTTTCAATTACCGAACAACTAAAGTTTTCGATGTTAGGAACAAAATTATATTAAACATCCGTATATACTATTAAAGTCGAAGCGCTGTACGTTTAAATATTAATCTAAACGGAAATTGATATATTAAATAATATATATATATATTTAATTGTATACCTGCAATTCGTTCGCAAAACATTGTTTTTTAGTATAAAATATAAAGTTGGCGTCTCTTTGATGTTTAATACGTATAATCGAACAAAAAACTCAGTAACATTAATTCCATTAAAATTATATTACCTATACATTGTGTGTATTATTGACTTTTCACCGTCTCAGTCACACGCACACACACACACAGAAGTGCGTGATTTGCTACTGGTTGGTTTCCGTAATATGACTAATACATACATGTCGGTCTGTGTGTATAACGGCGGCCTGCAGTTTAATCGTGCGCTTATGTATAGATGTATATATTATAATGCAAACAGTCCGACGTCACTTAAAACTCTACCTATATAGGACTATAGGTAATATAGATTTATATATATAAACGTTATACGCGTCTGTCTATTCCATATACCTATATATAAGCATACAATATTCCGACTGCGTAGTTAACGACTATCGTTTTCGGTGGTCATATAGCGGCCGTTTAATTTCCGGCGACTTACTGGCACGGCTGGTTTTAGATCGACGTCTATCGTGCGCGTTCAGCCTATACACGTGTACGTATAAGGCTATATTTACCTATTACTATATAGTATATACACGATATACATTATATACAAATATATACATATATATTGTGTAAAGAGTCACCACGTACCGGCGTGACGGCTGCCATTTAAAGACAATGTAATATAGCGAATTCAAATTACACATTCAACACGGGGATCACGAGATTCGGCTGCTCCGGCAGAGGGTTGAGATTGCACATAGATGTTTTATTACGGTTGACCGGCGACGAAAAGGTTGTGGCTCTATAAACCTTACCTATATATGTATATAGACATAGGTGTAATGCGTAATATAAAATATATCTACAATACGTAAATACGTAGGTAATACGTATGTCTATGGACATAGTCCGCCGGGCGTTGTTTAACGGTATACGGTCATATAGCGAGAGTATATGCTAGCATAATATAGGCGTAGTGTTGCTATATGAACGCGTCAAAGCGGTAAAAGTTTCCCGTCGGAAGGAACTTAAAATATCACGTTAACGGGTAGTTCTGGGTGGGAAAGTACATCCCAATGATCAGTGTGGAGGGGTAGGCGTCGCTTGGTGGAAGGGCTTTGCCGGAAAACGTTTTTCTCTCTTGGGAACAGCCGCCGCGGAAAAACGAATTTTCGGCCAAAAACTTGTTCGACTATAACACACACACACACACACACCCACACATATACATACATATATATATTATATGTATTGTATATAAGTGTAGTTGTGTTAGAGTGCGAAAACCACTATCGCCGTTAGACTGTTGGGCGTTTGTCGCCGGTCGCTTCGTATGAAAGTTTCCGCTTGACTTACATGCAATAATTGGTGTAATGAAAATTTTTGTTCGTCGAAAAAATAATCTTCTTATATTGTATCTTGTATTTTCGATTAATATATATAACTATTACATTATATCTATAATGTAAGGTAGTAGTTTCCAATAAAAATCTCATATTTTGAGTTGGCCGTTGGAGGAAGGTGGAGCATTTATACGATTTCAATGTAAGTCCCCCAAAATCAATCATATTCAACTGTAAACGTATAAATCGGCAGATTATATTTTTCGGTTCACAGTAGTTTTGTCTACAAAAAAAAAAACCCCAACAGTAAAATCATGGCTAAACTAACCTAAAGAATCGAATACGCATAAAATATTAATATTAGATTTACTGCTATTTGTTAATACTGTTTGTCGTTAATAATGTTCATATTATTATTGATTGCGATTAACTTTATGACATTACTATTTACTATTTAACTAAAGTTCATATAACCGAAATGCTTGATTCATTCGATTGCCATATTATATTAAAGATATAATTCAAGCGAAGAGATTCTCCGGGGAGTCTGTGCGCGAGTGAGCGTTACACGATGAGATAAATTATTCATATTTCGCGTTTCCAGCCAACTGTTCATAAAACATTTAAGCACATGTCTGCGTGACTGCATCTATGGTTATAATGACGGTGGTGACACACGTGTCTATAATACTCTGGTTTTAAGTAGGGAGTACAAGAAAAATCAGTCCCCCCTCTATTTGGTTACTTCTGTCCAGACTTAAGTAACGTCCATTCTTATAAAGCTATACTGCAGCTATACTAGAGCTGTTCAGTTAAATTAAAATAATTTCTTTGGTTGGAAAGAATGATTTATCTTCGAAATGTTATTATTTTAGTCGAATAAAGTTATTTTAACAAGTATTTTTCGGTTCGATAAAAAAAATATTATTATACAAAATACTAACTTAATTAATTTTCATTATCATCTCATTATATATAAATTATCCTATAAATGTCGATAAAAAATCTATTTTCGGGTAAAATATTTGAAACATAATACAAGGATAATTTTTTCATTTTCCAACTAAATATTATAAAAAGTTTATTGTTATACCATATTTTTTTAAAGCATTTAAAGTCTGTATTTATATAAAATTCGTCAAAATCTCGAAAGTTTATGAATTATTATGTTGTTAGTCATTCGAAAAAAATTTTTTTTTATATCTGACATTTGACAATTGAATAAAACATTCCTCATTAGCTTTTTACCTATTTAAAATAATAAAGTTTACCGGAAAGTCGCATTCATTTTTTAAGACTGTTTAAACCTTAAATTTTTACGACATTAGATTCATCTATATAACAACTATTTCCCTCAAAACCATTTTTTTTTAATTTTTTTGTAATTTAAAAACAAATAACCATACACATAAATACTTATAATTTTCTATACATAGTATTATTTTCTAAATAATAAAACCATGTTCTAATTATGTTAAATTTTTTTGAACTATTTAGGTATATTGGCATTTAAAATTTTCAATATATTTTAATTTTTTCCATAAAATTTGGTGAAAAATCCCAATACAAAATCCCATATCATACGTTTATCTTATATTTATATACAATTAATAAAAACACATTCGCATAATCTTGTTTTAAAACATTTTAAGTTTGAATTTTAACAACATTTTTTAAAATAACAAAAATGTACAACCCATGAGTATTTTGTCGTTAAAAATTTATAAAATCTTCAATTTTTACAGCTAAGATTTGAACATTTCAATATTTCATTATAATGTTTCTCAAAAGAAGTTCATATTGAAATTAAAAATTAAAAAAAAAACATACAAACCAATTATAAACATTTAAAGCATAAAATTCGACGAAATTACATATTTTAACAATTAATAATAATGTTAACTATTTTGTTAAAATTCAAAAATTATTATTCGTTAGGACTTAAAATTTTTACGGTTTTTATAAACTGTATTAAACTCAATGAAATGTTTAAAATATGAAAATTAATTTTAAGATATTGCCCATTTAACGCACTTTTTTACGATAAGTTAAAATGACTGAACAGTTAGTAACTATAATAAAAAATTGAATAAATAGGTATATATATATATATCATTTTAATAATTAAATACTAATTATGAAATAAATATAATGTATTTGGAAAAAATTAAGCCAATAACTACAAAAGTTTTAGTTAATACTTTAATAGAAATATTAAAAAAACACATAATGAAATATACTTATACCGTGACATAGGCTGACAAACCGTCTCTGTTCATAATCGTTTTTAATATACAATAATTTATTATTGAATTCAAATTTAATACACCCATTACACCATTACAATGATCCACTCGGCGCCTAATGAACAACAGTGCATATTAACATGATGATTTATTTTTCTTTAAACTAAATATTTTGTTATATAATTATTACATAGTTTAGTTTCTGTATACCAGTTAAGATAACGTAATAAAATTAAAATATTTAATAGTAAGAATTATTTGTTTGCGCGCACGGGAATATTCAAAATAAATAGGTGAGCATAAAGAGATCAAAATATCCTTCACCATTTTATGTCAAGTTAAGCCATGATACTACTGCATAATACTAATGCATGTTATTTTTCGCTCAACTCCCCCTCGAAATAACTGTATACATGTTCCACGTAAACATGACTTTTGTGTTAATAAACTGAACAATGACTTATTATTTTTCCTTCAATTATATACGTTGGTCGTCATGTTTAGAGTCCTCCAACCAGAACAATAATAATTGAAAAAAACATTGGTTTTGTAGAAGATAATATTATTAGGAAAAATCGTATTGTTCAATACTTCATTTATTTGTTTTGTCGAATATACTACTAATATAGGTATATTCGATCCATAGTGATCTTTTATAAAATAAATGAAAAAAATCCACAGATTTTATGATGGTTATAAACATAACAACTTATAATATTACAATGTATACGTAGTTGGAATGTGTATGTATGTTGGGAAAATATATTTTCATTTTCCGTTGTTGGAAAGGTGTGAGAAAATATTGTACCTTTATGCTCATTAATGGTACAATAAATCAACAATAAATTAGTATAATATGGTTAATTATGTAACAGTGGTAATTAATACTGATATTATAATTTTTCCTAGATTATAATTAGCTGTACTCAAAATACTCAAAAACTAACGAGTATTTTATAATTCTGATAAATCTAGAACACCATACTAGATTAAAGCTGCGCAAGATAACTCAGATTTTAAACTCGATAATTTGAGTTATTGATGTTATTGTATAGATAAATTTTAGAAACGTTGAAAGTTGAAAGTTACATTTCTATTTTAAAATTTTTAATTGAACATTTACAATCCATGCCAAAGCATAATAAGCAGATTTGATAAAAGTATATATATGAAAACAAAAATATACATTAACATTCCTTAAAAATAAATAATAATACATTCTTATAAAAGTAATTAATGAAAAACATAACAGAAAATTAAGCCATTCAGTGACAGAAACATTGACAGAATTAATTATTTATTTAGGTCAATTTTAGGTAAGTAAATTAATCAAGAAATCACTGCTCCAATATTTCTTTAAACTTTAAACTGAGTTATCTTGTAATATTATTGTTATAAAAAATTGCATTAATATGTTATGTAAGTTATTTTGATACCTATTAAAATCCAGAAATAGTACATTAAAATGTTCAGAAATAGAATGTAATATTTACAAATTTACAATACTAAATGTTAAGTAATAAATATTAAATATTTTAAACTAACAATAGAAAAATAACTATACATAACTATATTTTAAATATATATGTTTTATAATAGGTATAAACAAAAAAAAAATTTGATGTGACTATAAAATGAATTAACTGATTAGTACCTGTATGGCTGTATAGAAAAGAAAATGGAATTTAGAAGCCACTTTGAACAAAAAGTACTTGTTATTTTATAATTCAGTTAAAAGTAACTTTAACTTTTTAACTTGTTAATGTCCAGCATTACCTACCACTATATATTATGCATTTGTGCCATCATGTGGAATGTTTTTCTACTTTCTAATTATTTGTTCTAATCAATATTTATCATGTTTAGATAAAATGTTTGGATATACAAATCTTTAAAGTGTTAAAAAATCGTTATGAAATATTATTACTAGATCACTCAATACATAACGTATACAACAACTTAATCTACAAAATAATGATTGTTAATTTATAACCATTTTTTTTAAACAAAAAATAATCATGAAATTTTAAAATAAACTTAAAAAAGAGCTTAATTTTTTTTTTAATTCGAATATGTCATGTGCCTTAATTATTGTTTTAATACAATATATATATATATATATATATATATACATAAAAACATTTTAACTGGATAATGAAGGTCCCTAAATCCTCGTTTCATGCATCACTTTCAACCGTCATTCAATTATACAAGATTCACGTTGGTTTTATTTTTAATACTGTTGTAAGTTACAACTGTAATACTTTTGGTGAAATTCTCTTTAACAGATATTTGCTGTCTTTACTCATTAAATTTGTTTGACGCTTTGATATTTTTTCATGCAAAATAATTTTAAACCCAACTATTAACTAGTTAATTTTTGTTATTGCTCCTAAATAATTGTAAAAATGAAGAAAGTAGAGAATAAAACCATGTTATACAGTGCCGCAACTTGTTTTGTGATGGGACGTTGTGAGAACAACTATTATTAAGTTGTGCCTAAAATAAAGATACGATTTCTTAAATAATTCATACATTTATATTTAAAAATATAAAATACTATGTAATTGATGTTAATAAACATGAGTATATTTGAACTACCTAGATACACTAGATAGTATACTATGTGTATATAATTTTGAAATTATGTGAATATTTTTGTATATTTTACGATTTGTATTTGTATCTCGACTTTATAATAAAAAAACTGATAAACAAATTATTATTTTTATTAATATAATCTTTTATAGATAATAAATATAAAAACATCAAATTATAGTTATAGGTACCAAATAAATAATAACGTTTAATATTTATATTAGGTAATAAATATAAGATTTAGCTTCTATTTTTGGAAGGTTAACATTCCAAGAGTTTTTAAAAATAATTGGAAAAAAAACAAAAGAAAAGCGAGAATTGATACGTAAAACCAGATTTTGAACAAATCAATTATTTTATTTATGGCGTAAATTAAAAATAAATAACCTTAAATACTTTAAATTTTTAACAAAATTTGTATATTCTACTTATGGTATAATTTTCAAAATATTTTGACTCTTTTAGAGATATAAGTATACAAGATGATCCATAAAACATGTTCACTCCCTTTATCTTCTACAATGACACAGTTAATCTGGTTTTTTGAACTATTAATTATAATAAAATTAAAGACCGTATTATTTTCTTTCATCTTTCTGTTTTTTAAAACCACGATACGACTTCTTATCAAACAATTTTCTTATAATGTTGTAATTACAAAAAACTCGTAGATACTTGAAATAATAATCACCAAATGTTTATAATACCATATTTTATGTTGGTACTTAGTTTAGAAATGTTAATAGGTAAAATAAAATTTAAATTATAACAAAAATAAATAAAATATTTTTTCAAAAAATATCTTCGACTTTAATTTTTATTATCTCAATGGATACCGGGTCCCGAAAAACCAATTTTTAATCATTTTAGCACTATAAGTCTTACCTATAGCAGAGATGAACAACTTAATGTATGGCCAATTTTTTGAAAGTGAAAATCCAGCGAGTCAGAGAACATAGAAAGCAAAAAAAAAAGTCAGTAATATTTACAATTCGCCTTTATAGTTCAATACTAGATAAGAATTCATATATCTATGTTTTACAATAAAAATTATGTCGATTTTATAAATATAGTAAAAAAAATACAGAAAAATCTTAGCATTTTATATTTTTATTAAGTAATTTATAGTAGCACTGGCCACCGGGCTAGTTAAAAATGGTCCGTGGTTTCCCGTTCCCCCCCCCTGTTATATAGTATAACTTATGGTACCTCTAAAGGCACTATATAAATTATTATAGCGTTAAAAGCGTTCAATGAATGCAATTAAAAAAAAAAAATTAGTAATTAATAATATGACTCTGATAACTCATTACGGTATATATTGACATAATATATTTCTGATTTGTTAACAAGTAGTGGCAGAGATTTCATCATCTTTTACCCATATATTGTTAGGTAACTGAAATATTTTAGTCTCCTCTCAACCTCACTGGAGCCATACTGGCTACGATAGTTGCCGCATTGGTGTTGGACACATGCTGTTATAAATATAGTTTTGAACGTTTCTTTTTGTTTTATACAAATAATAGTATTGCCATGAAAGTTTTCCGTTTTTTATATTATATAATGTACATAATATATACATATATATATATATATATATGTTTAGGTATTGTGTATATTTTTTTTTTAATATTAATGGCCTTGTTCGAAGTTGGAAACTTTTTTCTGAGTATACAATTGGGTCAGCGTAAAGTATCACGTCAAAGGAACCGACCGCATGAGAACGGTACACATCAAAGCCTTTCATTACTCTTCACTTTACCCAATTATTATACATACATATATACACTATGTGCACGCAGGTAAATTTTATATATAAAACATATACTATATACTATATAATATCTTATGAGATTTTTGTATTCAAATTGTTTACTGTGGTGAAGACGTTATTGATTTCGTGTTCATTGTTCTTGTACCAAGTATAGAAATTATACACACTCAAGAATGTGTTAAGTAGGTTCTGAATTTTTTTTTTAAAGTAGTTTATTTTCACTTAATACATCCGCTTTATTTTCTATTACATTTGCAGCTATAACGATTCGTTGATTCGAATTTTTTGTATACGAAATGTTTTTAACAATAACGTATTTTATTGAAACTTGTAAAAAAAAAGATAATTTTGTTAAGTGTACCTTTTGTTTTGTTTGTATACTTATATATTTATAGCGTAAGATAAACAAGAGCATTTCATCGAAAATGTATTACATTTTATGTAACTAAAATAGTTTCAATTTCGTTAATAACTGACAATTCAGCTAAAACTGTAATATTATAATGGTTCTTGTATCCTCTATATTCGAATTTAATGAAAACGATATTAAATACTCTGCATAGTTTAAAAACATCGCAGACTAGAGTAATTGCAGATTAAAATTAACTCGTTAAATTTTACAGTTGGAAAAATCTTTATTAGTTTATTTAATTAATCAAAATAGTTTTGTTTATTATAAATAAAAAGTAATTTCTCTGTATTTTATGGTACCTACTATAAATCCAACAAATAAATACATTTTTAAATTTTTAACCAGCAATTATTCCTAGATTGTACACAAAATAATTTCCGATGATGTACGTATGTTAATTTTTATTGTAAATATAAATTGTTATTACTTAAATATTCTTAAATAAATTAGTACGATTCAGCTGTGTGCAAGCTAAAAAAATATGGAATTAAATTGATAAAATCATGTTCGAAGTTTAGTCTTTATTGAGCCACTGGCATCATCATTTTTAATCAACTTAGTAAATAACCTTTTTATAACTTTTAAGTAGACTATTTTTGATAACTTTTGTTCTTATCTGTTTAAATGGATAAATGTAATACTGTTTTGAATATGCTGTACACCTACTAAGATTCTTCAAGTTACTTGTTTTGGAAACTAATATAATTTATAAGTTATAATACAAATTCAGTGGTACCTCTAAATACCGGACACCTTCAGTCGCTGAAATTTTGTCTGCTATTTGGAGGTGTCCGGTATTCAGAGGTTTTCCTATAGAATAGTAGTGAAAATGTCCCCGTTCCTCAAAAAATATCTGCTGTTTAGAGGTGTCCGTTAAGGGAGGTTTCACTGTATATATTAATTATTATTAAAATTCTAACTATACATTGACTGTCAAAAAGCAGTTGCTAGGCAAGTATAAATATAGCCGCATTCAGTGTAAACTTTTATTTACTTAAATAATTATAGTATTATTACTACTACAAGTTTCAATTTACGCATATAATAATATTAATATACCATAGATTCTGATAGAATTAGTTACATTAAGTATATGATAAAAAATAACGTATTAATAACATTATTGTAATTATTTGTACTCAAAAATACTTCATTTTCCTTGACTATAGCGTACAACACGATCTCTTTATCATGCAAATATGACGAAAAGAGGTTTTTTTGATTTAAATTTATATTTTGGTTAATTCTGGCGTGTAATTTAATCATTATTAATACAAAATTACGTGCTTACAAACAAAAAACTTCACAAAAAACTTAGTCATGAGAGCAATTTTTATCGAATCTATTTGCATTTTAAATATCATTTAGATTTGGCCTAAATTTAAACACATATTTTCTCGTATACTCTAATTTTTTTTTTTTTATTTTAATATTTATATTTGTTATTGTATCATTATAGGTACACGCTATATTTTATAAATAACGCGTGTAATAATATTTGCTTACCGTCTCGTTTCAAAAACATATAATAACTCGATACTTTACCTCTGACGTAAATACGCAATATATTTGTTGTACACAAATATACAGGATAGGTGTAGGTATATGATGATATATCATTTTGTTTAAAAAGAAACTGAGAAAGTCGCACTGCTGCATAGTACGTGTCGAATTTTACTAGCTATTGAGTAGGTCACTGTAATGGATGTGTTAAATTTGAATTCGATGATAAATCATTGTATACGAAAAACGATTCTGAACTGAGGCGGTCGATTGCCATCTAATATTTATAGGTATATAATAATATTTTATAAATAGGTATTATATAATACCTAATAAGATTCGACTAATTTTCTTTTAGATAGTAACAAATAACAAATAACAAATAACAATTAAAATATTATTTCATGCAATAAATATTAGATGTTTTTAACATATAAATCAATATTAACATAATACGGTGAATGGTGTGAATAGGTTTGAGGATAAGTAGCTTAGATTATTCAAAATATTTTGAATTTTAATGTGTATGGTAAAGAATAAAATACGTAGTAAAGAAAAGTTTTAAGTCAATATAAATAATATTTTTTTAATCACAACAAAATAATTAAAATCTTTATTTTTTGTTTCAAGTTTTAAAGATAAAATTTCGTACAAATTTGAACTTCAAACGCTTATATAAATTACGAAAATATATATTCTACATTTTTAAATTACTATAAGTATAACTTATAAGAAACCTTCATTTAAATTTCTATCTTATTTAAAAAACTATAAAAAGTTTTATCAACATTTACAAAAAAAAAAAAACTAAAAAAAATTTAAATGCATGTAAATAGCTTAAAATGAGTATGAATATTTTGAAAATTATAAATTTCGTTTGTAAGATGTAATCTAATAAGAAATTAAGTGGATTAATTTTCTCAAAAACGGGTTTTACGTAACAATTTACAAAACCCTCCCTTTACATATACAAACTATATTCAATTTTCCACCAGAAACCAACTTCAAAAATAAAGATTGTAAATCTTGAAAGTATTTATAACCAGGGGCGTCATTTCAGGATTTTTCGGGTGTGCAAGGTATCAAACAGGCCATTTTGAAATTTCACTAGACCATATAAAAATAGATATACGTATATTATATATGTACATGATTCTGCTTTCAGTTATTTCCATTCACCATGGACCGGAATCATTGCATCAACATAAATAGTAAAAATCAATTTAAAAACTAAAATATATTAAAATTGATAGCTTTGTTTATAACAAATATAATTTAAAGTTGTAATCATGGTTGACAGTATACCACTATAGATAAATGCCAATATGAAAATTAAAATACAATTTAATTTTAATCATATTAATAATCGTGCGTGATTTCATCTAGGCGAAAGCCAATTGGATCTATTTTAAGAATAAGGGATGCAATTGCACACCCGATCGGGGGGATATGGACCCCCCAAATGACGCCCCTGCTTATATTCAAAAGCTGATAACAGACACAAATAATAATTAATCAAAAAATATACAACATTGTAAAATCAGTCCGTCCATCAAACCTCTCAAAGTATAAATATGTACATCTAATAAACTCCAAACTCGTTTAGATATGATAATATACTCTCGATCCAATAATAAAACAACTATCAACTAGACTTTGTTTTCCGTCTAAAATATAATATTCAATGTACCAACGAAGAATATATTATAGCAATATTAAAGTGTGTGTTTTCATTAAAACTATGTCGTATGTCTTCTCCGTATAGATGATTGTATGACACTCAAAATTAGTATTCAATAGACATCTGTTGATTTTCCATTTTACGGTCATTTTGAAAAAAAAATGTTCGCAATACAAGCTCTTTAAGTAGTAAAAGTAATTCTGTTGGTTGATTAATGCGTGTCAAATGACAAAAAAGTTTATTCTGTTGCTGACCCACTTGGTTCTTTACACAGAGTTTTCATTATATCTCTGAAAAAACACGTCGTCGTATGTCCGGGTCTTTACGCTCTGCCTTTTTAATTTACATTGGAAATTAAATTTGTTTTAAACAAAACTTCTTTTTTTTCTCCAAAGAATGAGCTGACTGGAATGCACACTCATTATTTTCATGATAAAAGTGAAAGGGTGAACAATGAATTCATCTAGTGTCTCCACCGGCATTTGCCACTAATTACACCATTATACTTCTAGGAGTATTTAAGGTAGTCGACCTTTCCAAAAGATATTGGTAAAGTTTTGTCGTGTTTTAACGAAAAAGTTGCTTGTTCGATTTTGTAATATAAAAACTAAACAAAATCATGTAAGAATATTAATCTATATGAATATCATAGATAGCACAGACTCGTTTTTTGTTTAGAACTTTGATGAAACGAATTATTATTTTACAATTACCAAACAATTAGGTAGATTAGGTAGATTATAATATAATATACATTATTAGTGATGTATATTTTTTTTCTAAAGGACGAACATATTCCAGTCTTTCATTTTTTTTAATAGTGATAATTATATAGTCAACCGAGTGATGCATAAATTATTTTAATAAAATTAACACTTAAACGCAATAATTATATTTAACACAGCATCTTATTAAATAAAAAAGTCACTTCTTTAATGGAATTTTATTTTTTGCTCTAAGTTGTTAAGGAATTTCTTTATTATAATAAACAATTGAATGATTACAACATTGAATTATAATTATAATTTTTCGTTTTTGAACTATATTTTAAAAATAAAATGAAAATATCAAAACTTATAAATTTGGTGATCTCATTGAGTCATTAGTAAATATTTAAGTTGTATTAGTATTACTATGTATTAATAATAACTTGTTCAGTATAGGTAGATATTAGTTGCGTGCAGTATTATTAGTGGTTTTCGATTGAATATTAACTAGCTATATTAGCTATAACTTATATTATGAATATTATATAATAGTTGTTAAATATTGATTTTGTTAAGTTTTTTGAGAAAATTCAAATTACCATCAAAGATATTTTTAATTGTTTATTGAACATATTAAAATTATTACTTTCTTCGTTTTTAAAATAATATTTTATAGACATTTATCATTTCACATCAAAAGTTAATAGACTAATTAAATATATAACAAATAACATAAAGATAGATACATCTAGTTTATAGTTTAATTAATAGCTGAAAATATAACAATTAGCAGGAAATATTGTATTAAAAAACATACTAGTAAAGCGTTCACCATTTCTTATAAGAAAAAAAAATGACACAGAAAAATATTTTATACGAACGCAAGTGTACTATTATTTCGAAGTTCTTAGTTAAAACATTTTCCAGGAAAATTATTTCATTTTTTACTCAATGATTTCTGTACATGAATGTTATTTTTAGTGACATCTTTAGTATCATTTATACTGAGCTAGTTCAACCAAAAGAAAAAAATAATTTATTTGGAGAATATAACTTAATGAAGTTTTTAAAAAGTCTCAACAATTTGAATCATGCTTATTTATTAGTGATGAAATATTTATAAACTATTAAGTTATTTTATTTTATTATATTTTTTTTAATACAACTAATTATTATATTCGTTATAAAAGTAAAATCTATTACTCTAACTAATTTTGAAATTCTATATTTTTACATTAAACGTCAAAAGAATCATATCAAGAAAAAAATTGTTTAATAAAAAGTGTGATATTTATATATATAATGGTTACATTTTGATACCACAACTATAACTTACTACTTTAAAATATAAATTTATAATTGTACACACTTTTATTGTTTTATTGTGAAAATATTAATTTTTGTTTTTTATTTGTATTTTTTTTTTCAGAAAATGCTGCATGGTCAAGAAAATTATCTCAAACTCTAAAATTTACAACTATCGTATGGTTATTTATTGTCATTTCATACTGAAGAAATCCATAAGCATATCACTATTATTTAGTATTCATTGATTTTCATGAGAGTCACAACAATTATTAATTACAGTCCCATCTAAATAATTATTATCCAGAAATTTTACATTACTTATAAATACATAAGACATACGTAACGACGTTGTTAAATTATGTACGCGTAATATGACGAACTACTTTAATTATTTACAGATTATACGTGCAAAAAATTCAAGTTTGTACTTATTTAGATAATAAATTATTTTTAAAGAATTATACTTTAACAAAATAAATTCAATGAAACCAATTTTAAGTTAAGGCAGATTCAAATGTTGTAATCACTATATTGAAAATGAAACTTGATTGATATTTTTTTTATGTTCATATACAACAAGGCGGTAATAAATAATTAACTTATTACAGTACAATGGAATTTTACGTTTATACGCACATTTTATATTCGATTCCATAGAAGTTTTGAATTAATTTAATTATATAACTACTTTTAATGATAAATAAGATACATTTTTTCGTAGTAATAATTTTGTCAATATGTAATTTTAACAGTATTAATTTTTTTTTTTAATTCGATTAAGTTTACATTTAAAGGATTCATTATTATTCGCTGAACTGTATTTTTTATTTTTTTGTAATTTACTAGAAGGAAATCGTTTTAAGTTAAATATTTAATACTTAAGTTAAGTTAGTCCAAAATATTTGAAAAAAAAATCAAAATAAAGATAATAATATTATGCCTTTATTATTGTTAAACTAAAAACCAAAATTTAATACATTTAACCTCTACTTAATGTGAACTACCTATACCTTTTATGTAGATAATATAGTAAAAATAAATACAATTATAAACACCTTATAAATTCATATGTATTATAAAGGTGTAGATTAAGAACCACGACTGTTTTAGTTATTTATTTACCATTGCATTAATAATGTGGTAATTTATGGCTTCGCTTTTTCTTCAGGTGTAGTGTGTGTATTTTGTTTTAGTATACACACCTGAAGAGCACGAGTGCACATGCATATTTTATGCGTACGATATCACCAGGTTTTAATGATCAAGATTTATGTGATGAAAGGTTTTTAAAAATCTGTGAACTACTAAATCAAAACTTAATAGAACAGGGGACGAGTTCAACTACGTGTTCATTTATTCGATTATATTATATAATTTAAATAGATGGGTATTATACATTAGACATAAACATAATATTAAGGTTTTTACATACTATAAAATATGTAACAATTAATAATATAACGTGACGATCATTTATCAATAATAATTGGAATTACACTGAAGTATGATTGTGTGTTGTAATCAAGTTTTGGAGAACAAAATTTGCTCAATCTTCAACTTTAAAAGATATCATGTAGGTGCCAAATTTGGTAGTTTTAAATATTAATAATAATAAAACATAAATTATCATTAAAAATAGATGTTAATCTGTCCGTTTATCGCTCAAAATCGTTTTTTTCGTGTACAATGGTCTACTACTGAATGTCTGAATTCTCATTTAACACGTCCGTTACGATGAATTATCTGAAATGACGAATACACTCGAAATCTATTATACAGCAGGCGTGGAATCCCAGGTTTTTTAATCTTAAATTCCCAGAAACACAATATTTTTATCTGCATTAATCTATAATTTTAAACTAATGACTAATCAATTATAATTGATATTTAATTTCGGTTTGGATGAATACATAGGATAATATAAAATATATCTTTTTAAAAATAGTGTGTACTAAATTCCTGTCACCATTATACTGTTCCAAACTGATAACGATTAAAATTAATAAGCCAGCAACAACATTATACATCAATATTTTTATTAAAAAAGTCTCCTTGAAAAATAGTGAAACGCAAGACGTGTATAATTGCCGTTAAGATATTAAAAAATCAGCAAAACTTGTCGATTTTACGTTGTAAATTAAAAAAATATTAAAACAGATTTTTCAACAGTTTTCATGATACAAAAATAAAAAATAAATCTACATCACAAAATTGTAAGTTTTAATTGTTTCTGAAATAATCATAGCTATATCGTATATTATACGTATTATACATTTATATGTATATAAAGAGTGTGAATCACCGTATAACAAAATAACTTATGCATTGAAGTCGTACATAAATATGTGCATTAGAAGACAATAGTGATGAAATTAAGTCAACCCAACATCTCGTTATTTAAACGACTTATAATATTTTGCAAATAAATTGGTTCTAGAAAATAAAAAATTTAAAATAAATATTGAATGGAGTCGATCGGATGAGTTGGTGGCGCTAACCTAACTACATAATCGTCAGAAATACCTACATCATAATTTCAACAGCTTGAAAAACGTACATAGGTACTTACCTACCTATATACCGAATGCGAATTGTACAATGTACAAGAAGTCAAAAAATATGAAAAATGTCTTTTCGATCTCATTACATTGGGACGTACACGCATACAAATTCAACGTAATAATACACCTATATAGGTACATTATATACACTAAATACACATATATATATACAGTATTATATTATACGCATCGACTTGCGCTTGTTATTTCAATGACTGTGCAAATATAATGCAAATATAAAATATATGTCATATATTATATTATAATGCACGTAGTTATTACTGCCGGTGGAGTATAATAATATCACATATTACTTTACCGATTTTCGAATATATGGCTATTAAAAAATGCAGTTGCATATTATATCACGATATATCAAAGCATGAATCTGCAGCACCACCAAGAATGACGTTTAACCGAGTGGTTTAAAATATATACTTTTATTATAATATATATATATATATATATATATTTTAAGTCGTGCGTTTAACAACGTACCTAAACTGTATAAGTATAATATATTAAAATACAGCATGCATGATATCATACACAACACGCGTGTATAATATTATGTTGTCAAGGATATATATATGTTACATTTTATTTTTATTTTTCCATATAAAAACTATCGAATTCATTTTAAAAACTTTCAAATATATTTACTGAATCCCGTATCTTCCTCTCGTTGTTTACACATTGCAAACGTAGTATAAAGATTTAAAAAAATATATATTGGACGTACCTAAGTCTTTAGTGCAGTAATAAATGTGTTAATAGTAATAATATGTTTGTAGTGTGTAATAACCTATCAGTTAACACAGTAACACAATAATATAATATACATATTAATTATTATTAATAAAAGGTAAGGATCTCATTATTGCGATAAATTAAATATACGATACACAGTTTTGTTTAATTGAAAAGCGATTTTTCAATTAATTAAAATGTGTAAGCAAACTTTTAACAAGTATACTATATGTCCATATTATGTATTTATGTTATTTAGATTGGTAGATTACAAACTTCCGTTTGAAAATCAAATTTTGCAGACGATATAATGGTTTATTAAAAATGTATCAACTGTGATTTGTGTGTTAATAAAATATTAAAAGAATATAAAATAATCAATTAAATTAATAAATAGGAAAGTATTTTGTTTTTTAATTTTTAAACATTTATAAAACCAATGGTGAATCTATAATATTCAGTAGAAAACACACTATTAATAGATAAATAATAAAAAAATCAATTACTAATTAGTAGGTAACTATCAACATAGATGTTATTTTAATAATACTTAATTTATTTATTATGTACAGAATAATTTGAAAATAAATTGTTTTGTGTTTGTTAACAAATATTTTGAATATTTTATTTTTAAATAATAAGTAGTTCAAACTATTTTAACAAATCAATGAGTTGTAATCTTCTCGTTGCCTTATTTCATGGTTGAATGCTTTATATTTTATAACATATTATTTAATTTAATCGTAAGTATGGCCATAGTAATAATATTACCGTTTAAAATCGTAAATGTTATATCGTTTCTTACAAATACCCAACTTAAAGTGATTTTATCGCCCAAATGGCTTGAATTAAATTAATAATGATGTTAACACTAAAACGTATTAAAAAAACATTTTTTTTTCATTTATTCCGTAAAATAAAATTAAAATAAGATTACCCATTGGAAATTAAAAGTTGATTAGAGTACAAAAGTGAAAATTATAGAAGACTATTAAAATATTCAAGAATTACGTGTATTAAAAAACTCCTTAAACGAAAATTGTTCATTAAATGTATACTTCATTTTTAGAGTACTTCACTTTAAGAATATCACTTAATCCGTAATACCGAAATAAATTATTAAAAAAATTGAGTAATTCGTGATAAAATATTCTTTTGAAAATAACCGATCGAATTTCCTAGAAGTTTTAAGAAAATCAAGAATTTCAATAAAATAGCTTAAAATAAAATATGTATTAACGAGGACGGTTTTAATTCATTGTATCTTGACTATATTTGGATAAATCGAATTCCGCTCAGGCCGTTGTTCAAATACAATAATTTATCATTGTTCTCAAATAATATAAAGAAATCAGCACCACTGCTGTGACTTCTACAGTTCCACTTATCAAATTCATGAAATAGTGTGACAGCACTTTTTTCACATAGATTTGGAACGGAATGATAAAGTGATAAAGTTATTGGTTTAAGAGAAGATGTCATTGCAACATTTTTATTATTTCATCAATAACAATGTAACAAATTATAATAAAACTGTTCTGCACAACTCAAATAAATATTCTTTTGGCATTGACCAACAATTCCATCATAGTTAATTTTAAAATGTTAAAAATTAATATTGTTTATTATATATTATACTCATATATTTTTTTTCGTTAGTAATAGTGGTATATTTTAAAAACCTAGGAGTATTATTAACCCACCGGACCTCTTAAAATTAATTTTCAAATATATCACTGACATTCTTATATTATAAAATTATATAATTTATATTGTGTTTATTGGATTTATATACTTGAATATATAAAATCCATAAATACAACATTATGAGGAGTAATTTATTAGTTTACAAATAAATTAAACGATGTTTAATATACAGGTATGTAGTATAATTTTAAATTTTAAATAAAACAGGCATATTATATAGGCATACATACTTCACGCATAGTATTGCCGTGTTTAGACGAATGTCGAGTATAAAGAGACGATTGCCAGGAGTATCACATTTTTGGAGTGGCAACGCATTTAAGAACTATATTTTTTAATAGTAAGTACTTTATTTCTAAAATAATATATATATAAATGTAAATTTAATTAGATATCATATTGATGATGTAACAGTAGAAGGACAAAAGATTTTTTTCTCACTTGTACAAAATATCTATATGACGATGGGAAATACTTTCAGTCGAAAAAAAATAAAAACAATTCAACGCTTTTACTAAATGTATGCTCCACCAAATTTTCATCAAAATACTGTATTCATAAAAGTTTAAAAAGTAGTTTTAACAGCATAATAATATAATTATAAATATATAATTAAAAACAATAACATTAAATATAGATTAAAAAAATCTGGTTAGATATGAAGCACTCCATTGTAAGAAAAAATAAATGTGCATAACTTTGCATTTATGATAGCAGTGTAGACTTCAATATTAAAATAAATATAAAATATTTTTTTTTAAATATAAATGTTGACTTTTTTTATGATGACACTCGTTCTTGTATAATGAAATTATGTGAGTCTTTTAAGGTATACATTCCTGATTTAAGTAATAGATTTAATCATATTTTAATTGGAGTAAAACAAATGAATGGATATGAAAACTTTTCGGAAGAAAAAAATATATTTTTCATGATTATCAACGCTCATCATATGATATTTAATGAAGAATCTACGATGAACAAAACCATTTTACCATTTTTCGATAAAGTTATTTTTTGTTTAAATAAAAGAAAAATCGCCTATACTTAATACAATTTTTAGTTTTTTTTTTCAATGTGCAAAAAACTTATAATGAAGTTTTATACGTGAAAAAACTAAAAAAAAATTGTAGTCATGTATAGTGAAGATTTAGAACTTGACCTTCAAGTTTCAATAATTTAATTTAAAACAATAGCTTAACATTTTTTAGAAGAAGAAAAATAATCATTTCACTCTTTTCTAGAAGCATTAACAAGTTCAAAATTGAATAGTACGTTTCTAACAAATGTTGAAATAGCATTGAAACTTTTCGTATCAATATCACGCTTCCGCGCTAGAGAGTGAAAAACGTCACTATATATAACACAAATATGTCGTCGTTAGTCCTTATGGCTGTATAAAATATAGATTAGTAAGACTTTCTTAAAGAATTTCCCTTACTAAAATTAAAAAAAAATAATAATGTTTTAGGTATATACAAATCTCTTGTGATCTATGATTAAAATGTTGATTACTTTTTTCAATGTTGTTGTATTTAAGAACTTTTTTTTTTGTTTTGTTATTTATATTTACTTAATTTACAAGTTAAACATTTATAAAACAAATTTGATATTAATCGACATTTTGGTTTGGTATACATTTTTATAATTATTGTTAATATTTAAATTGATTTATAATAGAATAGAAATTAATTTATCTGTTTTATTAATTCAATAAATCTATCTTTAATATTGCTTGGGACGGTGTTGCGATGTTTGTACACAAGTCAACGCCAACTTTTACACCCATTATCCACCTATAATCTTGTGATTAAAATAACTTCACTTTAGTTCTGTGACACTCCGTTAGAGAGCGCAGAGTATTCATTTATATTTTAACCTTCTCTTACCAGAGTTTGGCACCATAACTCACTGAAGACGACGTCTTGAATATTATTATTGTTATGATTATCCATCAGACATAATGTTGTCTTAGATTTATATTAATTAGGTTTTATAGGTATACGAGTCGTATACTATTATACTACAAATGATTTTCTTATAGCAATATAAAATAATTAAATACTGAGCACGATTTTTTTCATAAGTGTATTAAGTTCAAATTTTTTTTTTAATTCGTCAAAATCACTAAAATGCAATCATTATTTTGTAGTTAAAAATCTATAAAATATTCAATATTTATAGCAAATAATTGAAAATTTAATACATAACTATTAATTACTAATTAGATCTTACTGAAACTTAATAATCTTAAATATATATAATAGACATTTGTTTATAAAATATGATTTAAAACAGTGTGTAAGTAAAATTTTAATTATTTTTAAAATAAGTTTACCTATAATTTAAGTCTATTTTACAGTAAAAAAAAACAATTCAAATCCAAGGTCATAAATTTGAAATATTTCGTTTTACTTTTATCGTTTTACAATATTATTTTGTAATTTCATTTTTTATTTTCTTTAATTTATTCATGTAAGAAATGAATCTTAAAATTAAATATTTATTATTATATTAATCTACAGTTTGTTTAATAACAATATCCTCTATTATATAAATGTATTTATTCCTAAAAATCAAAAATGTATATATGGCAATACTTAACACACAACGTACAGATCGTTCGACTATTGTGAGAATCCTGAATCATAGATTAGTACAAAGTGGTTTTCGAAGACTAAATAACATTTAAAAAACCCAAAAGATATGCTAATGAGTAATGACTTTTTTGAAAATTGATAGGTATTTGGCACAAAATAAATTACTATAACCAAAAATGTAATTAATATTAAGTATCGCCTATTCGCCTATATAGTTCATAATGAAGCGTTGTACTATTATATTATACCTATATTAACTACATATTAATTTGTCATTAGTAAAGTATTTTTTGAAAAATGAAGAATTTAAAGAATTAAACTAAATTACAATAGCAAAAATATAATAAATATAAAGGATACGCCTATATAAGTTCTTAATGGAGCGCTTGGCAGTTGGCAATATTGTATTATGTATATTTAGTTATGATATAGAACAAAATACTAATGTATAATATTAATTTAGTATTAGTATTTTACTAATTAATAATTTTTTTCTTAATAAATTAAATAACAGCAAACAAAAAAAAAATTTTTTTTGTTTAGAAAAACTAATACAATTTGTACTTTAAAGATTAAGTCCTTGCGAATAATGTTTTTGAATTATAAGAAAATAATTACCATTGTTATTTATCTTTTAAACAATTAATTTCGTTCAAATTCAAACTTAAAATGTTTATAAAAAATATTATCATTATATTATGTAGTTACATTTTACTTTTTTAAATTTTATGTTTGAAATATTTATGAAAAATATTATCTTAAATTTTAAAAACTTAGATATAGAAAGACAAATTTTTATACATTTCTAACAAACAAAATAGCTTGCAATTTTTGCGATTTTGACGAACTTCGTCAATATTCTTACTTCAAATACATGTAAATAAAAATTGCAGCTATTTTTTATTACAGATGAACAAAACACTTTTATAGAATCTTTTATTAAATTTTCAAAAATTTTGAGAAAATAAATTATTTTTTATCAATATTTATAGAAGAAAAAAATGAAAAATTGTCATGCCTATAAAATATAAATAGCTCATAAAAATTTTAAAAATTTTGAAAAGTTTATGATATAATTAAAATGATAATACTAACATTTTCTGTAAATGTCAAGTATCTACTGCTATTTTTTTTTATAATACACAACAAAATATCAAAAATTGTTTAATGAAAAATAATTATTTTACGAATGATTAAAAATTATATTTTGTATAGAAAATAATCTTATAGTTCTTTATCAAAAATTTGAAGTTTCAGCATTTATTAGTTTTCGAATTTCACTAAAACATAAAATCAATTTTGTCAAAATCTGGTTTTATCGTAAAATTTTTAGGTTTTCCTTAGTTTTTATTTATTTTTTAAGATTATTTTTTAAAATGCTGTGTATTTAATTTTAACCTCTCTAAAGTACAATCTAAATCCAATTTGCTATTTAAAACCACCGTTTAAACTGAAAGTCGAATCATTTTCTTCGACTACTTATCGTGAACTCACGCAAAAAAAACATAGATACATATACTATAAAATCAATAACTCCGTTCCGTTTAGAATCTAAAAATTGTAAGCGCAGAGACAATCATAAATAATAGCCAGTATTGCTAATATAATTTATTAAAAATTTTAATTTATTGTTAAAATTATGCAATAACTTAAAATTAATAAAAATAAAAATAAATAATCTATAAAAATATTTTGAAAGGTCATTCCATTTTCAAATGTGTATACAATTTTTAAGTCTTAGCTATATAAATTGAATATTTTATATATAGTCAACTACATAATAATTTACAAATTTTCTCGATTTTAACGAAATTTGAACTTAAAATCCTTATAGTATACAATTGTGCATTTATATTTTTATTATTTTTTAATTTAAAATGCTTTTAAATATGGCTTGCAATTATTAGTCCATGAGTTTTAATATTTAATATAGTATTTACTTAGATAAAATCAGAGCCCAACTTATAGGGGGCTGGGTGGGCTGCAGCCCCGGGCACCGATATTATTTGAGGCTCCGGGCCCCTGTTGATATTTAATTATTAAAGTGGCACTGTGAAATTTTATGATATTATAGCTTATACCTACGTAGTTTACCTTTCAGTCTACAGTTCATCTTTTCATACATTTTGTTGGTCAGTTTCGCATCATTAGTACAATCGGTACATTAGTTGTTAGTATTCTGTCGACTGTCGTAGTGATATTAAATTATTAAATTAGTTTTTAGTCGAGTTTGTGAGTTTTATTCGTTGCTAGTGTGTGTCAAAAACTATTGAAATTTGAAAATGTCTGAAAAAAAAGAATTTATCCCAGTGGTTATGCAAAACAACTACACTTCTTTACTTATATTTATAATTTTAATTTCATCGTTTTATTTATTTTAATCATCATTAAATAATTACTTATAGACTTATTTTATGGTAAAATGATAATTTATAAAACAATAAAATGATTTAAGTCTCTATAGAGCTATGGTTAATACTTTTTGAATTAAGAACTAATTGAGAATAAGAATCATCTTTTACGTGTTAATACTTAATATCCTGCAGTTTGATCAAAATGTAAAATTTAAACACTCATAAGAAATTATTGTAGATTTACTGTCAACTATTTTTTTTTTTTTTAATACAAATATTAATTACTAATGAAATAACTTACAAGCTTTTATAACTGAGCATACATATTTTTATCTACATTTTTTGAAGAAAAAAAACTATATAATATCTAAAATTTCAAATTTCTGTAAATAGCTCGAAAAAATCATAATATTCTGTGACTTTTTCATTATTATATAGAAAATACAACATTTTATTGTACACTCTGACTATATCTATTCGTTATTGAATTGTAACAAAATCGAAAAAAAATGTCATTTCTCTCTAATCGGTGTTTTTATTATTTTCTCAGCTATTAGTTAAAACTACTAAAACATTACAACAGCACTGACAATTTTAACTTTGACGTCCAAAGTACCAAATACATTTCCACTTTTCTACCAGTAAAAATATTGCAGTTGAAGTTTGTAGCATTTTTTATGCTCCGAAAGGTACACACAAAATAATCGCAGAGGTAAATTTAACGAAAACGTCCCATCAGTCGTTTGACAAAATAATAGCAGGCGCCAGGCAACGGTACATAATATTACAATATCGTGTCTATAGTAACGTTCGGCGGTGGGCTACCGCCACATATTCCCCTGGTACAAAATCTGACTACCAAGCGTACTTCCTTTGTTCGTCGATTTTCGTAGTCACATTTTTCTCGGCTGCGATAACTACAGATGTGATAACCCTACACAGGCCTACTCTCTTGTATATTTGAAACAGGTCCATAATATTATTAAAAAAAACCTATAGGCGGAGTCGTACAAATTATATTAATTATTTATTGATGTGTAGAAGTGCAACCGAGTGCATGAATCGTTTGTCGATTTTAATAGAATTATTATCGAATCATCGACGAGCGTACTGTGCTTATAATCTTATTCATAACTAGAGTGCGGATTTTTATGCACTAAAAAGTATCGAAATATGCCATATAGCCCATATATAAATGTATAATATGCAGTAAAAATCATGAAAATATGTAAAAAATATGCAAGAATTTTTTATTTATTTAAAATTTACTAATTAAACAACTTATAATAATTAATTACTTAAATACCTACTTAATAAAAAAAAATTTAGGGAATTTTCTGAACAACTGAATGTATTTTTAAAATTGTATTTATTATTAAAATGAATAATCATATACATTTCGAATTTTTCTTCTGTGAAGCTGTGACGTTTATCGGTTAACATATTTTTATAAGACTGAAAACGAACGTTTGGCGTCAACCGAAGTTATTGAGGCACATTTGAAGCAACTTAGTGTTATTCGATCTTAGCAAGAGCAATTAAGTTTACGTCGTAATCGATTATTTATCTTATAAATAATTAATAAACATAAATTATTATTTATAATGAGTAATGACTATCAAATTTAGTTTTAATTTTTCTACTTGACAAAATATTATTTTTTACATTTTTTTTAAATTTTTGCTTCGATGTACAATAAAATTTGAATTTTACCAAAATATACAAAAATATGCAATAACATTTAAATATGCAGAACTATGTAAAAAAAAATGTCACCATTAGTTTCAAATTATGATGAATGATGATTCGTGGATATAACTGACAAAGATCCAAAAATATTAAAAAGAAAAAGCATGCAATTGCATAGAAATTTGGGCTTTATTTAAACCATTCGACATTAACCCGTAATAGTATAAAAGTGTATTCAATTTAAACAGTCAAGTCGAGCACCTGCGTTAATGAATAATAATTAATTATTGAGCAACGACGACATTGCCGCACGGATGGATACTTATTTTTATTTACCGTAAAACACGGCTGGAAACACAGACAATAATTAAAATAAACAGATGAGATGCTGACTATATGGAGGAGAGTATAATATTGTCTTGCGATGAAGGATATTTATATATTTCTTTCGAAATTCAGTGTTAAAACAGTTGAATTTCTAAAACGATTAAAACGATACTAAAACGTGCACGCAGTCTGTCGGCGGTGACCGGTGAGTGCGATCTGTATATTATATGCACCCGCGCGCGTTGTCTCCGTCTTACACACGTACGACATGGACAAAACGCGTTTACGCAGTCTGAGTAGAACTCGCTCGATTTTGGTTCTAGAGTAAATATACCTATTATAAAATCAAAAGATGACAATGTTTCGGAGGGCAAGACGACGAGTTTTTTTAGATAATTAACGTTTCCAACAGTTAAAGGTCATTTAACAATTTTGAAAATTTCGCCAAATCCAAACGACTATAACGAACGCCGTATTGGGAATAATGGAAAAAACTCAACGTCTCGCCCTCCGAAATATTGTCATCTTTTGGTTTCATAATAGGTATATTTGCCGTAGAATCAAAATTGAGCGAGTTCTGACTGCGTAAACGCGCGTTTTGTCCATGCCGTGCGCGTGTAAGACAACGGAGACTGTGCGTGCGGGTGCGAAGTCCTCGCCAGGAAAACGAGACACTATAGCCGAGCGGTCGTGATGGACGAGTGGTGTATAGCGGCCAGGGGGGTTAGGGTAGGACGGCCGTTTCCTGGCGGCACTTCGCCCAGTCGGATTTCCTGAGTTAGGCAATACTGTGTTACATTGGTTGCCGTTTCGACTCCCGAGCTACCAGGGTCCCATGCGGAACCGCGCTGTTCTCGGCGAGCTGCCGCCCGAAACACGGCGGCAAACCGAAACAGGCTACGCTCCGACGTATACAATACGTACCGTACGTATTATTATTATTATTATTGCCTTAAAATATCCACGAGTTCCCGCCGATTTATCAACCACGCGCATGTCCCACCAAATTATACGGCAAAAATATACTTTTACTCGTATTATTGTGAGTTTTTTTTTTTTTACAACATCGCAATCGTCGTTTCTGTGATATCTGTTGCTCCTATTCGACACGATGTGTGCAGGACACGTCATATGCAATTATTGAATTATATTAATATTATAAACGAGCCTGATGACGACCATATACGGTACTGTGCACCGAGATATATGTAATAGGTAATAAATGTAATATTGCCGACGATCGTAGCTATCCTTTCGTCCGCCGTCGGGACACGACCGTAATACGATTTCACTTACGGTTTTTTTTTTTATATCTTTTACGTTTTTATTAATTTTAACTCTCGCCCGAGGCGGACATTTTGACATTCGCATATTTTGGTTTCTTCTCGGCATCCGCTCACGTGTACCTACCGACTACCATACAGTGACGTGCTGTGAGCAACGAGTGCCATTGTCCGTCTTATAATAATGTTTTATTGTGTATTATCGTCGATATAAATCAACACTCGTACGATCGATGACAATACCGGCCGATTGTGCGATAGTGTGCGGCGGCAGTCGCGACGTGCGCCGTGGTTGGCGACGGCTGGCTGGCGTCCGATTTTTGGAATTCGCGCGTCACGAGAGTATAGAATAAACTAACTCGACGATTTAATATTTATTGTGTTATATGGGTCGTGGAATCCGGGACGGGCGATCTTTTTAAGGGAATAGTAAATTCCAAACACTATACATACTTATACATTTTTAACTACAAAACAATATGAACATTTTCGCAATTTTGATGAGTTTTGTCGAAATTTTAAATGTCTATAAACACTTACAAAAAATGCTGTCAACGTGATATCGATAATTTTTAATTGGTATATGAACAACTTAATAAAGAAACTACGTATTCATTTTTCAAACTTTTTTTAAATAATTTTTATCGGTATTTTAGAGAAAAAAAAATTAAATAAAAACTAAAATTTCAAAGAAGCTCAAGCTATTTAGTTAATGTTAACAAGTATATTATACGATATGCTATCATAAACATATCGTTAAAATTTGAAGTATCTCCGGTTATTTGTTTTAACAATAAAAACAAAAAATCCATTTTGTCAAAAACTTGAAAAAACTAGTGTTGAGTAAAAAATAAAAATACCAGTTTTTCATTATTTTTTAGTTAATGTATTTTTGAAAATAGATATTGGGAATCTTCAATTTTGACCTCTCAAAAGTAGGTACCAACTAAGCCAGCCAATTTTCTATCAGAGACCACCCTCAAAGTTGTAAGATTAAAGAATTTTTTCTACTAAATAATATCACGTATCTACACTACTCGAAATAAACAGAACTAAAACATTTATGTGTCGTTGTAAAATCAATAGATACATTCATATCACTCCGCATCAATAATATTTTTACTTACTCGTATTATTGACACGAGATACAACTGCTTAAAACATTAATAACAACATCAAATTGCGTACGATATTACATTAGATTAGTAAAATTTTGAGTAAATAAAGTAAATCATTTAATAACACTACAAAATTCAGAATTATGTTAAGTATTCAAAATAATTTATTGAAAACTAGTGATTCTTTTTTTTTCAATTTAAATAATTATGTGGTATTTAAGTAATGGTGTTATTTGTCATTTTGTATTTTTGTCTGGGTCTACGATTCCAGTGATTCCACAAATATATATTAAGCAATTCCAGAAATAATAAATATTGTACAATATTGTACGTCTTTTAAGCCTTATGACAAGTTGTATGTTAAAATCACAACACTTAATCCGTAATCGTATATCGACAATCATACATAAAATCATAATTTATAAATTATACTAATATACTATAATTAATGAATTATTAGCAGTTAAGAGAGCGTCACACCAGCATGTGTTGCTCCGTCTTACACAACTACACAAGTAAGTAACATAGTAAATTTACACTCAGTAGGTCACATTTAGCTCAGTCAGTTTAAAAATAAAAATGGATCGACCTATTATGAAACTTGGTAATAAGCACATTATCTATGTTTATGTGTTGGTTTTTTACGATAGTTCAATTTTTTAGCAAATTATGCGTATAAACATAGGGTAAATTAAAAATGCTCATAAAGTCATAACTCACTTAAAAACTTAATAATCGTAAAAAACCAACAACACATTATACATTGTATAATTGTTAATATTTTATACTTTTACAATATTATATTGATTATTATTTTTTATTACTTTCAGATTTTAATATTTAAATGATCAGTTCTTGATTTATTATTTTGTAGTTTATTCAGAAATTATTTTATAATCCATAATATGATATATATTATTAATTTGAGTTATACTAAGTTCATTTTTGTGATACTGTAGGTATGTGTAATAAATTAACTCAATTATTTTTACAACAATCGTATACTACTTTCATAATTCATATAAATAATTAAAATAATTAAATATTGACTTAAAAATTAATTATTAAATAAAAGTGATTTTATAAATTACAAATTTCAATATTTAATTTTAGGTACATACATTTTGGGTCTTATCTATTTAAGTAATTTACTAAAATTAGTTGTAAAATATTATAAATTTACATTTAATACACACAGAATTCTCACATTATCGAATTATTGTTTATAAATTCGATAAGATTTCTTCGTAATCGTGTGTTTTTAGTGTCCGTTGTTATCCTATGACCCCCCGCAATCGTGTATTATCGCAAATTTAAATGAAATAAAATAAATATGTACATAATATAGTGTTATATACTATTTTTCTAAATATTTTACAAATCAAATTTTTATCAATGCTGCATAACAATTAATTTTGTGATCAAAATAGGTTATTAATAATTACATCGGGAATAAACCATGGATAAGGAAATTATTGAATATTGTTATCGTTTATTAATAATATTTTATGAATATCACGTACATAATTATCAAACTTTTTTGTTAGCAGTTATTATTATGGCTTGTTTGTGAAAATCGATTCGATAAGATACTGAAACAAAAAGGTCGTTATTTCTGAACGGAGGTTGAGCGGTGGTGAAACCTGAGCTTTCGGCAAAGTTAATTTGCGGTGTGCGTATACGACCCTGATAGCCTTTTCAGGAACTTAGAAACCGAACGGTGAAAGTGAAAGCGCTAAAGCTGAAAATGAAAGCACCACACTGCAGACGTCATTTTAAGGATTAACGTGTATAAAATTGAACTTGACACGTTCTCACATACGCTGTGGCACTACCGGAGCCGTGAACACAGTGAATAAACATTGTTTGTGCATATTTTTTCCAAAAATGTTTCCTTACTTGATGAACAACACTGTGTTTTGACATGTTCAACAGCGGCGTTAATTTGAAAATAGCCTTGCAGGAAACACCAAGATTTCTAGTTCATTTGATTTGTTTTTATGATAGTACAACTATATTGTGGTGTGAAAGTGCTGTAATTACTAATTTTACTAAATATTTTGAATTTAATTAAAGTGTTTGTTTCATTACAATCGAGCGATAAAGATATAATAATAACAATTTAAACTTTTATTTTCACGGCATTAATATTTTATTGAGCTAAAAAAAAATTAAAAATAAATTACTCCGTTTGTGGAAAATTATGACGATAAATAATGTTTATATCACTATAATAAAATGATTTATTAAAATTAATAAATAATTTTTTTTTTTTAGCGATTAAAATCTCAATCTTTTTAGCCGTTCTTTAATATTCTCCATCACCATCAACACTATCTATTTCAATTAAGTCGTCTCCTAATCCATTTTCATAGTGATTTCTTCTTAAACAATTATATTTTATATTTATAATAAATAATAATCACCAATTACCAAATGTATTAATTAGTAATTACCTAATCAAATAGTATGCAACTATACATGAATCTATAATATAATACGTAAAAAAAAATGTATAATGTTTAATTTTATATGTACATTTTAAATTATATTAAATAAATTACAACAGACAAAACTCACTGTTAAAAAATTGAAGTTAAAAAAATAATGCTTAACATAATTCTTATATAGGTGTATATATAGATGTTCTAATATGTTTTAAGATATCTAACATATATTTCACATACATTAGCTGCTTTTAAAAATCACTATTGTCAATTGTGTTAAAATAATATTGAGTATTTATTGTTTTTAATAGTTTAGTAAATACCACATCATAATTATTAATAATACGATATGGATACGATATAAATATGAATTTTTATAATCAAATAATACAAATATTACAAAAAAAAAAAATTATAAAATATTCAATACAATATTTATTATTTAGAGGCAATATATTATATTTATAAAAAAGATTTATTAATTTTGTGTATTTTACCTAAGTGTTATAAATTATAATAAAATTAAGTCAATTTGTATTAATTTGATATTTTAGCAGAATTAATAATTCACCGATCAATATTCATTTTTATATAAATTATTTTAATAACAAAAAGAACTATGATTTTTAATTTTAATTTCAATTCAATATTCAAAATTAAATTTTTAAGTATAATTTATAGTAACTATAAGTTTAATCAATAATTATTTATTTTTAAATGTTAATCCTTTGTTTAGAAATTCTTATCAAATTAAAGATAAATACGTTTTTTATATTAAATTATAATTATTAATTTGTTGGTTGCAAATACGTTCACACAGAAGACGGCGCGGTGTTGCCTACTTATTCTTTAATGTTCGTTCAAACATCGCTTTTTCTTTTAACATTTGAATAATGCACTCCCCTACATAAGAAATATGTGCAGATATGACGTAACCATGTTCTATAACAAATGTTAACGGTATAACTAGTTTTGTATAATTAATACTTAAAAAAATTACAATTTCTTATTTGGAATTATACTAATTTAATTTACTAATCTGTTTGAAAACATCACTCTTTTCTAAATTATAAGTGGCCAAACAAGGTGTTTTGATTTTTCAATTAATAACATTTAAAAGTTTCATACAAATGTTTGAATATTTGAATATTTATTAAAAATAACCAACATTTCAGTCAAAAACCTACACACTTTCTTCATTTTTCAGTTTTTGACAGAAATAGATCTAAACTAACTCTAAGATTGCATATTAAAATATTATTAACATTCAAATCATTAAATTTGCATAAGAAGAATGCCAACTATAACACTTATTAATGAGAATTTAATTCGCGCACATATTCATAGCCTTATATTATATTTTAAATACAGACAATAAAAAAAAACTTTTTACAAGCTACCACTTCCCAGTTATCAGTTCTCATATAAAAATTATAGTATTAATTATATTATATTATACTATCTTTTTCAATCACAGCAATATAATTTAATTACTTTTTGAATTATCAAATTTGTAATTATAATAATTGGATGATAAATAAAGTAAATTTGTAATGACATAAAATATAACATATTGACCAAATATAATTACGTTTTATGATATAACATAATAATCTATAGCCTATTTGTGAAACAGTTGTATTTGGTTTGTGGTCAGCACACTAGTATGTCATACTTTTATATTTTGCTCTTAAAGTATTTAATTATGATTGAATAAGTGTGTAATAAAATGATCATGTTCTTATTGTATTGATTTAAAATTATGTCAATAATAACTTAAAATATAATATTCTTTTAACTTTTTATGTTTTTGGGTTTATAATTTCGATGAAACTGGAGTAACTGGACAGAACAATATATTATAACATTGGAGGTAAGACAATTAGGTTAAATTTAATTTAAAATGTTGACTTAATAGTGAATAAAAACCGATGTCAAGAATACAAAATTTAATCTAATATTCGTATATATATTTTTTTATTTATTATAAATCATTGCCGCGCGTATACCATTTAGTAACTAACCATTAAGTAAAAATTATCATAGTTTTAATAATTTATTAATAATAAATCATGTTAATAAAGCTAGGTTTATTTGCAAAAAAAACATAAACAATATTAACGGCGTATACTATTGTATAAATGAGGTTATTAATCATACAATCAAAATCGCTATTGTATAGAAATAGTCTGAAATAAAATATTTCTGTATGTTTAATACATTTTTTTTAAATATGAGTGTAAATGTACACGCGTAATAATATAGCAATTAATTTTTAAGAGTATTTTTATTTTTACAATTTGAACGATTTTAATTTCATACGTTAAAAAATAAAAATAAATTAAACAAGAAATATCATTGGTAATGTCTAATTTTTTGCCATTAAATAGTTAAAAAAAATCAATACGAACAAGCAAATTCTTATTATTATATTTTTTATAGACAATTATATTAGACAATGACTTTAAGATAAACCCCTTTTTTATAATATAATCAATCTCAATAAATATTGCATTTGCATACCAGTCTGTTACTTATAATTTTTTATAGTAATATTTTTCACTATAACGGATCAAACCATAACATTAAAATTACTAATAATTATTACTCGCATTTAATTAAATTAATAATGGTAATGGCAATTATTGGCAGTCTCGGGCGACTGTTATAAATGGGTACTAAAAAAGCATCATAACAATATTCTATATCTACCAGTTTCTCGGACTAGAAACATAACTAAATAAAATTACGAAAATCTGTCATAAATATTTAAAATTATCATCATGGAACTAAACATAAAAAATAATATTATTTTAGCCATCCCATAATATTTTACTCTAAGAAATAATGAAATAAAAAAGCTATACGTCATGATCAGACACCAATATTTGATCAACTGTTTTACTCTAGCACGATAAATGGTGTATTTTAATATAAATTTGAATTAAATCATCAGTCATTTTATGCAAAAAAAATAGTTTTAATTGAAGTTTAGTATACTATTGAAAGTTGTAAATTACTAAAAAAATGTTTTTTCAATTAAATTAAAATAAAATCTTATAATTAACGATGTGTATTTTGATTATCATAAAATTTAAATGTAATGCTCAAGAGGACGTTATACCCGCATGTGTTGTCTCTGTCTTACTAATGTTGATCATAAAAAATTTCCGTTCAGCAGAACACATTTTGTGATGTTAGTTTTAATAATACAGTAAATGTACCTATTATCAAACTTAAAGGTAAGAATATTATCTAGGAAATGTTATATGCTTTTATTGATATTATTATCATTTTAAAGTGAGTTATGAATATTTTAAAGTTGTAATATTTTACACTGCTATAACTAACTTTAAAATGATAATATCAATAAAAGCATATGACATTTTCTTGATAATATTCTTACCTTTAAATTTGATAATAGGTAAATTTACTATATTATTAAAACTAACACAAAATGTATTTATCGAAATATATTTCAAATGATATTTAAGTAAAATAATAATTGTAGTTTCTAAATAATCTAAGTCTATAAGATTACATTTTTTTCTGTATTACGATTTACAGGTTAGAAGTTTAGAACTAATTAACCGAAACTGATTACATGCATTTTGTAAACAATAATAGGTACCTTTGAATTTATAACATGTAAATTTCAGAATATTTTCTTAATTTTCAGAGCATTTTTTTGCACTTAGAGAAATTGATGTAACTTATAAAATATCAATAAAAGTATCAACTGTATTAATTTCATTGTCTTGAATTCGCTCGGGATCTAATTGTTATCCCGATTACAAATAATTTAAAAATAATATTTATAATTTCAATCGTACTATATTTTAATTTAATACAGAACAAAATCTACAAAACCTCAAAAAACTATATATATTTTTAATGGGTATTATAAATTCTTGAATAACTTTTCGATATGTAACAGACTATCGTGAACCATAAGTATGTTTATATTTCATATGCTTTTAAAGAAGAGACAGAGATAACAACTAATCTGGGTGCCTACATTCTTAACTAAATGACGTAGTGGTCACTGTCACTGCCGACTGTTAATGAGATTATAATATTTTCTGACATTTAATTTAATTACAAATTGTACTTTGATAAGCTTTGATATTTCAAAAGTAATTTGACTGTGCTGCCCAAAATAAATACATTATTAGTGGTTTTAAAATATATAAAGCCCGATAAATTTAAATTATGAGTATTATCAGAAATTGCATTAAGTTGAAATCGTATTAGCATTTGAATCATGATATTTAATATTTAGATAAGTCTTTTATGAAATCTTATGAATTATAATGGGATATTATAACGACATATTATTATTTTTATTTTATAGTCATAGAAAATCGAGTAAATATGGTTGATCGCGGGCGTCAAAGAAAATACTATGGAAATTCATTTATTCATGGACTTTTAATCGCAATGGTATGTAAATAATAGAATTTTATGGTTAAAATTAACAAACTTATATTGTTATAAAAAAGTATTCTGTAAGTATGTTTACAGACGTATAGTTTGTCATTTGCATAGAAATATTTTTTGACAAAAGAAGTTTATTAAAAAAATAGCGAAATACTGATATGCTATTGAAATAATAACACAAATATTATTAAATAAATACTTTATTATTATATTATTATCAAAGCCTTGAATGTAATGCGATTTTACATGTATTTTTTTTTTTTTTTTGAAAAGAATTAAATTTTATCGAAATGTATTTTTGGTAATCTAATAATATTGCATATTTTTGAATAAATACTTGAGTTTGCGTATTTTTGAAAAAAATAATTAAATTATTTATTTTGTCTTCTTTATTTTAAACTGAATATTTTTTAATATATTGCGAATTTTAAAGAATAATATTTTTACATATTATACATATTAATTTATAGCTAATCAGCATAAAAACCTTGTTAAAATATGATTATCAGAATAAAAATCCTAAAATAAAATATTTTGATAGATAATATAAAAAATTTAAATTTTGAAATAATGAATAATGATAGTTTTTAAATCAATTATTACAGTTTTTAATGGTTTAACGATAATTCAAGAACTACAAATGTTATTGACGTATACATTTTATAATATATTAAAAAGTGATAAACTGATAAACACCCATCCTTAGAAAATATTGTGCAACAATTAATTGTATTCAATATCCATTATTTATTTTTTTAATTATTATAGCAATTCGATTATCAAAATATTTTATAAATATATATTTTTCTACGTTTGTGTAACCTAATACAATTTTTTATTTAATGTAGCCAATGAAGTTAATTATTTCATATTTGTCATTTTAATCTTGTGTATAATGTATCTAGTAAAACTTAAAAACTCCTAGTTAACAATACTCAATTTCACTTTTTTTACAGAATTATACATACAAAATTATAGATCGTATTTATTGAAATATAAAACAAAAACTTTTATTGATTTCTGAAAACGATAATATAAATATAAAAGTAAATTCAATTTTATTAAATATTTATTTTCATCATTAAATACTAAATAGGCAATGATTCCTTAATATTGATTTTAGGTTTTTAATAATCTTTGTACTTATAAATTTTTTTATTTAATAATATAATATTGATTATATTATAAATACCTACCAATATATTTGTATACTGTTATTAAATATAGATAACGTATTGATAAAGTTTATTCAATCACTTTTATTGAAAAATACTGTATGCGTAATATTGTGCACCAGGAATTTTTTTTTCTTAAAGATTTTTAATTTTTATCATCCTTATTATTTATATTAAACATAAAATATGCATACAGGCTTAGAGTTTTCCAAAATTTAGATAATAAGCATCCGGTTATTTATTTATTTTATATTTTTTTTAGAGGGCGGATAAATTAATACTATATTCGTAGTCTTTTACAGGTAAAATGATATGGTCATATACCTTAAAAAAAAAAAAAAAAAAAACAATTTTCTTCGGTTATATCAAAATTAAAAATTATAATATAGAAAATATAAACATAGATATTAGAAAATATAATTTTCTGGTCAAGAATATTCTTCTATGTATTCTTATGCATATAGGTAATCATCAAATATGTAATACAATTAAAAATCATTATGATAAAATATAGTAAAATATTAATTTTTATAATTTGACACAACATAAATATAAATAATAATAAATAATTTTAATAATTGAAATTTAATATTTTCTAATTTCTTATTCAAAAATATGTAAAGAAATTATCTTTCTTTTTTTGAAGGATATTGGTTCCAGTAATTACTGGCATCTATTAAATCATTTTTTTCAGTTGATTTTAAATTTGGTTTTATCGTTTAATTGTAGGTAAAAAAATATATCAATTAAAAGCAATAACGTATTCAATTAAATATTTATATTATATAAATTATATAATTATTATATAATTATATATTATATATTTATATATATATATATTTATATTATAAATTTGAGCTCAAATTAGTACTTGATTAATGATTTCTAATAAATCGTGGTTTTTTGTTCACATAATTTTCTACATGGTTTTGCCATAATATTTTTAAATTTTTAAATTTTTTTTTTTATTATTCATATTATTAATGTTAAAAGATCACTTAAGTAATTACATAAAATATGAAATGTATAAATAAGATTATTCTTTTCGTTAAAATGTCCATGCTAGATACTGAGTTGAACTTCATCGTGACGAATTGATTTTACAATGATGTGTTTTTTTACTGTTAGTCATCATATTTTGAAGTTGAAAAAATGCTTAGATTTTCAGCTTTCATAAATTTTCTGGTAGGAAAGTGAATCTAGTTTGTCACTTTGATGACATTTTTGTTGAATAAAAATTTAAAAAATGGTAAGGAAAACCGAAAAATTAGTAAAAATCCGTTTTCAACAAATTCGATTTATTTATATTACTGTAATACAAAAACGAACAACTCTCTAGATAGATACTTTAAATTTTCAATAAATAATTATATTATTTTATATACATACATGATATAATTTTCAAAATATTTTTAACTCTTTATGAGCTATTTATAGCAATTGAGATTTGAGATTAGTTTTTTCAAAAATTGTTGCTCTGACAAAAAGTTTAAAAACTTATTATAGTATTCTTCATAAGTTTTTATTATATTTGTGTAATAAAAAAAGATATATTGACACATTTTCTCATGAGCAATTAAAGAAAATTTTTTTAAAAAGTTACGAAAATTTGCAAATCAGTTTGTAAGTAGTTATAAATGCAGTGTTCAGTATTTATAGCTAATAAGGCTTGAAAATTTAATACAGATTTCCTCACGAATATTAAACCGAAAAAAAAAATAAATATTTAAACTAAAAATAACAATTTAAATTTTGTTGTTATTAAATATATATTAATCATAATTTTTAACCTACTTATGTTATTATATTTCATACATTCAATAACGATAAGATTAAAAAAATTCAAGCTATTACCTTTTTACAACAGCTAATAAATCATGAATTTCTTTGTATACACACATTTCTACTCTAAGGTGGACCCAAAATGTAATAATAATAATAAAAAATTTTATAAATATATACTAATATACTACTACAATAATTAAATGTAAATAATTAAATAAAATACACTTAGTGTATTCGGCAAAAATGAATTCAACTTATCCCAATACAAGTAAATCATATTAATAGAAATATAAAAAAAATATAGGTACTTATAGTAATAAAAGCTCACAGACCGTTTTCGCTCAGAATTGTATTTCGTTTCTAATGATGTATTGTTGAATTCAAATGTAACAATACAGTGACCTAATCAATGACGAAGTGACCTTACCTATATATTTCCTTATTCTCAAAATAATTATCGTAATAAATTTTACTAAAAATGCATTTTGTTTTCAACAGATATTCGTATCAATATCACACGCTAATAGTTCATTGAAAATGGAGAACAATGCGATGGTTTGCTCGGAATTCCTGGAATGCCAGAAATGTGCGAAACACGCCTTTTGCAGTTGGTCGTTAGACCTGCAGAAATGTCTGATCACGCCGTCGAATTTAGGAAATCTGACGGTGAACATCGAAGGACACTGTCCACGGTTCACGGTGCCCAAGAAATCCGTACTCAGGGACGAGCTGTTCTCGTACACGGTGGTGGTGTCGAACGACATGAACGATTTCGTGACGTTTCTGAAAGACCGGAAAATCACGTGTCATCTGGAAGAGGAGAAACTGCCGGGGTACGTGCTGAACGACGAGATAAAATGCAACACGAAGAGGCTGGCCGCGCAGAGGGACAAGCGGTTCAGGGCGCTGATGATTTACCACTATTACATCACGATCGACGACGGCGTCATATTGCGATACAACAACGACTCGGACAACTATTTCGTGTACTACGACCACGAGTGCAACAACGCGTCGAGGGACGACGAGTGCGTGACGTGCACGTGGAACGAGTACGGTTACAAGAACTACTACAAACGGTGTTCGGCGAAGAACCGGTGCGTGGGCCCGTACGAGTATTACGCCAAGTGGCACGTGAACAACTACACGGGCGTGGTGGCCGGTGACGTGGACCGGGACGGCGGCGTGCGGTTGGAGTGCGCGGACGCCGAGATCCGGTCCGTGGAACCGATGACGGCGCCGTGGCTGGGCGGCACGACGGTGCGGTTCACGGTGGTCAACCACCACGTGATGGCCGAGGGCAAGGAGGTGGCGGTGACGGTGGCCGGGCGCGAGTGCTCGGAACCGAAGATGTGGCGGATGCATGACGACGCCCTGTTGACGGCCGTCTCGTGCACCATGATGCCGCCGGCCACGACGGACCGCCGCCGCAACCACGAGGGACCCGTCCGGTTGCAGTACACCGGCGACCCGCCCACGGTCACGGTCACGTCGTCGCTGGTCGTCGGGCTGGTGGACCCCGTCATCGCGGACATGAGCCCGAGGTGCGGGTCCGCGGCCGGCGGCACGCTGTTGCGCATCGGCGGCCGGTTCCTGGACGCGGGCACCACGTTGCGGGTGTCGGTGGGCGACTACGCGACATGCGACCCGGTGGCCCTGTACCCGGACCTGTTGGTGTGCCTCACCGGCCCGGCGGCGGTCAGCGGGCCCACGGCCGCCCGGGTGAACGTGATGTTCGACGGCCAGCTGAGCAAGTACGTCGGCGACGGGTCGGTGGTGTTCACGTACGCGGCCGTGCCCGCGCTGGACGCGGGACAGTCGCCGCACGGCATCGCTTCGGGCGGCACAGCCGTGCACCTGCGCGGCCGGCACTTCTCGTGCCTGCGGTACGCCATGTTGTACGTGCACCACGGCGAGCGGTTGCACTACACCAGTTGCCGGTTGGTCAACGACACGCTGGCCGTGTGCCGCGCGCCCAAGCTGCCGTACAGCCACGTCGACTCGGCCTCGTCGCTCAAGTACGGGCTGCGCGTGCAGGACCCCGAGTACCGCGAGATGGACCTGCCGCCGCCGCGGGACCCGCACGGCTACAGGCTGCACCCCGACCCGGTGCTGGTGGACTTCGTGACCGACGGCCACGCGGTCACCATCAACGGCCGGGACCTGGACCACGGGTACCGGTCGCAAGACGACCTCACCGTCCGGTTCCGCGGTTCCGGCGGGGCGTGCGACGTCACGTCCACGGACCGCCGGCGGATCGTGTGCGTGCCGGCCAACCCGGCGGCCGCCGACCTGGACACGGTGCCCGGCGTGATCGTCACCATCGGCGACACGTTCGCCTACGTGGTGAAGCGCAAACCGGACGGCCGGAGCCGCGGCCGCAACGGCGGTCCGCCCGAAAACGTCGTCACCGGCGTCAAGGTCGTCTGTCTGATAGCCATCGCTATCGCGTGCGTCGCCGTTTACCGGACCAAGGCCAAAAACCGGGTCGGCGCCACCGCGGCGGCGGCGGCGGCGTACAACAACCCCGCCACGACCGCGAGGGCGGCAGTCGGATATCGCAACAACTGATCGGCGTGGCCGCGGCGGAGGACGACCGGCCAACATCCCGTCACACCGGCGCCGCAGTGACGATGCGCATCGTACTACGTTCTACACCACTCGCACTCACTCGCGGCCAGAGACTTAATTTATAATAATATTGTTACGCGTGTTGTCCGAAAATCGGTTTGTTAGGACGTTCCCGCTCGTCTCGCGTGGCTTTGCACACACAATTTATATGCACTGTAATTATTACTATAATTCGATGTTTATATAACAATAATACATCGGTCGAATTTTATTAATTATTATTTTCCTGACTCTTTTTTTTTTTTTTATGGTAATCATTGGTAACCGTCGTCCTTTGTCATCGTCTCCCCGCAGTGCGAGCACAGATCCGTTTCGAAATCGAAATACGCACGTTCCTCGTATAATATAAACTGACCTATGTACTATATTGTTATTGTATTGTCAAGCAAATGGCGATGTCGTTGGCCGTTTCCGGTTTTAATACCGCTACTCGAGCACGTAATCGAGATTTCACTTTAAGAATTTCTTTTGGGGTTTGAACCCCTACTCCTCCACCCTGCAAACGGGATTGTATAGAGGTTCTACCTATACCCAAACAGGTATTGTACCTTTTATGAAAAAGTAGGTGCGCTGTCCGAAGAGTATGTGCGCGTACCTGCCTACGTGTTATTATTCGAAAACGATCGATACGATTTTATATTATTATAAAATAAAATTCTGGTCTACGCGATTATCTGGATTTCAGAACGTTATGCGTCATTGTCATATCCGTCCATTTACCATTTAATCGTGTCTCATCGTCCTAATGTATATTTGAGTGTCAACCAAGTAGCCGAAAACACGTTTTTTATCTATCAATATTCGGCCGTAATGGATTTTTGATAACTCTCCCCGTCTGGATATCTAATTGTTGTTGGGCGCCTTAATTCTTCTCGCGTGCTCGGTTGGTAGTACTTGGTACGACGACTGCGGTCATTTGAGCGTCGATGTATGAAGCATGCACACCTAACATATTGTTCTCGGTGAAAATGTTTTACTTTTTAACATAGGAAAGTGTCATATTATCATTAATTTTTACTTATAAGAAAAAAAACTCTAGTTGTTAACCGACGTATATTTTGGTTTTTAACGATCGTACAATTTTCAAAAAACAGATCTGCTGCCATCAGATGAAATAAAAATACTACAAGTAGGTAAGTAGAAAAACAATGTATCAATATTTAGTTTTTATGTTTAAGCTCTAATTATAAAATTATTACATATAACCCTACAATAATATATTATTTTATTGTTTAATACATTATGAACACTCCCGACTAGAAAATATTTTAACTAGACAATTATAATAGCGATCTTAAAATCATCTAATATTTATCAACTCAAACTCATATATAATTTTAAAATTAATGAAAAAATCAATTATACAGTGATGAATATTATTTAATTTTAGGTTTACGGCATTTATTAATTTAACATTATAATTGTATACCAACGAAAACTTAAAAAAAAAAAATTCTTATACGAGGTTGTTCTTCAGTAAGTTTTATACTATTCTTATTTTAATTCTTCCAAATTTTCATTTTTTTTTTTTAACTTATAATAAATTAATAACACTTCGAAGTCTTGTCAATAAGTATGATAATTTTTTTTAATGAGATCAAGCTTTCAATTAATGATGACATCTCTTAGATATTTTTTAAGCCAAAATAAATAAATAATTTATTAATATAGGTACATAAGATTTCTTAGAGTGGCGGTTCTTGACATTTTCTGTGACGTGGGGGCTAATTAAACATACAAATATCACTTTTCCGTTGCTATATACTAAATACTAATATACCTTATATTTATAATTTAATTTTTATTAATAATAAATAATTAAATATATGATGACGTTTGTCTCATCGTACTCCTATGGTATATACCAAGGGTTACCAAATTGTGAGTTGCGGTTCTCGTCATAGTCTGATGAGGCTATGACTATGATAAGGCTGTCTTATTTAAAAAATCAAAATTTATCTATTATTAGTATTGTACATTTTAATTTATTGGTAAACATTTATAAAAATCTATCAAATTATATAAAATGTATTTATAAACATTTTGGCTCAAGGTATCAATGTATTTATTACTGTCATAACATATTTATGTTGGTCACGCTTGGTCGCTCTTCCAGTCTCCTTACTGGCGGATAACGGTGTAATATAATACAATAACATATTATACATTAATATTACTGTATATTGTCTGTAAACTGAATTTTAAAAATAATAACTACTTTAACACACAATAATAATTATTAATTAATAATAATAATTTTACTTTAAAAATTATTACATAAATTGGCTACCGATTACCGTAGATTTCCAAGTAATACATTTTAAATAAATGTAGTGCTTTGTCAAGATAATAATAAGGGTAATACCTATATTACAGGCATAATCATTATTCGTGGTGTGTTTTTCAAATGTGAAAAGATACGGCGGGCGCAATCGTGTTATACACAATATTATTATATTATCATTATGTATTGTAACTTGTAGGCACAACATTTCATTTGTGTTCGAATATTATTACTATTTACTAACAAAAAATAATACAAGATCATAACTTTTAACTTTTTTTCATTATTATTTATTTTTGATATGAGATTTAATAATGTTTGCCATGTACCTGAACACAAACTCCCATCCTCATGTTTAAGTGAATCAGAGTAGAAAAAATTCTAGTCGTCAATAAAGTAAGTGGTTACCATTGTCAAGAAGTAAAAACCGAAATTATGCCAGTGTATGAGTTCGTATTTCATTTAAATTGTATTAATGAATATACCTACTTTTAAGTGTAATTAATAATTATTATTTATTAGTCACTTTGAATATTAATCAAATTTTAGATAATATTTTTTAAAGAATAATACAGTAAAACCCCAATTATTCGTCAACTTCTATTATACGCCACCCACTCTTAAATAATAAATAAAATATTGCACGCCCGTATTATGGGTATACATTGACACATTGTACTTGAAAGATAAAAAAAACTTATCTAAGATCGGGATTCATATAACCAAATTAAAATGACTAATTTTATCAAATTATTTTCATTTATGATTTATCATCATATACACTAATATATATAATCTTAAAATTAATATCAATATAATGATTGTACATATAAAAATGAATGTTTTCTTTTAATCCATCTAATTCAATTATTCGTCACTCTCTTTGTTCCATTTAAGACGGTTAATCGAGGTTTTACTGTAATTAGTATTTTATAATTGAAATATTTTTAGATAATCTGAGTGTAGTCTTTACAGAATTTTCGTAATTTTCTTTTTAAATTAATAGCACAATACAGATATAAAAATGAATAAAGTTATAATAAACACCAAAAACATGTATTTTTTACGATCACTTTTTATAAAATTAAGTACGTTCACTAGAGAGTGTTAAATATTATATTGAGCATATTTAGATGGTATTTTAAAGTGTTTTTTATTTTATTTTCTCTAATTCTCTATAAATTTGGAGTAATCGTATAAAGATAAGCTAGGTACATAATAACATAGAATATTTTTAAATAAGTGCAAAAAAGTGATTGAGTGATTTTTAAAAATTATGTTAACAGTCATAGTTATACTCGAACTTCATTAAGAATCATTTTGAATCTGACGGTTTTCTATTGTTTTCAAATCATATATCACAACACACTAATACAATGACTATATTCTACACTAATATGATCGAAATGAAACGATTTGATCTATTGATCTACACTACATTTTGTATCATGTCCGAATTTTTTATTAAACACCCATTTTTAAATAATAAATATTATAAAATAATTGTGTTTGAGAATATGTAATTTACTTCACTCATAACAGTCAGAATTGTTTAAATTAAGTACAAGAAATTTTTAAATTTAAAACAATTTTCATAATCATACTCTAGGATAATTGATATACCATTTGTCATTTTGTAACATAATAATTTTCTTCGCCAATGTATAATTATAATTGTACTAACCAAGAAAGCTAAATTTGATTAATTATCATCCAGTTAAACGAAATCAATGATATCATTTGATATTATAATATTGTTTAACTTCATTTAATTTTAACTGCAAATTATAGTATTCTTTTGATAGTAATTTTTATTATTTACGATAATCTTTGACATGGTATTTAGCTAAAAAAATGTAGTCATACTAGTGAGCAGTAATATTTAATTATATTACTTTGTATTTGCTGTGTAGTATTTAATAACGTAACGTCATCATAATAATAATATAATATGAACTTCGATGATATTAATTATTGTCGACTGACCACTAAAGAAACTTTGACTGAAAAACTATTTTAAGTTTAAACAATATTAAAATATATAAGTTTAAATAATTCTTAATTTTTTTATTATTATTATTATTATTGATCTGAATAACATCTGCCATTCGTATCTTACTTACAGTTATAATCTATTCATTACAATTTATTTACAATATATGTTTCTTTTAAAAAAATAATTAATGTTTCATTCTGGGTCTGATTAGTTATAGTTATAAATTTCTTAAAGCTTTAAATAATATGCTACATTCCATTATTATTAAAGATAATTTTAAAATATATTATGATAAATATAAGGCACTACTTATAATTTTAACAAATAATTTATTTTTACTTAAATCTATAATTAACCATATTTAGCAAATTTCATACTATAATTTAAAGTTGTTTAAATTTATTATTTTGATTTATACAGTTAATAAAAATGTTTAATTTTTTTTGAAAAAAAAAATCAATATAATTTATTTTCATAAATAATTAACTATTCATTTATCATTATTATAGTAAATATATACGTAAAATACGGTACAATAAATTTCAATAATAATAAAAATATTGTTTACTTGATTTAATGAATATGTTTAATACATAATAATATAATGATTATTTTTATAGAATAATACAATTCTCAAGCAACATGGCTGATGCGACAGGGCGAAGAAAACCATTTTGGAAACTTTTATTAGTTTCTATAATAATTACAATCATATTGGTACGTAAAAGTTTATACACTTATCATACCTTTTTTCAAAATTTAATATTATTTTTAAGGGGACTTGATACCGACAGTTTTTAAGGAGTTCAATACAGTCAATTTTTAAGTTTAGGCGTATTGTGTAAAATATACCTACTATATATATTCCGCATAATTGTCGTGTATATAGATATACAATCAGGGCCTAAAATTAGGGTATTTTGCTACTGCACACCAAAATATTTTTAAATAATAAACATACCTAGACCTAGTAGTGCACAATGCACATCATGTCACATATATAACTTCGTAGCATAATTATTGTTGGTACTTATTAATAATTAGTTATAAATTATTAGGGCACGGAGGTTTTTGCAATAATTGCAACTTTTTTCTACTTTTTTAATATATTGCTAAGTACGTTTTAAATGCGTTTCATGTAAGTACGAACTAAAATATAAAAGTTTAAAGTACAATTTTTTGTAAATTTTGGATTTTTATTGTAATTGTATTGAATTTACTCATTTATATACAACTATTTTAGTTATTTAGTCGACACTTAACCGTCATAACATCTATGTTATCTTATAAAATAAACATAATTTCAAGATTGTAGGTATTTGTGGAATATGACTATTTAACAATTATGCGTTATATTGTTACAATTTGTTCTTCAGCCACTTTTAATATAGAATACTGAATTATTCATATTTATATTTTTAGTAGAATTTTAGATAATAACAGAAAATTTAAAACATTTATTACAAAACGCAGTTATTTTTAATGCAATTTTTATAATATTTTAACTTTTAAGTGCAATTTTTGGTATTTTTTAGTCTAATACTGCAATCAAATCAATTTTACTAATTTTTAGTACTAAAAAATCCGTGCTCTACTAATTAATAATTTTCAATAATTAATATTGGATATTAATCAAATAAAAATTTATAAAATCCAAAAAAATACTGCACATTTAATATTAGCTACTGTGCATAGTATGTGCTACTGCACACAATTTTAGGCCCTGGATACAACAGCAGAACATCCTGCAACATGCACATATAATATGCCAATAACACGCTACACGGCTATACGAATACTATTTTTTTTATATGTATAGGTAAAATTAATAAGTATCAACCTTTTACGAATTGTATTAACTATTTTTTATAGATTAATAATTATCCCATAACATTTCTAAAAACTTATATTTTATAATTCATCGTGAAAATCACCTCAAAACGGTTTTCTTATATTTTTAAATATTTTTTTTTTAATCCAATGTATTATTAAAATTTTTAAATTTGAATACATTATACATTATATGTTTTTTAAATTGAAATTAATATGAAAATTTAATTTTTATTGATTTTTAAAATAACTTTTAAGTTATAAGTTATCCTGTACACATATTATAATAGTACATACTATGTTGGTTGTCATCTTACATACATAAAACTTAATTATTTGCTCAATTAATTTTAGATCAAATTACAATTTAAAATATTAAAGCAAACTAATTTTTACTATATTTAAAAATTTTACTTTATTTTTGTATAAAGACATAAAGTTTTTAATGTCAATGAGCTTGAAATATTTTGTTTATTTATTATATTATATACATTCAAATACCTATATCTTTTGAGAAAATCTTTTATAAGCTATATGCTTCAAATTTTTATACACTAAGCAACGAATCTATTTCAAATTTTTTTTTTAATATTGAACTGCAAGTATACTATAGATTCTAGATTATAAAACAATCCGATTACAAATGTCGACAGCAAAATGTTGTCATTATAGGTGTAAAATAACAATGACTGAAGTCTGCACGGTTGCAGTGTGTACAGTTACACATCATAATCTCTATACGCGAATAGTCTTTACGTCGATCAACCTATATTGGCAATATTATTATGGGTACATATTTTGAAATAGAATTTCCTGTAAATAAACAAGTGTCGGAACTATATTCGAAAACGTCGCACTAAAACGTGTGTTGTTCTATTGCAGGTGTTGGAATGCACATCGCACGCGGGTCCGATCAAGCGCGGTAAAGTGGACGACGACGCGGCAAACTGCTCGGAATCGCGGACGTGTACGAAATGCGCGGAGAGACCGTCGTGCAGCTGGTCGTTGAAACGGCAGACGTGCGTGAACATGACGCGGCGGCCTGAGCTGTTGATGGTGAACGTCCGCTCGCACTGTCCGCGGCTGACCGCCGTCGACACGTTCGTCTACAAAACGCAGCTGCCGTTCGCGTACAAGGTGAAGGTGTCCAACGACGTGAGCGGCTTCGTCAAGTACCTGGCCCGGACCAACGTCACGTGCTCGCTGGAGGGCGCCGCGCACAACGGCACCGTGGACGAGGACGCGGACACCATCGAGTGCGCGGCCATCAGCAACGACCATCTGCCGGCGGACGAGCAGCGGCTGATGGTCTACCACTACGGCGTGCAGTTCGACGGCGTGCCGTTGCGCATCGACGACGGCGCCAACAACTACTTCGCCGTGTACGACGCGCACTTTTGCCGCGCCGCCAACAAGACCGAGCGGTGCGTCGAGTGCTTTTGGGACGACCCGGCACCGCTGTACACGACGTCCTACTACAAACGGTGTTCGGCCGGTAACGCGTGCACCGGCCTGTTCGAGTACTACGATCGCCGGACGTCCGGCGCGCGAAACGAACACGCGGCCGCGGAAACGCGAGTGGACGGCGTATACGGACCGCCGGCGGGCGCTTGTCCGGACATGACAATCGCGTCCGTGGAACCACCGACGGCGCCGTGGTCGGGCGGCGCGACGCTGGTGATCACCGTCAAGAACCACGACTTGCTGGCCGAGTCGCGAAAGCCGACCGTCACGGTGGCCGGCCGCGATTGCATCTACCCGAAGACGGCCGACCGGGAGACCATCACGTGCACGGTCGGACCGCCGAAACCCGACGACTCGGCCGCCGGTCCGGTGCACGTGTCGTACGGGCCGCTGCGACTGACGTCCGCGCAGACCTTCCGGTTCGTCTACCCCGAGCCGACCGCGCTGAGCCCGACCTGCGGCCCCGTTTCCGGCGGCACGCTGTTGCGCATCGCCGGCCGCCACATGGACGCCGGAAGCACGGCCACCGTGTCCGTGGGCCCGGCCGACGTGCCGTGCGAGCTGGTCGCCAGGCACGAGGACCACCTGCTGTGCGTTACCGGACCCGCGGACGGGCCGGCCGCCGGAGCGGTCACCGTCGTGTTCGACAAGTCGCTGAAGCGGACCGTGCTGCAGGGCGCGGTCGAGTTCCGGTACGCGGGCGACCCGGTGCTGAGCGCCCGACAGCCGTTCACGGGCATCGCTTCGGGCGGCACGTACGTCGGTGTGCGCGGCCGCCATCTCGCGTGCGTCGGCAACGCCACGCTGTACGTGGACGACCCGGACGGCGTGCGGCACTACGCCGGGTGCGCGGTGCGCAACGACACGTTCATGGAGTGTCGGTCGCCCGCGCTCGACGCGCCCCGGCAGCCGTCAAACGCCACGGCCCCCGCCGTCCCGGTGCTGTTGAACTTTGGTTTCCGCGTGCACTTCGCCGGCCACACGATGGACCTGTCGCCGCAGCCCGACTTCCCGGGTTACCGGCTGTACGCCGACCCGGTGTTCGCCGACTTCGAGACCGACGGCCGCAACGTGACCATCAACGGCCGGCACATGGACCGCGGCTACCGGGCCAACGTCGACCTGGCCATCAGGTTGCGCAACGCCAAGGGCGCCGCGTGCGCCGTCGTCGACACGCAGCGGCGGCAAATCGTGTGCGTGCGACCACAGCCGCCGGCCGCGGACGACGACGACGACCTGCGCGAGCTGTACGTGACCGTCGGCCGCGAGTTCGTCCGCACCGTGAAGAGGAAGAAGAAGAAAGCAGGCGACGACGACGGCGGCCGTCCCGCGTCGATGGGCTTGTTCGGCGCGTTCATGCTGTTGGCCGGCATCTTCACCGGCGTGTGCTTCATGTCGTTGCTGGTGGGCATGGTCTACGCGGTGTGGTACAAGCAATGCGATATCCGCCGATACTTGTAGTCTGCTGCGTCGGCTTCCGTTACCTATCGATGCGACCGGCGGACGCGCTCCGACTTTTTATACTACAATACTATAACCAATTTATTATTATTATTCGATTAACGTTTTCGTTTTACGCCGCGTACGACGATGATATAATATTACTATAATAATCGTGTAACTATTTAAAGCGCCGTCGGTATACAGACCCGCACCACAATGGGGTCAATATCGATTTTACATAATATAGATTATGTGATCAAACGATAATTTATAACGATTCGACTAACTCGTGTTAGATTTAAGCGCTTATTATTAAAACAAATTAAAATAATTATATTTGACATAAACGTATATTCACTGCAAGATTGTAATAATTTTTACTTAAGTCGGTCTAACTATATTGATTAATAATTGAAATTAAACTTAATTTTACTAATGTTAATAGAATATAATCGAAAATACAACTAAACAATACTTTTTATTTGTCTATGATATTTACAATATATTTTAATCTATAAGACTGTAAAGATTAAAAGCAAGAAAATGTATACAATTGAAACTTTTAACCGCCCATCGATTATATTTATTTCTTACAGTTTTTTTTTTTTATTATTATTAGTGTTTAAGTACTTATAAATTTATAATATTATTTTAGCCATTAAGAAAATCATAGAATTAGTTGTATTTTAAGTGTTTTAAAGGAAATAATGGATTAAAATAGAACAATATTTTTCTAATATGAGGATTGCCGAGATGGCAAAAAAATAATTTTTGTTTAACAGTGTTTAGAATATTATCAAGTCGTTTGCTTATTGCAGTCTTTTTGATTTTATATTATTTTAAGACCAATATAGGCGACGACTAGTAACTAGAACTAAGAAACCAATATTGTTCTTAGATTTTTGACAGTGTATTGTATTTTTTTCAAAATAATAATAGTTTTTTTTTTTTTTAATATAGTAAGTTATTGTCATTTTTATGTAGTTGCGAGTAATACAAGTAATTGTTTTATTTCTAACAGTTTTGTTGTAATAATTTTGACGTTATATTTATTCTTATTGTTAGTTTAACTAATATAGTTTTTGAGTCGATTTTGGAAAGATATTAGTCATTATTAATGAGGCGAAAAGTATTTATTATTTTAAAAGTTTAAATATTTAATTTTGTTAAATGCTAATAATTTTGATCTGAAGTGAATTTTTTTTTTTTTGGAGGGGGGTGTTATCATCGATTGTAATTTTGTGTTCTAATATCGTGGAGAGATTGTGTCATGTTTTCATTTATCATAGATTCTATCAATTAGTGTTTTCTAATATTTGTTTTTAAAACAGCTAGATTATTTGTATTATCTAATATCCCTATAAATAACTAACGATTTTGATTTTGTCTTTCACACTACAATACACTATTTTCGATTGAAACATTATGAAATCTATTATGTCGGAATTTTGTGTCAGTAATGTACGATAGCAGGAACGGTTTCATAGAGCAATTATTGTTCCTTCGCTATAGGGCTCTAGCATGGTTCTGGGCATGTGGTTTAGGGCTATAAGTTCAAATTAGTTCAAGTGCACTTTTTAATTCAATCTCCGATGGTATAGGTATGTATTTTTTTTCAAAATTATCTACAAAGATAGAAACTGCGTTTTGAAGGAAAATAATTATGAATATTTTTCTTTGTATCAAAGAATAACCATTAATGTTGCATGATTTTATTTGTGTATAATAGAGTATGTTTTTGTGAATAATTTGTTAGATTAGAAAATGGGATTCTTTCAGACATATTATTATTTATTATTATATTAATATTATTTTTAATAATATATTTTAATGAGTTACAAATATGGTAGAAGGTTTTAATCTAATATTTGCATAAACATATTAGAATGTATCGTATTTAAATTGATATTCTCACTTCTCACTTCATTACTTTGTATATTATTAATTAATATGAAATCTTAATACGGGGAGTAAGTAAGAGAATTTTTCCTTTTTTATATATAAAAAAAATGTATATATAAATGTATTAATATAGGATATATATATTGAGGATAGATTCCTTTTGTAGAACTTGCGGTTTGATTATCTTAATTCTACAGTGTATTATAAATTATAATATCACATACATTATAAATAAACAAAATAGTTTGCATAGTGCATACAAAACTTATTATGCGTAAAATAGAAGAAATCTTAAAACATTCAATTTTTTTTTAAAAGAGATTCTCAAGTTGTTTATTTTTATTTATTTTTTACTCTTAGTGTGTCCTTAAATGTAAAATTCCGCGAAACTTTCATACTACGAAGTCTCGTGGACATCAAAAAAAGTTCACACTATACAGAGAAATTTGAATTATATATATTCGGTTCTAATATGTTATGGCTCCAATTGCTCCAAAAAAAATATTGTGTTAAATAGAAGTTCGTTGTGTGTAAGTTCTATGTATTATTATAACTTGTAATAATTTAGTTTCAGTTCAAAAACTTCTACAATATTTTATAACGATGATAAAATTTCATCATTGCCATTTTATATAAATGTACAAAATACTACAAATATAAAATTATAGACTAGAGTTATGAAATAATTATAAACATTTTTACAATATTTAAGTTTTAATAAATATATTAAACGACTATATGTTGTTTTAATAACATTTCATTACGTCTTGTCAACCATTGCTGTGTATATGTAATATCCTCACTAAAGCGGAATTGAGTAGTAAACCATTTGTGAGTATGTAGAGTGTGAAATTATACAGATTAGCAATTATCCAATAACGTTGACTCTAATATATTTTAGGCATAAAAGTGTGTATTTGTACATTTAATATTTTAAAATTTAACAATTTAATATTATTGATATACTTACTAAGATTATATTTTATACTAAATAAATGTGTTCCAAATATGAATAAAAATATTTGTGATATATCAACAATAATGAAGTGAATACCTAATAATCGTAAAACCGGAAATTGATAAAATTTTATTTGATAATACAATTTATTTATACATTTCCATTTCGCATAAAACTACTGTGGGTCTAAAGTTTATTTATTAAATATACGTGGACTAGTTCGCATTAAATATTTGTTTTTATATATTATGTTATGTTTCGCTATAATAATACTAATAGTAAATATTTATTATTCATAAAAAGCGTTTTATAAATAATAATATGATTTTTTCAAATTTTATAATATTTATGGTAAGTTTGACTTTACAATTGTATTTTAATAAAACCATTCAATTGTTTTTCAATAATTATGATTCATAAACTGAACTGTTAATTAAATAATTTTACGTCGATAAATTGTATTCTGAATTTAAAGTAAGTTTTGTGCATTTTCTATATTAATGAGGGCATTTATACTTTAATTGTTTTCTTTAATGCGATTAATTTATTGAACTACAGTGAATTCCGCTTAATGTGATCACTGGCTTTTTAGAATCAACCGTTTATTGGAAACGAAATTGAAAATCCCAAACCAGATCTTATATGACTTATGTTAAATTAACGTTTCACTAAAATCACAAAGTACCGGATAATTGAATCATTTTTAAGAACATTCTTATCGTGTTAATGGCATTTCAAACTTTCACTAAAAAGAAACAAGAATTGTTTTGAAAAAGTTAATTATATGAGCTATTCAAAAATATGTCGAAAATGATACTTTTCAGTTGTTCCAAAAGTTATAGGTACAATGTACATACATTATTATTTATTTAATTTTAAATAATTAAAAATCATGTGTATATTATATTAATTGAATATGGATTTTAATTTCAGGCTAATCGCTATATAATATGAAAAAGAAATTAGTAAATTCTCAAGTACAAACAAAAATAGATAGTTTCTTTACTTTTATTTTAAATTTTTAAATGCATTTTTTTTTTTTTTAATTTTTTTATTTATAATTTTAAACATATATATAAATATAATCTTATTAATAATAAAAATGTTTTATGGAATCAATCGGTTAATAGAATCAAAATGATCTGAACCAATGTGTTCACATTAAGCTATATTTTACATCATATCTCAATTATGTATTTACGAATAAAGTGTGTAATGTTTTATTTTTACAAAAGATCTATGAACATCATTAAATGTATCTTAAAAGCTGTGCTATTGTTGCTAAAATCACATTTATTTTGTTTAATTAAATTGGGTACCTAAAATTTAATTACTTTTTATTGTTTTTAAAAAATTATTCAGATTAATTTCTTTAATAAAAAATATTTTTTTTCAACCATGTCAACGCCATGTCCAGCAAATCATATTTATTATGTTGAATTTTTATATTATATCTAGTTCTAAAATCTAGAGTATAGCTATACGTATTCTGTAAATATAATATGTTTGATTATTTCTGAAACACCAAAGTTAGTTATATTTTTTCTTCTTCTTTATCCATTCAGTAAAATACGTGTGTTACCTATTTTTGGTATATTTAATATTACGTCATCTCTTATAATTTATATTACATGATGGTAATTTGAACCAAGAACCAAATATTTGTAGTATTTTTTATTCTCTTGATTTTTTTTATGATGATGGACATTTTCTTTAATCGTTTAATTTTTAATTTATTACTAATTAATTAATAGATGTAAATAATATTGTTTTATTTTTATTTTTATCTTCCACCAACATCTATCAAAGACCTTTACTTATTAACTTATTATCACAAATATATCAATAAAAATCAATTAAATATTTTTAAAAATTTAATTCAAGATTTTTGTGTACATTTAAAATTTAAATTTGGATAAAATTACATATTTTCACGATGACAATTATTTGTTTAAAATCGGGGAATTAACACTTTTGTGCATATTATGAACTTAACCATACGCAATGAAATTTTCAAAATATGTAAATTAATTTTAAGATAGTACTCATTTATACTATTCAGTGTAAAAAACACTGTTTTACAGTGTCTAAAATTCTAAAGTGATCTTGAAAATTGACTCAAACACTAATAACAATAACACAATATGGTACAGAAAATATTTATTATTAATAATACAATAAATGCAATTTCCAGCATAATCCAAATCAACCTACTATAATATACTAAAATTAATAAAATTAATATTACTCTAACAACAATATCAAACAACATAGAATGTATTTAGTAATGTGACTGCCCGTCTCTGTTCAGCATTGTTTTTCGTGTATAATAAATTCCTCATTGAATTCAAACTTAACACATCCATTAGTAATTACAGTATTACACTGACTCATATCTGACCTATCGCACAGTAGAACATTACCCAAGTGCCAACCTTCTGTCACAGATAAAGTTATCTTCAATGTTACAATGTATAGAATAATAAATGAAAATTATTGTAAATAATTATTTACTCGTAATAAGTCTATATCGCGCGAAATCGTTTTTCTGTATAATACGAGTATCGTTACTATATATGCAATAGCCATTTTCGGTAAACTGTCACAAGACGACTTTTGAAATATTTTGCGTACAAAATACTATGTATATACTAACATGTATCTTGTATCTAATCAGTATAATATAATAATAAATAAATAAATATAATATTCATTTTACAATAGGTATATATAGTTTTTATACACGGTAGCATACATTACCCTTCACGCATTCGGTCATTGTACACAATATCCGAGCAACAGGGCCGGATTTGACGGGGGGCTTTAGGGGCATTTGCCACGGGCAACAGATGTTTGGGGGCATCCGAATATTGAAATAATAATAAAAAAAAAAAATTAACTTTAAAAATTAAATATTGATTTATTAATAATGTAACAGTGTGAAGGTTAAATTTCAAAATTTTAATAAATAAAATATAATGAGATTAATATACTTATTTTAACTTCAAATTATGAAGGCTTAATAAAATTATTATAATATTGAGATCTTTAAACAAATTTTTAAATTTATGATCATGAACAGTGGTATATCAAACTAGAAATAAATACATTTTAGGTGAATAGACATAACGTGTAAGTTTGCACATTTTTAATTTTTTTCCTTAACTACTTAGATATTGGGTATTTTTAATTTTTTTTCTGTCAGGGGCATCAAAAAAAGATTGCCCCGGGCATCCGAGAGTCTAAATCCGGCCCTGCCGAGCAATGTGTTTTATTTGAAACGGTTCTCGAAATCAGTCATAAGTCATTAATGTTGCCTATATTAAACGCCTCAACTGTAGCCGGCGATTTACATTTCAACCGTGCACATACGCGGTAATCAATTATTTCTCGTTCGTCAATAATAATAATAATAATAATTATAGTTGTCTTTGACTGCGCAGGTATCGTTGCGCGCAGTCGCACACACTCGCGCGTCCGAACCGGCGAAAAACGGCACAGTCAATTGCGAGGAGTACGTGTCGTGCACGAAATGCGTGAACGAGACGCTGTGCAGCTGGTCGTTGGAACGTCAGAACTGCGCACACCCGGAAGAACTGTCGGAGAACCTGATGGTGCACGTGGAGGCGGACTGTCCGCAGTTCGCGGTGGCCAAGCAGCCGTGGGTGAAGGACGTGCCGTACAGTTACACGCTGACCGTGTCGAACGACAAGAAAGACTTCGTGGCGTTCCTCCGGCGGTCGACGATCACGTGCTCGCTGCACACGGTGAACGTGAGGGGCCGGGTCGACCAGAACGACATCAAGTGCGACGCCATCAAACGGACGCAGACCGACTTCGCGCAGCACAGGCAGACGATCTACTTCTACTACGTGAGGCTCAACAACAACACGCTGCGGCTGGACAACGAGGCGGACTATTACGTGCCGAACTACGACCGCGAGTGCGGCCCCAAGAGGGACGACAGCTGCGTGACGTGCACGTGGACCGCCGACGGGTACGTGAACCACTTCAAACGGTGTTCGAGCGCCAACCGGTGTACGGGCCTGTACCAGTTCAGCGACAGGCGGCACGCGCTGAAATTCACGGACGCGCCGGCCGCGGTGACCGCGATGGCGGGCCGGTGCGTCAACGCGACCGTCGCCTCGGCGGTGCCGGTCACCGCGCCGTGGACGGGCGGCACGGCGGTGCTGGTCACCGTCAAGAACCACCGGATACTGGCCGAGAAGAAGACGGTGACCGTGACCGTGGCCGGACGCTCTTGCGTCGACCCGCGGACGGTGGACAACGAGACGATCGCGTGCACCGTGGCGCGGCCGGCGGCCGGCGAAGCGCCCGCCGCGGACGGCCGGCCGACGGTGGGCCTGGTCGGCGTCGAGTACGGCCCGCGGCAGAGGTACGCGGTCGCGTCCCAGTTCCCGTTCAAGCTCGTCGAACCGCGGCTGACGGACGTGAGCCCGACCTGTGGCCCGCTGTCCGGCGGCACGACTTTGGACATCGGCGGCGAGCATCTGGACACCGGCAACGGCGTCAGCGTGACGATCGGCGGCAGTGCGGCGTGCGCGGTGACCGACCGGCGGTGGGACCGCATTTCGTGCGTGACCGGCGCCGGGGTCGTCATTAACGACACCGTCAACGTGGCGTTCGACAACGGAACCGCGATCAGACAAGTCGGCCGGAAGTATTTCGCGTACACCGCCGACCCGGTGCTGGACGCGGCGACGTCGCCGTTGGCCGGCATCGCTTCGGGCGGCACCGCGGTCCCGGTGCGCGGACGTCACTTCTCTTGCGCGCGCAACACCACGATGACGGTCCACGTGCGCAACGGCACCGTCCGCCGGACCGGCTGTCAGGTGTACAACGACACGTTCATGGTGTGCCGGTCGCCGACACTCTTACCGGACGACATCGTCCCGGCGGTACAACCGCAGCGACCGACCACCGCGGCGGCGGCGGCGGGTTGGTACGAATACATTGAACACGACGACGACGACGACGACACGGCCAATATACCGATCGGCGCGTTTCGGTGCGATTTCCGAGTGGTGTACAACGGCACCGCCGCCGGCGCCGCGTTTCTGTTGACCGCCGAGTATCGCGTGTACGCCGACCCGGTGCTGCGCGACTTCGAGACGGACGGCCACGCGATCACCGTCTTCGGCCGGAACCTGCAGGACTGGGCGGGCGACGTGGCCGTCGAGTTGCTGCGAGGAGACGACTCGCCGGCGGCCAATCCGTGCGACGTCACGTCCGCTGGCCGGCGACGGATTGTCTGCGTGCCGAGAAACTCGTCGATCGATTTGGACGCGGTGCGCGCGCTCAACATCACCGTCGGCTTGTCGTTCGGCCGCGTCGTCCACCGGAGGCCGCCGGTTCGTCCGGACGACGAGTACGTCTGGCAGCGGCCCTGGACCGACGGCCGTACCGCCGTCGCCGTTTTGGCGGCGTTGTCGTCGTTGCTGTGCGGCGGGTGCGTCGCGCTGCTGTGCCGCCGAAAGATCACGAACCGGTACACGCACAGCGTCACGCGCACGCCGCTCTTCGAACTGCATCCGCCGGCGGATCGGAACGACTCGATAATGATAATGTAGTAATCAGTTAGCGACGTCCGCTGCAGCACCAGCAGCATTGCACTATACTATACGTCCGCGTATGGTTGCGCACTAATAGTTTTTTTAAGATTTAAAGTCAAAAGCGGTTAATTTAAAAATAAATATTACCACGTCCGATATTATCTGTCGATTTCATCATTTTATCGCTCGACCGCATTCCTATAATATTTCATGTGTCTTATGTTTGACTTGCACACTCACACGATGTTATGTGTCCCTATATATATACGCCTATAGCATATATTCTATCAGTACGCCTTATACTCACGAATAGACAAATCACTAGGTGTAGTGAAAATTACAGTTTAGTTCAGAGTTCCGTGGAAATATTATTAAGACTCCTTAAAATGTATTACCAAAACAGTTACGACGTGTTATATACAAGGTGATTATTTTATCATAAAATACTCGTTATTTCAAAAAGTATTCGTGTTTTTGAAAACATTTTTTTAACAACTTGAAACTATGTAAACATGAATACTTTTTGAAATAATGAGTGTTTTATGATAAAAAAAATTATCCTGCATAACACTGTCGAGGCTATAGGAATCTTTTCCGAAAGGAACTTAAGTATTCAATGAATGAAAAATTAAAAAAGTTTAGTATTAAAAGAAAAATTACCATCAATTTACCATAGAAAACTCAAAAATGTATAACGGTCTAACTTTTTTGCAACGCTTTAAAACCTCAACCCATTTTTAGCTACGACAGATGTAAAATGCCAAGTAGGTATTTTAATATAGCAAATAAATCACAATAAATATGTTTTATTTTTTAACTATTTTATCAATTATTTGACTTGTTATTATTATTTTTATCCATATATATAATACAGCATGTAGGTATTTGCAATATAAACTGCAAATTTTAATCATTTTAAAAATAAAAATATTATTATTTTATTATTAGTAAGAATTGTATTTTTGTTACTGTTACTAAAACATATTTTAACATTTAAGTATTAAGTTATAATAAGGTAAGTTACATTTTTTTAAATCTTTATCATTCAATTTAAATATAACACGTTACACGTACATTATTGTGACTTACTACTCCTCAATGACGATAGGTACACTAAACAGTTTAACACATATCTACTGTACAGCAGAGCGGTTAACTCTCGCTTTTTTTTTTTTATCAAAATTATCAATATTTTACCAATTTTATTAACTAACCTAAGCATCCAATATAGTTGTAAGAAAATTCTTGAAAATTTAGTACAACGTTCCTTTAATTTTTTATTTACCAATTACAAAATGTCAAAAACATAGTTGCAATATTTTATATCAACATTTATTTCAATACTTTTATAGTTATGTTTACTATTTATACTTTCCCATCATTATTTTAATACAAAAAATAAATAAAATAACCGTCAAATTTTCACTAATATCAAGACCACAAATTTATTTAATTATAATTTTAAATACGTGGTATGATTTAATAATAATAAAGAAAAAATTACACATATTTTCAAAAATAAAAGAAAACATTTTAATCATACCAGTAAAATCCTTCTAACAAACAGTCCTAAATTTATAAAAATGGGTTTGAAACGTTTCTAAGTATGTTATAATGAGTCAAAAATGAAAATATAAAAGTTATAATTTCGTTTATTTATTATGTATGTATACTTTTTATAGTTTTATTCATTTTTATTAAAAAAAAAATACTTTTTTAATATTTTATACTAAAATAACGTAAATATTTCCTTTCGCTAAACACTTCCAATAATTAACTAAAGCAGGACTTTTTCACAATAACAAAAATTTTAAAAATTCCATGTTTTTATTATGACCTTTAGTATAACTTTATTCATTTTGTCCACTCAGTTTCCCATAATTCATTAATATCAGTTATTTTTAATAAAAATAATATTTTATAAGTATATAACTATAAATAATAAGTTTTTTCCATGTCCCAACTAAACAGTTTTATAAACGTTTAATAAAATCATATAAATATTATTACAAATGTCAAATTTACGCATTATCGCAACTTCTTAAAATATCAAATATCTATCAAAATAAAACATGTTGCACTAAACTTACCTTGGCCGTCATTTTAAAAGTTTAGTACAGTTACGTAAAATACAATTTAAGTGTTGCGTCATTCTAACCTAAACCTAATATTCACATCAAATTATATAATACATAATTCCTATTTTTGTTGTTTGCTATTCTGGGGTGCTGCGATATTGTATTTATAATTGTAAAATTTGATATAAAAATTTGTGATGTTGCAATACATTTATTATTATAAATTGTTTAACACTTTGTTCCAATTACCAATTTACAATTTCTGCTAAATAATATGATTTTTTTATTGGCAGCTAAAAAATTATTAGTAAAAGAGTAGTGTTTTTTTAACATACAATACTTTTCTTATTAAAAATTAAAAATATAAAAATACTTTAACTGTATTAAAACGTACCTATAACGAATTAATAACTTATAATTCCTTTAGTAGTAAAGTAACTTTCACAATCTTATGTATTGTTATAAAAACATAACTGTTTTTTTTTTTTATTTTATTTTATTAAAGCCACAACAACTAAGGTTATTATTGGCATAGTATACAATGTGAACATTAAGTTAGATGCTGACTAGCATTATGAATATTAAATACAATGTAGATAATTTATGTAGGTATAACGTTAAAAAATATGAGTACAACATAGGTAGTGAGAAAAATAATAAAATAAAAATGTTAGATAAGGTTATACAATTTAGTTATTTTTGAGAAACTTTATGATTTTGATAGTGTTTTCGTGATCGGGTCCGAGTGTTTCGTAAAGATGCTCAGGTATACATAACTGTTTATACTTACTGTTATAAACGCATATTATAAAGAATACAAATAACAAATAGTATTCATGCATATAAGCATGTATAGCCTTAACAATATTAATGAAATAGCATTTGAAAATAAAATGTTAATTCATTTGGAAATTTTAAATAAAAATTATTTTATCCACATTAAATGATAAACACTGAAGTTTTTCGAATTATATTTTGTTGATTTTGTAAAATTAATAACTAACAATCAGTTTACAAAAATAAATTAGATATTTCATTATTTGGTTGTTTCTTTTTCTGATAATGATTGCTGTTAAAAAAGGAAATTTAATATTACTTATTGCATACAAATAACCTTTGCAATTTACTTAAACGCGAGACATTAATATTGATTTATTTAAGAAGAAAAACAGTTTACTAATGGTAACCTACAGTTTATATTATTTTTTGTTTGTTTTCAGTTTAAATTGGTGTTATTGACGTTCTTTATATCTATAGTGTGTTATTTAATCGTATTATCTATAGTAGAAAGATTATAAAAAGTTATCGTTTAAAAACTAATTTATATAATTCGTGAAAAGAATTCAATGAAACCAAATTAAACATGTACCGCACTTACCATAATAATGAATGAATAATGTATATCTACTACTACATAAGATAATATGTGTACCATAGTGCAATACATGTCGACATGTTAATCTAAGTTCTAATAAATGTGATGATAAAAATATCGCCGTTTAATAAATTCAATAAAGGTGTACAAAACCATTGCAGTAACACTGCATGTCCGCAATATTGTTGTTTTATGTCATTACTTAGATTGCCGAAATGTTATTAAAGCTTAGCATTTTCTCGTGTCCAGTTTAGTGCATTGGTGAAATGGTAGTAGAATTAATATTTTAACGTATCACGTACTATGCCCATAAATGGTTTTCTGCCGAACATGATTATATACTTAAAATATTACCTTTAGTCCTATATACGACTGCAGATTGATTTGTGTAAATTGAATTATTTTAACGTATATAACAACATTTACAACAATAATCCCATACTACTCAAGACACAAGAGTTTTGTATTTTTCAAATAAAAATTATTTTTGAACATAGGTGGTTGATTTGTTCGTCTAAGAACATCATAGTATTTAATGGAATTTGTGTAAATTCCGTAATAGGGAACTACAAAATTGTTTTATTCATTTTATACTTCATCGTGTTATCGTGTGTGAAAATGTTTCTAGTAATTATTTTATAATATCAGCGTAACTTGTATCTAAATATGAATAGAAAACTAAGTAATAATGTAATATTATAACAAGAATATTATTACGGTCGTTTACACCAGAATAAAAAAATGGAAGAATATATTAGTTGATAAATACAGGTAATGCCTTTAGATCGATCTGGCGGAAAACACATGTCACATACATACCCGTCGCAAACGCGATGGTACCGACTATTCGCGATTTAGTCAGAACCCGCGGTACGATGTTACGTGCTACTAACCGCGAGAGGGCGCAACCTATTCGTGCACATCACCCCGGACCGACACTTAAATATGAGATAGTACACTATAGTACACTGTGAAAGTACGAAATGGTTGAGTTTAAAAATGAGTTTTAAATAGGTAGGTTACGAAATTAAAGTACGTAAGTGGTTGTAAATCACAGATTTGTGACACTGTTAAAACTTAAAACCCATAAACATAATTTGATATAATAATAAATATTGAATTAGAAAAAAAATATTCATACTATATTTCCTAGTTTTAAACAATTTAAAAAAATGAATTTCTCGAAAATACAAAATGTTAATGTATTAGTTTGTCAAAATTAAATTAAATTAAATTCCAACTAATCGAGCAATAGTTTTTTATTTTTAAAATCTAAATTAATTAATTCATATGTTTATTAAAAAGTATTTTAAATATCAAAACTTTAATAAATAAAATGTTTTAGAAAAAAAACCACTAGTTTTAAACATCTTATTAAAAAATACTTACCAACACTTAACTGATAATGCTTGGTAGATGTAAGTAGACACTAGTTTTTTACGTTCAACTCTTGATAACTATAATACTCGTAAGCTTTCATATTACAGTATTTAATTGAGATTTTACAGTATACAGAATGTGTACTAATAAAATATATAAACTGAAATTTATTATTTCAACATCTTTCTTGAAGTCCCCCCCCCCCACTACAATATAATTAAAATTATAATTCTTAAGATATTGAAAACCATCTTCAAATTACCCATATCTAACAGATTCTCTAACACCAATACACCAATGTAGCGGTAAGCTAACCATTATGATTTATGAAATTTGGTATACTTAATTGTTATTACTATTATTATTAATAATTAAGTTTTTAATTATTTGTACAGTTTGGATTAAATGGCATGTATAATGTATGTTATTTGTGAAAATAAATAGTCTTATTCATTTTAATCATTATTGAATTGTCCACAATTTCAAATGATAGATAAGTGTTTTATTTTTAATGATGACTATGATACACCTAGAACTCCTCTTAAGATATTTATTTATCTTAATGTTATGAATATTTTATTATATTAATATAGTTCATTAGTTTTAAGTAGAGATTTCAATACCAACTAGTTAAATGTGAAAACACTGAAAATTGAGGTTTAAATCAAACATACTTACATGAAATGTAAAAAAATTGTATTTATACTATCAATCAATAGTGTTTCCCGTAGTGGAACGATTAAAGAAAAACACTTTGGTACTGGGATAATTACTTAAGAAAATATTTATATTAAAAATAGAAATTGAAAGCAGTACCAGTAAAAATGACAAAACTTTAAAATAATATAACCATAATTAAAATGTAACAATAGGTACTTCTTTAAACTAAGACATTCTTCGGGTAATAGGATATTTTTGTGCCATAAAATTAAATTTTTTCTACAAACTCTTAAAATTATTATTTAAACCAATACTATCATTTATATTAGTATCTTAGTCTTACATCAAGTTATAATAATAAAAAATAATAACAGAAATCGGATAAAGTATAGTTTATTGTTGCAAATTTATTTAATCTTAGCAAATGTGTCTTCAAATAAAAGAAATAGTTTTGAAATTACTTGAACACTCCATGCTCTTCCTATAAGTTTTTGGCGACTTGCAATTGATAGATCACCGACATCTGTAAAATGTTGAGGTAAACCAAAGATGGCTTCAATCTCTGTTATATACAGCCCCGTGTATTGTCCGTCTTGACAAACAGGATTTCTAGATTTACCTGAACAAAATAAAAAAACAAATTAAGATACCACATTTGGTAATAGTATTTTATAAATAAATAATATACCATCTTGTAAGCAACTTCTTTTTGAAGTAATGGTTCCAATTTTTTCTACATTAGCCCGTCTGTTTAGACTCTTTGCCAAATATTCTTCCAGTTTGTGTTCATTAGTACCAATTAGGCCAATCTCCCAGTCATAAGACAGCTTCTCTAGGCCTGGGAGATTGGCCCAAAAAAACCTTTTCCGTCTTTGTGGGCTGAAGTGTAATGAATCGAAGACAAATGGTTGGCACTCAAAAAATCTAAATTAAAAATAATGATATATTATAGCATAATTATTTATTTTTATGTACCATGTTCACTGAAGAGTTATAATTTACTTTGAGATGTATTCTCTATTCTTAAGTTCCATGCTTGCCACATTTTCAAACATCCAATAAAATGGTGTATTATCTCTACGGCATTTTTCTTGTAGATAGTTCCATATACGATAAAAATCAAAGAATAATATACCAGTACCATCTGGATCTACAGTAAACATATTAAAACAATGTCATTCAATTACAATATTTAGATAATGTATTTGCACTTTTCAGCTATTCATCGCGCATTACAATTACACTACAATTTTAACACACAAAAAATGTTTTAATAATTAATTTTTAATTACCGTAAATGCCTTTTTTTCGATAATTGACGCTAGACAAGTCATTACATGGTGATCCACCAAACAGCAGATTTATTGGTCCGATTTTGTCCAACACTTCATTGGTTATTTCAGTGACCGAACCCAATTGTATAATGTTGGAAAAATGATATTTTGTTAACAATAAAGCATCTTTATCTATTTCAGATGCATAAAATACTTCAACATTAAATCCTAGTTCCTTCAATGAAAGATACCCTATAAAAAAAACACAGATAATCAATAAAAAATTTCTTGTTCGGTATAAAGCAATGAATGTTTTTCGTGTTTGTTTTTTATTTTTGCTGTTACCTGTACCAATTCCGTCGAAAAGAGACAGTACTCTTAGCCGTGGTAATTTAGATGTACTTGCATTTGACGAAGTTGGTACTGTTGTATGCTGCAAACAAAAAATTATTTTAGTTACGTACATCGATTGTATATAACATCTATACAGGGTTATTCACTAAGTACGCCCATACTTTTTTCTTTTATACTGCAAATATTTGAAATGGGATTTTTGGAATTTTTAAATATACTTAAAACCATATTTTTGAATATTTGATTTTTACCACTTAAGAAATGTTCTGTGATGATTTAATATTTTGTCTTTCTAATGAAAATCAAGCCCTCAGTTAAATGGGATCCGTTTATACTATAAATTATTCAATAGATATTAATAGATTAAAATAGTTAATGATCAATTCAAAATTCAAATTAATAGTTTATGAACATTAAAGTGTATGTTGTTATACAATGACTTAAATTCAGTATAAGTATACCAAGAATAATTCTTAAAAATGGTTTTACAAAAAATATAAAATCGATGTAACATTGAACTTTGTATTTTTACAAGTTATAATATATATTAATTATTATAATTTTCAAATTATCATGAACTTATTATTATCTTGAATACAACAATAAATGAAAACTAGGAAAATAATCTTTCAAATTTTGATTCAGAATTCATATTTAAAATGAAAAACTTAAGGGTTTCTTATAAAAAGGAAAAAAATGGTTAGAATGTTTTTTAATGCACAAGAAATAGTAACTATTGATAAAGGTATATATTTAAAAACTCCAAAAATTAGATTAACTATAATATTAAAGAAAAAAGTCGATGAGCATGTTTTTATTATCATTTAAAATATTTAGATACTACAAAATAAATACAAACCACATTTTTCGCCTTCAATTTGGGAGATGGCTTATCGGCCATTTTTATTTGATGAATGCCAGATACCTAAATAATATAACATTTAGGTATTAAATACATATACAATTGTCAATACAATTTTATGTTAATGAAAATATTTATATAAATAATTTTGACATGATTTTTTTGTAAATATTATTTACGTGATTATTTGTTAGTAGTATCTACTCTACCTACGTTCTACAACACACTGCAGACAATATTTTTAATTATTTTTTTTTTATTTAAGTAGTTACAAAAATTGGAGCAATTTAAAAATGTTTTTGAGAACTGAAACTAATACGAATTTTCAAGATTTAATCGATTATTCTCAGCAGTAGGAAATTTTCTAAATAGGTGGAAATGAAAATGCGTAATATACGTACATTGTCCAAATACAAAATCAAAAAAGATCGTAAAATAGCTTTTGGTCCAGTGCGCGAGGAAATTCAATACAAAATTTAAATGCGCGTGTACACATACCCAGTACCACACACACCCTTCGCAGTATACATACGACACCGCACACGGGTCTCATGTCTCCGTGCGATAACATTTATTATTATTATTTTGTAGACACGTAGTTTTAAAATAAATCGCCACCCTCGTCAACCAAAGGCACACACACACACAATATAAAACTTATACATACCTACTATATTATATTATATTATACACGATAACAAATAATAATAATAATAATTACAATAACATTACAAACACGCGCGCACACAATGTAAACGTTTCGGAGAACACAAATGTTATTGTTTCATTTTTTCCATCTTTTTTTCGTACGGTACGCCGCCGCGCTCGGCACGTGCCGGCCGGAAGAGACCAGGAAGAGTCTAGTTACATTTTTATTGATAAAACCGACGAGCTTATTAGTATCAAACGACCAGATATGACAGCCGGCGGCGCGTCTCCCACGCGGATCTCGACGTCCGACGGGCCACGCGGCGCTTTTGTTGTTTACACACAAATTACATATTGCGCTGTCGCGGCGGCACGTCAATCACCGCCGCGGCGTGTGTATGGATCGTCCTATCGTTTCATATTTTTTTACGGGCTGCAGCGTTTTGGGGACGTCGAAAAACTAACTGGCGAAATTTTACGTCGTTTTATCATAATCACACGCCGGGCGGCCGCGGAGCGGACGACTCATCGCACGTCCAAAAATAATTATCGACGAAGGTATATCTCGAAACCAACTTTTTTTATTTATTTTAAAACCAATTTTATTTACATTTGAAGTTTGTAAAAACAATTTGTTCAACTTAAAAAATCTTAAAAAAAAATGTTCTAAAAATTTTTAATACGTGTTTATTTTGATACAAAAAATATACCTACAGTTGTAGTGATCATTAGTGATTACAATTGAACGAAAAAAGCACGTTTTTGGTAAAGAAAATTACGAATTTTACAGTTTTAAAAGTCATTGTGATTTGTGTGCTGTTATTGATACTACAGCAACAGTGTTCTAAACACTTTCGCCACACCGTGCACCGCGCGCATAAGAGCAGTGTTAGATATCGCATGATTCGAAACCGGTTACTATTATAGCCGCGTTTGGTTTATTATTAAATTTATAAATACCTAAATTATTTTTGTCAATACGAAAATAATAATATTAACAATGAATATTATTTTCTTCGATCTTATAATTTATACTAGTGTATTTTACACAAAATGAAACCACTTATCGTAAAATTGTCAACAAATCAGCGAGAAGCCAAGAAGAAAACGTACGATTTTAACAAACTATTTTTATAATTATAGAACAATGTTACTTGAAATTAATGATTTGATATTCAAGATGAAATTTTCTTAAATTAAAATCTATTAACGTATAACTAGCATGACTTTACAGATGAAAAAAAAACCAAATATACTCGTACGACTTTCTGATTAAAATCATAGCTGATGTAATTTATATTTTAGCATGGGTTTTTTTCCAAGAGATTGCTGTAAAATTAAGCAAATAAAAAATAAAATAATACTAAGTGGTAATTATGGTATTTTTAAATTAAATTAATTATTATACTATCTACAAAATATAAATTCATTTAATATAAAATAATTGTCTATAAACCAAAAATCAAAATCTACCAATACTACAAATCATAATGTATATGTATAATGTATTATTTAAAAATATACTTAATCAAATTGGAGTTCACAACACTACTACTACTAAAAATAGAAAATCCCATCGGCCATCACTATATCCGCTAACGTTGTTCTAAATATAATATTATTAATAAGTTTAAATAATTTTGACGAACTAATGAAAATGTTTTGAATGAAATCAGACATGTAATATCTTAATATTATTCAAGTTGTACAAATTATATCATTTAAACTTTACATTGGTAATGTCTTTTAAAAATATATAATAATATTACAATTAATCATATTATTTATTAGTTATATTATCATCAGTTAAATGGTGTTAGTACATCAAATAAAAAATATATTTTACTTAAATTTCATCGAATAAAACTCGATCGCTACAAAATATTGTTGTGAAAATTGAAATAAATTGTGTACTATTAACTTAAGCAGATCCACCTCACAAACTCAAAAAACCAAATTTTACATAAAAATAATAAACTTTACCCTATAATTTTTAATAAAAAAAATTAATCTATAATAGTATGAATATTAATTGAGAGTCCATGTATGATTTATTTGGTAATTACAAGATATTTATGAGCATTTTAAAAATTCAGAATAATATACAATTACCTACGTCCTACACGACCACGTGGTGCGTAGCAGGACGGAGGAACTTCATTGTGAGTAAAATATCTTCTTAAATTAAGAAACCAGAAAACCCAATAATATATATTTAATAATAATTTACTACATACATACACAATTTCTATGACTATTGACGACTTACCTTTAATTTATTATTAAATGCCAAAAATCTAATAAATGGCACCATACCCTTATACATACATAATATGACAAATATAATACTATTATCGTAAGTTAAAACCTCAATCGATGTCAGCGCAGTTTATTTTCGCTCTAGCCTATGCTCAACACTTAGACAAAACGCATTTACGTAGAATTTTTTTTAGTTTGAGTAATCGTAAGAATAAAATCACCTATAACTAAAACAATAAAAAATAACATTTTTGAGGATATGACATATCGATTTGTCTAAAAATTGTTCTAAAACAAAAAAAAAGAGTAAAAATGAAATAACAATAAAATATAAAACTGATGTGTCATTCCCTCAAAAATATTATACTCTATAATTTTAGTAATAGGTGATTTTACTATAAGTTAACTCGAAAATTATAAAAAACGATTTTAGGTGAAAGCGTTTTATCTACCCATGTCGCACGTGGGTCTGAGAGAAAAAAAATATGGCGCTGTCATCCTCTAATAAACTACACATATATTGATAAACTTGAAATTATTATTTAATAATTTGAATTTAAAATATTTAAATGGCACTTAATATAAGAGACAATATCGTAATAATGGTTAAATTCGTTTTTATAAATAACTAATTAATTTATTGTAAGGTAGCTTAAAAGTGTCTCATTACAAATAATTTAAATAATAAATTATATTAAGTGAAAATTTATTATTTTCAGTTACTAAAAGCCAAAAATCTATTCATTCGTAAAACTTCTAGATTTAATATAATAGATAATCATTATACAAAACCAAATAGAAAAAATTATTTAATTTATTAAAATATAAATTTAGAAATATTAGCTTAATATGATCCATTTAATTAAATATTTTTCTATTTCTTAAAATACTGTAAATGAAAAAATGCTTTAAATCGTCCAAAAAAAAAAAAAATAGAATTATAAAACCTTTGTCTTTTGCTAAAAATTTAAAATGTCAATTGTTCGTTTATAAGTATGAAATCTTTATACATGAATAATGTACCTGTAGTATAATAAATACGATAAAATGTAACGTACCTTTGTAACAATTATGTTTTTATTATAAAAATTCTGGATTGCTTCGCAGTACCCATAGAAGACAAAATTATGGTGGCTCTAAGACGGGACCGACTAACGTCTGCGTCGAAAGAACCAAAGTGAATGAGCAGTGTGCAGTAACTGTTGAACTAGTCAACTGAATTGCTACGGTCTACGACGCGACGCCGCCACAATGTCGGTATTTCCGATTAATATTAATTTATGATATCCCCGTCGGCCACCGACGGAACCTCATTCGTCGATCGCATATTATTGAAAATGTTATTTAAAAACCATTATCGACGAATCCAAACGAACTGCCTGAATATCTGGAAATTCCTCATATAATAAAATACCACATTGTAATAATAATATCAATATAAATAATATGGTAATACATATATATTATGAGGCGCGTGTGTTTATTATAATGTTACAATCATTGATATGATATAGTATGGAGTATAGACTACAGAGTATATGTAGAATCGTAATCGTTACGAACGTCGAACAATGAAACGATTACCATCAACTATTTAATGCGTAATAAATGAAATAGAAATAACAATATATTATCGTATAACGTATTTAGGCAGTGGTCGATTATATCCGACTTAAGCCAAACTCTATTTGCACGAATGAATAAAATATTTTGATTTCATCCGACGTTGAACGTAATCTGACCACAATAATTATTATATGATTACATATTATTATTATTATTGTTTTCGTCGGAAAACAGACATAGTCTGTGCGTATAGTCTGACCGTTACCTAAGGTAGCATAGTTATACTTATACAAGGGGTCCGGACTCGGTTACAAGGGTACGACTTACATTATTATTACATTATAATATTTATGTAAAGTTTCGAGATAATGAGTGTCCACTACACCAACGATTATTCTAAGGATTATTCTCAACTGCATAAATCTCAGTATCTTCATAATATATAACGACTTAAACGACTACAACGTATAACTAAGCGTAGAAGCTATAATGATAATATGATAGTATTATCAGTATTATAATATGTGTAGTCAAGACAGTCAAGTAACTGTGTAGTCAGTAAGGATCTCATCAAATTTGTTGAGGGCTTATTCGGCACAATTTTAACAATTTTTTTATTAAATCATAAATAATTTGAACAAAATTCATAGTAAATTAAATACAATTTTCATGATTTATCTATCTTCTGTAAGCTTATGCATTACGCTTGTGTTGAAGATTTCAATTGATTTTGAATACTTAGTGTACTACAAAAAAAAATGTTTCCATGTACCTACCTACCATATAACGTAATCTCCAAAATAATAATTTTGTGATAAAAATATATTTGAATCTACTTAACGTCACCAATCACCATAATATTGGATACACATATTTATAATTATTATTGTCGATACCCCGAGTTATTAATATTGAAAATATTACAATTTACAAATGCTTATAAAAATTAAAAATACCATTTATAAAATTAACGTACAAACACATAACAGTTATAAATAGTTATAATGTTCTTGTTTGCTATTTCATAAAATTAGTCGGGTACACTATTTCACTCATAATGTAAGTATAGAATTATTTTGATATGGCATATTTCAGTAAAACTTGAACTGCGCAGCAGTGTACACATGTATAAGAATGTAAGAACTGTTTACACTAAAAAGAAATTTATGTGGATAAATTATTCATGTCTCCTACATAATTAGTTAAGAATTAATCAGTTATTTTTAGGGCGCATAACATGGTATTTGATAGTTGCCACCCAGACCCAATCGGTGGCTTATTTTCATATAACTTAATTTATACTTAATAATAGTTTAGGTTTCAAGCTAATTTCACACACAGCAGTTAAATTATGCGCGGTCGCGGTTCTAGACCGCGGCTATTTAAAACCGTTTTCGTGTGTATATAGAACATTAATTCACACTAAGAAATGTATTTATTTCATTAAATCGAGTGAGATTGAAACGCCTGCTGATTTTGAAAATTGTTCATAAGTGATTATAAGTGATAAGTTATTAACTATAACATAAGTCGTGTTGAGAACGTAGTTTGTGTATACTATTCCTACTATGCGAAGTAAAATATTTCATAAAAATAAAAAGAATTTTTTTTTAAACACAAATATTGATTTTCGACTTTTTAAGCAAGACTATAATATTTTATTTCCGAGAAAAATCTTATCGTCGATGACGGTGCAATAATGGTATTATTGATTATTATATATTACTATATTGTGGGGGTCTGAATGGTTGTGGAAGTAGCGGTACCGCGATATAGTACTATAGCCATTATTACGACTATAAAAAAATAAAAATGTTATTATTGATGGTACAGATTAGAAAAAACATATTTTACTTTCGTAATTTACTTTTAAAACAAAAAAATCATGCACATTTTATTTATAATAAAATTATGGTGTGTACAAATTTCAAGCCTGGCAAGTTAATGAAAATTTTTAACTGAGTTAAGTTAAGTTAATAGACAATTATTTGATAAGTTAATAGTTAATCTAATTTTTTTTTAACTCAGTTAAGTTAGAAATTGAATGGAAAATTTCAATTAACTTATTAACTCAAGTTAAGTTATAATTTTTTTTCATATATGTATAAATACTAAATAGCCAGTAATATGGTTTAAAATAATAATATTGATAAATATTATTAAGCCCAGAAAATTACTATACATGTGTAGTTGCGTACTGCGAGAACCGAAAACGAAAAGTTAACCGCCAAGAACTATTTTGTCTATTGACAATATTAGCTGTTTATAAATATAAACATTTTAAATAAACATAATGACCGTTACCAAAAACGGCAAAAACAGAAATAACTGATTTGGTTATTTTGTTATTTATGACGAAAATATTTTATAATATAATATTCTTGTTTCTAGAGAATTGTATTTTTGTGATTTATGCGTTGTACCTTTTACCCATATCATATTATATAATAGTTATTACTTTATTAGTATTTACTATTAACTAGGTATTAAATATTATTATTATTACAATATACCCACTTAGTACAGAGCTACATTGGACCTTCTATACATTGCCCGTAACTAATACCTACAATTCTATAAATACCATAATTTGTATTTTATTTAATATTTAATATCCAATTGTTAGAGTATCAACAAATCAGTAATTGTATTCGTTAAAAAAAAGTTTCATTTTATAAAAATGGTAGTTGACTTTTCAGTCGTCCCGTATAAATTCTAATAAGATATAGATGAATAATAATACCTAATACTAATTGCGTAGTACGTAAACCCGATGGGTGAAGATGTTTGTGGTTGCCAATGCATTTTGCACAATGTACGCAATAGTGTATGTGTAATAAACTAATAACACTAATAAGTAAGATTAAAGTCCGTCAGAATCGTGCATTTTATATTATTTGTATCTGTAGTTAGAGTTGTTAAATAATTTATCTAATAATTAATAATTAATTTTGAATTTACTGAAACCTATTGTTTATCTATACTGACTAATAGTGGCGAAACGTCATAGGAGACAAAGAGACAACGTCCACACACCAAGAAATTTAGAACAGGAAAAATAATTTTGTTTTATAAAATATTTACAAATTTTAACGTCATTTATATTATAAAAATGATATATGTTTTAATATTTGTTAAAATTGGTTTTTCGTTGTAGTCTTTAAGAATTATTAAAATAGATTATAATCGCGCGATACGGCCATGCGGGTCATTCCAAATATTATATTATTTATATTATATCAAAGAGACGTTGTATCGCAACGTCACTCAATTATGGTGCGCGGGTACAGGGGCGATTGTAATGTAAGTGTGGTTTACTATATTTGCTATGAGACATGTCTCGCTATTCGGATTTCCTCAACTATCGACATCGCCATCGCGTTCTCACGCCATCGTCCCCCGTAAATCGCTATAACTGATAGCCGATAGGTACCTACGTGTTTCTTAATATTGTTGTTTTTATATTGTAGTTTTCCTCATGGCTGATGATATAATTTATGTCATTTTGAACGATGGAATTATCAATTACTCGTACGAAAAAAAAATGTATTATCGAATAGGTAAAATAAAAAGGGAGGATTCCAAGCGTATTAGTGTCATTTTATTCAATGTCTCCCCGACTAAAAACTTAAGCTTCGCCACTAACTGACACTATACTACCTTAATTTAAATTCGGCGGTCGTCATAACCGCACACTTTCAAAAAAGGCTGTCGTTCAAATCCACATACTTTTCCAAAAATCAAACCGTTCGATACCGCAAACACTGTAAAAGTATGTAGTAATGTTAATGTGTTAATAACGCACAAATTTATCTAAAATTATATTGTTGTTTCGAACCGTACAGCAGTAAGTTATCATGTTTAATCAAAATCATGAATTCTCATTCATAAGAATATTTGGAAACATTGGCATGTACATTTATTCTAATCTAAGTATTATCTACTACACATATTTTATTTCATCTTATTATAATATTGAGAATTGTTTTAATTAATATTAAAATTATAAGATCTCGTGTATTGAATTATTTGTTTAATAACGATTAATGTTTAAATTTTAACTGTAAATTAAATAATATGAGCGATTGTATATTATTGACCTTCTAAATTTCCCTTTTTAATAATAGAAAAAAACGTGCGCAGTATTTGAAGGTCGAAAATGTGCGGTTATGAATGGTAAGTTTTGAACGACGCCCTTTAAGGCGACCAGTATTCAAGTGCATACTGGGTACATTTTAATTTTTTACTAAGTACTGAGAAACTATATAGAAATAGGGCATACTAAATAATAATAAAAAGTCTATAAACATATACCAATATACTCGTACCATATTTTCCTATAACATGAGCAAAATTATCTATCTATTTGTTGGACTACGACAAATTTATAAAATTATAATTTTTCTGCAAGTCAAAACACTGTTTAACCGTAACACGGTGTTACTGTAAGTAAAAATTTTTCAAATCAATGTAATAATAGGCCCAATCTATATTTTTATTTAAGTTCTATGAAAATAAATAAATACTCAACAATATTAAAATAATTATTATTTTTCATTAATTATAGCATGGGTGATCCTGGTTCATGGTTGTGTAGCACTGTATAGTATAATATAAAATAAATAAGTAATGATATTGTAAAACTATAGGTTCAGTCTGAACGGTTTACAAATATACGAAAATAATCAAATTATTACTTTTATACGATAAAATAAAAAGTGTATTATAATATCGTCTTCTTTGATTTTCAAAAATAAAATTCGATAACGGTCTATTTTTATGTAAACAATATCAGTCGCACCTCGCACGCACCAGTGGGCACTGGGCAGTGTCGCAGATTGCTTGTACTGCTTGTATAGGTAAAATCAAATATGAAAATATAAATATTATTAAATAGTAAATAAGTTAATAGGTACCTTTAATAGTGAAAGTTATAACGGCAAACATCAAATACTGTGCAGTGTGCATATTATGATATATTGCTATAATATAGCTATTGTATCTACCAACAAAGAAACGTTAGAAACGTCTATAGTATATTTTATGATCAATACTTACTCGAAAACAAAATTCATCTGGTATAAATAATAATTATTTAAAATTTAAAAATACTAAATACTAATCACAACTTTTTAAATTATTGTGTCTAAAGCTATATAAAAAAAAATAGTAACTATAACGTTGGCCGCCTTTTTGAGCACAAATACCAAATTCCTGTCTTAATAATATCATTTTATTGTTTATAAAAACAATTAGTCTTAACTCGCCAAATCTGAAATAACGTTGACAATAATAAACTATTTTAAATTTTAAGAATTCCATCGCTGGATAGATTCTTCTCTCAAGTCAACAGTCCTTCTTTATTTTATTTTTATTCTATTTCTACCTATACAACACTTATACTTATTATAAAAATAATATATTTACAGATTGTATAATAATAAAAAAAAAATTTAATTTAATTAAACTAATATTTTAGACTTAAACAGTGTGTATATTGTGTATTACTTGATTTATTAATTATCATAGGAATTTAAAAATCGGAAACTACTTATTTGGAAAATTGATAAATTTGTCTTTTAACTGAAACTTCATATTCCGACGATAATATTCTCAAACAAATAATTAAAATAATACATTTAATTTAATATTACGTTAAAAGCTAATAGGGAATAATATTATTGTCGTCGATAATTTTGAATCCAAAAATGTATAAATAACTATTATAAACGGAAACATTCAATGTATATGTATAGTGTATAACTTTGAGTTTTGACATTCAATAGTATGTCTGGGAAATAATCTAAATCGCTTATAAATAAACCCGCAGGCAAAGACAGTGGAACTCGTACTATATTTATTATTTAATATGGTGCACACGAACACGTGAACCACGCAATAATCATCATTCATCGCGAACACGTCTCGTCTCTTATGGTAATACTCCTATATCCCGCTATCAGTACTAATTGTATAGATTTCCTATATGTATAGTACATTATACGTATACAGACAACAAATTCGTATCGTTAAACGGCTGGGGGGATAAGTATTGTGTGATATTAAAATTTGTACACGTTACTCATCAGCTATTTTACCGCTGAAGTTTATAATTGACACGACGTATTGACGAATATTGACGTATTCTATAAACTTACACATACAATTTTATAAATATTATTAATACGCCAAATATATGTAGGCATTTCGTGCGGGAAGACGGTGGTATTAATAACGTAATCGAACCTCGGCGTCGGCGGTGATGCGTGGGTGGAGATTGAATTTGAAAAAAAAGTGTGCAAGGGGGGTCAGTTAAGCCCCGGATAAAAATAACAGAAGCCTATTATATTGTTGTTATTGTTGTATAATTCGGACGAGTGGGAGCGGGGAATATTCTACTTCGGCTGTATAATAGATAATATAACGGACCCGAGCGGCGGGTATAGAGCCGGGCGCGCGCGCTCCCTTTCGATTTCCGTACCTCATACATATTCATTCGCGCTCGTGGCGCGTACGTCATATAATGTGTAATACGATTTTAGATTATGTTATGCCCTATGTTAAATAAATTAAATATAACATGACTCATAATAATACACGTAGTAGTCTCGTATATTATACGTATTATCGGTGTACCGCGATCGTATTCTTCTGAGCGCGGCGTTCCGACGTCTACGACGACTCCGCCACGTCGACGACGGGGACGATTGCTATCAGACTTGAGATACACCTGCACGGCTACCTCCTACATACGCGGTTAATGTAATAAAATATTACGGGAAATAAAAAAAAAAAAAAACGACGAAAAATACCCGCACTTGAAGCGATCGATGGATTTCCAATTTCGCGAACAAACAAAATCGCCGAGAGTCCGGCGGACACGAGTAGGTAGGACGAGATAAAAATTAAGCGCGAGCGTATGTCAGTGTGTCCACGCGCGCGCGTGTGTGTGTGTGTGTGAAGTGGTATATTATTGTACACAATATAATATATAGCCGTCATCGATGTTTGTACGTCGTTTCATTTATACCTATACATTATTAAACATATACATATATACACCCGCATACGTCCCACACTCTCATACGTATTACACAAGTGCATCGTGTGTGTGTGTGTGTGTGATCGGTGGGGTTGAGAATAGCCAAGGTTGTTAAAAAATTTAATGTGTATATATATATATATATGAAAAAAAACCCCCGATACCCGAAGAGGCCAAAACAAATACTTAACTGTATTGTGCGAAGAGACCGCGCGGCGAGGGGTGGGTGAGGGGGTAGGACATATGGTAAACGATATGGGGACGCGAGAGCAAACAAATCGCGTGTATTATAGTCTCCCGTGGTTCTGGAGCGTATAATTGAAATTAATCATTTCCCAGTTCGGCTTTCGGGGGAGCGCGCGTATTCCCGGCCACTGCCGAGTTCCGTTACGACAACGACGACTTCGGGCGAATAAACAAATCGTACGCGGACCGATATTTTTTTGTTTTTTTTATATATATATATATATATATATATATAGTATATACATACATTTGTACGTTATTCGTGTATATAGAAGGATACGAGTCAATTTACGCGATGCGATATAATTAATGATCCCCCGCGCGGTCCAAATTGGCGCAGTATAAGTTTGGCGAACGGAGGCCAGTGATAATGATGTGCCGGGGACCCTCTGTTTACGACAGCGTTCAAAACTCGTACAATATATTATACTATTTATACTGCTTATTTTAATAATAATTATAGATTAGCGAGTTGTATTGTACTGTCGAAGATTGGATATGTACCGGTTTTTCGAATCTCAGTATCTCGTTCCTCAGTATGCTGTAGACGACAATTATTTGTACATAAAAATGATAATAATAATATGAAAACATTTGTCGAGTTTTAAGATTATTGGTCAATATTCAATAAAATACATCTTCTTGGCTCTCGCCGTTATTTAGATTACTAATTTACTAACCAACACCGATTCCAAGACCAATCGCACTTGTCATTTGAAATTATGATGATAATAATTGATAACGTAAATGTGTAATGGTAAAATTTGTCAACGTTAAATTATAATACGTATACTATACTATCCACTAGGTAGGTCTTTAGCTATCACCAGTACTGGTATGTGGTAACAAATTCCAATTCCAATGTCTACATTTCTGTTTAGTCGAAGGATTTCCGTCTTACTCCTTACTAACAATTCAATCATTTTAAATTATAATATATATAGTATAGTATAATATAAGTATACTAGTATATTTGGAACAACTAGTTCAATACTATATAGATTTAATAATCAAGCGATGCCTCAAGGAATTGTATTTTAATTTGTATAACTCGTCAATGATGAGTTAAATGTCGAGAAGGAAATAAGGGGGTTATACTTGCCTCGGGTTATAAGATATTTATAATGTTTTATTTTCTATGTAGTGTACAAAACACTAATTTGATATTTGGCCTTGGGTGGAAAGGAATCTAGGTTCTAAAATTTAGCAAAACAGTGATAGTGAGTCACCATGAAATCACCATACTTTTTATTAATAAGTTTATTTTTAACTTTTTAAGAATTTTTAACTTCATAAATACCTATTTCATGATTTTTAAATGAGAATTAATAAACTATTTATTTTTAATTTTAGTGAGAGGTAAATTAAGAAGTACCTAAAAACTATTGTCTCTGTCTGCTACCTTAAAATTAAATACCAAGGAAATTTTTAATAATGGTAATTAATAATCATTCAAATCATGTATTAACACCTAATATACATTTTAGTCATTATACACATAAGAGTATAAGACATAAGTAGACACGAACATTATTTCATTATTATAAACACAAGATGAAAATGCATAATATAATATACAACCTTTTTTTTTATGATTGTAAATAGTATTATAATCATTCATGTAATGATTAAATTATAATAAAATTATATTAATTGATAATAGTGTAAATGCATAATACACTAAACTACATAACTGTCATAACTCGATTTACAATATGTTGCCACTTTGTCAATATTTACCTATTAAATATTAATACAAAATATGGATATTTGTCTACTGAAGATTTTTTTTAAATAACTCGTTGTAATGAACGCTATATGAATGTATTATGTTAGGAAAGAAAAATTAAAACAATATTGTATTATTAAGCACGTCATGATGTTCTCTCTGGTTCTGATTCGTGCGCTTCTAATAATGGTCGCAACTCGCACGCAATGCCAACCGTTCAACAGTTTGTCGGTCAACCTCTAAAGGGGGGAGCTACGCGAAACTTGTAACTATATTTTTTAGTCTTAGTTTCATTCCCCCTCTTCAAAACTTAATAACGCCTTCCTAACACGTATACTGTTATAGTTCTATACTGCTTTAGTAATGGTATTTGTTCTCATTCGTTATTCAACAAACAAACATTTTTATTTTTTTGTCAATATCGACTGCTTTATACAAATAAAATTAATAAAATCTGTAAGCATGAATGCATCATGCATCATTACTAATAATTCATTTGTTCTGACTGTTTGAGGATGGAGAGTGTGACACGAAGTATTTGGCCGGTGGACTACGGGATAACTTAGGTGCTATCTGTGAATCAGACGAGATCCAGAAAAAGAAAACATATAGGGAAAAGGAACACTGGTCATCGTCAAACAGAGCGATTACGAAGAACTCAATGAATTTAGTAATTTAAATTGAACGAGATAATAATATACGAAATAGCTAATACTAAACAACACAAGTCAATGAGTAGATGGTTGGTCGCTAATGTCTCTTTTTAATCTCAAAAATCAAAAAAAAAAAAATAAATAAATAATGTTACTTACATGATCGAATAGTAATAATAAATGTTGAACAAAATTTATAGAGTATATATAATATTATATTATTACTGATGTATATAATTAGATATGTACAATGAAAACAATTGTATACAACCAAAAATTGGCAGTCTAGGAATATATTATAATATTATTATGATTTATATATGTTATATAAGACGCTGTACTAATTACAGAAGCTGATAAGAAACTAAAGTGTTTATATAATATAAAATTATATATAATATATATTTATGTATAATATATATATATATATACACTAAATAATAACAATAGTATTTTTTCGTATTTTTTTTTTTTTTACATAAATTGTATAGAGCAAACAAAGCTCGTATGATATGTAATTGTTTCAATCGTCATGGATAGTATTATTAGATATAATACATGACCACACCGAATTATATTTTTTATCGAAGTTAACAATAATATTTTAAGACATGGGAAATTAATAATTATTATTAGTGTATCAAATTATCACAAAAAAATTATTTTTTAATAATATTGTATACAATAAATAATATTTAAATTACTTCATTCACAGGATTATTGTGTTCTAAATGAAACTTAATACATTCGTTTTGGGTTATTGCATTAAAACACGTGATTTTGCGAGGAAATTTTAACTTAACTTGATACATATTTTTACAATTAGACTAGATGAAAAAATCATAGTTAATTTTAAAAAGACATTGAAACTATACACAAAACAAAAATTACATACACAAATAAAAAAAACAACAAAATATTTTGAAAATAAATAGAAACAAACAAAGAAAATGTATTATCGTACAACATAATACAATAATAAGATTAAATAGAATACAGTTTACAATAGGATTTCTAAATACATTATTATATATATATATATTTATTTTTATACAAAAATAGTGTTATCGAAATTCATTAAAATTTGATATTTTATTTTTTATTATTATTTTTATTTATTACATAATATTTTGGTCAGCAAGACAGAATCAAAAATGTCCCAAACCATTTATCAATGTGACAATAATAATAAATTATTGTCCGGATTTTTAAGATTTTATTTATTAATTATACATCTGTAGAAAAACGTATTTTACTATGTTATTATGATTATTATTTTTGTTCTATCTATGGTTAAATTGCATAGTTGTTTTCAGTTTTTCTGTTATGATCTCGTATTAGAAATTAAAAAGCACGGACCATCATTTATAAGTAGTATGTATGAATACAAATGTATACACTATGCGTCTTTATGGTCTTCAGAGTACATATATGGCTATGTAATTATGTAAATGGACTAGTAACTGAGTATTTTTTGAAGCTAAGATAATTATTTTCATTCCAACATACGATTAGTAATGTTTTTTTCTAAATATCGATAGTGATTTAATCATACTAAAATGTGAAAATTCAAAAATTTAAAAGTACATTTAGTTACTTACTCTTAAAAAATAGAAAAGTTGTTTTTGAGTTTAAACAATGGAGAAATTATAATTTTTATAGTTTTAATTGTTACATATTAAAATTTGATCGGTATGTGGAAATTGTAGTGTACATTATACAAACATATTTTAAGTGTACTCGCAGAATAAAAATCCGGACTGTAATAATAATAATTATAATAATAACAATAATAATAATAATAATAATAATAATAATAAATAATGATTAAATGATTTTAATAATAACAATGCGTATTTTAAACCTATTTAACGGGAGTGTCGTATTCCCGAATCGGCGTGTACAGTCGATTAAGTTAGACAACTACTAGAAACATAATCGACACTATATTTTAAAGGCGGCGCATTGTGTCTTGTATATTTATTTCGCTGACGAGCTGATTAACGGGCTCGTGGCGTACGGCTGTCCGTTGCAGTTTGGTAAAGCGAACGGATTCATTGCGAACGGTGATGTTACCAAAGTGCCCATTCCTGTAATAAAGTAAAATCATAGTAATTAGTAAATTAATAACAAAAATGACATACGTTATAATTATAACAACGCGTGGGATCGAAAAAGAAAATTATCAAGGCCATATTTAGGGGGGGCAGGGTGGACCATTATCGCTCTAAAAATCTGTTATTTTTACATTCTTTAAACAGTTTAACTATTAAACTTTAATAACTTTTAAAATTCTGGTCTTAACAAAAAAATAAAATAAAAACGCTACGACGCGGTCAAAATGCTACTCTATTTAAAGTGAAAATTTGATATTTTAACTTTGACTGATTCTTTCTCACGTGAAACGATTTAACGATAAACATTTTTAATTTGCATAATAATATTTTAATTGTTCACTACAAAAAAATCGCATTGGTCCCCGCTCCAACGTACTAAACGTTGCTCTACGGCCTACGCCATCGCCAAAAACGACTTAATAATTACTATATATTATATAATTAATAAAAAATTTAAAATTATCAGAAATAAATAATCACGTTCTTTAAAAATTTAAAATCTAGATCGAAAACAAAAATGGAATAGTTGGACATATTAATACGATGTGTGTGGGGTATGACTATTTATACAAAAATTAAAATGATATCAATATACTTTACTATAGTATATACTATATATATACTTGATATCAAATTGGTAAATTTCGATTCTACGCAAGTACCGTGAGACGATATGGAAAAATCTAAATGTTGCCTGTAAAAAAGTATTACTGCAATAACCGCTAGTAATAAAGTCAAAAATAATTTTTTGGGTTACATGTTCACGGCTCAAGTGATGTATAAATATCGAAAAATACAATATATAAAATGTTCGATGGAATGCTCATATCACTCTTATCGTCAAGCGATTTTTGTTGCAGCCTGCAGGGTAGCATAGTTTAGCTTCAGTACGTTATCTAAGCATACTATCCATATATAATATATATTATATATATATTATACACACATAGCATAGTGTTTAACATGGTAATGTGTATTTAACATAATATAGTATATTTCTATATTATGGAATAATATTTTGATATGTCATGTTTTTTGATTTCGTGGTGTCCTCGTAAACAACACGATACGCCAATACTTATATTCGGACTAAATATCTATATTGACTATAATAATAGAATAAGTATTCATCACACTAATCGCCATTAAATTGGCAGAATCATTAGTCATTCCAACTAAAATAATTAATAACTATTATAGAAAACACACTGGAAAATGTTTAGTTCGATTACAAAATAGACGATGGCAGTAATCATATTACGAACAGGGATGTAGTAGGTACGTACACAGGAAAAAGTTTCGGAAGGATATTATTACTTTTTGAAAATCAGATGTTGAAAATTGTAGCTTTAAAAAAAAAATGATAATCATAAAAATATCTAAAAATTGTGAGGTGGGGGGGGGGGCGCCCATAACATCTTACTGTAATAATATTATTATAAGCATATATTATATATATGCTTATGACTATAATAACAATGAACAGATACGACTCGACATCGTATTTTGAAAATGCGTATTTTAGCGTCCACTATTTTTCTAAAAGTTCTATAGTCATTGGTCTAGATTTATTTTGTACTATTTTTGTAAGCGAAACGTGGTGTACACAATAATATATATGGTTGGCAAACAACTACAGACATGTGCACCACTAGTACTATGTTATCGTGTACAATTGTCGTCGTATTATAGTACTTACTCGAGGAAGAGTTGAAGAGTGATGGGTGCGAAGTGGCCGTGGGCGAGTTCATGTTGGTCAGTTGAACGGACGACGCGGCCGATGTGGTGTTAGGCATGGTGGAACCGTTGTAACCGGAATTTCCTCCGTTACCGTTGTTGGGACCGGAATTGGACGGGTTTCCACCGCCTCCGCCACCGCCGCCGCTTCCGCCGCCTCCACCGCCACCACCACCGCCACCGCCGCCACTTGTTGGTGGCGGATTTATGTACGTGCTTCCGTTCGTGCCGTTGGTCGAATGCGGCGTCGATGCGCTGGACCCGTAACCGCCGCCTCGGGGCGACACGCTGCTGCTCTGACCGCGTCCGTAATCGTCTGTGGACAAGGAAAAAGGTTTTCGTATTACAAAAAAAAAAAAATAAATAAATAAAAACCACACTTGGCCGGCGTATAAGACAATATTATATTGCCCTACGCTCCAAAACAGTATTATAATAATATACTGTATCTCGTATCGTGACCTATATGGCTATATACCATGTTAAGAGTTAGAACGACGACAAATTGGCCAACGCTCGGGAACGAAATTTGAATATTACATTAAATGCGTCAAATTATTCTAATTGTCTCACCATGTACCCGTGTCGTATCATAATATTTCGTACATATTTTAATACGTATAGGTCACGAATTTTGGTAACACGTTATGTATAGATTGAATATATTATTATATACTTTATCTACACCACATGGCTAATGATGGACTTAATACGACTTAATAGTAACGTTTGGTTATGATTAACGATTTACACTTACGACTACACGGGGGGGGGAAGCCGGGAAGGGGATATTTCAATATTTGTATAAGGTTACGTATCAATTATAAGGATTGGACTAATTAGCAAAAAGTGTTTAACACGAGACGGTATAATTTAGTTATGGCGGCAAACCTGCTTCATATATCATATTATATAATTTAGTCTTCACACAATTATGTGTGTATAATGTATATACTTGGTCGAATTCGGTGGAGTGGTCAAATATGACTATATTGACGAAAATAACATTGGTTGAAAACGGTAGATAGTGTTATTATAGTACATTATAGATATTATGGTATGGACTTACATTAATGTACTATAAGACATAAGTTATAATTCTACAGATTATGACATTTTATTTTTATTTTTGTAGCAATTATTAAATGAAAATATTTTAATTTTATTTTCAAACCAGAACCTCACTGGTCATAAATCGATGGCTAAAAGGCAAAAAGTTACCTATAATTATTATGTCCAATTTTCTTAAAATCCTTAAACCATTTGGTTGATTAGGGTTGTTTTTTCCATTTGGATAAATATTTTGTGAATGGCATGGTTAAAACATTATTTTGATACTTAAATTGTTGTGTTTTAACGCAAGATAGGTTTTATATCGTATATTTATAACAAGTACTAAAGATACTAAGATATGCAATAATTAATATTTTATCGTGATTTATATTTTAAATGTAAAGCGGACAAATAAGTCCGGCCTTGTTACTTTTGTCAAAAACAATTCAGTCTATTTTGAACATATTGTAATATTATATTCGATAATCTTGTTTTTATTCATCTATTTATAAAACATTAATAATATGTCCGGACGTACTTTTTCTACAAACTATTTTTAACTTTTACCATTTCAACTATTGATTTTACGTCAATATACGTCGTCGTCTCGATGTTCAATGTTTCGATCAAATCGTTATTGCATTCTTGTACAATACATTTGTAATTTAATATTGTACATTTCAAATATTGTCAATGTATTTTTAATTATATAACGATGGATGTGAAACAAACAGTTTTCATATACATTTTCCATTTTTACTCTCGAAATTCGAAATAATCGCTCTAGCTCACTACTGTTCGGAATAACGCTCTACACTGTAGGGCCTACGGGATTCCCCGCGTTCGTCCGGCAATTATAGGAAAGTTATAACTATATAATATCTAATATCTAATAATTTAAAAATATGATCTCATTACAGCACTCACCGTCGTTCCATTGACCAGTAGCACCGTGGTCGTGTACGGTTACCGCTAGCTGTCCGGTGTACGGGTTGAACCCGGTGCCCACCGCCCCCGCCGACGTCGACATGTTGTTGCTGTCCCTGTCCCGCGAGCACGGCGACCTGGGCAGCGATAGCGAAAGCTGATTGTTTCGGGGCATCGTGTATAGCGCTTCCGCTAAATCCGCCGCACGCTTCAGGATCACTTCCTGCGAAAATACGACATTAACGTGTGTCATTTTTATAGACATCGAGTTATTTATACTAGGCACGTATTACTTCCGTTATGTACATATTATTACACGATATATCGTATCCTCTAGTCGCGATGCGTTTCGCGCCACACTCGGTAGTCTTATTAGAATGATGAGTGATTTTATAATTTTACTAATTTTAGAACTAATATGAGCGAGAATTGGTATCGGTAAAACGGTAAAAACTGTACGGTGATCAAACGTCGATACGTGTTTTAAAACTCTCCCAAAAAAATATAATTTTATTATACATCTATGCGGTGGCGTACGCACAGCTAAGGAGGGAGTATGTCTTATCTGTTTGGATGTTTCAAAATGTAAATGCAAATGACACGCCTGTCACCATAGTTTTATCTCGGATGCAAAGTCAATATTGAGTAAAAACATTTTTGTATAAACATACAAAGATTTTTATTTTTTAAATTTCTTAGATAGAGTAATTTATAAACTAACTAGAAGCAATAGAGAGCAACATAATACTTTGAAAGATTCCTAATAAATTAAATTTTGTTCTTACAATTAATTTTTAATACTACCATTAACATAATAATTCTGTTCATAATTTTAAATTAAATCTGTTTTAAAGTTTTTATAACTTGATCAAATATAACTAATTATTAATAACCCATGTTATTACTTTTGATAACAATGAAGATTTTGAATTTTTCATTTCATTCAACTCATCGTCTTATTATAAATTATAATGTAATAAAATAATACCAAGTTAACAAAATCATAATTTTGTGTATCATCTATCATGTAAATATTAATTAAATCAAATATATTGTTTTGAGTCTTCCGTCTCGTTAATAATTTTTGTGTACGCCACTGCATCTATACTATTAATTGGTATGAGCATGATTGTTTGATATTTCTGTAAATAGCCTCGGTTTTCGATCACTTGTTTAGTATGCGACTAACGTCTGCTATTATATTATGTAGCTGCAGAAAGTGTTGTAGTACCAACACGAACGAATTAACTCGATAAAATTATTACCCATTTACCCGTTTCACGTAAAATTACATAAATTTACTGATTGTTAATTTTGAAAAATGCTATTATTAAATACGATAAATTATGTTTATTGTCTACCGTTTAAACAAGCGTAGACTGCACGTAGCAGCTAAATAACACGATGTTTGCTTTACAATAGTATATTGCTTTATTAAATTTAAGTACGTAAGTGTAATTTACCTTTGGTAGTTTTTCGGGATCACCTGGATATCTGGGTACAAATTTTTGTAGTCTTTGGAAACCGTAATCGATGGTAGGTTCGCTGAGTGCTAAAATTAAAAATATATTCTGTATAAATAATTATATAAAGATACGAATTATTATTTAATTATATCGTTTATCGAAATATGCGCGTTATCGGTCATAATATTATAATATTTACAATGTACAACTATTTAAACATTAAACTTACATATGTACGCGAATCTGCCGGGAGATCCTTTGCAAAACTGTTTGGATTTGTACGACAGCGTTACTTCTACGATGCCGGGTATGGGCCTGGGCGGTGTTTGCACTTGTATGGCGTGTGGAGTCAATAGCTGCAGGGAAAATACAGTAATCGTATTAAACCTACGTGCTGGGAATGCGCAATAATATATATATGTATTGAGTTTTCTGTTTATAATTACTTCGCTCCAAACTAGATTGCTGCCGAAAACCACTTGCAACCCGTCGAAAAAATTATCACCCAATATAGTGACCGAAGCTCCGCCGTGGGTCCATCCTTCGCTCGGTGTAATGTGTTTTATACACGGTGTCGCCACGGGTAGAGGAGAAAACATACCTAAGAGATAAAAAAAAAACAATAATGAACACAAAATCACTTTTAACGTATAGAATACTATATCGTATGTTTATTGCGTTAACGCGTGAAACGAGATTTTTTTTTCGTTAATTCGTATTTATATAATATACTCATAGTTAGGGCTAATATGCAGTAAAAAATGTGTAAAATATGCATTTTGATTAAATAAAAATGTGCAACAAATCGAAAATATACATTTGATCGAGTATATTGCACCGTTATTTTTGGTATTTTAAATGACGAAAATAGAAATTAAGTAGATTTACAAACAGTACGTGTAGGTATAATACACTCATAATAAACGACAACGACTATGTTAAAACTAAAACGCTGTAGTTGTACGAATTTATGATAAGATATAAATGAAAAAAACTATACCTATATATCTTACTATACTTATATAAATATTTGGGTATATATATTTTGAATTAATAATACTCTATTTTCTTCTTTTACTGACCATCGCGGCTAAAACATACAATATGCAAAATAAAATAACCACTATTTGTTACATCATTACGAAATTCGTGGATATTTAAAACTAAAACAGCAATCAGAGTTTACTAAAAAAAATATGCCAATGCATATAAATCCTAGCCATATACATATAACTACAAAAATACGCGTTACGCGAACGACGAATAAAGTTTTGATACGTTTTAAATATGAACAACATTATAAGAGAAAACTTTTACAGCTGTTATTGTATGTGCGCACGTAGGTACCTATAATATTCCAAACTTGTGTTCGCCCATTGGTCGTAAGATGTACAATAATGTAATATAATGTAGTAGGTAAGTAATTCGATTTTCATTTTTTTTTTCAAAATATTTATGTTTTATTATTGCACAAATGTATATACAATTTTATACACATATTATATTCCATAATATGTTCCGCTTATTGCCTCTGATTCAGCGTTCAACGCAAAATGACCGGTAAATAATATATAAATACGTGTTGTAATTTTTTTTAAATTTAATTCACGTCGATTGTCAAATGTGAACTTTCTTACGGACGAGATTCATAAACAAACCACGGGCATTAAGAATCGTTTACAACAGTACTCGTGGGTTTTATCCGATTTCTGAAAAACCGAATGTACAGTCGCGTGTCAAGTGAAATAATCGATCGTGTGTGGTGAAAAAAAAAGCTAATGGCTATAATTTCACTGGACAATTCTACGACTATCGCAGGAAAAAAAAAATAAAAATAACAATCGATAGAACGTAAAAACACAAAAATCCTCAGACGGGACAAACAGTATAAATGCATATTATATATATATACATATGTATACATGTTTTTATAGTATATTATATTTTATTATTCGCTGTATCCATCGACATCGTAATATTTTTTTCTCTACTTTTTTCGTTGTATTTTTATCTCTGGTATATATTATTATGGAGTGAATTGAAGTTACGCTTAGCTGTCGAGACCGAGAGATTTCTTTTGCCGGGAGCGGTTCAATTGCGACGCTGTATAAAATGGGTTTTATGCAGTGGACCGAATCAGGCGGTACCAATTCGGGACAAGAAAAAAGTTTTAGATCGCAAAACTCCGTAGAATGTCGCCCAGCATACACAAACAACTTCCACGTGTATTTTTCCCTTTATTTTATTTTCCTTTCCATTTTATTTTTTTTTTTTTCCTCTTACTTTAAGGAAACAAAACAAAACGTCAAAACTCGCGAATATCTGTTTAGTATTGCTCTGGCGTTTTGCTCGGCTTTTAACAATCACTAGACAGTAGACACCCTGTAATAATGTGTTTTGTGCATGTCTGTATTTTTGTTCGTGCTCCAAGTCAATTAAAATAAATATTAGGTCGTGTTGGTAGGTATGCCGTCTAAGTTGTCTATACGCATAATACGCAATATGCCGCACGATAAAAACGGCGAAAAAACGTTCATGACAATAATATTATATCCGAAAATATACCATAATATTATATTATTACGCGTTGTCGTTCGCAGCGGGGAAATACATAGTATTATATAAAGTGACCTTTACGGCTTTACCAAAACACTAATATTAGAATCGGCGGAAATTGCCCTTACGAAATATCTCGGTGTATAAAAATTATTTTTAATTCATGATAAAGTTGTATAATACTTCTATTCTCGTACTCTGCAGTACGCACACACAAATTATAATCGTCAAACCAAAATAATTATGTGGTATAGCCAGTACGTGTAATATTAATAATATCTGATAAACCGATTTTATACGAAAACAAATATTTACTGAGCTATTCTTACCGTCATTTGGGTCTAAACGTTTTGCTCGGCGTCCGTGTTTTGAATTGTTGTGTACGAACATGTTATCCGATACAGCCAACAGAGGACCTTCAACCGTAACTTGTGTTGAAATGACCACCTGAAAATTGAAAATTAATATTTAACACGGTTTCGCACATAACTGATATGTTTTAATTATTGTTATCGGCTGATGACTTTAAATTATCTACATACATGATACATATAATTGCAACAGGGTTTATAATTTTTTTTAAATTAAAATGTACTGAATATACTTTCGTAAACGAGTGTTACTGTGTGTGTATCTATTATAATATAGATATGGTGTGATTATTGGTATAGGGAGATTCACCAAGTATGCTCATTTGCTTCGAATTTCGATTCAAGTTTAGATAGAAATGTGTTAAAAGTCTAATTAATAATTCAAAGTAAAAATGGTTGGTTTTAATTTGAAAAATTTTTATCACCACAGAATACTTTTTAAAAACTATAACAAATCAAAATAATTTAAAATATAGTACCTAAATATACTTAAAAGGTTCTAAATATTTGAATAACAATTAATTAATTATTAGACGGAAAATAGGGTAAGCGTACTTGGTAGATCACTCAGCTTAAGGAAACAAGTAGGTCGTTATTAATACTGTAAACCTATAATATGTTTTTATCTGAATACGATTTATTTTATGTAAACATTTATGCATCGTATCTTGCAGTCATGTACATAATGGCTGAATGGCTGATCTACCGATGCAGAGGTAATAGGTATTATTATTATTATTATTATTATTATTATATCATGTATAACTCATGAGCGATCAGTTATTATGATAAATATTATCAAACATGGAGAATTAATATATCTCTGTTGTAGTTCTCTGTATTATACATATATATATATATATATTGATTAATGTTTGGTGCGTATATAATATAAAGAATGATAGGTAATAAATAATTATTCACGGTGTTATAGTGGTTACTACACACATCAGATATTTTACGAGATAAGTTATACTCATTTATTTCAAATTTATGACTGGAAAGGGTTAACAGTCGCGATGGTAGTTGCTGAATCGGATCTAGTAATTCCATACTATATTATATTCACAGATATCACTATTAATAGTATTATTTATACAGGGAGAGTTGACGAGTTTTACAAAAAGCTGAAACACACGAAAGGAAAACCCTAACCCTATTGACTATTCTGTATAAGTAAAGATACATTATTATTATAATTTACACCTAATATATAATATGAGCGGAATGGTTCACAATCCACGTGGTCTTGCCGTTATAATAATATAAAAAAAGTGAGAAAGTGAGTACTGCTCTGTTGTAAAATAGAGAACGAGTAGGTAATTGTAATGGATGTGTTAAATTTAAATTCAATGATATATCATTGTGTATGAAAAACGAGTTCTGAGTGGAGACAGTCTGTCAAACAAAATCACTAAGCCTATAGGTATTATATGTTGTTTGGTATTGCTAGTAATTTTTTTTTTTTTTAGTAATTACTAATTACTAGTTTGTAAGATTGATTTAATTTTTGCCGTAAACATTGCATGTATTGTGTTATTTATACAATAATAAATATAATTTACAACGTATTATATCATTGATATTAAATTTTGAGTGAATACAACCATTACAATCTAACCGTAAAATAATGTAAATAATATCTTGAAATAAATCTATACATGTCATTGTGTGTGGTAAAATACATAATATACCTATGTCAAGTTTTAAGTCAAAAGTAATTTTGTTCAAATTTGAATTTCAAATGTCTATAAATAATTGTTGTGCTTATATAATATTTATTAGAATTTTTAGTTTTAATATGAACAACTTATGAACAACTGTCTTCATTTTTTAAATTGTAATTCATTAAATTTATGATTTTGACAAATTATATTAAAAATTGAACTTCAAATACATATCAAAAAGTTTTGCTTACGTATTTTATTTTATACAGATATAAGAAAAGTATAAATGGGGTCTACCATCTAGATCAAATTTTTACCAGAAACCACCTCAAAGTTGAAAATCAAATGATTTTTACTGCCCTAAAAGTAATGATAGGCTTACCAAATGAAGCACACATATGAAAATTATTAATAATGTTTTATAAAATCAATACATTCAGAGCTTTGCTCTCTAGAATCTAAAATGCCCTTTTTTCTTGAACACATAATATTATTATCGTCATCGTGTTGTGTAGATAATCATTAAATATTAATACAACTACTCGGAAGTACTTATTATACCGCAGTCGGGCGATGTATAGTTGGATAATGAATACCGGAACAATTTAAAATCATATAATTTACATAAAAAGTCGTAGCTGTTTGATACGAGATTATTTAAAATAATGAAGTACATATTTTGGCAACCGTATACGTCAAATTGTTATTCCTGACGAGATCTTTGATGTAAAGAAGTAAATGGATAGACACTTTTAAAATTAAAAAAATAATAATAGAATATTTATTCATTTCTATTCGATACATAATGCGTTGCTATGAAAATTATTATATATTATATAAAGGGTCAATGGTATTGCAGGCTTCACGTATTCATGTGATCATTTTTACTTTTCATAGTGAAAATTGTATATCATAATTCATAATATAATTAAAAGAAAAACATATAATAAATATTATATACATATTATAAATTTGTATAAAAATAGTATGTGCTGCACTAAACATTTAGCATGTCGTAACATACCAAACCGTGTTTTCGAGTACTGCCACTATTTTTAGAATATTTATAAAATAATTTCCCCCGAATATAACGAGTGTTGTGTCAACGACGGCAACAACAATAAATTATTATTGTTTTTGACTAGAATATAATAATGTGTATATAATATCTTTATCATCGATGTCAATTGTCAAACTGGTCATTTAGTCCAAATAAATGACTCTGTGGTAGTGTGACGTTATTTTAGTTTTTTCTAGACTAATGCGACCACTTACTATTTACGTATTTTGCCGACTCTACATTTTTATTGCGCTGAATGCTGATACACATACGCACGCCATGGTAATATTTTTAATTTTGGTGAACATACAAGACGATATCGACAAATTAAAAATGAGGGAAATCGAAATCAAGTAGGCTTCGGGGCTTTAAGATAAATTCAATTCACAATGCATTTCACAGCACTCTAAGGCACTATCGTTACACACGTTTAGAAATCCTCTCTGTAGGTACTGCGTTGGACAAACACGGAAAATCACCGTTTCCAATCTCCTTAAATACATTTTAAATTGTATGGTTATTTTTAAACTATTCGCTAGGTTTTATAAAATGAAAAAAAAAAAAAAGGAAGAAACGCGAATCTCGCGTTCGGCGGCTCGACCTCTCCGCTGCAGGTTATATTACCCAATGTGCGCCCAAGCGCGAACGGTCATAGCCTTTATATATATATATATATTTATACTCATTCTAAAATATAAGACGGATAAACTTACTATATTATTATCGTTATTATAAAATTCGGAGATTGTTAACATCTTATAATAATATAATAATATACTGGTCGTATATTATACAACGAGGTCGAGCTTTGCGAATTATCCGATGACGTCGTCGTCGTCATCGTCGCCGCCGCCGCCGCCGCTGCCGCACCGAGCGCATTCGGCGGCGGTCGTGTAGTCAATTATTAAATCTCGAGCGTCGATTTTCTCGCGGAAAGTTTTTCATTATTAAAGAGGTGAGCGCACGCGCTTCCTCGCGTCTACACGTGTGAGTGTGTGTGTGTGCATGTGTGTGTACGAGTATATATATATATGGGGCGCGCGTGGTGTAAATTAGATTGGCCGACGAAAGTTTTTGCGCGCGTTTCGTCGAAATAATAAGAATTTTCCGCGCGGGGGGGTAGAGCTCACTCACCAAATATATATATATACATATATACATGCGTACTTACTTATACTCGCGTGTATATTGTATGTATATATATATATATAATATATCTGTATGTATAGTGTTAGCGCCGCTGGCCTTTGCAGCGCATTGCACAAACACGAGCGGGCGACGCGGTGCACTTTAGGCATATAATATACGTACACACATATATATATATATATAACATATTATATATAACTGTGAGTGCAGGCTGCAAGGGGTAGTTGTACACACACGCACACACACACACAAACGAGCGCACCGCCACCCATTTTGCGGCCGCGATAGGGTAAAATCGACTCCACCTCTCGAGGGTTTTGAATTCCGCCTCCGGGGAATACGCCGCCGCCCGTGTGGTGGTATACGACGACGACGGCGATCGTGTGCGAGCTCGCGAGCGCGTCCTTGACGTCGTCGTCGTCGTCGTCGTCGACGTCGTAGTAGTCGGCGTCGTCGTCTTCCGCAACCCCCGCCACCGCATCCCCCATCGCCACCGCCGGCCGCGACTGCCGCACCTACGCCCGATGTCCCACAGGGTTGCCGTTCCCATGGGAACACGCGCGGCGGTATATGACGGAGGTGAGGGGATGGTTTTGAATCGCTAAAGAACATAGCGCCAAGTGCCCCTCGCCGCCGCTACTCTTCGATTCCGGGGTGGGTATCGAGGCGGTGGATTGGTGGGGCGAAGCAGGGGTGTTGTACGTATATAATATATATACATATTATTATGTATACCCTGCACGCAAGCCGGGTTAATTCTCTGAGCGTTTCGACTTTTGCCGCCGCGGATCGCCCGTGCCACTTTAATATTATATGTAACCGAAGTACATCAGCCGGACGCCTTTATATACGAGTATATAATATATATATATATATATACAACACACAAGACGTGTCGTATACCTACCTACCTATGTTATTATCGTATTTTGTCATTATTATATATTATAATATATATGCTTTACGAGTGGGATAAACGAAAATTTCCATCGGTGGAAGAGGGGTAGGTACATATATTAATATATACATTCGATCGAGTTGTCTACATAACTTACTATATACGCGTACCATTTCTATACACATTAGTATTTTTTTTATAATTCTATTTTTAATTAATATATACATATTTTGTTCGGTGCTTGAAAAACTTGTTGGTGTTTGTTGTTTTTGTTGGGTTCTGTTATAAATTTTAATTTTAATGAGTAATATAGGCGAATTTTATGGACAAATTATTTTTAACGACAAAACGTGTGTTAAATTATTAAAAGCTCGTTATAAAAAAAATGTAAGTGCTTATACATAATCTAATGGCGCGGGTGAGATGTTCAGTGGTTGTTGAATGAAGCAAACTTTTAAAAATTACCTACCACGAGATTTATACGGTCAATTTAATCAAACTAAAAAATACTTTCGTCTTCCGATATCAAAAAATGAGCTGTCAAACATGGCGTGTAAATACCATACGACATGAGTAGTAATTTTTTATAGAAATATATTTCATGATAAAAACATTTTTACGTCTTTCTATATATAAACCTAATATTATCTATAGGCAGCGGTATAGCCATGATTTTAAAATGGGAGGAAGGCAAACCCAAAATTCTAAAAAAACATAATCAACAATTAAAAATAACAGTTCATTTTTGTATTAAGTTGATACAGCCGATGGGGGCGGCATGGCCCACTGACCCCCCCTCCCCCATGGCTACGCCACTGCCTATCGGTATTGACAAATTATAAGCGTGAATTTGAACGCCAAACCTACAATAATGATTGTTTTCTTTGCTTTTTGCTGTAGTCTGTAGTTAAGTAGTTTTAAAAGTTGATCAAGAGTTTTTTATTCATCGAAATTTCATTGCGATATTGCTTATAAATGTGCATGTGCTATATACTTAAATTATTATTGTCGTAGCGCAGAGTTATATATTATCATTGTTGCAATTAACGACCATATTATTTATATATTATTATTCCATTAACTGCTGAAGACGGTTTTTATGTTTTGTGCGTTCGCGGATTAACGTCATTATGTTTACGATGGTCCTTATTATTTTATCGCTTAAAACAGCTGTAACAGTACAATAATATTATGTTAACTACACGAATCTTAAGTTGTGACGTACAAATTTGTCAACAAGGAAGTAGTGACAACTCACGCGAGTATACGCAACTTAAATGTAATATTATTATATATTAAACACTGCTGCAGCGCCGCCCGCCACTGCAGGGTTTATACGACGTAAACATATTATAGGTACACCATATTATTATTATTATTATTATTACGATTATTATTATATATTCTATTCTTGCGACAACTGCACATGCCGATAGAATATTCTAGCGTACTTTACAAAAGTTTAGATTTGATAGAGCGGGGGACGGCGAGCGGGAACCCTCGAAAGTTTTCCATTATTGTTGTTACTTCGTTTTTTACATTTTCGCCTAAATGTATTTTTACACGTCGCAAATTATCTACGCACGCGCGAGCCACGGACTAGCAAACATCGATTTATTTAACCTCGTTAAATCGTGTATATGTGTTATTATTATATTACCAGATATACATAATGATTAATGGTATTATATAGCCTATGCGTGTACTTATTACGTGCAGCGAGAAAAAAAATTATGTGTATCGTAAAAAGAGCGATCCCTGTGTTATGTCATCGGTACAAATGGCGACGTGTTATAATAATGTCGGGTTTTTTTTTTTTTTTGGTATTTTTTCCGTTTTTTTCAATTGGAATGTTATCATATTATATCGACATCGGGATGATAATAACATGGTTACCATTGTCGTTAAACGTGATAAATGCGGCTAATAAAATACCTACCGGACGACGATAATTTGTTAATTTTTTATCGAAAGGCCAATATATAGAACGAATGTTATTTTTTTTTTAATTTTCAAGGTCTTTTTTTGCTTTTATCATTTTATTTTACTTCAAATAATAATAATATGCTGATTTTTTTCTGCCGTATTCTTAATGTAAAACCGTTGTATATATTTGTTTTTGCTTAGTTATGGGAGTTAATGTTGTTAAAACTTTTATTAGTCGCGCGCGTGGCATGCTCCGCAAACTGCCGTAGATAGTCTTGACATGAATTCCGGCTGTTTTGAGTAATTTTTACACCGAAAGCTTTAAAAAAATAATTAATACGAAAAAGGTTTTCTCTCACTCTCTCTTTCTCTTATAAACCTCTCATTTGTTTTTTTTATTTTTTTACTTTCCTGTTTACCGTTTCGGACGAGACTGCATCAATTATGAACCGTAATGGCATTTTGTATTCTTGCAATCGTCAGATGAAAGAAACTTTTTTATTATTATTTAAAGCGTGAAATGCAATAAAATATTTATACGAAAAAAAATCGACAGAGACGAGCGTGTTAGGAAACAAAAAAAAAAAAACACGAACTTTTCACATGCATTAATTAAACAAATGCCTTTTACCTGTGATGACAATTCTCTCGCTTTACGGGTATTATAGGATACTACACACCTTTTCATTATTATTTTGTGAATAATGATTGTACGTTGTTATACGTATTAGTTAAACCTATAGTAATTAATACGTTCCTCCGTTTGAAAAATAATAACTGATATATTATATATACATGCATATATATTTATAGCGTACTGAAAACGTCAACGAAGATCGTTTAATTTTTCTTGTTTACGATGTTAACCCACAATAATCGGAGTACATAATGTTATTAAAATTACATTTCGTGTTTGAACGAAGCGTATAGGACACGCACGACAAACCCACCACAGACGGTGTATATCATTTTATGTTTGTGTGCATATATACATATTATAATACTGGAAAACCCTTTTACGTTAATGACTTGAATGAAAAAATACAAAAATACCCCCTCGGTTTTTTTTTAACTGGGGAAACGAAAGACCTTGTTCGGTTTATATACATACATACATTTACCTTTAATATTGGTTAACATAATATAGTGTACTCTAAATATAATATAAAAATAAAGGTAACTACTTACTTGAAACCTTCGCATGTCTCTGGGATTTCCAGCGTTTTTCAAACAATTTTGATTGCATTTCAAGAAAAACTTCAAGAAAAATCTATAAAACAAAACGTGTCATTTCGAATTAGTTGCGTTGTAGTTATAACTATTATAAACAATAACAAAATGTCAGTAATATTATTATTACGGGTGGGATAGGTACCTATCCAATACCCTAACAAAATATAAAATTATTGTACGTTATTGCGGTCTGTGGTAAATAGTAAGACCTTAAAAACAATATTTTTCATCACATATTTCGTGTTGTAACCAAGGGCGTTCGTCTTAAGGTCACTGTATTAACAATAATTAACGTTTCTCCTATTTATTTACGGTACATATTATATTTACAGTCGAGTTCGCAATGGTTAAGTATAGCAGTGAAACAACGTTAAGTATACACTTATCCGTAGAGAATTCCGTCGCAAAATATATAGTTTATTTATAGTACCATCTATACCGAGGTAATAATATTGTGCATCGCATTGTGATATTACTATGCCGAGTGCGTTTCGTTACCTACCTGTAATAACATTTTGGCGTTTAATAAACACCGACTGCACATACAGTATAATCCGATTATTAACTGTTTTTTTGAATCGTTCTGCACAATTATTCTATTATATGGAGTAAGTATTAATTTGTTCACCGATTTCCACAGTCCACGCACGAAGATCGGTGTACGTACATATTATTATCATATTATAATAAAAACGAAACGCCAGATCGATGGACCGAATCGGAAAGAATTACGGACAAGAGCCCGCGGGGACGGCCCCGGATGGAAAATTGCATTATTCAATTTGCTGTCGGGGTAATGAACGTATACTACGTAATAAAGTTACAATAATAATATAATATATATATATATATTTAGGTTATAGTATTATAATTTTATATAGTTTGCGCATAATGATTGATGCACACTGCCAATCGTCCTCCCCCCTCACCACTCTCGCACTTAGTAGCACCGTCATCGCGGTACCGACCCGTCTACTGTTTTATTATATGGTCGGCTATCACGCACACCGGGATAGGTTAGCCCGATAAAATATATATAATCTTTGGCACGACCCTCCGAACCCGTCGGCAGCGGCGTCGGAAAAGACTGAAGTAAACGACGGACCGTCTCCGAGGCGATTCCCCGAGGAATTTTCCCGGTCTGTCCGACGCATCACGCCGCCACCGCGATATCGTGGTTTGTTTCGTTTCGTTTTTCTAAGACTTTATAGCTATCTATAAAATATATAATTATATTATATGATGCACGTGGAATTTAAGTTTACTAAATGGTAATAAAAACTTGGTCGGTATACCAGGTATATAGTATACTATATACTCATATTAAAAAAAAAGTCACGTGACGAACGCCGCGACGATTGTATTTGCAACGACAGGATTCGAAAAAAACAATATACGAGCGCGTGTACAACATCGCGATCATCAAAGCATAAGACTACGAAATACTATTATTTAATACTTCCTCTGTCACAAGTGTTCTATAATATTATACCACTATAAGATAGATAAATATAGAATATAGAATTTTTTTTCAATTTATATACCTACATAATAATGTATTATTAATGCTTAATACATATTTATATTTATATATATACATAATATATGTTTCCGGAAGCCGGATGCAGTTTTTTTATAACGCCGCTGTAATCTAACCTATATATTATGCGGTATATAGTTGTGACGATAACCAACTTAATGATATATATATATATATATATTATAGCTTTTGAGCAAACAAACCAGCGACGGTAGTGCACGATCAGTATTATACGATTGTATAGTTTGAAAATATATCGCCAAGTTATATCATATGTACATTATATGCATGGTGGGACTGACGAGGGATTAACGTTTCGACCGGTGGCGTATGTGTCGTGATGTATTTTATAGCCGACAATCAGTCCCGAGATCAGTACACATAGAGCGCGTGCACGCGGCCGTGTGCCGGATAAATCGATTTCCAACTGATATTGATCTTTAATAATAATGAAGATGACGACGATGATAATAATAATAATAATAATAATAATAACAGTATTTGGCTATATGTTTATAGTTTATACGACCGTACGGAAGCAATAATCCGGTCGGTTTGAACACAGCACGTCATCGTCGTCGTTGCGTATTTGAACTTTGAAGTACAGGCCAAACAGTTCACATTATATTAGTACAATATTATAATGCTATATGTATACAGACGAATCCATTGATTCCAAACGTACCGTAGAAATGGTCGAGTAATAATATTAAGGATAGTCGGGGTAGATTAATGTTTAACAAAAACAATACGCTGCTATACCTGCAGGGAAAATAGAATTATGCATTCCAGTTAATGATGACTTTTAAACGCTAAAAACGAATCGTATAAAAAAATTGTATACAACGTATATAGTCAGTCGTACGGATTACAGAGGCTTAAGTCCTATGAAATCAAAGTTAAAAATAAGCTATATAATATATATATAGTTAAAAGTTGCCCTTATTCGTTGAAAAAAATTGTTCGATTTTATTGTAGCTCTCTGTATACATTCTGAAGTCAATACTTTTAAAATATAATTATCATTAATCATGTTGTGGTTATATTTCTGTATGTTTAGTCGGTATGAAGAATAGGCAAGAGTATAGGTGCTATAACAATGTTTCGACGACGTGTGAAACGTGCGGCCAAATCGATTAAAAGGATTCCGCCGGGTCGACAATATTATATTGGTCCCGCGAGACGTGCGAGCTCTGTATACGGAATACGATCTTTCCCCCTTACACTACCACTGGCTACTGCACATTGTTGCTCGTTCGCATAACGATATCATGTACCTTCGACCTTTGGGTGAACAACTATTTTCGCGAGACGACGTCCTCCTGCCAATGGAATTGTATTGCACAACACGAGATAAATAAAAAATAACGTCGACACCAGCCGCTACTCGGGCTTTTTGCGGAGTGTGAAAAATCCATACGGTCTACGATTATCATATATACGTCCGGCACAAAAGTATAACTTACTAGTATAGTGGTATAGCAGGCGGCACGCAGGCACGGTAATTTATATCTTTATAATAATATATGCTTTACGACGATATGTTATATTATATAATAATATATAATATACCTATACTGCGCGCACAGCAGTGGCAAAACTAAAGAAAAAGCGGATACGGCAGGAAAGGGTACTGACGTCCGCGTGGGGAAAAGAGTGAAATAATTGCATTTATCTACCCGTGAAAATCACACAAACACACACACACACACACACACACACATGGACGGAATTGCGTATATCCTCGTGGCGCAGCGGGACGGAGGGGGCTACCGCGTATACCTAATGTTTCTGCATTAGCCCGAGAAGTCGATGACTACACACCGTCGGCGATTCCTCCCCGGGGATAGTTCAGCGACAGTCGTTCTCGTTACCCCGCAACAGTTTATCTTCGATCCTTAAGGTTTCTCTCTTCCATACCGTATACACTAAACACACACACACACACACACACACACACACACAATATATATATATATATATATAGGTATACTGTTGTTACCGCGGACGTTCGTTCATTCTCCGCACGCCGTCTTCCCCCGTCGACCGTTTCTTATACGTATCTCTCTCACTCACTAACCGCTCTCTCTTTCTCCCTCCCTATCCATCTCACTCGTACGCGTTATACCTACAAAACCGAGTTCTTACCCCTTTATATATATATATATATATATACGCGCGTGTACAACAACGACACCGCAATAAAAATCTCCCGCGTGCGGCCGTCTGCAGCACAGGGCCGCACAATCTCGCTAAAGGTTTTTTCGCCGTAATTAAATAGATCGTTCGCGGCGTTATAATAAATGTGTGACCGTTTCTCGACGACCTGTAATGATTACTATATGATACGTGACGACTACCCATCGCCGTTATTGTGCGGCTCACTGTGTAATCCGGATCGAAAAACCGTCCGCTCGCCGCCCGCGCACACCAGGTGCCGCCGGCAGACAGCGGAAAACGTACCGCCGCGCATTACATATATATATATATATATATATATACGACATTTCAAAACGTTTTTCCCGCGCGGTCCGGAATCGCCGTTTTACGCGGAAAAAACCCGCGCATTTCAATTCGCTCCCGAGATTCGAAATTCAAAATATTAAACGCAGTGCGCGTCGTTGTATACCTAACACGCGTGTCGACATCACGTATATATATACCGTGTCCGCGTGAATTTGTTTTTCCTTTCTATACAATACGATGACGATAAACTAATTGCGGAATTTGTTTTTCAGCGTCGTTCATAATATTCTAAAGTTCCGTAATCCGACAAACAAGTTACGACGACGACGACAATAACAGCAGAGTTAACATTCAACATCTATGTATATATATATGGGTACTTACTGTGCTCTCTGTACATATAATATCATACTGTTGAAATATGTACATCGTATCTACGCGCGTATAGGTATAAGACCGTGCGCGCTATGGTAACACGTATGGTAATATAATACATAATGTATGGTTTTGATGCAATTAGAAAAAACGACGGTGCCGGAATGTTTTCCGTAAATTACACGGCGTACATACGCTGTATAGTAGTAATACGTATTGTAATATTTCATTTCGCCGAAATCGTATAATATATACACACACCACACGTATACCAACACATAAACTCCGAGTTCGGCGGTGGCCCGCTGAAACCTTCACTATATACTGCCAACACACACCCTTCTACACACCTTCTATACGCACACACGTATGGTAATATAATATGAATATCACAGCGGGGTAAGTCTAACGTTTAATTTCGTTCGCCGTCTCTACGGTTCGACCAAGTTTTCGCGCAACAAACTTGTGCTGCAGCACGAACAACACTCGGAATGCGAGTGTGGTATATATATATAGTGAGAATGGCGGCGGTGCAGTATATACTCTCATCCGGTGTGGTGTTGAAAACTTCACGACCGCACCGCTTGTCTGAATCCATATACATATATATATATATATATGTATATATATACATACATAAATACCTGTGCATGTATATATAATATCATATAATGATATACGTAAATATGCGTTCTCTATACATTTGTGTCGAGCGAGTGCGTGAGTATAATATTTACGCGTGAGTTATTCTCGGCGGATGAAGTGTATTGCGTGTATACCTCATATATAATATATTATATTATAATATAATCATTAGAGAGAGCGGGGGCATGCCAAAGTTTCGGCGGTGACAGCGCGGACGATGTTGGTGTCGGGGAGAGATTCCCGTCGAACCGTTACGCTCCGTCGTCATATTAAGCCAAATACGCCACGATGTATATATAATATATATAATATATACATATATACCGACGCTGACGTGTGCTTGTGTTTTCCGGGTGAATATCGCGCACGAGGCACGATGTTTCAACCATTAAATACCTCTGTTAATCTTACGTAAACGTATATATAGCCATATAGGTTTTTGACGAAGTAACATTTCTACAGATAAACCGATAAATTTAATTATAAAACATAAGAGTCACAGTCATAGACTCATAGGCCAATATTTTTGTAACAGCAGTTGGCTGGTCACACGTTAAAACGCCCATCGAACGCGACCGATTGGAAAATTGTTCAATTTGAACTTTGAACGTTTTTTTTACTAGCTACAATAATTATAATGATTATCAATTATCAGTATATCGCACCTCGAAACAGCTGAAACGTTCTGCATTAATATATGTATTTAATATTTATACAGAGAACGTATACGTTTTGAGGCTCGTTGGTAAATTATGTATACTTGTCCCAAACGGCCAGTCTTTGACTTACGCCGTTGAGGTGACTGACTGACGACTGTTATCGTATAAATGTAGCGTCTGCATAGTATTCGTATGTTCGATCGCAACCACAATCTGACGATTGATGACGAATGTCGACGTGGTATGAATTGCGACGATATGCGCAGCCTAACGCGTCGTTGAATACCATTTAAAACCGTTTTAATATACCGTTTAAATCCATTTAATCCGTTTGAATGACGTTAATAGGAATATTAATCGTCAACAGTGCGCGGACAGCTGTATTGTATATACTTCACAACAACATAAATAATATATCTGTCGTTCGATATAAACGTCAAATATTTTATTTATCTGTTCACGACGAAAGCTGCGTTGTGTTTGTCGCCTTTTCGGCGGCGCGGCGCCCGCGTAAGCCTTTTCGGCTCAATGGCCAATACGCATAATATTATCATGACAATAATAATGGGAAATCAAATCAAAACCAAAGTAGTAGTGTTTTGTACGAAAAGAATACTTCGCGTTATATATTTTTGTGCCATAAACGTCGTTTACTAGTGCGGCTATGTTATCTCTGTATTATGCGATAAACACGCGGTGGTGTATTATTTGAGAGTAAAATAACAATATTATTATCTGTTCCGTATCGTGCACCATAATGTCGGCTAAAACGGAAAATACGCTTAGATACACATGTTATAGCTGTTACATATACTGTAGTGCTATATACAGCGATACCGAAGGGCACACCGCCGCCGCCGCCGCCGTCGTCGTCGTCGCCGTCGTCGTTGCCGTCGCCCCCGCCGCAGTCGCAGTCACAGTCGCAGTGGCAGTCGCAATCGTCGGCGGCGTCGTTTCCGTGGCAACGCGGCGGCGTTTTAGGGGACTATCGCGAGTCGCCTTCCATTTTCGTGGCGCGGGGTGAAAATGCGTTGGCGCGGAGCGGTTCGCGGACCGACGGGGGTGGATCGTGGCGAAGAAGGGTACCCGCGACGCCGTCCGGTGGGGTCGGAGGATTTGACAGTGCGTATATATACTGCAGTGTTTGTATATATATATATATACGTGCATAATATACGTTCAACGAGCATATATATATATATATACATTGTCGAGAGGAAAAATCGGGGCGGTGATGGTGAGAGGGGGGGATTCGCTGGTGGCAATGGCTTTTCCGACTCGCCACCCTCCTGTCCCGTAACCACCACCCGCACACCGACCGAGCACTGGATTTTCCGCGCCCTCCTATTCCCGCTGTGTGCGTGTGTGATGTTTGCCCCGCATCACATCGTGTACCACTGAATATATACCGATATATACGGATTGCAAGGCCTGTATATATGTTCGACAGTTCATCCGACTTAATCGCGCGGCCCGGGTACCCGCTATACATCGGGCGGTCAAAACAGTTCTTCTCGATAATTATCTTCTCCTCCGCAAATTTTAACGCTATAGACGAGATAGTTTGTACAGCACGTTCTATAGTTGCGTTCACTTAAAACTTTTCGTATTATACATATATATATATATGCAGGTACTCTTGGACTTTATAAGTGCCTTAGCTGTTAAGGCTTAGCATATGTACGTAGTGCAGTGAAACGACGACGATAAAGTTGTACACTGCTTATACTCGATTATTCCGATACTTGCAGTTTATCTTGCTATCTTTATATCGCGTGTAAAAGTTTGGATATAATTATTTCGTTTACGATCCAACGCAATGTATCGTAAAAATTGAATAACCGGCGTTTGTTTTTCGTTTTATTTCGGTCCCGGATCGACGCAAATCGAATAATCATACACACTGCAGACGCACACGCCAAAGTGTTAATTACGGATTATTGCAATTCGTTTGATTTGATCGTTGTAGGTAAACAAAGACCGATTGTAGCTGCAGCGGGGCAGTATCAGATACACACCTTTTTGGTGTAAAAAAAACTGTTGAGGACAACCCGCTATGCGTCGTTAAAAATAAACATTACACCACTATATAAGTCAATTTACACGAGTTTAAAATCGGGATTACTTATTTACTGCAGTATATAGGTCGCGCGCTGTTTATTTAAAGGGTTCACAAACTGCACGCTCTTTAGGGGTGAGAGTATCAAAGAAAATATTATTAAACGTGTATATTATTTAAATTGACCTCTGTTATTATGTTTCCTGGTTGGATTCGTCTAAAGTGAAAATATCAGTGGGATTCACGAGCAAACAAAACCGTACTAAGTTCTGTATTATATTTGGAAACTTTTGCTCGGAAAACGTCCAAACTTAGAACCGTAGAGTTAACGTGTTGAAATAAATGTGCGATAACTGTTAATAATTAGTTTATCAATAAAAACAAAAACCTATCAATAATATGGTAGACGCGAATAAATAGATCATTATATATATATACTATATACAGAAGTTGTTAGTGTTGTGTTACCTACTATATATATATATTATATAAATCGGTCGTGACACGGTATCAATTATTACTATCGATAAGTACCAGATAGTCAAAAGTTAATAACCAGGTTGACGTTAGAGCTACTGTTAAAATATTTACACGAAGTGTCGTATATTTCACGAAGCTTCAACTATAATATTATACTATTATATTTATAACGTTATTGGGTAACAATAATTGGATTCCGCGGTGGTTTTCGAACGAACAATTTATTATTCGTCGGAATCTATCGGTAATGCTTTACCTATCATCATCATCATCATCATCATCATCATCATCATCGGTATTGCGGTAAAGACGCGCGTATAATGTACACCGCGCAGTTGCGGACGTCGCTATTCGAAATTTTCGGGGGGGGGGGGGGGAGGGGGGGGCGACGACAACGAAACGATTCCGGATGGATTTAATTGCGCGGAAGGCCCACGGACGACGATAAACAAATAGTGTCCGATTCAAATATCCGGCCGGGTATTTCTTTATTTCTCGGTACGAGGGTCCAGGGCGGAGGACGGACACGTTGCAAAAACAATCCTGTATATATGCGTATGTATATATACATACATATATACAAACGAACGTTCTATACGGCGGCAGCGGCGGTGGTGGTGGCGGTGGTCCGGTCTTGGCGACGGGTGAACGGCGGCGGAGACGCTCGCGGGAAAGGGAGAATATGGCGAAACGGACGGACCGAGATAAAAGTTTACTTGTAGCCAGCGCGCGCGCGTGTACACGTATGTGCGTGTGCCGTGTGCAGTGTGCGTGCGTGTGCGCGCCACGGAATAGCAGCAGTCGACGGCAATAGCGTGTGTATACGTATATAATATATATATATTTATGCCGCTCCGGTGGCGGGTAGACAATTTAAGGGGAGGATCGACGCGGGTCGGCGGCGTGCCGGTGGTATATAGCGATCGGAGGGGGACGGCTGCAGGGGAGGGATCGAGAAGAGAGTGTCGAGAGAGGGGAAGGGCGAGCGAGTGTGAGAGGGGACCAGAGAGAGAGGACGAGTAGGAGAGAGACAGAGCGACAGAGAGGGAGAGAGAGTATTGACTCCGGTTCCCCTGGGCTTGGGTTCCAGTCAATACCGCTGGGACCTCGCCTTACGCGGCTCGCAGTACTTCCCAAACCGAGTGTATTATAAACTCCAAGAATCCGTATTGTCTGTTGTTGTTGTTTCGTTTTATATTTCCCGTCATCCCGACAAATCACACATGAAATATTATAATCGCGCGCATTTGCCATTCGTTATTATTACGTCGTGTACACACACGTGTTTTAAGCAATGAGCGTACGAAACATATTATTTAATAACCATTAGCCAGAGCTATAATAATATTGTATTACGCGCTGAACTCACGACTTTATTTCTGTAGTCGGCGTCGTTGTACGGCCGCGAGTGTGCGACTCTAGTAAAGTACGGCGTACCATAACGAGCTTATAGATCGCATTGATCATCGAGTATACATACAGTAGATACTAACGAACAATATTAGACAATAATCATTATAATTATTGCTTTTTAAATATCAACATGTTTTCATAATATATTAAAAACCACACACCCATAATATTTGTAGAGAACAAAATTTTGTCGTAAAGTAGCTTTTATTTTTTAAATACAAACAGCATAAAAGTTATTTAAGTTTGAAATATATTAAAATAAAACGGTTCAAAGAATAATGAATTTTTTGTATGATTTATATCGAACAATACAAACTCTAAGACACGGCAATTAATTTGTCTTCTTTATCGTATATTATAAATGTTGTTCTTTTAAAGGGGTTTTTCATAGGCAATTTTAATGACGTTATTAGTGAAATTGAAATTTTAAAATATCATTAACAATTTATTAAATATTATTTCAAAGTATAGCTTAGAAGTGATTCCAACTTCCAATTTAGTATTATTGCTGGTATTTATATAACTAAGAGATTATAATGCAAAATATAGAAAATTGTTTCATGCGAAAAAGAAGCACTCAGGAGGTCCACACTTCCACAGTCGTACCTAAGAAATTAGATTTATACACGATATAAAAGATAAAAATTTTTTTTATATCATAAAATATCTTTTTTTATTTTTTTTGTATCTTTACATTGTGGTTACATAATTAACAATAATAGTATAGACATGGATTAACTTACATTGAATTAGTATTTAAACATTTTTATGATTTAAATTTTTTTTTATTCATATCATAAAAAATTGCCTACATCAAACCCCTTAAAAAGTGTGTATGCGGTGTTCATTAAATCTGTTATATTACGACATTTAATGATATGTATTTATATAAAATGTATATGAAAACACAGATTTATCAAAATTCTATCGCATACCTTATACTAATGATATATAAATATATAATAGATAAGTCAATATTATTTTAATATAATATATTGTATATTATGTAAATGTGTAAGTAATTTAACTCTTATCATCTATGAATTAAAAAAGCACCGGGCGTTTAGTTGGTATTTTTTTCTGAAAATGTTGATAAATTGAAATAAAAATAAAAACGAGTAGTTTTAGAGTTATTTAACACTTTGATAAGTAACAGATCTATAATAATGGGTTCGGAAAACGCTGGGTCTACGATTATTAAACTATTTTAGTAAATCATTCTATTATCTGTTAATAATTATAATTTATAAAAAGGTCCAAGTATAGTAAATACTAAAATCGATAAACCATTAATTTTATATTTTTATAAAACCACTTTTAATGACTTTTATTTTTATAGTAAAAATTTTTATAACAGAAAAACTTTAAATTTTTGAATTAGGTACATAAAAAGATTTATAAAAATTATATATAAAATAATGTAGGTACCTATATAAAAAACGAAGGTTCTCGTTTGAAAAACAAGAGCTTGTATCATTACAGGATACCCTTAAGTAGTATAAAAATCTCACGGATCTGGAAATATGGTTTTAAAGCTTAAAGTGTATTTAAAATATCTAAATACTGGAATTTTCATAAAGAAATTAGGGCGAGCATACTTGGCGAATTATCATGTATATATAAATTATAAATATTTATTATAATATAGTATATTATACACGCTTGAAATTCATATTCCGTTAATCGTAAAACCTATACAAAGAATTAAAAACGAAGAGTTTAAACTTAAAATGTAATTAATTTTAACTACTTAAATACTGATCAGTGATCACTGAACAGAAATTCGTTCTCGTTTAGATAACTTCCGCATTAGTGTGAATACTAATAATGTTATGATAGCAATAATAGTTAGAAAAACGATTTAGATAAATAATTTTTAGAGATCACAATTCTACAAAATGCGTATTTTTAAAATTCCAAGAAATTTCAAATAATATTATGTCATCTGATCCAAAGATTCACGTCACAGAATCTAAAATATATATATTTTCATTTTCTTTTATATATTGGCCGTCAAAATCGGCAGAAATCAAACATAAATCATTGATAGTACAACTTGCTTTCAAGAAATAATTTTTTATTATTATATATACTTACTACAGCTTAGACAAGTTTATTACTATTTCTAGTAGAAAAGTTTCGATAGGTTTTGAAGGGTAAAAAATAAAAATCAATAATATAATCAGAAACAGAAAGTCAGAACACGCTGCTAAAAATTAGCATACGCGTTCTAATTTTCTTTTACAGCCTATCAACGAGATATATTAATATATATATATATATGGACTAATGAAATAAAACAAATGAAATAGAATCGAAGACACCTGTACGAAACGAACGAACGATAGGTAAGTAAATTATGTACCAATATACCGTATAAAGGGTGCTGGACCACCAACATTTGATCCCGTTTTTCTGTGTTATAAGCTATCGTGCAAAACGCTGCGAAAGGTCCACGCTGTACACTGTACATTTATGTTTCATAAAGTGTACACCGGAAATGATTTTTTTCTCTTTTTCTGACGACATACTGCACGCGCGGCGTGTCAGACCCAATAACGTTAGTATATCGAGTTTCGGAGAGCGCGCGTATATACACTCTCAATCGTCAATCCCGTCGGATTGCATTAGCTGCAGTGTTTCACTTCGATAAATTTGTCGTAGAGCGGTCATTGAAGTATTAAGGGCCCTGCGGGATATCTCCAATTATCTCTCATTATTTTTACTACACAAATGTTATATAATATGTATAATGTATATTTGACATTTGTACTATTTTTTACATTATATACTTGACGACATATTTTTTAAAGGTACTATCTATACTCGATTAAAAAATGGAATATATCAAATCGTTATTAATGTTATTATTTTGGAATGCGAATTTTAGTTTTTATTTGTATTTTTTATAATATATAGCTCTATATTTATTTACATTTTTTCAGCACAATCATAAATTTATTTATTCAATACTGTTGTCTGATGGTAGTATACCTCATGCTAGATAATATTAAAGATATCTTGTTTTAGTTAAAATAGATGGACGCGTGACCGTATCTATGTGTTTGTTGTGTATAGGAATATATACTTGTTATATATTATGTATTTTTAAGTACGAGCTGTTTTTTTTTTTTTTTTTTATTCTCCAGTCGAACGAAAAACGTGAATACTACCTATACGTATATTATATGGAATACGTATACTAAATAAGTATTTAATATTTTTCAGTTTTTCACTTGTCAGTTACACTTTACTAGTTGCGTTCATTATTATAATTTAATTTTTTCGACCTTTAAAAAAAAATCTATTATGACACCACTGAGGAAGGTACTATATTTTTTAGCTTTCCACGTTTTTTTCCCAATAAAATTAGGCTATTTTGATAATATGATGATACATATTTTATAATGTACATATAGTTATGTAAGATGAGAATTGTATTGAAATAAAATGTAAGTTGCTTGCTAGGAAAACGATCTCTTTTAAATTATATTATATGAGCTGGTCAAAACTTTTGCCCCCATCACTATCTCTCTATTAAAAACTGATACGACGCCACTAGTGTCGGTTTTATCGTCTTGATAGTTGTTTAAACATCATTAAATTGCCACTTATTATTATTTTACGGTCGGTGGAGTATATAACACCATAAATTACTCAAATAACTGTTAAAGCATGCGCCGGAATCGCAAACGTCAAATTTCAGCTTAATTACTATCATTCCGCGTTCGTATTGTCATACGCGTTATGTATATAGTCTATTGATTTTTATAACAATACAATATAACGATTGGGTGTATGTTTTAAACAATAGGAACACAATACCTATATTTGCGTTTATATAGTATATATGTATACTATAACTTCGTTCGGGCGTAAATTATAAAACGAGTTATATAAAATATTTATCTGGTCAGTATAGCAATGGTAATTAAAAACGATCGTTTGTGTCTGTCAGAACAAATAATAAAACCAATGAAATACTATTATAATAGAGTTGGATCTACAGTAACTTTTATTATCGGAAACTTTAGCAGTAAATATTTTTGTTGGTTTTTGACAATTTTCCCGTAGTTTATATTAGGGAGTATAATGCTTACATCATAGAAAATTAAGCAGATAGTCCAAAATCTATATTTAATATAACCACATATTTGCACAGTTTTCTAGTGAATAAAATATGATAGGTCTATAGTGACCTATATACAAGTATATTTTTTAGTTTAAAGTGTCACTCAAATAGTATCGGCAACAGTAGTTCACGTATTTTGGGGAATTCGAATAAACTTCTCAATTGTGTTTGAGACGCATATTATAATGTGGCTCGGGATGAGAAAAGGAAAAATATATAGTATAATAATATAATTATCTACCATGGTGAAGAGTGGGCGTAGGGTTACTGGGTTAGCTGTTGAATAGCTAATATAATACAGTAATATCATATAATAGTTACATTATATTATGCAGTGCCTGACCCATGTATGCAATAGGCATAATAGGAAGCGAATGCAGAGAGAAACGGTTTTGTGAGATGTTTGACTATTTGAGAAAAGAAAGATCTTCTAATAGACGTAGAAAAAATAAAAACAATAACCAATTTCGTATGTTGATCTCGCGTTGTAGTGGTGCGCTTTATCGTAAAAAAAGATATTGGGTATTTAGGTTATCAGATTCCATATTTCTTCACTCGTGTGAAAATATTTAAAATATTCATAGAAACTAGATTAATTTAATCAAAATACATTATCCAATTGATTTATATATTAATATATATTATTAGCATTATTATTATTTATTATTAGCAAATAAACACCCAACATATACGCATACGTTACTGTTGAGACGAATTTTTTACAGTACTTTACTACAATATACATATAATCCTACCAATTAGAAATCTGATTATAGCTGCAATATTTTAGACAAGAAATTTAATCACGGTTATTATAATATATAAAAAGAATAAACAGATATATTATATAATATAATATGGAACTAACATTTTGACGGTCCACTTCACACCTGTAAGGTCAACATCTCCGCGTCAACAAGGGTCGTATTTAGGAGTTTTCCTCACAGAAAAACAAAAGACAAAACTGTGCTATGATAATACAGTAAAAAAAAATTAAAATATTTAATTTTTCTTCCCGGATTGTGACTAAAACAATTATTATCATAGTTCTTAGTGAATATTGGATCACTTTCGATACAGCGGGGCATTTATGCTAAAGACAATATTATAAAATATACAGGTTAATGGGTAATTAATCAGCAAATACAATAGTATAATACTAATATATAGTGAGAATTAGGTGAACTCCACGAGAGGATGTGCATTTGAAAAAAAAATGTATCCATCTCCTCAAAATCAACCTCCTCCTACCTGACCTATGACCCCAATGGCGTGTCTTTGAAAAGCTCGTGGCACCCACGTACACATTATACGCGCGCTCTATATAACTTGCAAGTACACAGCGCACATATATTATTATATGTGTATGGGTGTGTGTGTGTGTGTGTGACAAGCACCGCGTATCTATATTATACAGTATACGATAATAATACGTGTCGCGCGTATTCGCCTGCAGCACTGCAGTAGCACCGAAATAAAATAAAATATATGATATCACGTTGGGCGCGCGACAAGGAAAAACTGTACACAGTCGGCGGCGGCGCAGGTACCCGCGCGGGGTTGCAGCGGCGGCGGCGGCGGCGGGGGGGCGAAACAAATTGCACGACTCCCGGGCCGTTCCGTCTTACTGTCAGCTCGCAGCCGCCGTATTAACAGCTTCATGATGACATCATCAATTCCACGAGATCGTTTCGTTCGCGCGCGCCGCTGCCGCCGCTACACACACAAACGCTATATAATATTATATATTATATATATACAACGCGTTCGTCGCTGTTGATAAATTACGTCATTAACGCGGTTTATTAACGGCAACCGTGTGCGCGTCGATATCGTATAATATATATTTATATATATGTATATATAAGCTGCAAGCACGGGGAATCGTACAATATATAGGTATAGGCGTATAACGTAGAATAATAATAATAATATTATTACGAAAACGTTGTCGAGGAGAGTAAAAATAAACTCCGAATCTCGTCCCACGGTCCAGATGCACAATACATAATATATACCTATGTAGGTGTACGGGTGTGCGTGTGTGGGTGTGTAGGTCGTCGGGTGCAATAAAACGTCTGTGCACGGGACTTGGGTTTTTACGACGAACGTTGTCGCCCCCGCCCGGAATAAAATATACAGCCGAGTCGCGATAACTCGAAGTCGAAGGGAGATAAAAATTCGCTTCGAGATATGTATTATTCGTGATGTCTAACTCGAATTTATATTAATTTATATATAATTTATATTTCTTGGGGAATAGAAAAAAAATTCGAATTGTCAAGTTTTTCGAGTTATCGCTGTACATAGGTACTGTGGTTCATATATACACGGGTGTAAAGAATATAATAATATACGCACAGTGGTGCACGGACGACGAAAAACAACGCGATTTACGCGGCACGCTCACGGGAAATATTATATTTTACGCATTCGTATTTGCGCAACGGCATAATTATTACTGTCGTAATATCGCTCCGCCGCTGACGACGACGACGACGACGGAAGGGTTTATCGGGACGCCGCGGGTCACGTGTCGGTCGCGCGCGCTCTCCCCGGAACCGTTCAATTAATGTGATTGCGCGCGCGAGTCGACCCGCGCGTGGCCAATCGCCGAGGTGACGGGCGCGCGAGCCGCTCAAATCCGGACTCTGCCCGTCGTATATTATATTATTATGACGTGCTCTCGCGTTACGGACACTCGAAACCGCGTGCCGTATGTCGGCGGCGGCGAGTCCTCGTTTCTTCCGGCGTGTCTCTGCCGCTCTGTCTCTCAGGCCCTCCCCCCACTTCCCCCCACTCAAACTCGCCCTCGCTTTTTATCTGCGCACATATCGTAATAAACTCACATGGTAATATATATAAACGATTCCGATTGCCAACCACCCCAAGTCGGCCCCGTCAGTTATACGCTGTACGTATATATACGACAAAGCGGCGCGGATTAGATCCTAACCTAACCGGTCGTTGTTGTACACAAATATAATAATATATTTTCTATAGTTTTTTATTCGTCGCACACGTACCGGATTAAAAAACACTCGGGCGGCCGTCGTCCGTGCAGGTCGGCTGTGTATCGAACGTATATATAGTGTCGTTCCCGCGCTTATATATATATATATATATATATAATGGTTTTTAACGACCGCCGCTTTTCGTCCTTTAACGTTTTATTTATTTATTTTTATTTTTTTTTTTTAAACTTTTCTCTACCCCCGTTTCGGTCACACGTCGTCTCGACACGTACGCGAGATACGACAACAGACGGCCGCCAAAATCCTAGTGAATTATAAGCGTCTCTCGTATATTACATATAATACGTTGGCGCGGACTATAACACGCCGGTCGAGTGCTAATAGTATTGTGTGCACCACTCTCGGGCCACTCGAGTATTTATCTCCGGGATTTTGTCGTGTCAAGAAGATCCTCAAAAACATTATCTATATGTGCAATCGTATTGTGTCGAATAACTCAAAAGTCGTGCCTTATATCCGTCCTCCCCCGGCATTGTACGTATAGACGCATCTAACACTATAGTGTATATAGCTTTAGTATGCGAATCGGTCATCATTTCATAACGACTATATTCCCAATCGCGGTTTTCTTTTAATCTGCACCATCTGGGACGTGTCATGTAAGTCTGATTTCTTGCGCGTGTATAACGACGAGTATAACATAATCATCAATATACATGGGCGTACTGAGGGCGGGACAGGGGGGGAAGTGCCCTCCCCTTGCATTTCAAACTAAATTATATTTCTTACACCTTATAAATTGAGTTTTAATGATTTAAAATTAACTATGCCACTGCACCCCCCCCCCCCTGATTGAAATTCTAGCTACGCCCATGTCAATATATGTGTGGGTATAGGTAAAGCGTTAAACATCAGCGATTTATGATTTCGTAGAGTTTTCGTCTTAACGCTCAAATACGATTGTCGTAAGCTGTTCGTCTGTGTTTAGTTTTATTTTATTCCGGAATCTCGAAACGACTCAAAAAAATAATTCGCCAATCCATTTTATTTATTCATTATTGTTATTTTTTTTTTGCAGGTGGCGTTTTGTACACTTTATTTTTCTTGTGAATAATAGACACGAGTTACGCGCACACAAACCCACACATGCGTACTTATTTAATATATTTATATATGTGCACGCATGCACATCAATCACCTCGTTGGACCGCGCGCAGCAGTGTCGTCCCGGTTGCGTCAGGAAGAGGATGAAAAATGAAAATGAAAATAAACATCGACACACGAGTTGACATAAAGAAACAAACATTGTCCATACATAATATAATATAGGACGAGTATAATATGTAATATATAGCCGAGACGATTTGTGCGAACGGTCGAGTTAATAAATCATTAAAAAGGGTCGCCGTCTTTGTCGTCGACTCGAGATTCGGGTCGTGCGTATAATGTGTATATTTCATATAATTTATATGTATATAATATATAATAATATGTAGTATGTGTGTGAAAAATAAATATAAAACCGAAAAACCTAGTTCTTCGCACGCATTAGGTTTTATCGCGTTTCCGCCATGTTGCGGCAACTATAGGTCACAGCATTAGTGGTGCGCAATATTATAACACAGAATATGGTCTCCCGCTGTATACGATATATATATGTATATACACGTTGTATTATGATATGACCGATGATCGTAGCACGCGGTGCTCTGGCACTCGTCGGAATAGAGATAAAAACGCCAGCGACGTTGAAAAAAAAAAATCGTATATATACACACGTTATTAAAACACCTAACTCAAGTCACAAACTGGCATAATATTTTACATACACATTACAAACGTTATAACACTTTAACATATAGTAAAAACGGTATAATATATAGTGCGCCTTGCTGTGATGTTGGTCGTTTCGCCTAATCGCCTACCACACGATATCGTGTATATTATTATTATCATATTATATATTTACACGGTGTGGTACGTCATAAAATAACGCTAATGTATAGAGTCGTAACGGCGACGGCGGTGATACATTTGACACATGACCGCGCTTATTCTGGCGGCGGACCAGATGCAAGAAGTGTCAACGGCCGCGTAATTTATTGCGCGCGTACAGAGTATATAGTGCTGTTGGTTGCGGCGTTGTCGCGGAATTTCGTCGGTGACGGAAAACAGTACAATATCGTCGGCCGTAAAAAAAAATTTCGTCTGCCGCGCGAAAACCACGTATATAGGTGTGAACACTGTGAACGGTCGTGCGGCGTAAACGCAGACACCTATAATAACATCATAATGTGTACGCCGGCGCACGCATGACATAAATGTGACACAACGTCGGCGGATGAGTTGTTCGTAAAACTATTGCCACGTATGGTTTACCGCATTACACATTATATTATACGAGTGCGATATATATATATATATATATAAATAAATAAATAAACTGTCGCGTCCCGTGGCGGTGTGATTTATCGCATTTTTTTATTCGCGAAAAATTGTCGGCAAATTAAATTGGTAAAAGTTTTTCTCCCCGGAGATGTCACAGTGTGAAGCGCGCGCGTTTTGAACGATGGCGTCACGATATCGGTTGTTTATATTGACACTTGAAAGCAAAATTAATTTCATATAACTTTAACATTATTTTTTTTTTTTTTTGCAATTCCCCCGACACGGAAAACGAATGCTCCAATTTGCTCGAGCCAAAAGGTTGGTGACAAATTAATAATTTATAAAGTTCGTCTTCCGGGGGGTTGACAGTTTGATTAAATCCGGGCGTCGACGACGTCGGCTGAATCTAACACACACACACACACACACACACACACACACACACAAACATAAATAGTGTGAGAGAGCACGCGTGTGTATTTAATAGTTTATTGTCATCAGCGATTTCTTAGAAGTTTATATTGAAGGACAAGACGTCGACGAAACTTTAAGGGAAATACTTTGAATCGGTCCGTTTTAGTGTAGAGTAGTGATTTCGGCGAGTCGGGTGGCGGTGCGTAATACTATATATTATATATATGTATGTGTATATGCCATATACGTAGCATATGCGTAGCCTCCCTCAAGTTAGTAATTACCGTAAAAAGTCATATCCCCCCCCATGACAAAAACCTAAATACGCCACTGGTATATGGGTACGTATTCACTCGTTGACGCTTAACTGTTTCGCAGTCATAGTAGTTTTATTTAACACCGAATAAGAACTGTACCGATAATAATACATATAGTACTATTTTGTCGAAACGATTATTGGACGCAATCTCGTAAATGGGTGAAATCCGCGCGGTGCCGACGTGTGCGAGCACATGAATCGCGACACGGTTCGCGTGAACCCAACGACGGGAGACACTCTCTTTACAGTCTCTCCGTCACTGCGCACCCCCCTTCCCCCCACCCGACCGGGTCTGGACCATATATTCTGTACGGCGAATCGAACAGATGTTTGTATATTATACAGTAAACCCGAAAAACGAATTAACCGTATACAACACTCCGCAAACATACACAATATATATATATATATGTTAACGACTGCACTCGTATAGGCGGATACGCGTTACGACCTACGAAGTGTTACACAACTACTATATACTATTATTACTATTATTATTTTTGCGTCTGACGCGTTTACGCGCGTCTATATACGTTGTGTTTGGGGTGTTTGGTCGCGGTGCAGCACATAATACATTATATTATACGCACACTGCACATTTCGTCTCACGCCTCTATCGCCGTATTGATTGACCCCGCGACAGCGGCAACATTAATATATTTACTCGTCCGTGGTGTGTGTGTGTGTGTGTACCGTTTAAAGTGTTTTTACTAATTTCCGACGGAAACGCCTGTGGTGCCGCGCGCAGTGATAATTTATCGTCAGTGTGTATATAATATACGCACACGCACACTGCGGCACACACGCGCTCGCGCCCGCGCATACCTCAACGCGCTAATTATCTGACAAATCCGTCCCCGGATACCCGTAATGGACCGAGTGTCGTCGACTGAGCAAACCCTCGGATAAAAACGTGCGCCCCACTTGTGCAGCGTGGCGTTGTCATACGCAACAATTACATTACGTCGTCGTAGTCTGAACGTCATGAGAACCACGCGCGCGTATACGGGATTTTGGTTTTGGATTTTTTTTTTTTTCACATACCATTATATTTTTCATTCGAAAATGTAAATAACATCAAGACGGTTGCGATTGCACAGCCTGCAGGTTCGATTACACCGGCGGTGACTGCATAATATATATATTTTATGATGATATAACTATATATGATAATATATATATATTATATAGACATTCGAACACACTTTTCGACTTTGCATTATTTTACATACACAAAAAAAGCCAAGAAATTATCGGCACAAACTACCAATATTACAGAAACAGACTTTCTCCTTAGAAGAAGACTTGTCACTCGTACGACTAGAAATATCCAATTGGGTAATTATTGGCATAAGCGCGTAACACAAGGGTACTCCAATACTCGCAAACGAGGTTCCCTAGTTCCTTTAAAAGCTACACAAAAAATATTCGTGATAGCTTAAACAGTCGTTCTGCTGATTTGCCTCCTTTTGATAATTGTTATTATTAAATAGCAAAAGTAGTAAAGTGGTGATACGGTAACGAAAAATCGAGAATTTTTTTTAAAATCTCTAAAGTTTCTGTGATTGTTGCTGTAATTCCAATGCACACTATCTGTATGGATATTATATATACTTTTACGATGAACAGATCAACGTCAAATACGTGTGACTTAACGGTCGTCGAGTGTGAGTGTTATCTATAGCTATAATAAATGTATATACACTGGACAGATAAAAATGGGACCACTACAATGATGCACACCAACCACTCTAGTATAACAATATATAGACGAGTCATTTTAAGTATAGATTTTTTTCGGTCATATAGATTCCGGCGATATCGTTGGTATATTGGTTTTTTCGCGGTCAGTTAATTTTTAACATATTTTTTTACCCAGTTCGGCAAACGACTTGCCCATATATATTTTCCACCATCACCACTATACAGCCGACATTACTGCGGCCTGACGAATTTACTGCGGATTTGCTTGTATAACGTATTTATAATAATATGGTTCATAGCGTTCTGACTCAAGTTGGCGGTGTTCTATTATAGATACTTAAAATCATAATTATTCAATACAAGATACAGTTAATCCCAAATTAACAGCGACGGAATTATTCCACGAGTATGGTTTAAATATTTTACATTTACATACGATCATAAACTTATTATATACATCATACTTGTCGAATGTTCGCGTATATAATATAAAATGTATTCGTAATATTTCCTTTTACTAAATGTTTATCACTGCAATATTAATAATTATTAAATTATATTTATTTAGAGTAATCTATTATCTATTTAAAATTAAGTATGAGAAAAAGTAATAAATAAATTTACACGTCTCAATACGAATATATAAGCATTATAAACTATAATATGAAAACTAACATATAAATTATATTTAATTGTAGTTTGGGTTATTGTTTTGAAATCGGTTGTGGTAGAAGGGGTGCAATCTGTTCAGGGAAGTTATTTTTTAGAACGTGTGATCCTCCAATATTGGCCGCGTGCATCCAACAGTGTCGTTTTGAGTACTTCACTAACAAATCGAAATGCGTCCTAGATTTAAAAGTATATTTTACCCAGAACCGACCCAATACAAATCTATTTTTATTCGATAAAAAAAGGATCCGCGCCTTATCAAATTTTCACTCGTTTTACAATTTTCGAAAAGTTTCTTTTGTCAAATAATACATACTTTGTTCATTGTTAGTATTTATTTCTCTCTTTTTCAAATGCTTAATAAACGTTTCAGCAGTAAATATTTGTAACATATGTATGTATAAATTATGTCACTAAGTTACAACTATAGAATGTATAATATATATAACATATACATATTACTAATTATTTAATTTTAAACAATATACCTTTAAAATATTTTATTTTTATCTAAACTATAATTTTAAGGACATGCTGTGTTAAAAAATTCCTTATGTTTTCTAAAATGTAAAAGATAATTTTAATATAGTGTTTGATATATATGTTATTTAGAGGCATATACTAGTACAAATGACTTACGAATTTAATTATAGATGCTTGATGCCTGCTTACCTTTATTACGACTTTTTTGTGATTTTCGATTTATTTTTGTGCGAGTTGAACCTAACCTAATAGATAATATGTAGTATTATTATCTATTATATTACATGCATAGGAAAATCTGTTGTCTATAAATGTGATTTTTTCGCGCGCGTTATTTTCTTCATAAATATTAAAAACACTACTCTCTGGCGATAAAAACGTGTTGTCGGCTCCATATAGTGGCATAGAATGGAAAGTGATGTCTGGTGTTTATTAAATATTTATTAATTTCTCCGGTATTGCCGTTCACTCATTCCGCGAACCATTGGTCAAGTTCCGAGCCTCATCAATAATTTCCTCTATTCAGCCGACACCGCACCCTACGGCTGTCGTTCTCCCGGCGGCAACAGCAACCCTTCATCCGATAGTTTATCGAAATAACATCTCCTTCTCTCTTTTATCGTCTCTCGACCCCCATACCATATATCTCTATTGTCACTATCCCGTCCTTTAATATACACTACGCGCGCGTCTAACTGCTCCGAACTTTATAGCTTTTTTTTCTTTGTCACTGTATGTGTATATATATATTTATCGGACCACCGCCACCACTACCATCGCCACCAATCACTACCACCACCACCATCACATTGTGACTGTTATCAACTAGCTTGCCAACCACATGTGTTCGAATATAAAAAAAAAATAATAGAGTTTTTATCGAGTATACAACGAATTTTGATTTTAAAAAATATTTTTATAATTATAATTATTTATAGGTATATAAGTAATAAGTATATTGCTATAAATTTAAATGTTGTAACCGGAAATATTTAGACCATTATTTAATAACTGTGTTATAACTAATAACACAGTTATTACACAGTGTTATAATATAATTGTATACACATTCAGGATGATTCACCATCACCAAGTATTGAAGTACCACCCCTATTTTGCTTTTATTAAAATTTTAATTTTTGAAATTTTCTAATAAGTATATTTTATGATATCTTATTTTTAATTCGACATTTTATATTTTGTGAATATTATGCAATACTATTTTTAAGAACTATTACCTTAAACAGGTAGGTATATACAATATACACATTTTATTAACTTAGAAACTATTCATTCGAATTTATCTAAGATTTTCAAAAAATAATTTGATTATAATTTTCAGTAACATGATTGATTCTCATTTGATAATAATACGTTTGTACCTACGTATAGTCACGGGACAATACAACTTAAATGATGTAAAAATCTAAATATTTAAAAAGTGGTTATTAAGTACGCAAGTACTTAGGTATACTAAAAAAAATCTAAACCATTTTAATAAATTCGTTGTAAAAAAAAAAAAATTGGGTTTAATAAGTATGTTTGGCGAATTTTAAAACAACATGTATTACAATATTTTGTGTACTTACACGATGGTTCAGAGCATTATATTATATGATACAAGATTTTTAATACGCTTGCAACTCAGTTGAAAAATCAACGACGCGACTTGTGAATGAAACGTTATTAACGCGGGTCCGCTGTATTATAAGGATATAATATGATTTTACTTGAAGGCGACGTCGACGATATGCGTTATACCGTCCGGTCAACGACCGAAGTTGTGAAATGTAACAATATAATTAACCGCGAACTGAAACGTCAAGCCGTTCTAATACCGAGCAAAGCCTAGTGACTTATCGGGCACGGGTCCCGCCGAAATTGATTTTGAGTCCTACTATGTGTATATATTAATAACAATAATAATATGACATTAATTAATGGTATTATATATAATAATATACATCATATACATTATACAGTAAGAACTAGCTAGTCCGACAACCACAGTAATCCGACACTTTACTTTATACCTTTTCCTTTATCACATACGAGAAGTACTATTTATGAATTAGTCATCACAAACAAAAGTGACCAAAAAGTTACAAAATATTTTTAAGTTAAAAAAGAAACACATACATTATTACCGTTACATTTTATAAATTATAATCTAAACGTGTTATACACATTATATTTTTGCATCAATAATGCGTATAAATATTTTTTTTGGTCAAACCCTCAGTAATCCGACCACCCGTGATCCCATATTAGTCGGAACAGCGAGGTCTTACTCTAGTGTCAACACGAATGTCGCACGACGAACGTCCGCAGCTCAATCTATTATTCTAGTACGCAATATATTTCATTACAAATTTATATGTAATATACTACCTATATACTACGGCTATACTATTATAATACACGTGCGTACCTATTTGTAAATGGGTCCTGTAAACATCGGAGGCTGCTGGCTTTGCGTTCGAAACCCTTATTTCCTTAATAATAATATGTTTCAATTTGACCGAAGTCTCGTCGATTACTGTCACCAGCGCCTGTCTGCGTAGCAATTTCGCGCGCACAATCTGCAGCGGGTCCGGTTCGTTATGGTTGGGAGGGGGCGGTCGCGTAGGGGACAAGAAACGATTATCAGCGCTCGGTACACAATGTTTATAATATATATTATGGCACACGTGCGTGTGTGTGCTGTGCACTAAATAAATAAAGTTACTACCGTAATTATTTCGAACGGTTTTACAGCCCGCGGAAGACGATGCTAACGAAACGTACAAGATGGAATGAGCGAGGCCCAGGCGGTGAAATCTGCCGCGGGTATAATGGGCACTTTCGATGATATACCCAATTTTATGATCGCGCGATCGCACTATAGCTTCGTTTCTATATCACCGCACAATTGTTCGTGCGTATTACAGCTATGCGATATTATAAAATATTAATGTGCCTACAACATCGGCGTGTGATATTATGTTTGATTAAATATACCTGTAGGTATACTAAAATAAACGGCGCCATGCCATATGAATAATTATAATGTACGATATCGATATGACGATGTAATGACGCGAGCGTATTATAGAAGTTACACGTCATTGTAATGTTTTAAAAACAAATTGGCAATCGATTTTACGATATAAATGCGACACAACAGTGCAAGTATTGTATTATAATAGTTATTATCAAAATAATTATAATAATTCAATTTTTAATGTGATTTGACATCGAAAGGAGTTCGATGTAGGCAATTAATTATGTGAGTACGTATATTTGGACTAAGTCAAATAGTGTAAAATAAATAACGGATCGCTCCTGCACGTGCACGCAAATATCAAATAATTTATACGTTATGAACTATTTATTTTTTTTTTGTTTGGTCTAAAAATATTGATCTTTTCCAATTGTATTACCTAGTTAAATGAAAAAATTTCTGAAAACATGTTTGAATTTGTCGTGATAGCAAAGACTTTTGTACATATTAATTTTTTTTATATTCAACAATTAAAAATCTAATTTTAAATAGTTAGAGAAACGAGAAACTTTTTAAAAAACATGAAAACTTCATCTCCATATGATGAATTCAAATAGGTTTTTAGCAGTTATATCTGATTATTAGGTACTATTGACATAATATATATCTATTTTGTTAGAAAATTTATAGTTAGAATCAAATTTAATCATAATAATATGTTTAAATATTCCATAAATTGTGCTTTGTATTGTTATAAATTATTATTATAATATTATCCTTATATAATTATTCATCATTATCATCGATAGTATTTTATACATTCCCATAAAATTATGTAAACACACTAACAATTTGTATTAAAACTATTGTTATAGACATTAAATTAATAAAAATTATTGTATTGATAGAATATTAATCATCGCAGTAAGTGAAATGAATATCAGTTATTTTATTGTTTTTATTTAAATTATAATTTATTTTAAAATTTTAAAATAAAATGCAAAATGTATACACTTGACTTATTTATTTTGTTGTGTGTAAGGAGTGTTCTAAATTCACGATAAAATAAATTACTAAATATTATAATGTTGCGATATTTGAATGATATATGCGTATATGATATATTTTCATTTAGTATTTTAATTATAATTTTCACTTTTCCATTTATTTCCATTTAGATTAGTTATATATTTACATACTTTGTGTGGCGAAGGGAAAAAATTACTTTGGTCGCACAAAAATATAAAATATCATGATTCACGGCACCCACAGTAGTTTAGAATGTAATTTTTATATAGGTATATTATATAAATCGTCAAAAAAGTATACAATATATACATATATACATATTATAATATACAATATGAACGCGATGAGGTGTAGGTCGTAGAGAAGTAACGGTGGTCGGTGATTGTGTGGTGGTAGTGGTGGTGGCGGTGGCGGCGCTCGTTATAATATTATGGTAAAGTCCCATTTTTCCGTCCGCCCGTAATTTAATGATAATATTTTAGGCCAGATGCCTAATTAATTCAATACCGGCAAGAAGATAACAAAAACGGATCCCTCTCTCCGCGTTATAAATATTATTTGGACCCTCGTGTCAGCTCTGTGTTTCGACTGTGCCAAATTTGCATAGGGTAATGAACGGCGTCCACTTTTATTGCTGTATATGCGTGCGCGCACACACACGCGCGCACTGTACGTACACTCATACAAAAAGCACCGGTGCGATGGTAAACTCGAAAAATACAACTAGCACACCATATACTGCACAGTGTATTCGTGTATACGTACCTCTCGCATAATATAATATACACACTGCGACTGCAGGTGTATCAGAATATATTGGTGTATATAATATTATCGTACATTTGTATACACATACTGATCCACCGAAAGTATATAGGTAATATAAAAATCCCACGTCATGTGATATAATAATATAGTCGTATTCATCATTACACGCCTATATGTGTATATTATATATATTATATTTTCCCCGTCACCGACCCACCCGTTTTACGTTGTGGTTTTTTTTCTGGGCTCGTTTCGAAGAATATGTATCGATAATATTTTTCACCGACGACAATATTATATGCGGTGATTCGCATACGTTAACACTTGGTGCTCACTTTTTCCAATGTTTTCGTATACATGGATACTTATATTTAAGTACACGATATACCTACAACACTGGAGAAATCGTTATTATTTTGTGTTATATTATATGTACACGATCAGGACTATATCCAATAGACTTTTTTGTCCTTTGGACGGTCTGAAAATTGTCTGATTGTACAATACTTAATATCTTATATTTGATAAAAATATAAAAATCGTGTTTTTCCGTAAATATATATTAAATAGATACTAATTTTGTTGTGGACATTAAATATATGTTATGTCTTTAAATATATTCAAAACGTCGATTTTAAGCGGACCTCACTTGTATTATACCTTGAAAATTTCCTATAGGTTTAATTTACTCTGTACCGTTATTTAGGTATTCCTCTTGACCGCATCGAAAACTACCTTGGTAATGAATCGAAAAACCTTTTCGAATTACTATCCCGTTGGATTTTAAATCTGGAAAAGGTCTGCATTAAATTTTTAGTGAGAATAAAAAGCATACATCATGGTAAAACAAAAATGAATTTCTCACGATTTACTCAGAATCTAAAAGGTGAGATAAACACGCGTTTGCATCCCATTTAACACACAAAGAACCCTTCGACGAAAAGTTGGTGACATAAAGAGTGCTTACTTTAAAAAAAATGTCAAATATATTGGTGAATCGTAATCTCATGTTGTATTTATTAGTTAATACCTATAATATCGATATAATATACACGATAATTATACAAATATAATTGCATCTCGACAATAAACGAAAAGCAAAAAAGAATAGCTTCCGGCCAAGACGCTCGCTGCAGGTTATATATTATATTATGATATACTAATAAAAGTACTATTTTGATAAGACACTTTAAGCATATCCGCTCGTTTTGCGCGGAAAGCGATATCCCTATACAAGTGTGGTATACTATGTATGTGTTTGAATGATTGCACCAATCGACGATCCTTGTGATGCAGACATGCAGTACCTAGTTGAGTTATAAGTCATATAAGTTACTTATATAAATAAATACGAGTATTTATTTATATAAGTTACTTATATAAATAAATACGAGTATTTATAATATAATAATATTTATATAATTTTTAGAACTTTATTTAAGTAAACAGTTTATGTTTTGTGTCAAAGAATATTTTTAATTTTATACAGGACGGTAATTTTGAAGAATGAATTAATATTAACACTCTTGTATAATTTTATTTGATTCTTTTCGAATATTTCGTTCGACCGTATTTACTATACTTTTTTTTCTGAAATTGTGATTTATTATATATATATATAATATGATGACTTATATAAATATCGTTGTCAAACATTTTTGTTTATTTGTTATCATCTTTGATAACTTTCAAATGCAAATTTATGGTTATTAAACTGACACTCGAAACAATAACACCAACAATTTAAAAAATAAAAGTTGTTATCTTGAAACTAACAGTATGCAATATTACTTATTACGAAACGGGTTGATTGACCTTCTGAATTATATTTACGTATATTTTACCGAGTGAAATGTATAAGTAAATTTCTTATCGTTAATGATTTTTATTATTATTATTATTATTGAGGACGATATATTCGTGTACGCCCGCGTTAATGGTTAATCTAAATTCTTGCATATGAGCATAAGGTGAAAGAGTATAAATTCAATAAAAAACAGATAATTACAAAACGAATGGTTCATAAAAAATAATAAGTACATTAATTCTGTAGTACAATTTATAATTATCGTAAATGTATTATCTATCTATTATACGAACGCGTAATATTCAGTATTGCTTACATTTTGTGTATAAGTACTTATATTTTATTAAAATCTCAAAGGGTTCTGCTAATTTCTAATCTATATGCTCTCGTAAATATTGATTTAACTAAGAAAATATTATGTCGAGAATAATTAATGTATCGCTTTTGTGCGTATCGGATTTGAAGGGTGCACTAATCAGTAACCATTATACAGACGTATACACTGTGTGTGTATATATGTTTAGGGATAAAATAGACCATAATGTTAAAAAAAAAAAAAAAATAATGGTTAATAGTAATATAATATACAGGCAATTCAGGCGCGTCCGTCCCAAATAGAATTCCACTCGTCTGATCCTGATTAGCCGTCACCGGCGGATTAGTCGGACTAATTCCAGTAATAAACATGGTAACGGTCGGTAATTTAATTCAGACCAATATTCATATTAGAGCACAAATTATTATTATTTTGTGCATTCGTCATCGTGGTATCTTCACTCACACACATCCACATGGCTTATAAAATATTTATATACACATACACACATAAGTACACATTTACAGTGTTGGCCGCTGGGTGTTCCGTGACATTTGCTCGAGGGCCGATTATGCCGGGCACTTACGCATCTCGTTTTACACGCGTAAAGCAATTATTCCGCTAGCCCTACGGCCGCGTCGTTTATTCTAACCTTATATTATTATATAACGAATGGCAAGGGGATGGGGCTAAAAAGTGGGCTACTGCTCACGCACAAGTGCGGCGGCGGCGGTAGCAGTACACAACAGATGGGACTTCCACTGCGATGCTTTCACCCCACACACACCACACACATACACATACACACGCATACACGTATAATACACGTATGTCACATATATAAATAAATAAATATATATATATATATATATACGCGCTGTCGGGTGGTGGCCAAAAGGGCGATGGTTGAGGGAAGATAGGAAAAAAAAGAACCAAAATAAACCCCCCAGCGTTCTCCTTCATATTGTCTGCCGTTGTTGTAATGACCAGCGCCGAGAAAATAAAGGGGAATTAATAGAGCTCGCGTAATAACATAAGCCGTTGACCCCCTCGGGCACATTATTATTTAGACAGGAATCTGATGGTTCGACCGAAGATCTCTGCTATATAGACATATATATATATATATACTCTCTACTCACACGCGTGTGTGCGAAGTACGGCGGATGCGACTATATGAGATGAATAACGTACGGCGGTGGCGTCGTTGAATCGACCAAAACGTTAACACTAAAAACTTGTACGCACGAGTGATATTGGTGCAAAACGACTACTATCACTATTTCGAATATTATACGTTATAGCAGTGCGTTATACCGCAACCATAGTATTGTTGTCATTCGGTCACGATCGACCCAAAACGGAACAAGCGTTGTACCAGTGTGATGTTTAGTTGTTGCACGTATCAGTATAATTTCGTGCTCTATATTCGAATTAAAAAGTCTTTAACAAATTCAAAAATACGATAACAATCAAAATACATGATTTAGGCGTCTCAGCGATTAAACTTTTTACGCGACTGTTAATTTAAACAGTATTATAAATTATAATTTGATTGTGTTTTGATTGTCAATACGTCAGAATATTTATATTCTCAAAAAAGTAAAAATGTTCATATTTTAGGAAAGCCTGTAAAGAATTGGCTCACTAGATGCAAATCATCTGTGAGGTTTTGCGAGCTGGTTCTCTAACGACTCTAAATATTACCTACGACTATAAACGTAAAATTAACGTGATTACAGTGTTTAATAAAGAAATATTAAAGTCATTCAACTTTAAACATTTTCTACTAATTTTAATAGGTATGAACAGGCGAATTGCAATCCATTAATTTTGTTCGTTTAGTGTATTATTGTGTGTACCTTTATACTAAAGCAATCAAGGAAGGTTTCTCGAAGTTATTGAACTTTCGAACACCTAAAACTCCAAAAAAATTGAACATTTCGTTAGAAATTAATACTTGAAATTAAATATTTCGAACTCGAAAATTCCGATAAAACTCAAGTTCCATATCAATAAATTAAATTAAATTTTAAGTTCAAAAGTACGAGTAAAAAATGAATTCGACTGAGAGAAAAAAATAAAGTTTGAATTCTAGTTGGATCCATTTATATAATATAATAATAATATATCTATACTCTATCTCGTATACTATTTATATAGTATATAGTATATATCAAGCGTGGCCAACACGCCATGTCATTGTCAAAAGCGACTCATTTCTTGTTTACAAAATTAAAATATTGTTATTACATTATTATAAATTTTATTATTTAGGTATAAATTTATGAAAAAATTATCAATTTATATATAGGTAATGTATTTATAAACATTTTAGCTCTTGGTACCATTGTTTTTATGCATGTGACCCACGAACCTATTTATGTTGACCACTCCTGGTGTATACAATATAATAACCACGATTTTGAATCCACGCGCTTAAAACAATATCCCGAATTCGTATCGTCCATTATAAAGTATGATATGTATGCAACGACGTCGGCGATGGTTGGTTCGGGGGGTGGGTGTGGTAGGAGATAAATGATGTGCACGCAATTCAGGTTTATCATACAGCTATTATTATATATATAATAGTACATATGGATAGTACTGCAGTTTTCGCGGTTCAGCGATTAAGCGGTGCACCGAGAACAACAAAACAATACTTAATTGCGCGCGCGCGTGCGACAGATGCACAGCAGCAGTATAGCCGCCACCGCCTCGTCGCTATAATATATAATACATATAGACGGGCGAGTCGCATACGATTTCGTACTCACCGGTGCGTGCCGACATTACGTCGCACGCGACGAACGCGGTGGCGATGGCGATAACAATAATTTCGGGGGAGGTGCAAAACCCGGCGGCGTAAGCACAGCTGTCGTGTGATGTGGGATGCAAAACTGCGTTTCTCGCGCGCGATATTTGATTAGAGGTCGGGCGACGCAGCGTCGTATTACAAACAGCGTTCGACGTTATAGTGTACCGTACACACAATATTCACACACACACACACACACATATATATACATATGTGTATAGACAAGTGAATCGACTTGTCTCGTTCCCCCGTCTCGTTGTCGTTGTGTATATACATATACCAGTGGCGGTACCGGTCGGCTGTACACACTACACACTTGACAACGCTCGAGGCCTCCGTACACACACACACACACACACACACACGCACAAATGGCACATATAATATTATATACACGCCCGGAACAATGTCAACAATTTGCGTGACCCCTTTCCGGACGAGGACCGGCCCCGGACACGACTATCGAAAACGGGTAAATTATACGACCGCGAGTGAGGGTCGTCTGCGGCACCGACGCGGCGGCAGCAGCAGCAGTAGCAGCAGCAGCAGCAGTTTCCATAATATACACTTGTGAGCTTGTGTGTGTGTGTGTGTGCATTCGGACCATATGCGCCGTGGTCGCACCCGCACCACCGTATTATTATTATTATTATTGTTATAATATTATGTATATACACAACCTAATAATATAATATCACATATCACGCGTTTTTCGTGCATTTTTTTTTCTCTCGTTTTCAAATCAGTCTTGGCCCATTACTACCCCACGTCGAACGTACATCGCGTTATATTCTAAGAGGTGGCCAATTTCAGACGAGACTGAACGCGTTTTCATATTATATTTCAATAATTGTCAACGGAAATAAATCACGGCTCGTTGATATATACCGTCATTACTCTCCGTCGATTATTATTATTATTGTTAGCTAGGTCTAGACTCGAGGGCCCATAATAATTATTATCATACACATTTATACGCGATAACGATACACACGTGATAATAATGTATAGACGCGCACGAGAAGAGTGTGTAACGAAAGTCGGGCCACACACTGCAGTACGTCGACAACAATTTGGAACAATCGAAATGGCCATAAATATTCGGCTTGTCAACTAGTCGCGTGTATTACGAGTGTATAATTAATAGACTGCGTCGGGGTCGTTATTATTATTATTATTATTATTTTTTTAATTTCAAACATTCGTCGTGCCACAGGGTTGCTGTCTATATAGTGGTCGTACACAAATAATGTTATTCGACGAATTCCCGTCCAAAAATGATTAAAAACACGTTTCGGGTAAAGTAGTCGAGTAAAAACGAAAATGCTGTTTTTTATTAAAAAAAATAAATAGCGCGTTTACGATGTGTCGATGTATTAACCCGCGAAAAGTCGCACAGAGTCCGTGTGAAAACTCGTCCGCGCGTTAATGCGTTATAATATTATATTATATATATTATACAGTCCGGTCCTACCCAAACTGTACCGAAAGAGCGACAATTCGATAAATTATGCAAGTCGAGCGGATTCGGTGAAATTCAAAAACGCGTTCCTGATACAATACGTCATTATGCGACGGGCATCCCGCCCTGCAACGACGTACTCGCACACACACGTACAATATATGTACATTTTTTTTTTTTGGGCGATTATTTATTGATGATGTCAGACCGCCAACGCTGCCGGTCGCACTGCCGAGTCTTGGCGGCAGCTGTCATCGTAATTCCATTAATCATCCGCACAAACGAGATGCGTCCGACGCTGCCGACGAAACGAATAATACATGTAAATAGAAAAATAATACCCCCACGCTGCATATACAATGTATATACGCACGTCCGCAGAAGGGTCGACCGTAGTGGCGCGAGTTACGTCATCGGGCCCCGCAGGACTCAGGTGGTCAGTTTTATACTCGCGGCGGTGGCGACAGAGCTGAGGCGACTCATTTCGTCGCGAGCTTTCGTATATATATATATACACCAAAATCCGTATAATATTATCGTTACGGCCGCGTCTATATACATAAGGGCGTTATTGTTTGTCTCCCGGCCAATAATTCATATCTATCAAATTGATATTTTTGCAATACGATTTTGGAAAATTATCTCCCTGTTGTCGAGCCACGATTCGCTATTTATAATATTTCGGTAGGTATTATACTGCTTGGTTTGCCTCGACTTAAAAAAATAAATAAAGAATATTTGCTTTCATATTTCTTCAATATTTGATGCAGAGATAGTTAATTTATATACAGCGATAATTTATACAAATCTTATTAAATTATTCAATAACGGGTGGGTGTAATCGGGCGTTCTACCAGTAAGCAGTATAATTTATTAAAAAGACTAATTTAGTTTAAATTTTAATGATGTACCTAATCACCAAAAGTTGAAATCCTATGCGAGAGTACAGTTTTCCGAATCAAATTGTCTGAGGTTTAGAATTCTCTGGTTTTGGATAGGTACTATTAAACTTTTAACTCATAATAATTAATGTTATTTTAATTATTTTGGTCGTCTGTTAATAACTTTTTTTTCTTATTAAGATTTCAACTTATTAAACAAATAAACTTTTTTTTTTTTAAGCATTATCCACATAATGAAGAAACAATGATACTAACAAATCAATTAAAGAAACGTGCGTGTGTTATATTATTTACCTACATGGTTTACCTACATACACTGTCATTATATAGCGTAATACCAATAATAGTTTTATGCTGTTGATAATGTTGTCAAATAAAAACTATCATCAAAAATAATAATTAACGATTCAACTAAAGTGTACTTGTACGTTTTTTTTATACAAAATTGCGTGAGCTCGTAATGAATTATAAATATTTGTGTTTGGATGTTAACAAATATTTATTCAAAATTAAATGAATAATTATTTTTTTTTTAAAACACAGTGACAATTATAATATCATACATTTAATATTAAATTTACAAACCCACGCACTAAAACGCGATTATATAATATCAGGTAATGTCGTAGTGGATATAATAATATAAACATTTTCATTCGATATCGATTTCGCGTGTGACAGAATATTTAAAATTAATTTGAAAACAGTATACGAATGCAGCAGAAACAGAATATAATATAGAGATACGGTGAGCATTGACCACTCGGCACTCGTATTACTTCGCTCACCTCGGCGAACAGTGTTAGCCATGTTAGTATCATTAATTACAATTTACTATACAAAAATTAATAAAATAAAATAAGCGATTACCACATTTGTAAAATCATTCAGTGAACCGAAATATTGGCACTGATATGATGAACAATGGTATCATCATTATAATATAAATAAATAATAATATTTTATGTTAAAGCACCTGCGGCCGTTCGCCGTTAATCGAACAACGCGCTGATCAGGAAAAAAAATTTAAAAAAATGCATATTCTCTAAATTAAAGGTGAGCCCATATAAATAATAAATATACAATAACAATGGTGCACGATTAATGTAAATTTTCCTTATTTTCTTAATCCTGGACTTAAGTATCCGACATTGGCGACACTATAGCTAGTGCGCAAGTATCCGATATTCAATATAATAAAGATTATATATAAAGTATATAAAAGTTTTTCAGGAATGATACAGCCGAGGATATGTAGCCCTGGAGTGTATACCTGAGGATATATGTATATATACTTTCAGTAGTCATATATACTTCCGGGGTGGTTCCGGAATAATAAATTCCGGTATTTATAGTGTAATAATAATAACAATAATAAATAATAATCGCCGCCTCGTGTACATCACACGTGTTTACCACCTTTCGACGATGGTTTCGATAACAGTCGATCGAGTTTAACCCGACGACGCTGCACGCTCCTATGTAACACATAATAATATTATGTTTATATAGGCGGGTAATATAATATACTGCCTACATAATATAATATTATAATGTAGACGATACAAGTGGCGTTATTCGTGCGGCACTGTCGATAATTCACCGGCGCCTCATAGCCTGTGACCCGACCCGAACGTGCGCGTATATGCGCGATGGTGATAATAATAATAATAATAATAATAATAACATTGCCACAATTATTATTATTATCGGTCGAATAAAACGTACCGATAAAAAAATAAATGACCGACTGAATTAGCCGACGGACGACACACACGCATTGGTATAGATAAAAAATATATTATATTCCAAAACTCGCACGGTATGATATATAATGTTTATATATTATATCGATCCGGCTTGGACATTTATTATTATATGAGCGCATATTATGCGCGGTCGACCGCTGACCTCACGAAACGAGTCCGTTTTAATAATAATACGCGCACAGGGCGAACCATATTATAATAATATGTATTATGTATGCACGCGATAAGAATCGCAGAAGTAAATTCGGTGGCACTGTACCTGGTTACATCCCGTAACACCAATATTATTGACTGCCCTACGTTCGCCGAGACTCACACAACAGTCACAGCACTAATAAAATGTCCACAGTACGGTGGTACTATGGTACGCATCATTAAAAAAAAAAAAAAAAATCGATTAAAATATAAACATTTCATCTCGGTCGAACTGGTGAGTTACAGTAGTGATGTTAATCGACTGTTGCAAGACCGTTGCGATTATCGAAAAACCGAAAGTCAATATTTCATCATACATATATATTATAAGTATTCTTTTTGTTTAACAGATCGACAGTTTTAGCCGCGAGTACGAATCATATTCATTGTTTCGTTTTCCGTTGTGTCTTGCGATGGCAAATTATGTTATGACGGCGTTTATTTGGCTGAACGAGACTTCATGAATAGTTAACGTATTTATATATTGCTGTGTATCGCAACGATTACGTTTTCAAACGCGAGCGTTGCTCGAAATATATAAACGTTTTGTCCCGATGACAGCTGTAGTATATACTTTTATAATAATATAATATAATGCAGTGTATAATATGCAGGAATAAATCGATGTGACGTAGACCGCGATGTAGAAAAACATTAGAGTAAATACAATTCAGAGAGTACGCAATGCAAATATTGTCTAAGAAATACGATAACAACTTCTGAAAGAAAGAATACATAATAATTTCTACTTTTCCACTGATGGTAATCGCGTGAATATTATATATATATATATATTATATAAATGGCACCTACCAATAAATGTGAGAGCAAATTTCTATGCTCTCGTGTATGCACATTTTTAGAGGAACAGTGTCGAGGGGTGACGTTGCATCTAAGTGCGCGACGGGACAACCCTCGTCGCTGCTGCACATTATAATACAATATGATAATATATACATATATAAAGGTAATATCAAATATATGGGTGTATATAGCAAATAAACATATTATGGAATCCCGTTATATATGCGTGCAAAACTCCCCACTCACCGGTGTCACCGCCACTCTTTTTCGTCCTTTATAATACGTTCAGTTTTCTTTATCACGCATTCATGTATATGTATATAATACGTTGTGTTTTACGCGTTTCTTTCAAACTGTCTTCTAGGACTCGAGAGACGAATAATTCCTCGTACCTATCCTGTTCTCGAATCCCTTACGTGTACTCAACCATCACCAGAATAAAATGCACTGCGCTATACTTTTCTTATTTTATATAATATAGTGTCTTTATTATTCGACGAACATACGTTGAATGCACCACCGTGTTATAATAATAATAATAATAATAATAATATATAGTGACACAGCTAGTGTACAGGAGTTTTCCGATGATTTATATCGTGCTCGTATTTACATATACTTACATATAGGTATACGGAAATGTAGACAATATAAAGTCCTCGCCACACACAACACGCGTTTTTGCCCGGTGGGCGTCGGTATAAGATGTGTAATCGCAATCATGTTTTAGACACGGCATTACTGCAGCAGGACCAGGACTCGTCGAAACGATAAACAGAAATCACTCATCGGATTACGTAGTGACAATTGACACGATACGTACGCAATTCAAATATAATAATATACTATACAGGTACCACGAACGATTCGAGTTTCAGTTTATAAAATTCAAGTGTTGACATTTAACGGGGCGTGAATTATTGTTGATATTACTCCGCAGCGGTTCGATTTAAATGCAAAATTAAATTGCGATATAAAATTTAATTAAACTGCAGGCTACAGTAAATGCGCAGCGTTTAACGACGCTATAACGGATGTATGTTTAAGTATGACACAATGACGTCTGAGACAATGTGTGTACCGTTTTATTATAATAAAGTCGTACACGTATTATATGCAGATGTATGTATACGACCCCAGGGACACACTGTAAGTGTCGGTGGTAAACATTATTAGGTTGATCATTTTAATGTCGCATTTCAAAAATCTCGGACGAATTTTATTGGTACCTAATATAATATGTACTTATATACTCGTATTTATTATAGACTCACGAATATTTGCAGAACAACTTGACAAACGCAAAAAACGCTACGTATTCTATTTTTCATCATAAATACGAATGTACCACACAACTCACGAGACACTATACACAATACCATATATTATAATATGGTCATTGGTACGCGTGGGCCATGGTATATACCATTGTATATATGCATCGCACATAACAAGAATTTTCAACAGTATATTAAACAGAATGGAATAGGTATTATACACGTACCTATATAGATATATAAACGCGGCGGTGAATAGGGAAAAAATCTCCGACGGAATAAGAGAAATTAATGGTGTAGGAGAGAAAAAAAAAAGATGAAGGTTCGACGACGCCGACGACGACGACGACAAAATGGCATCCCGTGGGAGATGGTGTACGCGCACAGGGGAGATGCGTAATAAGACACATGGGGTTTGTTTTCTTTGTCGATCGGGGCGGGGAGGGTGCGTGCTATTTTTATCTCTTTCAGGCCATATTTTTTCCGCCTGCCCCGCGCTGCACGTTATAGGACGCGAACATAAAAATCTTTAGGAGCAGACGGTTTTTCTTTTATATACATTCGACGGTTATAATACCGACAAACCGCCATCGCCGTCGTCTCGACGTTACCGCTGCAGCGCTTCAGTGCAGTGATTAGGTGGGGTTGGGGGGGGGGTGCGCCTGGCGGAGGTGGTCGGTCGGAACGATGTAGTATTATAGTATACGTTATACAGTAAGTATATATTATATAGTATCATCCGATTCGGATCTTCCGTTGCCGCCGTTAGTAAAGAAACGGGAAAAAGAATGACGAAAATAAAAAACCCAAAGAAAAAAAATACAGCCCACGATGATGATAATAATAATAATAACAACCTACGTTGAATATGCGTATCCACTGCCGCCAGTATTGTTATTAAGCGTTTAGCACCGGAATCTCTATGCCGTTTTACATCGCCGTGCTATGAATTACATACAAATATAATACGAGACGTGTACAGTCGGTTTTCTCATTCTTTTTGTACTTGTCTGACATCGGTAAAAAAATAAAAAAAAAATAAATAACTAAATAAATATAATGGGCATACATAAATAAATCGAACTGTTTTTAATCAAAACTTGGTTTTTTATTAAATGTCCTATATACCTATATATTTATTACGTTTTTGTGAACATGGCCGAAAAATTTGCGCGTGCAATGACGTTATCATTGGGGCTAGATCAAATTTAAGTTTTCTCGTACTTGAATCTTAATTCAATTTATTTTTAACTTTTAAACTCATTCGAACTTACAAAATTGTTTCTATAACAAATTTAAAAACATAATATAGTAGTAAAACAGTGTTTAAACTTAATAAGAAAAAAATCTGCATATTCGAACATTTCAAACTTGATACTGTTCGAACCATTCGAATAATTCGAATTCGAACTAAAACTTTCCTCGAATTTTGAACTGTTTGAATGTCTTAAAGTTCAAGATATCCAGGGGTTTTAAGAGTTCGAAAACTTGTACTTAAATACCATTCATAAATACGTGGTCCATTGTATATAGGTATTGTTGTATTTCATATATTTTATTTAATACATAAGTGATGGGAATGAAATGTTTTTCGGCAAATCGTTAATATTTGTTAATTTATTACTTCAGTGAGTTTTATTATGGTCTTTATAGGTATATATATGTATATTGAACACCACCAGTATAACATTATAGTTCACGCGATGGCTATTTGATTGCGTTTAAGTAGGTAAACTTGTATATAATATATATTTACTATTGTTCTATAACTCTGAAAAATCCTACAGTCTATGAAAAAGAACGTATTATTAAATTCGTCAAATACTAACGACGAGAAATTAATATATTAAGATATTACTTGAATTCAGTATCTGTAGTAGAATATTTTATACATGGTTTACGATTAGTATTATATTATATTGTTTTAAATGGTGTGGGGTACTATATTTAACAGATCATGCGTAATATTTTTGACGCATAAATACATACATACACATTACACGGGTACATGTGTTTAATTTTCATTAAAACCATGAAAATACACTTACTGACTATTACTGACTCATTCTGAATTAAAAAGGTTTGCTTTATTTTTCTTTTTAATTATATGTTACAAAAATTATTAACATATTGACATGTATACTATACACGTGTGCCGCTGCAGGCATATATTTGCAATATACGTGGTGAGAGTTCGGTTCGATTAATTTAACGGTTATTAGAGGAGTTTGTTCATACATTATACTATTATATAGGGTCGACCAGGTTGATACAAAGTGGCCAACATCTTTATTGCATATTTGTGTGTAAAATATACATTCGCATTCGGAGTGGAAAGTATACAAAATTATTAATACTATATTTATTACGAATATATATAGTGGACTAATACATGTTTTATTGACATTGAGATTGTACATTTTATTATTTAATAATTGTTATATATAAAATATTTTAATTTTAAATTAAAAATGTTTTTTGTATATTTTGAGTTGATTTGACCAATATTTACGTCAATTACAATAATATTTAGTTGGTAAAGTCCAGCTATAAGTTATAACCCATTGCGTTTTAACCACGTTGAGCCGCACATCATAACTTTTTAATTTAAGGTACTTAATTGTTTGATTATTTTGATTATGGGCGCATTTTAATCTCGATAATGAATAGTATCGTATATAAATACCGTTTCACTTTAGCCTCAGTCATTTAAGTAATTACCCTGGATTTTTTTGCCGTGTAATTTAATTCTCTCAAACAATCTGGAGATGTTCTTTGAAGTCTCAATCACTAATGATGTTTTTATAGCGGGATATCGTACAATATTTGTTTTTTATTTTGTTCTACCGATTACATAAAACAAAAATACCGGGCGCTTGTGGTGTTTTAATTGGTTCTGGGGGAGGACAACGTTAGATAAAAGGCGAAAGAGCAGAAGTTTGTTCAAAGCACCCCACCCGCTGGGACGGCTTATTAGTGTGCGGATCTCTTTGTGGTATTTAAACCATTCCGTTATAAAAGTATTGGGGGAGAGAGAGCATAACAGAAACGAATGATTTTTTTTTCTAAGTGCTAAAGTCGACCAAAATAAAGAGGGTGAGAGAACATTAGTCTTTCTATTTTTTTTTTATGCCAAACACATCACGACGGTTGGAAGTATAAATAGCCGAAAAAACATAATATTATTTTTATCTATATTGTAATATATTTTAAAACAGAAACTATGAACATATCTGTATGCTATATATATTTGAATCGATGTGCTATGCAGTTGACCGAATCTAAACTATTTTATACTAATAAACCTTGGAAAGCAATATTATGTTAAGTATGCAAATCGTAATAGTAATAATTATCAATCTTACCTGTCGATGATGACCGGATCGGATGGCGTTTCGTTTCTGTTGCCGCAACTTTTCTTATCACAGCATCGACTGCAAACAACACGATGTATTACAATACAAAATAAATACCAAAGAGGCTTATATATTTATAATATATTATACAATATATACGACATGTTCGTAGAACGAACTATTATTACGCCGCACCTGTCCCCCGGGGTTTTGGCCCCCTTTGGTTTTATAAATACGCGTACAACCCCTCGCGCGAAGTCAGCTATTGACGATTTTGTTTACGTTGTATGTACGCGCGTACCTACATACAAAATAGCATTGGACCACGTGCATGACTCGGCAAACTTTCTCCCCCGAGTTAGCTTGTGTGATATGTGTGTGTGCAAACATTATACACATAAGAGACTCAAGGAATGTCGTTGTGTCGGGGAGGAGCGTGTCAGCGGCCATAATATTTGACCGGTAACCGATTCATCATCAATATATATTACTATTATTATTATTATTATTATGGCTATGCGGTTGCTAACCTATACCTACCGCGCCACGTCGTCTTTGGCACCCATAAAATGGGGTCGGCTGTTATACCATATTAATAATAATAATAATAATAATATCTGCGCACGGTTATGGTGCAGAAGTATACTTTTAGGATAATATATTGTTCAGGTAAATGTATTAAATATTGTATTTATATCAATAATAATGCGTTACCTGCACATGACTTCGTGCGTTAGCAGCACCCGGCACATCTCAGGATTCTTGTCTTGACCCTCGTAAATGATGGCCTGTAAAATGACAAAAAAATAAAAATCATGTCTACAATAACACACGCGTATCAGACGTATAATAATAATGATTTCTATTATATATTGATATATAATGTGGAAAAAACGCATCGATCCATTGTATAAAATAATAACACGACGAATAACATACAGAGGTTATACAGCAGCTGGGCGCGTGGAGTTTTCCCGTTTTTCTGCAGCGTTAAATATATAATATCATTTAAACTACATCATGCAGTCGTGTATGGAAACATATACCGGCCAGGTCCACCCCGTACAACGCATATATAATTTATAACGCGGGCGTTTGATTAAAATAGGCTTCATAAGTGACATATTTTTTTTTTCAAGACATGAGTGTTTTCTTATTTATATTATAGAATATTCTAAGCAGGTCCACCTCAAACATATACGGCAAGAATTCTATTTATTATAGAACACGTAAAATCGTTACGTCAATTAAGTAAAAAAAAGTTATGATCAATAAACCAAGTATATAGTTTTCGTTACTAAAAATAAAAGAATAACGAAGGTGCCTTAAAATATATAGAACAGATTATATGTCTATACCGTAGTATATTATATATATATATATATATATGTGTATATCATGAACTCGCACTGGGGTATAGCCGCAGGTACATATAATATAATATATACGTACGTATACGATATATAATATATCGTGTGCTGCAGCAGGTCTCCGTCGCGCGGCGAAACCGAAAAGGTTAATATTTTATGTCCTATAATGGAAACAATTAAAAAAAAGAAGGAGCCCTCCGAGAGCTTATGTAACATATTAAAGTAGCTTAATGGCATTAGCGTTCTGTAATAGATTTTTAAACAATACTCTCTCCGGCGGACGGGCGCGCACGCGAGGGGATCGTCGTCTGCGGCGGCAGGGCGAAATAACGTTGCGGCGGTACACGGTGCACATATATAATATATGTATAAGACGGTTAATCCGGAGGTCTTAGGCTCGCGAGAATCAGGGGCGCAAGCAATTTTATCTATATAAATATATACTCCGCGCACGGTTCCCGGGCTTTGTGCTGCTGTGCGCCACCTCACCCGCCGCCGCAGCAGGATTTACTCGGCCGCACTCACCCTTTTTGCGGTACACCAATAAATACCGTCTAATTGAATATATATATACATATGCTGCGCGTACTTACATATTTATTCATAATATATAAGTAAATACGCCAGTGTATGTGCACATAGTCTACGCGATATGTTCGCCGTTGCCAGTTTTTTTTTAGCAGTTTTTTACGATAATATATATTATTATAAAACAGCGTAGGAATCATCATTCAAAGTTATTCGACGGAATACTATACAACTGTTATATTAACATATATATATATAATCTATACATTAAGCGAAATGCGTGCAAAGGTCATCGCTAATTCCTCTGCCGTTATAGATCGGCGGTTATTGCATTCGTGGTCTTTATGTGGGTGTTACCTAAACGTATCGAAAAAGTTTTGGTATGACGTAAACAGAATTTGTGGACGTGTGAAACCGCAATAAATGCTACGAATAGACGGTTTTGACTTTGAACCAGCTGATGAGAAATTGGAGGTACGAAAATATGTTTAGGAATTTATTTGGTTACGACCATATATTATATTCCTAGAAATCTCCTTTGAAGTAATGCATTCTGTGTACAATATTATACGGTGGAAACACAAAGTAGATGCGTCTGCGTCCGCCCCGGGAAGTTTTAATGACTTCTAGGTAGGTATATTATATAGTGAAATTGGCTTTAGTTAAAGTTTGCGATCAAGACGGGCGCGGAGGTGGTTAATTAACGAGATCAGACTGCGGTAATACCTACACTGCAGCGTTTTGATAAATAATAAAAATGATAATAATAAACTATTTTACCTATTTAGTAATTATATGTTTTTTTTTAAATATATCAATACACGCGTCCGATTATGGGCTCACCCAAATTAACCCGGTATGTCTCGATTTTTGATCGACCTTGATTGACGTTCGGGGGAGGATATGATGGTGGGTGAAATTAATTTTATATCTTTAAATCGTACAATAAACATAGACAAAAATGGTCTATAATATATTGTATTAACTATCATACTACACGAATTGCTTGCATAAATCGCAGATTGTTAGTAAACACAGCGCGTAGTCTTGAAACGAATACCATAAAACTTATAGTAGCATTGTAGTATGTGTTACCTATCACATTCTATAATTTGGCAGTACCAAATATAGTAATAATGGTTTACCCCGTTAGGTCAGGTTTAACAGTTGTGTTTATTGTATGCGTAAATCATTAAACAATATAGTATATAGTTACAATATTATATGCGACATATACTCAAATTACAGTATAGGTACCTATCTATACACTATATACTTTATACGATTAGTGCATACATTAATTGTATATAATGTAATAATATTATATTTTGGCGAAACAATAAAGCAAGACTGTTTTAAATTGAACAATTAAAACATAAATTCGGATGAATATGTAATATCATTATAATACGCATTTGTACGATAAATGTTTGTCGTACGATTTATCATTTGGAACGTCGTAGTGAGGCGTAGTCGCGTACGACTGGCGGTGGTCGTAAAGTAACCGGAAGCACGCACGCACGTATAATGTATACGGTGTACAAAATAGTGTACATATAAATACAGAGGAAATAACAATAATAATAATATGTAATATATTATTATAATATTATTATGCCGTCGTGTCGCGAGAGTGTGTAAAACGGCGGTGGCGCGAGGGTGTGTGTTAGTTTGCGACAGTGAGAGTCGTCGTCGTCGTCGTCGTCGTCGTCGTACCTATATTATTACTTATACACACGTGCACACACAATTCGTACACATAAAATCGGTATACTCGTACAATATAATATAATAATATATATTATACGTGAACGGGCGCGCGCGCCACTTGGCAACGCGAAACGGATAGATAAGCGCGTTGTAATTCGCATTGGCATTATCGCGTGCACATCTCTGTCGCGGCCCCGCGCCACCGCCTACGGGCCCGCGCCCCGCACACGCTCCAAGTACACACGACAATATACACATATACAATATAATATAATAATATTATAGATACGTATACACGTAATCGTGTGTGTGTGTGTGGTGTTACGATGTGTGTAAAACACTATCAAAACTCCACACAAACACGCACGCGTTCATGTGTAATATACACACTCGTACCTAATATATATATATATACATATATGAGTATATTTTGTATATAATAATACATATATATATATTATGTATACGTGTGTGTGTCATCCGCAGCGTTATAACCTTTATACACGTTCGGACCGCCGACAAGGGGTGTGTGTGTGTGTGTGTTTGATGCTCGGAGAAGGGCGATGGTACCGAAGAGATAGGGTTAATAATAATATAATATTGTCGTGTACAAGCACTCGTGTGTGTGTGTGTGCGTGTGCGTTCGTATTTAGTGCTATTTATATTATGTGTATATACATACATGTATATAGAGACGCAATATCACATTGTCTTTGCGCGTGTGCGACATCTACCCTTCTGCCCCCCCCCCAAACCAAACCAATACCCCCCTCATCCGCTAAACTCGTAGTGTAATAACGCGCGCGAGTTATATTATACAGAAACTATGTATCCCAGACGAGAAATGCGAATGTAGTTCATATATATATATATATATATTATATATAGGTATCTACGCACCAGCCGCCGTAATATACATCCGACCTATATAATATATATATATATATACGACACGCGTGTAGATTCGTGATACGAGCACGCAATATCTCGTCAGTCTGCAATGTCCATCGTAAATGTAATAATTATGAAAATGTAGATATAATAAGATGACTTTTGATGTACAAGCCACCATAGGTATACGTGTTATATCCGGTTTGTATTATTATTAAGTTATACCTATATCGCGTAAGTTTATATAATATTACGATATGAATTTGTATAGTGGGCAAATCGTCTAGAACTGTACTTATGTATTCGTCAAATTTCACTCGGGGAAAAATGGTAATATTATCAAATTCTACACTTCCCGATCGTCACATAAAACCTATTTATTAACGAATAACAGTCTGTTATATCTCTAAAATCTAAAGTTTGTTGTATCATATTGAAATAAATAATATTCAAATTTGTATATAAACGCGTTTATTTTTAAACATTGTAAATATTTGTAATACTTAATCGATTGACACGCATACAGATTCCAACTAAAATAAATATTTATGATAAGTTCTGTGGAATGATCGGATCGAGTGCAATTACTCGTATCAAATATTATTCGTTTCTAAATCTGAGTGCAATTCAAACATTTTAGATTGGACAAGGAGCGCAGTTCTACAACCATTATTATTTAGACGACACGCTTCTTTAATATAATATAAAATATATTTATTGCGTTTTGTGCGTATCGCATAACAACGTTTAATATAATTAAAATTAACATGCGCGTGTAACTATAATAATATGTTGTAGAATCATGGGGGATCAGGAATGGTAAAATCGTTAAATATAATGTTCCAGAACGATATTTAAAGGTTTTATTTTATAAGTTTATAATAAAGATTTGTTTTGTTTCTGATGCGGAACAATAAGTGCATATAATATGTAAGTAGGCATATATAAGTAAGAACGAAAAATAGCGTTATAAGCGAGGGACTATATAGTATTTTATTTCGTTTCCTGATGGAGTAGAACTGTTTCCTACATATTATAATGTATTCATATATATGTAGTATTTGTTTGTTTTCGTTGCGGAACAATACGGCGTATAAGCAGGGTAAATTAATGTTTTGTTATCATAAAATATATGTATAACAGTATAGAATTATGTGTTTGCCATTTTTACGAGTACCAATTTCATTCAGGCACTACCGGTTTTGATAAAAAAAAAAATATGATAACTAGCCAACTAGGTATATCATTGAAGATTTAAGTTACGCAATGTTCTATACTTTATAATATTTATAACTTGTAAAAATGACAAAAATATAATTAAATCCTCCATAGGGTCATAAAATAAATGCATTTGCATTTGCATGTGAATAATACAATAAAAAATAAATTTTTTGTATATTAATATGCACGAATACCTACAATGTTAAATTATAGCCAATTTTAATTAATTTTAAGATATAATTGTAAAACTATATATATTAAGGATTAGGCAAAGACTGAAATTTAAAATAAAATTGTTGCCGACGATATTTTCATTTATAATGACATATCTATGTATAACATAATGTAATATGATCGATATAAACTATAATGATGTGTACCTATATGTATTATATTGTTCCAGAATTATATATAAGAAGTGGAAAAAAATGTAAAGCGTTTTCATTGTCCGTTATTGAATCGTAATATAATATTCTTAGGTATAATACGTTCCATGTTTCTATAAAAATTAATTAAATTTTTGAAGTAAAAATAAATCTTTTATATTAAGCTTTATAGGATAAAATATATAAATAACAATTTATTAGATACATACACATATTCTTCGGATTGTGAGGCCACACAAAATTATACTAGCTATATAGCATAATATAATTAGGTATATAAATAGTTATATGTATAACTGTGTTATATGTAATATTATAAAGTATAGAACGTTGCGTAACTTAAATCTTCAATGATATACCTAGTTGGCTAGTTATCATATTTTTTTTTTTTTATCAAAACCGGTAGTGCCTGAATGAAATAGGTACTCGTAAAAATGGCAAACACATAATTCTATACTGTTATACATATATTTGAATACATTATACATACACAACAGAAAATTATATGAATTATTCTATTCCTATAAATTTATAATTTAAAAATGCTCTTTATTTGTTTTAAAATTAAAATATAAAAAAAACTTTTTAAGGTGATGCCCTAGGGTCTAGATATATCATGGATGTGTCCAAAAAAATGTTCATATATGCATATATATGTAGTATACCAGTCGTCTAAAATTCAATTAGATGCATCAAAATGTTTAAAAAAGTCATCCATTTAACAATTTATTGAAAAAGGAGGATTATCATTAAAAAAAGTTATGATACCTCTACAAGACATTCTTAAAATGTTATAAAAATGCTATTATTTTAAAATATAATCCTAAAATGAACTCGAAAAATCTGGAATTTGAATAAATTCATTACCTACTAAAAGAAAAAAATGGAAGAGAGCATGCTTTATGAATCACTATATTGCCTTATTATTATAATGTGAAATCTATATTATGTAACATTCGTGGAACACAAAATCAAAATGACCAAGTTTAGGTAGGTAGGAACCTATAATAGTATGTATGTTATATCTTCGGATTAGTTCACAAACACATACAAAATGTAGTGTAACATTTTTGTTGAAATTAATTGTGGTAGGTAATATATGTGTATTGTGTGAATACATAAATATAAATATCACGTATATTCGAGCGAATTGTCAAGCAACAGGTTTAATGATATAGTTTCATTTCACGTGCGCGCGCGCCCAACCAAAATACGATTCATATAACATTATAAATTTATAAAGATAAAATATATAACCTACAGCGCGTATAAAGTATATATTGAATGTCTGCAGACTGAGAAATTCGATTAAAACTTTTATTTTGTACGCTTTAGCGGTATAACTCTTACATGCCTTTATATATATAGAATACATATTATATAGAATATACTTAATATACTTATATTACTCATGTATTTAAACATTACATATAATATAATATTATATTGTTATATCCTCTGATCACGTTCCTATAAATTTTACGTATCGTCGTATATATAGATATGATATATTTAAAGATCTAGTAGAATTATGCGGTTCTTCAGAAGTTACGAACCCAATATCGTGTTAGAGTATGCAGTGCGAGTTTCGTTTTATATGAAGTATATAGTATATAGTCTATAACAGAAAAATAAAATTGATCAACGTAGGTTTTTTAGGTATACATAGAATGTCTATTTAGATGTAATTTACCTAAGTGTCCCCTTTAGGGTGAAATTTATAATAATGTAATTCATAGTATTATAATTAACGTATCTAGTTTCGAGTCACATTAGTGATTAGTGGACCATACTGAACGAGGTTTACAAAATAATACTTATATAAATCATAGACACCCATATATATATATATATTTAGATTCATATTTTTATTATTATTATTATTATTATTTATTTGTATCCCTTGGCATCATAGGCATATATATTTAGAACATGTTAGTGTTTATATAAAATATAATTAACTTAATAGTTAAAAAATAGATATAGATGTTAATATTTTAGGATGGCGAACATCTTAGTGAATGTGCATCATAATAATTTGTCTAAGAGTTTTGAAATTAAAATGTAATTGATATACGTTTGATTGAATCGGGGCGAGAGTTGATATCAAAAGATGTTTGGCGTGGTAACTGGAAGATTACATTTAATTTTAGTTTTCACGAGTAAGTACAGTATTCATTTATGATGTATTTATTATTTATCTAATATGTTATTAATGTTGTATTTGTTGTAACATGCTGTTAGGCGAACAGATCACGAAAATTTGATAAATAATATTAATAATCGCGTATACCTATTATTTGATATATTATATTATTATAATGATATTATATACCTACACAGCTCCTTTTCCCCGTCCTCCTGCAGTTGAATGTCGCACGGCAGTAGTACGAGTATATATTATATTAAAGTCTATACCTACCTACCTATAATAATATTATGTACTTATGAAACGTAGTAGGTAACTATATATATATATATATATATATATATATTTTTTGACGAGTCTATACGTCGTACGAGGGCGGTAAAATCGAGAAGAAAAAAACAAGGGATGTTCGAAAAGGGGTGCGGTGGACGGACCTCGGGCATCGATTTTAACCAACGTAATCGTAATAATAATCGTCACAAACACGACGACGACGACGGTCGTGTGCATATACCTATATATACATACATACATACGTATAAATAAAACATCATGTATAATATGCGTGTTGATAAAGCCGTTTAGTGGGCGTACGCCGGATGGACAGTAGCGGCGGCGGCGGCGGCGAGCGACGCGCGTCACTGAGAGGATCAGATTGTGGCGGCGGCGGCGTCTGCGGTGTCGGTGGGAATGGGGGGGGGCGTGGCACGTGCCGCCGCCACTGCACGCGTTTATACTCCCTTGGTCGCGCAGCGCACGTGACGTTCGAGTAATATAATATTTTTTATAATTTTGTATTGTACATAATGTTATTATGATTAAAATTGTATGCGATCACGCGAGTCTAAGGACGTGGCGACAAACACGACCCGCCGGTCCGATGCGTCTGCGATATTTGCGAGGAAACTGTATAATAACGTGTATAATGAGGCGTTGTCACCGTTGACCATATCCGAACCGGATATAACGATCGTACCCAATCTAACCGAGATAAAAAAGTCGTATAATATCGTGTGTGTGTATATATGTATATACGATCATTGGAAAACGAAATACTTCTGCAGCAGAAACAAATTTAAACGGATAGACACGATGACGATGCATGATGGAATCACCTGCAGGGTGGTTTTTTTTTAAGCATAGGTAAACACTCATTTTCTCGAAGTATTAACGTTGGAAATATTTTTTTTCATTGCAATAAATGTTTTTGAAAAAATGTTTAATCTTTATTATTTATTTCTATCGTTATCGATTTTTTAAGTTTTTTTGAATGATATTTTTCATATTATTCAGAAGCAGAATTTTTTTTATCGGAATTATTTAATATTTGATCAATTAATAATATGTTAAAAAACAATTTTCTAGGAAGACAATAAAAGAATCACATTGTTGTATACTTTGTAGTTATATTATATACAAGTTCACAGTTTTAGCTCCCGCAGTTTTGGTTTTATATATATGATACATATAGGGTATAATATATATTATATAATAATCAAAATTCAAGTTTTCATCATATATTTTGTATTAAAATATTAAACTTCAAATCTAATAATAACGGTATCTATAAAATGTATTATAAGGGAGAATAAATTCGACAATTGACAATGATCCGCGATGAACGTCGTAATAATATTATGTTTTCAGACTATTCGAACGAGACGAAGATGAACAATTATGATGGATTCAGCCGCAGCACAATTAGTTGCGCAGCGTTAATATCGTGCAAATATCGTGCGTACAATACGTATATGGTGTTTTATGTATCGATCGATTTTCTCGTGTGCCTATACAGATTAGTGAAGCGCGTAAATTGGATTCGTCGGCATCTATAAACAATATAATAATAATGTAATATACTCTGTACAGTCAGTATACATACAGAATACAACCGTAAATTACTCTCGACGTCGGTCCTCTACGAATTTACTCCTCGACCCCTTTTCGTCGACAACATCTCTTTCCGACAACGAAAAAAATCGGAAATTAAACGCAAATAAAACCTTTTTTTTTATTCACGAAACGAATGAAAAAAAATCACCCGTTGTTTGCTCCAAATCTCATCGTTTCTTTGAACACAGAACACACACACATGATGCGTATAATATACGTATATAGTACCTATACTCTCTATATATTATAATAACAAACGTTCATCAAACTCGCGTGCGTGATGCCTAAACAGTAACGTAAATAATAATTACGCAATATATAGAGCGGTATCGTTTTGTATTGGCTTCCGAATTACGATTGTATTTTTTAGCTACGAAAGCGTATGAATATAATTTGATGTAGACAAATTATTGCATGTGTTCCAATCGCATTATTGTATATCGGACATTTAAAACGGTCGGAATTGTACGATATTCGATTAACGGTAGGTAAATAACACAACAATATCAATTATAAAACTGTTGTAGTTAAACTTGAAGCAATTTATTCTTTTGCAGCGGTGATAACTTATTCAGTATTTTTTGTGATTTTATCGAAACACAAGTATATATATATTATAATATAATAAAATATACAAATATCCGCATAAGGCTCGTGTGGCTCGTGTTGCGTTTTGAGTTTAGGACCGACACGTGCGAGAAACGCTTCAATGTTAAAATATTGTTATTGTCAATAAAGCATACGTGAACTCGTAATTATTCTAAATAGTGATTTGAAATTAACTTTATAAATAACAATTAAATCTGAAGTCATGATAATGTAATTGGAATGCCAACTTCACATACGTAAATCTGCAATCGCTTTCAAATGCAAAACAATCCCAATTAAATATCGGACGTTAAAAGTCGCAGAAACGCGAAAAAAACAATTTATCGCTTTTTTTACTGTAACCCCAAGTGCATATTATTTCGTATGAAGTGATATCGCACATTATATAATAATATTTAATTTCCTCAATTGCCAAATAATTATAATTTTATAACTAATTTATATTGACCGCATTTAACTTCGTTAAAAAAATAAAATCACTCACCTGTTTGGTAACGGTATCGATGAGCCTCACATATATGTCTTGTTCTTGTCGCACACCTAAATAAATAAAACAGTATCGATATTAGCTTAGTTACAGACCGCTTTTGAGCAACAGCGCACGTTCATTACCGTTAGCATACAACAGCTGAAGTCTATACTGAATACCGTTGTTGGTCTTCTGTGACTCGGATTCCTGAAACGTACATACAAGATTCATGTTTGATTATGTATTACAGGAGATTTTGCAGTGCGAGCGCGGAATCATCAAAACAAACAGACTTTGTCTTATCGGAACATGCACTTTATCGTCAAATGTATATAACTCATCCGAAAGTCTATAACAGACCACGAGCACCGTCGTCTGTGCGAACACTACGCAAATAGCCACGGCATAATATAAATATAAAAGTAAGACGCGTAGAGCGATACGAAGTGGATGACGAGTGTTGTACACGTACGGTAGGTACCTACATTATGTAGGTGTGTACATATTACACTCGTGCCGTTCACGTGGATATACCCACAACACACAAATATTTGCTGATCGTCATAAGATCGAAATCGATTAGGTCCATTTTATTTCGGGTACGTATAAAATAAAAATAAAATACTACCGATTACTCGATTGCTGGTGGATGTTGGGTTGTCAAGTATTATAAGTGGGCATGATATTATGTATATAGATTTGCAGTTTTCGTATAATAAATCGTATTTATATATAAAACGTCGTATTGCTATCCCAAAAGTATCGTTGAAAATTCAAAACATAATAATATAACATTATTAATAATAACAGGTTTTGACGACATTGCACATGTTTGTGGGGCATTATAATATTATACTGCCAGACGTTAAGAAATAAATGCTAACGCATTAATCGTGGTTTACGGCAGTATCAATCTGAAGCCTGGTAATTGTGAACACGAAATTCCGATTGTCAGATGGCTAAAATAACATTTTAAACCGTAATAAAAATCAGTGAATAACTACTTAAGCGGCTTTGTACATTAATCATATAAAATTAACACATTATATTTATCTGACAAAACGATGATGGTGATTTTGGAGATTTATGTTTTTAACGCATCATAAAAATAAAAACATGTGTGAGAAATAATGTTTGTCGGAAAGGCCACTGCTGTCTTTACTAAACTATAGTAATGACGTTGTATTATTACCAAAACGGAAATGGCATTGTGATGTACACGCACGTAGTACTTCGAATACAATACAATATCATTATATCAATGTAATATGGACGAATTCCCTTACAAGTACTTTGTGTCGTGTGATATAGTTCTCCGAGATAGTGTATTGTCGTATTCGATATATTATTAAAGTAACGCAAATGCATTTCGAGCGGAAAATTAATTGATCGCGTCCAAATGACGTGTTATGAACATTATGAATTATGAATTTCTGAACGCGAAATACAATATTATTACGAGTATTATATGAATAATGTAGGCTCGGCATCCAGCGTCAAAATTGACACAATACCTTAACCGGTGGTAAAGTGACGGTTTATTTATATGTACTGCAATAATAAGAGTATACGACATATTATTAAAGCGCGTCGGTCTGTTTGACTGGTAATATGCGCGGAGTGAATATTTGTGTGTATCAAATCGTTGTACCGTTATTTGTTGCGTTTATATAATTATTGTAATATCGTGTAATTCATATTGTCGTCGTCACCTACTTCTGGATAAACTTAATTCCGGATTAACCCGTCGCGGCTTTTGCATATTATATTATAATCATCGTCTCTCAGCTCGCTGCGTGTGACAACAAACGGGTTCGCACCAAATCGGTTTTGAATAAACACACGCTGCAACGATTTCGGGGATGACGATTGACGACGAAACAAAACGAAAATTTAAGTTTAATAAAAAAAAAAAAAAAATACATAAATAAACACACACGCATCATAATGTTATATTATTAAATCATTATTATTTAAATGAAATATAAAAAAAAAACAGGGCCAAACGTCGTGTATTCCTGTTTTGTTGTTTTAATGTTGTACTACACAAGTATAGATATAAGATATTATCATAGATGATATTACTATATATTATATACCTACTGTAAAATACACGCCGTCTGTATACACACATTGTACTATATACACTGTACGCACGATTAGATAAAACGTTATATTTAGATAAGTCGTAAAGGAAACACAAACAGTGGTATAACTTCTAAACAATGTTTATATATGTAAATGATAAAGCTTACCTGATCCTTTTCGATGAATCCGATGAACGCGGTCCGTTCGATTTCGATTGGCTGCTGAGACCTGTCGTACAGCGCGATCACGAAATGAAAGAAATTGGATTTTCTCAGATTGCTGGGAGGTTGCTTCTCAAAATGTGCTCTTCCCACTCCGATACTACATAGAAATAAAACAAAATATACTTATGGATATCATATACACTGTGAATATTTACGACGGAATTATAATATATAGATATACTAATAAGTATATCACGCCAGTGGTAGGTAAATAACCGGAAAACTATACATATATTATACGTTATTATAATATATTATAAACCTATATATACATAAATTGTTCAACGTATTTATGCAGATAAATCGATGGAGAACCAGCAAGTCTAGCTTTAAGTTATTTTGCGTTATCTGCCGTGGGGAACAATATTCGCATATATAATAATACACATGTTCACGTAATGTAATATGTGTTTGAGTGTGAGTTTGCGTGTATGCATATCAAACCGAATCACGATACAATATTATAACAACAGACATATTATATTACCATAGATATTCAAATAAGTCCGCCTTAACGAAAAAATTAAACACTCTTGTATTTCGTAAAATGTTTTATAAAAATTAATATCGGTAAAAAATGTCTGAAAGTATAGACGATATTTTATTCAAAAAATTGTTCAAATTTAATAACAAATATAAGTATACATGATTAATATTAAAGTTATAATCACACACGTCGATATAGGACATAATCAGTCTCAATAATGTATTCATTTATAGGTAAGGTCTGTTTGTAATTGACATTTAATCTATAAAATATGTTGGTTTATCTAATTCGTTACATCTAAAGTTCATAACTACCGTTTTTAGAAAATCAAATCGATTGTGGTAAACAACTCTATAATATTATGTATAAATAAAATATATATACGATTTCAGGTAATCGCATTTGGACGGTGATTTAAAGGGTAATGGCTTGGACGAGCTTGGACGACCAACATACATAATACATAAAACATGTTCTAATTCCCACAAGGATGGCTGACAATTTTATATATATAAGACAATTATAGCAGTATAGTTTAATGGCTCAAATAGTGTGAAGGCTCGAAGTATGAATTAGGTGTTTATGAAAACGCACGTCCGAAAATTTTTGAGAAAAGAGTTCTTTTGGTTGAAATTCGTTTACCTATAACATACGTCCTATATAATATCATTACACGGATTACAGTGTATCGGAGATGGTAATATAAAAATAAATATACACGACGAATAAGCAGCGATAGGATTTGACGAATAGATTAATTGGAGGAGACTAGGGAGACTAGGAGAGTGAGTATAATATAAAGAAGGAGAGAATGGAATACCGAATCCAATAATACTATTATATGTAATCAAAAATCGAAATTGAATTTCGCGACCGCTGCAGTTATTCGTTTACACAGCATAATATTGTTCAGGAGAAGGATCGAGCGATACAAACAGATGGATAGGCAGCATCTTGTCGTTTTTCACTTATCAAATTCCAATTATTGATCGGATGACACTAAAGATATGTTAATATAGTTAAAAATAATATTGATATATTAAGTGTAAATGTCGAGGCATCAATATACTATAATAAACATGTGTGGGCCGTGAAAACGCAGAGACTTAGTGGTGGGTGACTGCATTTGAAAAACAAAAAAATTTATATACGTATATTATTATAATTCATAAACCGCTTTTAAAATAATCGGCGTGTTTGGTTTTTGTATTATGCTCATATTATTATCATCTTTATAATATTATCGTCATCATTATCAATATTATATCGTCACCGTCGATGACGAAATGATGTGTAGAGAGAATCGCGCAAAACATGCGAATTAATAGCGATTTGTATTTTTAATTCTGACACGAGTGTAAATATTTCTACGCGTTATAACAAATAATATTATTTGTATTTTATTTTCGCTACCGTTGTTATTCGTTTAATGAATATTAACGTGTGTTTATTCGGTCGGTGGCGTAAACCGCGATGTACACGGTATATACACCACTACCGCCCACCCCGAACGAACGACCACAGTGTTTCGGCTATTTCACCGATTATTAATTTATTCTTTATTATTATTATTATTATTATTACTATTATTGTTATTGTTGTTGTTTCGAGCGGCCGACTCACTCGCGGTAATTAATTTATTGACTTTTTTTTCGTGTTTTCGTTATCTATATATGTATTAATATGTTATAACTTATAACGAATAGCACCGTTTTAAAACGATATAGGACTGCGCCAATGATAATAACAATACGCTGCAGTTACAAACAAAATATTATACCGACAACATACGAGTACAATGAAATAGAACAAATACGTACGAATATTGAACCAAATATTGTACAGGAACGCGTATAGGTGCCGCGTAGTGTAACGTCGTATAATCATATTATATTGTTATAGATTGGCCATAGACTTGCTTTGCTAAAGTCCGACAAAGAGTTGACCGTACGCATTAACCGAATTTGATATTATAATATATGTTATTATAACACCCTAAGACATGCGAGTTTCTTTTAAATATTTACCATTTTTACTTGAGCACATATTGTTACGGCACAGGTAAAAGGAGTTTTAATTTAGTGACGCAGTGTTAATAGTTTTAATTACTGCAGGGCTGCCGTGATGGATACCCATTCGTTGTAATATTATATACTGTGATAAGACTTCATCGGCGTGTCGTAATTAATGAATTACTTTAACGAGTGTGATTACATGTAATTATACGAATTGATTCGCCCTGTACGTAATATTACATTTTTAAATAATTATAGAACTTTGATAAAATTTAAGCTTTAAGGAGTATCCGCTGTGGGTTAGGTTGGGTTAAAGCATATAAACAATATTTTTTTCATTAAAAAAACGGGGTTTTTTAAAAACCATTTGAAACGAATAGTTTTTGAGTTATTGCGAACTTGTGTTATAGGTACTTACATAAGAATAATAGTATATTTAATAGATGTAATATTATTGTAATATTTAGTCTAGCGCTTAATTAGTATGGATATTCAGACAATTTTTCAAAAGTGTAAAATACAAATAGATTGATGTTTACTGATATAGAATTTTGAAAATCGTCATATTTTTTTTACCTATATTATCATTATCACAAATGGTTTGATAATAACTCTTGTTTAAACTTATCTTTCGGATTTTTATTTAAAAATATAATTTGATTTGTTAATTGGCAGTAAAAATTGTGTTTTTATTGCCACAGGACACTCCTTAAATTACATTATGAACCTTAGTATAGGTATACGTACTATAGGTACTTAAACGTGCTAAAAAAGTCGTAAATTTGAATTTAAATGCATAATTAAATGAAAAAGGGGATGAGCATGCTTGATGAATCACCGTGTATAATATTTTTATTATTAGATACCATCCTATACTCAATTAACAATTACCCGTGGAAATAACGTTGCTTTCTTTCTCTGGATATATGTTGAAAAACAATTTATTTCGATGGAATTGTAAACTGCTAGCGCAATACTATTCTCTTTACACCGTATTCGTGAGAAACAGTTTTTATTTATATCTACTGAATGCACTTATTTAAACATTAAATAATTAAAATTAAGACTTAAAAGTTGATGATCTAAACAACTTTAAATTATAAAATCTTTAATCCTAATGCCTACCTAAAAATAAAATAAATATATTTAAATCGCCTACTATTTCTAATTGATTATAATCAAATTCATTTAATAAATCAAATGTTTATATAAAATGATAAAATATGACAAAGTTAATAGTATAATTCTATTTTACGTAAAAGTTAAATATGTTGTTATGCTTAAAAAGTAGAGATATTCTGTTAAATCAAAATTATTAAAATGTATTTTAATTGGAAAAGTTAACATTGTTAATCATCAATTAAAAGAAAGTCATAACTCTTTTTTCTAATTGTCGATAATTGCATAAAAAAAAATTGTTAAAAAATCCGAAATAGTTATCTAATTAATGAAATATTACAAAATAAAAAAAAACAAATTTCTGAATTCACTATGTTGAGTTATTATCTTGAAATTTAATTTCTTTATATAAAATTTCTTAAAAAAAATATTCTGATTTGGAATATGAATTAAACGAATTACATTATTTAAAAGTAAAGAACTTATTAAAGTAATAAAAGTTTAAAAATTATTTTTTTTTTTTAACAATGTTTTGTCATGTTTTTAAACTGTAAAAAAATGCTTATGGATATGTTAATACTTTTTAAGGAAATTAGTGTATATAACTTTATAAGAATCATCTAGATGCTTGCACAGAGATGTACGGGAAACTGTACACATGGGATTTCTGTCCTAACAGCGGTGGTTATATAGTATTATAATAACCTATAGTGGTCAAAGGTTTTAGAGAAACGTTTAAGCATTGTAAGTTCATTATTTATACAATTATATTATATAGATGGATCTCTGGAGTCGTTCAAAATCATCCACCTTCACTACTGAAAAAAGTGCTTCTGATTTTCAATTGGATTGGTTTATTTAACGATGAATGTTATTCATTATTATAAATAAAAAATAATAAATAATATATTTTAATTCGTAGAAAATTTGAATTTACTATGTTTCATTTACACTTTGATGACTATGTACGAATTGTATAATATTTATAGATTTTTTTTTATACGAAAAACATATTTACATACATCAAAATCTGCGCTTGCTGATTTTTTGGAATTTGAAAAAAATGGAACAACTAAATCGACTTATAATAACTGATATAATATTATAAATACAAGTAAAAAAATACATTCATCACTCCGTTCAGAATCTAAAAATGTGTATTAAATAAAAGATGTGTTATTTAAAAGTTAATAATTTTTATGAACAATAATGTACACATTATTTTATGTTAGAGAAAAGTTTTCTAAGCGTTTTGAGCTTTGTCGCTCACGTGGATACCGCCTACATAATATTTTACTTTTATGTACACGCGTATTTACGGATGTTATATTAAATTGTATGAAAACTAAGTAACGAGTCGTTGCCACTTTCTCTTCTAAAAAAAAAGCTTCTGTGAACTTTTCATTAACCGGAAACTATATATACCTATATTTTATTATACGTACGTGTTTCTGAGATGTGTGTAGTGCAGTATATTATATACATCATACGGAACTGTACACATTTTTTTTTTTCATTACCGCGAATTTTATGCATAACTACAAATATCAAAAATCAACTAACTTTTCAGTGTTTAAATAATAACTTTTTGTTGTAATATCGCATTTATTTTTTCACGCATCTTCTGTAAGTGGGACATAATCCACTGCATACTTGAACCGGAATACAGCATGTAAGTATATAATATATATAAACGGTTTATTTATATAAATAAAAATATCATCCGAATGCTTTTTGTCAAATGTATATTTGTATGGTATTTATATTGTATTTTATTATGTAAGTATTATATTGTATCGAAGCTAAGTTTTTATTCATTTTTTATTACATCATAACGTACCTACCAACAATAATAATAAGCAAATACAAATAAAAATTAATTTTCAAACGGTTAGGCATACTAAAAGTTACCTAACTAGTTATATATTAAACAATAATACGGTATTCATACTTGTATTACATTATGTGATTAATATCGATTCAAACGCAAATCACCTGCAATCAATGTTCTATATACCTATACCGGCTATACCGGCTATACCTGGTATCTGAATATGAATATCACGCATTACACATATATATAATGATATAGGTCCATATTTGACGTTTCATTTGTTTATCATCCGAAAGCAGTTTGAGAATATATTTTCTTATAGATGTAAACTATTGATATACTTGTAGTGCTAGTAAAAGTAACGAGAATATTATCATCGCAATTTTTGATATGTATGAAAATATAATGTATACCTATACAAAAATCGTTCGTCCATACCATTTGGAATATATTAATCAAATGTATCCATCAAATTTATTATTTATTAGTGTATTATTGTCGATTTGGTCGCCCACTCGTATTTTACATTTACATTCCATAAATAGAAATTCATTATAAAATAATAGTTTTAAATATTTGTACGTTACATTATTTGTATACATATAGACCTATACATGATTTAAAATTCGTAAAAGTAGAATTGTTGTGTTTAATGTAATTATTGCTATAAATGTATAATATAAAATGTACACAATATAATGTGTGATAATTTAATTTTTATTTATTGATAAATTTTAAATTTGAATTATACCGTTACCAACAAGTTTAATTCGCGAATAAAATGTATTATATACATATTATGTTTACATGCATTCATCTCATTCAGAACAAAACAATTGATTAATAGAATTCAAGGAAATAGGAAATAAAATGGGTTAGATTAATTTTAGATATTACCTATGCAATGCGTTCAAATAATTGACAGAAACATATGTTTTAATAATTATTGTTACTACTCTTATGATCTATTTATTTATTTCATTCGCATAATATGTAGGTAGTAGGTACTTATATTATATTGTGTGTAAGTGTACTAAGTATAGGCGCGTCGTTTATTACCTACTGCTGCTGCAGTAAGCGGAATTGTTTAAGTTGGGTTAGTATAATATTATGTGCACCTATATGAATAATATATATTTGAAAATGTAAATGCTTCGTAGGAATTGCTTATGAAATAATATTAAATTTTCAAATACATTTTTTACTATGCTGTTTCTCTTTTTGGTTATTTTTAAGTACACATTGCTCAATACGTACAGTCTAAGTTTAAAATATGAATATACTAATATACTAATCTACTGTAATCGGTGCATATATTTTATATGTATTAATAATATGTGTATGCACGCAGCATATTCTACAGTAGTATCTATATAAGCGATACCACGTAAACGTTTCGCTTTTTAAGCACATATTTTGTATTTAAATATTTTATAGAGACGTCGGAAAAAATAAAGGATACAAAAGTATGCTGTAAAATGCATTCGTATATACAAAATGAGACTATAATAATATAAGAATGAAAAAAAATTAAATTAATGGGAGTTGGAGTGCTGTTTTATTGCATACTCTAAACGCCGTGGCAAGGTTCAAACATAAATACCATTTATCCTATACCTATATAATTCACTAAGCGACATTCGAGTGGCTGCGAATAAACGACTACTTTTTCTAATATATTTTTTTTCGTCCAATAAATACTGTTGCGATCAAAATCACGGCGATAAGAGTCGAACAATGAGACAGAACATGAAACATATAAACTCATCTGGTTGTAACATTGTGCGGTCGTGTTTGTAATATTATATATTTATAAAAGCAAAAGTAAAATAAAATAAATATATATATATATATATGCGCTCTCTAGCTACCTTTATATACTTATACACGAAAAGCCTCAGGAGAATATATTCAAAACCCTATGAGATATGCTGTCTTGTTTACATAATCAATATTGTACCTATAGGTGGTCTTTTTGCTCGTTATGACAGATTTGAGTCACTTTTTTCCATCTCTTTTTCATAAAGTTACTTTATTTTTTTTATTTTAATATTTCTTTTTTTCCAGTCCTTTTAACCACCCCCCACAGCAGCCTTTTTATACCTTTTTTGCTGATTAAAAATAAATAAATATACAATTTACAATCTGTACAATTTAAAATATTAAATAAATTTTTCTGATTTCAATGAATAAAAACTGGATTTTTTAAAGGTGGGAGGCGCTTAGCGGCACTACTTCAACCAGTATATTATGTTTAGCTATATGTCCATATAAATTCATAATCTAATTCTAAAATTGTACGATTTGAGAAGACAGCAAATATATAGTTATATAAATACATTTTTTCGTTCTGTTTTTTTAACCATCATTTATACCCACGTATATTTTTTTAAATTATATCCTTTACCTTCAAATACGAATTATACTCAACGATCTAATTAAGCATTCGTAAATGTTTCAGAGATTATATTTTTGAATTATTACAAACATCATCGTATCCTGCAACCTAATTTTTAAATGTTAAAATGTAATTGCCTACACTTAATTATACACTTAGAATAGCAACGATCTAATAATTATTATTATGTAAATGAATATTTTACTAAAAATAACAAAATGTTAATAGTTTCAATAAAAATTCTTATCGTTAATTATGGGTTTAATAATTGAATTATTTATTAGAAAGCGTACTTTTATTTATCGTATATTTTAAACAAATGTAAAAAAAATAATAATGAGTTTTTTTAAATATTAAAACAATATTTTTAATATTAACATAATATATATATTAGGTACCTACTCGAAACATTTTCACGTAACTCGTAAAAAACAATGTTATAGTTTTAGGTGGAGGTACCCACGCGACCTTCATAATAGTAATTTTTATATTTACTCGTAAAATAGAAAAAATATCGACGTATTATAGGTATATAAATTGTTTTAATGATATAAAAAATTGTAATTTTAATAAGCTCTTACGAAAAATCAATTGTTTCAAATTATGCACCATGATGTAATAATATATATATTTAAAATATAAAACACGAGACGCGTAATAAATATAGTCTATAATAATATACTATAATTGATTCATAAATAACTGTGTATACCTGCAATACCAATAATCTGAATTAACTACAATCAACATGACGCGTATACTTATGTGTACACATTTATAATTTAATATAAACTATAAGATGGTCTGTTTACTCAGTAAACTCTTCGGTAATTTGGTGTGTATGTATAATAATTATAGATGTAAACATTCTTAGCTTCGGTTAGGTTAATTTATTATAATTTATCTAAGTGTATATTATTGAAATGTCGTTGTCATAGATGTATATAATATGTATAAAAATAGGTACCTGTTATAATATACTACATGTCGGACCAATACCGACACTGTCCAACAGTTGATCGTGAATATTATTCAGGTCGGGTAAGTACCGCAGAGATCAAAACAACGGAGACGTGAACGAATTAATAACCGTGTATATAAGAGGTCTTACATGTATCGTGCCGAGGAGAAAAAAAAATTCCAAAAATTATGCTACCTAATTTTATTGTGATATAGGACTTTGATAATGAAATTATACTCAATTTTTCAACGTACATCGAATTATAATATGTTTATATTATTTAATTACTGTAAAATATATTATATTGAACTCGAAGATGTTATTTTCTCAAAATATATTATGATTTATCAAAGTTCTATCGTCACCTGAACCCACACCTAAAACTATATCGTATTGTTTATATAAATATGTTACGGGACTGCGACGGCAGCGGACCACGTAAAAACTGAAAAACGTTAAAAAAAATGTCCTTCATACCTGCTCTGATCGATGATGGAAGGTTGCATCCATGAACGGGGAACGGACAGCTGCGAGTTGGCCAAAGGTTCTTCCTTGAGCCCGGTAACCGGGCCCCGGAGCTGGTGATGGTGGTGATGGTGGTGATGATGGTGCAGTCCGGATATACCACCGGGTGTTCCGGTGTCCTGGTGATGGTGGTGGTGCAGGCCGAACATGAGGCCGGCCGCGGTGGCGTTCCGGTGATGGTTGCCCGGCGTGGCGTACAGTTTGCGTCCCCACGCGGCCACGGGGTCCAGTTCGCCGCCACCGCCGCCACCCACCACGCCGTTACCGCCGACGACGCCACCGCCGCCGTTACCGACATTACCGACAACGACGCCGCCGCCGCCGCCACCACCGCCGCCCAGCGTGCCCAACGTTGACTGCCACGGTGCCGCGACCGCGGCGTCTGCGTCGCCGCCGGTCGCGCCGCCCGTCCAGTAGCCGGCGCCGGCCACCGTCCGTCCGTCTTCTTCCGTCGACACCACCGTGATGCCTTCCGGGCCCACCGCCGTCCTATACGTGTCCGTCAACGTGCGTGCGCGATGTGTACGATCGGGTGATGTGTGTGCGTACCGCGAGCGCGCGTTTAACGTGAGAATGTTAAAGCGGAATAATTTTTTTGTCGGTCTTGCAGTGACCGGCCGACGACGACTTTGCACAGGTGTCGATTAAAAAAATATTGCGGTGCGCACGAAACGTGTCGGAAGACCGACGTCTCGCGGCGACAGAAACGGAAAAGCGAAGAAAAAAAAATCAAAAAAAAAAAAATCTCAGAACAATTATGCGAATTAATAATAATTATTTTTTAATAACTGCAAAAGTGTTATTCCCGGCGGTGCAGTGGCGATCGGGCGCGCGTGTACCGTGACATAATAATACACCGTCGTGCGACGCGTACCGTATACGTCTTGCGAAGAAACGTTGAGGAGATACAATAAAAATATATTCTCTCGGCCCGTGTGCACACAGCGACTATGGTCGTCCCGGTGGGAGTGCGCGCGATACTCTAAACGCACCGCCGCCGAAACGTTGCCGCGGACAGTGTGGCCGTTGTCGCGTGCGTGCGCGTACGCGTGAGCGCAGGCGCGCCCGTGCCCGCCCCACGCGGCCCGCCGTGCACTACCGCCGTCCGGCCGTGTCCGGCGCCGGTGTGTGCGTTGGCGGCCGCGCGTGTGTGCGTGAGCGTTTGGCCACGTCCATGCGGCCGCGGCCACGCCCACCGGCCGGCAGTGCCCGGGTGTCGGCGACTCCGCCCGCCGGCCAATCGCCGACCGCCGACGCGGCTGGCCGTCGTCCACCGGCGGCGTGTCGGTACTCGCACACCGGCCGACGCTGCCGCGCCACGCGGACGCGGATCGCGCGCGCTACCGTCCGTCGCCGTCCGTCGTGACTCGACCAACTTACCACGATCTTACGCCGTACACGATGTGTTTAGGTACTAATGCTTAACGGGTGTACCTATTCTACGTATGGGGGGTGGGGGGGGGGGGGCGGAGAAATTTCAACGAAAAAACTTTTTTTTTCCGTTTTTTGGCGGGGGGGGGGTTGTGGGTTTTGCGAATACCCCAGTTCTTTCAGTCGCTGTCTCATCACGTATTGCGCGGTGACCAATTTTACCCCCACACACCTCCCCGTTCAATATAATAATCATATATTTAACGACGATATTTGCGCACGTATACGCGCGCGGATTTATAACGTTTAACATATTATATTTTCCACAGTTCTCATCCGGTTAATCAAACCGCCGAGGACTTAAATTATTATTGGGTTGCTAATTTCAAAACGGAGTGTGCTATAAGCCCACTGCATAGTTTGAATTGCGCCTATTTATAACTCGTATAGGTATAAATTTAGTGATTTTATACGGCTATTATTCTGTAAATTAACCATATTCATTTATCCTCCGTTGCCCTATCGTATATGTATATATTATGTACCTATTTACCTATACGGTTATACGACGACTGTTGTTATATTATTATACGTTGTGCAGCGGCGTTTGTTATTACGTATTTTTCCCAGCGCAAGAGCGGCGGCGGTCGTTTTAAATTATTAATATTCCTCCGACGCTCGCGCGCACACATACACACACACACGCGCGGCCGATTCACTTTTCCTATAATATATCACATCAATAATTCACCCGTCAGATATATTATATATACTTACATCTTATATATATATATATAGGTATCGTATATAATTTATATATACATAGGTACACCATACACATGTATATAATATATATATATATACGTACGCGAGTGGCACGCGATGGGAAAAGGGAGCGAGGTTAAGGATTACGTTAAAAATATTTTCTCATCCCCCCACCCTCCCCCAGCCCACACAGATACCGACAACGTTTCGCTGGGCTACATGACGCGCGTCTTATATTGTTTCCCTTTCCGACGTACATACACCATCACACCTATACCTATATCCGCTATACATATATATATATATATACTGCTTATTATTATTATATATACCTATTGTACACGGTGTAATTTAATATGTATATATATATAATTCTAAATGCTAATATTCGTCGCTAAAATAGCTTCACTGCGCCGGCTGCAATGTGATTATATATATATATATATATATATAATACGTAATACGCTTCCCCCCCTCCACCCCTTTCGCACTGACACTGCAACGCAACTATGATATTATACGCATGATGTCATGGCGGTAAATTACATATTATTATTATTATTGGTATATACCTAAAATATAACGTGTATATTATATATACATATATATGTATATGTGCATCATACTATTCTGCAGTATACAGCCGCGGTGTGTATAGTATTTATAATAATATTATACTCGGCAGTGATTGGCGAATTATATATATATATATATATATAGTGCCGACCGAGCTCCAACTAGTATATATATACATTATATAGCAGATAGATATGATAATAATATGTGTGGTATTAAACGCAGTACGTTTAATATGTATTACCTACTGTTGATATATACCTATATTTGGTATATTATTAACTTTCGTGCTCGCGCAGTATATATATATATATATATATACGTATTATAATCGTTAATATAATATATATATAAATACAGTTTATGTAACGATGCGGTTTATTATCTACATTTTTATATTATTATATATATAATATGTAACTAAACCACGTATTCTTAACTGTATAATAATAATTCTACTTGTACGTATATATTAGTTTATTCGTGAGAATATATTATAAATGTAACACGACATTTGTTTTGTAAGTTTTTTTTTTTCTGGGTCTTATAGCCTATAAAAGTACGAGTATATATACGATCTATGATACGGGCATGGACGCTTTCGACTAGAATCGTACCCTTCCTTTTTGGGCTAAACCAAAAAAAATATTTTGTACTTTATATAATTTATGTTAAAAATATTGAAAAATATGAGTTGTATAAAATGCACATATAATTATAATATAATATTATAATTATTTGTTCAATACCTTCTACAGTTATTAAACATATGCACATTATTTATAACTTAAGGTTAATTTCAAATAATATTTCTACATGCATATTTGAGTACTATTTACGTTATGCATATTATTATATCAATTTATTAAAAACATATAAATCGTATAGAATATATATATATATATAAATTGACTATTTTTAAATTTGTTCAAAAAGTGAATAGGCAAAAGGAAGGGTTCGATTTTGGTTGAAAAGGGTCTCGCTCCGACCATAAATATACAAATGAATATGTACCTCTTTATATATCTGTATACAATTTTTAGTATATGTAAATAGCAAATACAATAGATTCTAAATGAAAGTTGTATGAAATAGATGTTTGCATAACATATTTTTACAATAAGTAGGGACTACACGAAAAAATAGGTAGGGTCAAATTACGCACTTATTTTCGTCGAATTGCACTCTGAAGGGAATTTATTATATCTACATAAACCCAATTTACTAACGATTATCTATAAATAATATTCATTTTTAATAACCAAAGTTTATTATTATTATTTTTTTTTTTTTAAGTAAGTATATTAATTATGTATAACTACAAATGAAAAAATAAATAATAAAACAATATGTATTTATGTAGGTATATTTCTAAATTACTTGTGTCGTGTAATAACGTCGTTTTAATATTATTTTGATCAACATATACACATGCAATTGACCATTAAAACGGATATTTATAAGAGTTATATGGAATGATCGAATAGTGTAATTTAAAAATGTTAATTTAGGTACTTGTCCAACCCCGACGAAATAGCTAGATATATGTAATGTATAATCACAGTTTTTTTTTTGATATGCATCAAAATTAGCCTAATTCCGGATAATAAATATTTCTTCACTTCGCCTGTATTCTATTATAGTAATATCCACTTATTTACTATTTACTGATAATATTATTATACAAGAAAAAAATCTTCAAATTAAAAGTTGCGACAACTGGATATTTTAGTCCGTGGACGTGAAGACTGAATAAGGAGATGCACATTCTGCGATAATACCGATAATACTGCATCATCATCTGCAGTGACGATATAGATTATTTTGTAAGGCAAAAACGCTAAACACCTCTATTATAGAATGTTTTATATAAATAATGGAATTTTCTAAAGTACGATAGCGGTTCTTATTCGGGTCTCAAACAAGTTTTAATCGGTTTTCCGAAGAATGCTGAATAATCCGAAAATGTGTTTATAATATTATTACAAATTGTAATAGTATATATTATGTAATTAACAATTAACATGTATCGCGTATGATGCATGTGCAACGTATTATCTTCTGTATGGCTGCATGTATATACTATATATATATATAAATGATTTTAATTCTGTTTTATGGACCCAGAAAAAAAGTTTAGAGAACCCTTTTATAGATTATAGATGACTTATATATGCATCTTACGTGTACGTGATAACTTCGTATTTTGCCTCTTTTTCGTCAGACCACGAGTAACACGTTTCATTGGACCGGAAAGGTGATGACAAAACTTGCCGAAATACTTATAAAAGTAGTCCATATATTTCGTTGAAATATTATTACATTGTACACCACTAAATATATTGTATACATGTAACTGTAACTTTAAAACCTATAATACTTATACTATAGTTTATATACTTAGTTATAAATCAACTAAAATATGGGAATTTTTAATTATATCAATACTTAACGAACTATATTCCGCCGACATGATGAGCGATGCATATAGCCTGCAATTATCTGTTTCATTTTACAGTACCTTATAAAATTTTTTATTTTTCAAACCTTTTCAGGGTGTGGGGAGGCCTCATCATTGATTTTTATTTATTATTAATGTAGTCCTTCGCCTGATGTGAATTATAACAAAATATCTCAATTCACATTCAATGTGTCAATGATTTTTTTAAACAATTAAATGTGAGCGATTTCTATCACACAGATCTATATATACTTAAATGTTTTCACTTAATTTTACCATTAGCTATATTATTTTTCATGTATTATAATACCAGTCTAAAGAGCCATTCCGTTGCATTATTTTGGTAAAATACTAAAATATATTCGTAATATTCACATTGCTTAGCTATATAATATGACATTTTACTTAACTTTCCCAATGCGGCTGCGTCATAATAATAATTTATGTGCACTTAATTATATTGTATGTGATACGTGTTATGTCGATGTTATCCTGTACCTGAATAATCTATAGCTGATGGCCAAGTACAAATTTAAATTAAATAAAAGTCTTGGTTTCATCGTAGATATACATCATATACGCCGAATACCTATGCCTCGCGCATTGTGTCACGTATACGAATCGATTCACGTTTTACCCAATTATATATACTATTGTCGGTTACAATAATATAATATACCCTTGCATATTCAGGGGTGTCCTGAGGGATAGTGAAGCGGCGGCTCATTCACCCTTCTTCCGATCATCTTTTTTTTTTTTATTTATTATTACCTATTATTCTATTCATAATAGGTAGGTTCTTATTTGTCTTACGCAATATAAATAATTTGTTTAGGTAAAATATTTACCATTCCACCCATAGAAATTGGTATGTGTATAGACGAAACTTACTTATGCATACAACCAATAATAATTATTCAGCTGTTCTTGTATTACGTCATGTGAGCTGGTATTTTATAGTATATCACAACTAGGCGTACTGAGTCAGCTATACCTATAACATATAGTGTTACTAATTGTAATTAACAATTTGCATAAAACAAATATTATTAATGAGTTATTGTATTATGATTTGATTAATTCGTAATAGATGATAGATCCGTCATTTGAATAAAAAAGACAAATATGTGTAAAATCCGCATTATTATCAAAATGTATATATTATTTAATTATATTTATCAATACATAGCACGCAAAAAAATACTCTTAATATGCTGTATTTAGTATATATTTATTAGTTATTTCTATAGTACTTACCTATTGTTTCTACAAGAAATAACGTCGGCTACGGACGAAAGCCTCATACGTCCCTTTTATCAAATTTTTCAGGAACAGCAAAAAACTGTGTGGTTTTGATATTGATAATATAGGTACGCGCATTTGTTTTTGTACGTTGTCTTAGGAAATTACCGGGAAATCAAAGCGTGCACAAAAATACAGTGCATTCAATAGAAAAAAAAATATGAAAATTTCGACTTACCAGGTTATGTTGTTTACTATAATCATCTATAGATATATAATTTAATTACATTTGTTTTATTATTTTAAATGTGAACTTACTTATAGTATCTATAGTATATACCTAACTATAATTTTAAACTATTATAAGCATAAATTATTGTTATTTATATGAATAATATTAGCTACATATGGTTAGGTACCACATGTACATTTTACATATGTATTAGTAAATTAATTTGTAGTGAAAGAAATATTTTAAAATTTGAATTATACTTAGCGCATCGTTAAAATTATAATTTATAAGTAATAGATACTATAGATAATATAGGTAGTCTTATTATTCTAATTTTATTTTCAAATGCATTCATATTTTTTTATCACTTATCACAAGTGGTTTTTAAATTCTGATATTTTACTTGTGCCATATTTTTACAATAATTTATTTGCATATGTTGCAATATACTAGGTATTATTGAATAAAACATTTTTAAATTTATTTTATTTATTCAATATCGAAGAATTACAAATACACATAAAATATTTAAAATCAATAAGCTAGTTAGTTAATTAATGTATGGTTGGTGTAAATAAAATAAATATATAAAACAATTCTATATTCTGCAGTTCTACTAGATACCTATTATTGAATAATTAAATCTATAAATTTAAATATGAAAATGTAGATGCATAATTTAAAGATAATATAACAAACATTATTTCCAAGTAGTTGAATATTAACCAATAATCTTTGTAAATTATCAAAATTATTAGTACCTAATTTGAAACAAATAAATATATTATTTTTTCAATGTGTTGTAACTTAAATTAGTGTAAAAATATTTACTAAAATTACTGATATATGATTTGTAGTGCATATATTTTTCTTGTACTTAATAGTTAAATTAACATTAATATTTAGTCATTTAGATAATATATATTTTAAAACTATATCATAGTTATTATAAGAAATACAAAACTTCAAGCATTTTCAAATTTAAAACTCTACTAATATCATAAAAAAGCCAAAACATTTTTTTAATTCCATAAAAACCCACTCTTAATATTGAATTATTTATTTTGCTATAAAATATGTCTTCATACATATTATACATACAACATACACACATACAAAAACCATAATAATTGTAAAAACAATATAGGTACATTAGGTACATAAATCTATCGCTCAGTTGGAATATAAAATAAGTTTGAATTACAGAAACAATAAGGTTAATCAAATAGGATTCTTAAGTATACTTAGAAATTCCAAAAAATAGAATTTGAATAAAATACGCATTAGGATAATTGGGTTTGAACACGATTAGTAAATCACCTTGTTTGATAAGTTACGTATTTTTCTGTATAGTAGTGTAAAATACTTAAAACATCTATATTTGTGTAATTTATCAGTGCAAATAGTGCAATCGTTAATATAAAACTTATCCATATTTATTTGGTATGCATGAATACGACTTTATAGCATTTAGAAACACACAAATATGAATAAAAATATTTAAAAAAATTATGTTATGATCATAATAAATAATTTAAAAACATATTTTATCAACTAAGAACATACTTAACTGTAGTGTTTAGTAATAGTCATTAAACTTTTAATAAACGAGTACAATAAAAAAACAACATTTTGTAACCAATAAAACGATAGAAATAAATAATTTAAGAAATTAACTGAAAAATGCGAAACGGAATATGTACTTATTTAAAAATATACAACGAACGACGATTACGCATATTATGAGAAAATTTAGAGTACAAAACTACAAACTTAATCCCATTTTCTACCCTAAAAATTATTTAAGTTAAAAATACAAAAAACACATTCATGTCATTGCAAAATTAATATATTTATCGCTCTACTCAGAATCTAAAATTATATTTTAATTTGAAATTAGTTTACCTTATAAGGGTAACTTACTATCAGGGTATATGTACTACTTAAAAAGGTTATATAAATTCTAGTTAATCGCCTGGATTTGATCACAAATAAGATATTTGCTTTTTACATCATCATTTTCTTCTATATAGGTAGTATAAATATAACTGTATTTTGTTCATTACGATAATAATTGGCGAATTAGTATTCCGTGTATAATATTTATATCGTTCTTCAATTTATAACCGCCTTTATTATACAGTAAATTGCATAAAACATCAATCTCCTGTGACTATAATACTTTCAGCTTCTATCAAAATGTGTTAATTCATTCTTATCATTCATCTAAGCCTCATGGCTTCAGAACAGCGTTTAAATTCCACTTTTTCCATGAATTGCTTTTTATTCACAGTTATAAATGTTAAATCTTTATTATTGAATCTAGAAGTGATTCCTTTCATAATTGACTTTCATATGTAAAATTATACATAGTGATAACTGATAACCAATTTATCAAGTATGTTCATCCTTATTTTTCATTTAATAATGATTTTATTGTAATTGGAATTTTTGGAATTTTTAAATAGTTTAAAAGTTTCATTTTTAATACTATAGAATACTATAAATTAATATAGGTACTCAAAGAACACATTTTTGAGATATTTTTTTCTACTATAAAAATACTGTTAAAAGGAGTGTTCTATGGTTCTACACACTTTTGTTTTTTCAATAAGAACTTCCATTTTTACTTTAAATTCTTTAGGATATAATTATTTTTTAAATGTTGATATACCTAATCTAAAATTTTAACAAGTAGTTTTTTAGTCGATACAATGTTTATATTAAGGATAACATTTCTTAAAAACGGTTTTACAAAAATATAAAATTGGAGTTGGAGTTTATTATACTTGTACCATTTTTACTAACTATATAATATATTGATATAGATTAATATAAATTACTAATTATTAAGTCACAATAGCCTTCATATTTTCTAAAGTCATTAGTTGACCTATAGACCTGTTATTCTTAGTATCTACATTAGTTTAAACAATTCAAAAACTACTTATTTGAATTTTGAATACGTCAACATTTTCAAAAACAAATTTTCCGCTAAATAATTTACAGTTGAAAAACCTAACCTAACCTAATTTAAAAAAATCAAAATATTTGTCTCCATCGATTCATAAAATCTCAAACATTTTAAAATATGATCTTTAAGTGGACATATCACAATTCCTTCCTAATAAAAGGGAAGCATAGATAGGTCATAGGTATATAGATTCTTGAGCCCAATTACTTACCAGTCCACTTGGCATCACTCGTAGTACACCACGAGGAGGTGGACCAGCAGGTATAGTCACTTCAACAATTTTTTTGGTATTGATATAAAAATTAGTATAAGTTTATTTTAAAAATAATTTAATGTCATCATTTTTAATTCATCATGTTCTTGGTATACAGTTATTAGGTATTCAAAAACATTCTAATGGTGTGTTTCTGTACGATATTGATATCAACAATTGTTGTCTAAATAATTCGCTTTTAAATATACTTGAAATTTCCAAAAATTGTATTTTCAATAAATTGATTGAAGAAAAGAAAGAGTGAGTGATCTTTTATATACCTATTTCGTATATTTGTATGAACAATTTGATCAATCGGAAAGTCTGATATTTAATGAGAGTATTCTGTATATACCTATATCTGTCTGTATATACAATAATTAATGTACTGATTATATTATCATATTTGACTGAGTCGAACTGTAGCAACTTGTATGGACCTATAAATATTATAGTTATTTATATTATATTTAATTTAATACGTAAGTTGATAACTAGTTTAATTATTCTTATTTTTATACAATTGTAATAATCGTTTTAAAATCTAAATTAAAGGAAAAGTTATTTTAATACACCATAATTTTTTCAAGTGATATTTTGTTGTTAAAAGTTCATTAACTTGTCACGGGGTTGACTATGCTATGTAGATATCAAGGGTGTGATTTAAACTTTTAATTGAAGTTCCCTGGAGTTTTAGCTTGTGAAACATACCGAGTGCGGAAAAAAATGTTTGTAAGCCTGATGAATAATTGAAAAAAAAAATAATTAAAAACTGTTTTATTTATTTTCAAGTCATAGGTAATTTGACATTTTCAAAAGCTATAACTTTTGTAAATACACATATTTATACGCAGTTAAGATTCACTGCATTCAGTTAGTCATTAATACCAATCACATACTATACGTTACGTGTTTTAATCATATTTAATAAATAATTTATATTATATAAATAATTTATTTATAATTCACAGTTTATAAATATACAGTACGTTAGTGACTACGTCATGGACCTTATCTCAAAAGCACATACCTATTCGAAAATTATACATTACGATTATTTTGGCAATACGTACACTCATATTATTTCGAAAAATATTTACCATATTAATATTGTTTTAGATTCTGAGCGGAGCGATTAAAGTTAATAATGATTATATTATATATTTAAACTTTTTTAATACATTATATTATTACATATTTTTATAATAATTAAAAATATAATAAAATCTGCTTTTGGAAAAACATAATTCAACCGACCGTATTACTAATATAATAATAGCTATAATTTCGTAGTATGTAGTAGAGACTATACTTACTATAACGGCATTATATAAATTCGTATTGTTTTAGATTGATTGACTATCTCCGAGCAGAATTGTTTTTTTTTTGTATGCAATGATTTATCATTGAATTGAAATATTTAGCACACTTCATACAGTACCCTACTCAATGAAAAGGTGCACTAGACACTTATTGTAAAGCAGAGCGGTACCTATTTACCCACATTATATTTTATTTTTTATTTAATAAAATATTTTCTATGTAAGTATTGTTTCTTCGTTGGAATGACAGTATATATTTTTATATTTTAGATATTGAGTAGTAAAAATGCTCCGACCTTTAGCTTTGAATAAGGCAGTTTCTTGTAGAATATTAAATTTAGTCGGTAATCAATAAGTAAAACACTTTTCAAAATTTCAAAAAAAAAAAAAAAATCAAGGGAACATAATTATCAACATTTTTTAAACATAATACATAAATTTCAAAATAGTTTCATTGTTTTTAAGTTATACATCATTTTAATTTTTGTTTCGTTGGTTTGTATAATATTATACTTTTGAGTGTAGTAAAATTTATCATAATATGTATAATGTATATACATTATACATATTTAATACGGATATACCTATGAAGAATTTTGTATAAATATTTTTTTTCTATTTATGCGGACAATGCTGCGTTGTAAATTTGAGTAACCACTATAACTTCCTTACACTGTTGCAATGACCGCGACTGTCGCCTGCCACTTTATAGTACCTTCCTACTATAATATACCCATTATAATAGTGTATTTACCTACCTGCTGCAGTCACAAGGGACAGTGGGTTTTTCTTTTAGTTTCCTGTGAAACTTCATTGAACTGTCATATATCGCCTTTCTCTCAGTATGTTATAAACATAATAATAATATTATTTAGAGGTAGAGTGACCAATGACCATAAACCTAACCTAAAAATTTTCAATATAGTAAAATAGTTAAAGTGAATATAAAAAACAACACCTCTTCAAATAATACATAGTGGTAGACAGTGTACTATATTTTACCGTTTACAAAATTTACTGGCACATTTCTATTTATTGTATAATAATGATATGTGAAATAAAAATAAAAATATTTATTTAACAATATGTTAAAGTTGGACAAGAAATAAAGATAACATTAATTATTTATATCTTTCATAACACACAATTGGCATATGGTCGTCATAAAGTATTACTATTTTTTAAATTTATTTAAAAGAATATTTATAATGTATACTAATAACAGCACAATAGGTAAATAGATAAATAATAAACAGAACCAAATATACATGAAGACATGATGGAGCGGGCAACCCATTAGTAGCACGTCATCTGACATAATGGGTAAGACTCTGTTCGCGCAAAAATGAATTTTCACGTTTCGCCCAAATATTTTAAAACTACTTTAACTTTTTGCCCAAGAATATTATAGCACTTTTTGACCACATTTTTACAGAGTACGAAGAGCAAAAATACAAAAATATAAAACAGGAACGATTAGTTGGTATGATTTTATTAAATCAATGGCATCTAATTATTATAAATTATAAATTAAATAACTATAATTTGATGATTTATATTTTTAAATTTATTATATTTTGAGCACACATCTATATTCTTGGGTGAAAAGGTAAAGTAGTTTTAAAATATTTAAACGAAAAGAGTCCCGCCCGACATACTATACCTATAATATTTTTTTTTTCTATTATGATTATTTTAGTATTACAATTTTACATTTTAATTTGATCATAATTCATTCATTCATTGAATTTGAAAAATAAATAATTTGATTTAAAAATGTTAAATAGTGAATTTCGTATTGAAATACTCAACGATTCGTAATCGTACATATTAAACGGCTTAAACCTTCAACTCGATAAAAAAATTATAAATTTTTTTTTTTTTTTGTATTATTATTTCATTGTTAATTGTTGTTATATTGTACTTCCGGGGCTATACGTGTACGCACATTAGTAATAACAAATTAATTATACATTTTTATCGAACAATTATACGCATTGTTTTTTTGGTGGCGAACATTTGATAAGTTTCCATCACTGTAATATATATATAGGTACTATTAAATTGCAATACACAGTTAAATACAAAGCAAATCGATGTTTTACATATATAATACTATACGAGACGTCTTTGGCAAAGCTCCGCGACCAATGATTAGGCGATTTGCACTAAGCCATCCGGTACGCCGCGGGACCTATACAATATACCGGAATTCCACCTTGTCCTATACGCGGCGTGTATATATATATACCATATAAATATTATGTAAATATTCGGTCGAATTTCCCGGGGACAAGACTGTATTGTATTTTGTATATTAATATAAAAGCAGTCGTGCAACAAGGGGGGGGGGGGAGCGGTTGGAGGTGACACGACCAGAAGACGGTCTTGGTCCGTCCGCGTTGCTGCCGGTAAATTTATCGTTTTTAATCGCATTATTATTATTATTATTGGCCGACGGAAACCCGACGGGCGAACGGCGGCGGCGTCAGCGGACAGCTCTCGTTCCCAGAGCGCATTACGCTAATCGAAAATTAATAGCTGGCCACCACGCGACTGGGAATATCGTCGTCATCGTCGTCGTCGAAAACACATTTATTATACGTATCATATATACCTACCTATACCTGTTATATTATTATTATGATATTATTAGAGTCGCAGCAGTCGTCGTCGCGAGGTTTTCGCCGCGCGGACTTATATTTAAACAAACGGCGGACCCAAAACGCAACTGCGACTCGAGATAACCGAAATGGCGAGATGCGAACGCGCCGCACACATACAATATGCATAGGCGTACAACGCGTATTATACTATTGTTCGATATCGTATTACGCAGTGTCGACGACGACGTACACATCCGCACCACCGTACACAACACTAAACAACTGTTATTATATATACGTATACCGTAATATATATATATATAAACGCGTTTTACTCGCGCGCGCGTGTGTGTGTGCACACGAAATGACCAGTGTCCACTGTCCCCCGTTCGCCGGTCTATACATATTATATATTCCTCGGAGGCCGACTGCCGCGGTCGCCACCGCCGTTAATTAAATTTTCAAAGGGCCCGGACCGCGATCGCTTACGCACGAACTGCCCGCTGCGGCGAGCTTCACACGCGACGACGCTCGTCTAGACGCGAGTAATTTCTATTGGACTTCGGGACATTATTGAAATAACAAATAAACGAGGTCCGGACGACAAAAGTCTTTTGTCAAATCTTTACGACGTGGGTAAACCGACGACAGCGGAATCTACTCGAGTCATATTGTTTTGACGGTCTATGGTTTTATTCGTGACGTGTCCATCCGCTTCTATAACAATACACAATATAATATAGTACAATATACGTATACAGCTTTTATTATTACCATAAATTAATACAATATTTATACTTATAATTATTATTAATTTAATATTATTCGGTTGTAAGACAAAAGCAAAATAAAAAAATATCACAATACCACTTAATTAAAACATTTTCTTCCACAATTGTTTTGAAGTGAAGAATGAAGATATTGTAATCGACTTAAGACTTATCTCCTTCAATCGATTTTAGTGCGAGTTTGTAGCCACGTGTCATAATGCCGGAAAGATATGAGCTGAACCAGTTTTTTGTACTTGTCATGTTCGTATTGAGTATAACATGGATTTGAAACAAGTAGAATCACTTCGATCTAAAAACCATTTACTATATCATGATTTGCATGTTATTGTTGCTTTGTATGTTCTATAATACCTTTTAGAATTTAATAATATCAAATTTTTTACAACCCATAAAATAGCATGTGTTTTGTTTATCCATTTTTCTTTTTTTTTGTACTCTAATAATTCATTGTAACTTTGTATCCTCTAAAATGTATTTATCCAGACAAACTATAATTATTTTATTTTGTATAGTAGTTGAAGTGTTTTAATTTTATTTATAGTTTTATTGTTCTAGAATCTAGGGTCTAGGTCATAATTACCATACTGAAATATTGCCTGTTAAAATACATAATATATATACGGTTTGAATATTGTCTTTTGGTAAAATTTAATTAAGCTTACAGATATGATGCAATTGTAGTGTGTAAGACGTTTCATTAATTATACGAGTAGTTACTCAATTAATATAAAATTATCATCTTAGATGTTAATCGAAAACAATACTTAAATATATTTAAATTAGTAGGTACTCTTAGTATTTTGTTTCATACATTAACATTATTTTATTTTTCGTTGTTTTAACAAAAAATATTAGTTAATTAATACATAGGAATAATCATGTTGTTGGTTGAGAAATTTGAATAAATATTTTTAATATTAAGAAATAGTTTTCTATGAATAATTAGCTGACGTACAATTCGCTAATGTTCATATTATATTGTATTAGCATAAATAGATCCTTAAGACTAATTAGATAAGAACAGATATTTATCGTTCGTGATAGTCTGACCGTCAATCTTAGTACTGAATACATTTTGTTTGTATATTAATATAATATGAAATAAATTAGTCCCACCACAATACCTTACATTTTTAATTTACTAGCTCCAATATTTAGGGGGATATAAAAAGTATGGTGATCCAGAATAGTGATCATTTAACTATTAAAATTTTCTGAAAAATAAACACTGTCAGAATTCATAAAAAAAGTGTTAGCATTTTTGTACTCTTAAACATTTTTTCTTTTTCATAAACCAAATCGTCGTCTGTAATAATTTAAAAAACATATAATAATCAATTTGGATTATTAAAAGTCATGAGCATAACGATAAAAAAAATTTATTCTTTAATTCATAAATATATTATATGATGAGTGATGAATAAAATTATAAATTTGCAGAAATCACATGCGCAATGAGCTTGACTGTTTGGAGATGAAATGGAGATGAGTTCACCATTATCTATTGTCAATTATTATTCTTATGCATAATATACATGCAATAACATTATGCGGCAAAAAAATATATAAGCGTTATAGTGTGAATATCAAATCGCAGTTAGACAACAATTATTCTAAAATTATGGTTTTCGTTTTTTTCACATGCCTTACGTAAACATATTATAATAAGTTAAAAGATGCGTTCATTAAAAAAACGTACAGTAGTAGAATATAAACTGGGCGAGCTATTGAGCACCTTTTATGTGTTTTTTTGTGGTTTTATAGAATATATTGTGTCAATAAAATTCTTGTAATTTAGTAATAAGCTGTGTATCGAATTTTTTTTAATTTGTCTTCTTAATTCTAAATTTTAAAACTAACTAGATTAAAATCTCAAAATTGTTTATTAAATGATGTGTAATTTGTAAATTTAAAATAGCTAAATACCAAATATTTAAATATATACAATTAAATCTAATTAATAATGATATATTACATTTATCATTACAATATACGACTCCTACAATGTAAACTGGGTTTGATTAGTTTTATTAGGAAAACACATTTATTTTAAAATAACAATATTATACACAACTATTATTTGTATTCAATAGATACCTGATATAAACGTTAAGTATAAGGGTAAGTCAAACAGATCGTTACTATAAATAAAATCAAAACTTTTTTATATATTTAATATTTTCGAATTATTTATTTTATTTATCCCTTTAAGAAGATAATCATCTAAACACCAAAAAAGTTTGTGTGGGAGTTCATGAGTTTAAAAATACAATAAAACACGTATTTATATTATTAAGTCTTAAAATTACAAAGAAAGCGCCTACATAAAAAATGTTTATAGTTAATAACTTAAAATATAACGAAGAACTAAACTTATAAAACTAAAATTATAGCAAAAAAAAATCAATTAACTAGTTATTTTAAACAAACAGCAAGCTAAATTTTTTTATTTAAAATATTTTCTTTTTTTTTCTTTTAGTAGTTACGTAAGTGAAATTTAAAATAATTTTTGACGCTTAAGAGTAATAGATTATATAAATTTTTTATCTGTTATTAATAAAGTGTATTGAGTTAGTTACTAATTATGTATTCTAACCTAGTTTTATATTTGAAATTAGATTTTTTACAATGAATGGTAGGTACGTGTTATATGTATATAATGAACCATGGTTATTAGTTTATTACGTATTAAATATGTATATTAATTTTGTGATACTATAAATAATATATTTTGAACACAAAAAATAAATCATAAAATACTCGCAGTAATTAATATTGATTATATATTTATGATTTATAGTTTTCTTGATTTAATTAAGACTAATGGGCTTATAATTTACAATATACATTTTGTATTTTTCTGAGAAAAATATTAAAATATAAAATTATTCATGCTAAAATCATATAGTATATAATTAGAATATGTATCTAATTTCTATAGTTTATCTAGGTATCTAGAATATTGTTCAAATACTAAATAATATTAGAATACTATTTATTAAATACTTTACAAGACTGTATACCTACATTATATGAATTATTAACTTATTATTATTAATTTGATGTAAGTAAATTACATTAATTTAATATGTGTAATTCACTAGAAAGTCTATAAAACAATTTATTATTTAAAAGATTATAATTAACTGTTAAAAAATAGTTCAGCAAAATGCGTAATTATAAAAAAACGCATTTTAATGTCATTGATTTTCTATTACATTTAAATCTTTTATATTTTAGGCATAATATGCTTAAAATAAGTAAAAAATGTGTAATTAAATAATTTACTTATAATACGATTTTCTTAAGTATTTTTAAAAATCTTATTATATTTTATAAGAGTGTAATATGTATTATTTAAGCAATAGAAAAACAAATTATTGGTTAAGAAGGTTAAAAATACTTTGTTAATATAATATTTAAAAGTAAAATTTATAAATTGATATCAGTGAAGAAAATTAATACATATCATTTAGCAACCTGAATACCTGATATAAGGTTTAAAATATTCATAGATACATATAAAATAGATATTATTTTTTTTTTAGAACAGTGTTTATAAGTAATCTAGTAAGGTAATTATATAGAGTATATTAAAAATAAATGTTTGAATAATATTTACTGTAATAATTAAAAATTAATATTATTTCATTTTATTTTAAATTTACCACAGTGTTTATTTGACATAAAATATGTGACAAAATATTAATAAGTTTGAAATCCAAAAATTTGTTTGTTTATTTTTTATTTTATTAGTTTTTTTTAATTAATTGACTAGTTATACTCACCGATTCGATATGAAAATCAAATAAGTTTTTTTTACCATTTTTTTTTTTTTTTTTTAAGAAATTTGAGTCTTATAAAATTAATTGAAGTTTATAAAGAATAACAGTGCATACATATTTAACTTTTTTTTTACAACTTATGACCCACCTACAATATATTACGCATTTATAACAAATGTTACTTGAATCCAAAAACCCACTGCATACTTTGAAAGATTTATTTTTCGTATTCTAATTCTATAATATATGTATTGGTTTCTTATTTCATCCTTTATATTCGAGCGCTTTGGCTTTAAATAAGTATTTTGTTCTGTAAAAAAAGATTGAGATTTCAAAAGGTATTATCGCCGGGCGTGCAATATTGCAGTTATAATAAATAAATAAATATATGGGCATGTGTGTACTGCAGTATAATGTATACTCCTATATATAATATGCCCCGTATATGAAAATGAATAAACTTTTTAAATAACGCGAAACTCTTAAAATATCTCACGTTGGACACATATAGCCCTCCTACATTTTTATTTATTTTATTTTTACTTACTTATTTCATTCGTTTTTGAATTACGCGTATACCTGCACCTTTTATTTGGAAATTTATCCTCGCACATTCGTTTCTCAACTCCACTGGGCAATATTGTCGCGGTGAACCCTTATAAAATATATCATAAACAACATTGTCGGACATACTGTCCACGTATGGAATAGTCTCGTAGATAAAAAAAATGGCATCAGTGGTCTACCGTAGTCTTTTCTCTTGGGATCGTGTGCTGTAGTTCGTGCGAAAAAGTAATTGGAACACCAAGAAAACGCTTGTCCATTTCGTTATAATATATATAACTATAAAAGGCGGGACTTAATTATTATTGTCTGGAAAATAAAAACCAAAGCTACGATAAACTCGTTGCAGCTCTATACCTAATAGGTAATATAGGACATATAGGTAAGTAAGTAAAAATATCTGAAAATAAACCAAAAACATATTTTCATTTTCACGTTGAAAAAATGTCATGTTTAAGTGTATAAAATGAAAATTCAATTAGTGTAAAAACATATGCTTTACATTTAAAAATGTATTATTAATGAAAAAAAAAATTAAATTATATATTTTTATTTTTATAAAAGACGATATTATATAGAAAAATAAATACTAGTAATACTTAAACGTCTTAAACCATTACAATTTGTACTATATTAAATAAAATATTTGATGAGATCTCATCAGCTGATTAACTTCTTATGATAATGACTTATGCAATGTTCTTCTATTTACATGAAAAATGTACAATATTATTAATTAAAATAAATTGAAAATGTTATACTTATATCAACACCAATAAAACGAATTATGTATACCTAAAAACAAGTGAATCGGAATTCTGCAACTGTAAATTATCTTATTATTACTAATAAATGTTATTTCTAACTTTCTAAGAATATTTAGAACTCGTATCAATCAAATGTCGAGTACTAATTGTTAGGATGATAAATAGTTATTAGTTTTTGAATTATTTTATATGAACCAATATACCTGCTGCTACATTCCTTGGTTGTGCAACTGGGTGAAGTATGCATTAAAGAAATACAATGAAAAATAAAATTCTTTAAAGATATTGTTATTTTTTCTAAATATTTTTGTGTACATAAAAAATATTAAATACAATAGCAATAAAAATGAATTTTTACAGTACAAAGCTGTTCTTGCAGGAAGTTTTTAAAATTAAAGTTTATAATTTTTACAGTGATACAGTGTTCATACATATGAATATGGCACTACGTGAACATCGAAAACTAAACATCGGACGAATATTAATTACACGTAGTACGAGGAAAACTTATAAGGACACTTTAACACGGAACTTAATTAAGCAGTTTCGTAAAACTGGTCAATGCACACGCCATGGCAAAGTTTACAAAGGGTTTGAACATCGCGTAAATCATTGTGGGTGCTTGTGATTTTCCACGAAAGTCAACAAACAGAGATAATTCATTGGCTTATAGAGGTCAACTCAACACGTCTTAATTATAAGACTTTTGTTAAACATTATCTGTCGTAACTTTATAATAACCAAAACACGTAAATATTTAATTATTCTTAATTACACTTTTTACATTTGCAGCGGAACAATGAATACAGGTATTGATTTTACAACGATGTGTGTATTTTTTTTTCACTTTGTCATCAATCTTTGAAGCAATAAAAATGCTTTAATTTTAAACTTTGAAAGTTTTTTCTGTAGAAAATTGTATTTAGTTGTTATTTGGAGAAGGTAGGATCAACAGTAAAAGATTCCCAGTTCTTTTTTTAAAAATTTGTTTACTTAGATAGTATTCATGTTAGTATTTTTATACATTATACAATCTTTTAAATATTTTGAATTTTTGAGCTATTTATAGAAATTTTAGACGACATTTTTTTTCTATCAATGAGGTTTATACATTTTTCGTTAGGTGAAAAACATGAAATTTAATTTAAGGTTTTTTATAAGTATTCTGTTACTAGTAAAATATCGAAAATATATTGTCATGATATTTTTTTATAAGTGTTTAAATTTAGAATTTTGACTAAATTGTGATAATTTGAAAAATGTTTTGTTGATTAAAATTTAAAAAATTTTTTATATTTATACCTAAGATTTGAAAATTTAATACAAAATAATCTATTAATATCAAAAACTCCTAATAAGTTGTTATATTGTTTAAATTTAAAACAAAAAGTTGAACATAAATTATCAAATACTTTTTATTAGCATCTGAAGTTTAGATTTTTACAAATATGAATACTCACTGATAAAACAAAACAATTTCTAGATTTTCGTACTATTGAGGGGCGATGGTTTTAGACTTTTTATCTTCTATTTCAATAGTTTTCAACCTTTTTCCGATCGTGACCCATTATATTTTTATTTTTTTGTAATGCGACCCCCTTTATAAAGAAACGTTGTTTTATTCATAAAAATTTAATGTAATTACTGATAAAATATTTATATGGTATACAATTTTGATTAATTTACGTACACTAAAATTTAATTAATTTATAATATAACATTATTTTAAAACGTATTGTTAAGCATACACAATACATTTAAACATAAATAAAATTTTAAAAATGTACAATTTAATTTGTTATTCACGTGTTAATGGGATACTTGAGCTTGAACTTTTGATATTATTGATTCCATATTAGGTTTTATATTAGTGACTGCTACTCTTAAGTCTAATTCTACATTTTATTTCATCCTATATTTGTTATAGGTGTTATTATAGATGTAGAAAAAAAATATAACTTTGTTTTATTTTTTTAATAATATAGAAAAATCATTTTGTCTATTAATTTTTGCGACCCTCAAACCTATCATTCGCGACCCCCAGGTTAAAAACCACTATTCTATGTGCTAGGACGATCTGAGATTTATCGCAAGATAACAGTGATAAACCGTCCGAAAACACAAATTAAGTATTACTAGTGATGGTAATTATGAAATTATTAACTTAGTTACAAAATTCAAGCTGACAATGCTCATTTTCACTGATGAAATGCGTAGTACAGCTGGTGAATAATTGTTTTTTTATGAGATAAGACAGTAAAAACTCAATAAAATAATTTAAAAAAAGAAGACGAAACAATGACATCACAATCACACTATATAGGATAATATTTATAACATATAATTATATATAATACGTATATTTTTAAATACTTTGCTCAATGAGAAAACTAAAGAATTGAGATTTTAGGTAAATTATGTAAAATATATTTCTACATAAATGATAACATTATTTTATTTATGCAATTATGTACATAATATATTATTTTTTTACACAATTTATATTTTATTTGATACGTAAAAATATCTATACCACTAACAAGCAATTTAAATGTAAATTCATATGAGTTAAGTAAAGTTGTTTACTTTAAATAAATAGGATAATGAAGAAAAGTAAATAACCGTGTAAAATAGTAGTAACAGAAAATTAATTTCTGCGAATCATTGATAATGAAGATAAATAAAAGGTGGATCGAGATCGATTAATTTAGGAAATAAATTATTATTGATACAAGTTACATATTATAATATATTACATTATATTATATATGTGTATGTGTGTGTGTACATTAAACAGGATACAAGTAAAATAATATAATTGTTAACTTTTGTAATAGAATAAATATTTGGCATCATTTAATAACACTTAACAATTACACCAACCAATAGTGTAAATACTACACTGAGGTTTCGGTATTACCGATCGTCCAACAATAAACACAAATACTATCACACTACGTTTATTAACATAACACTAATACAGATACTTTATCAAACAATCACTGTCAATTTGATATAATAGCATGACATCTCATCTGTCAGTTATTTACGAAAATGTATATTATCGAATTATTCCAACGCACTTACTTATCAATAGATCAATAGATGATGTATAAACCATAATATACTATATTATAATATATACGAGTACGTTACAATATCTATGACATTTTAATATTCATGTGCCATGCACGTGACTTGGTGTTCAAGGTATTTACAAACATCCGAGAAAATGTTTCTTAAAATTTCAAAGAGTTTAAAATATTCAATAATAAATATGTAAGAGCCGATAAAAGCTCGAATTGCATTGTTTTCTTTTTTTTGCAGTATGTAAAAACTGGTATAAAACTTGGTAAAACGACCGTCACAAATACAACTACAGTTTTTTAATAACTTATAATCGTAATGTATTTTGTAATGCATATAAATTATTAAATAATGGTAATTCGACATCATAGATGGATTATTTATTTACAACATTTGTTGTATAATATAATATTACCCAGCATTCCGGTTGCTTATAGCTACAAACTAGCAAACTAGTTTATTATCACAGTTTTTGAAAATACGCAAAACTGAGTTCGTATAGATGAAAAATAGTATTTGATAATTAAGATTTTTTTTATTTACGTTCATGAAAATGAAGTGACTATAAAAATTATGGTTTTTATTTTATATGGACAAATATTGTAATATTTACTATCTATTCATCATCATAATATATGGTTACAAATTTTAAATTTATAATAAACCTCTACGGGGTATACTACTTTCTCTTTAAATAATTTAATAATTTAATACACATTAAAAAAAGAACTAACTGTCAATTTAGAAATTTAAGGTCAGATCATGCTTTACTTTGTTGTAAATATTAATTTTTGCATTTTAAATTGAAATTCCGTTTAGTGTAGAAATTAATAGTAGTAATAATAATAGTATAATTTGAAATACATAAATAAATCAAAATAGTAAGTTGTATTACAATGTATATAAAATATTGCAATGGTTAATCATTAATTTATTGGACTCGATCATTAATTTGAATTATTATAATAAAAAAAAGCCATTGTACCGATTTCAAACATATTTTGACTAATATCATTTTTACGCCTTCGCTGTTGATTTTATGACTATTACGGTAATCACAACGATTATCATTGCACTATATTCATATATATAAATGTATTATAAATTAATTTTATTTGACTTAAGTACATCAGCCTCACGATACACGTTAGACGTCCTTCAGAACTCGTGTTCTGATAATTATAGTGAAAAAGAAAAACAATACGGTGTACCCAAAACTGTGCGGTATAAAATGCACTCAAAGTTATACTCCAAATACCTTTTGTATAATATATAATATTTATGTATTTAAACATATTGTTGTGTATACTTGACACTTTATAAGTAACATTCTCAGGAAGGAAATGTATTAAATAAATTGCTACTCTTTTTAGTTCTGGTCAGATGGGTCCTAAATGCGAATAGCAGTTTCTGACTCGACCTCTGTGATGGTGTAATTTTGGTCGGCGAGTAAACTTACTCACACATTCACACACACTACACGCGTGTTTATGTATAAATATAATACATATACATAAATGCAGAGTTAAATAGAGTAGGAATGAGTGAGTTGTGGAGAGGGATGATGGGAGAGACACGGAGAGAGAGAGAGCCGTTAATTTATAATGGCTGACCCCTCGGCCGGACCGCGTATAATTATTTAAAGTGATACAATTTAGTTAAACATTCCGTTCTATTAATGAGGTTCAGCCTGTAAATCAGTTAATGACAGTCAGAGAGAGAGAGAGAGAGAGAGTGAGAGAGAGAGGTCCGTAGTGCTTCTAACCATCAGTGAGGGGGCGCATATGTGTCGCTGAGCACACCACACACGCACACACGCACAGACACACATACACGTGTGTGTAAATATAATGTATATGTATTAGCTATTTATTATTACTAAACGACTGTACAAGCGGTGAATAATGTATATAGTGTGTATAGCTCTAATATAGGTACGTCTATTATACACGGTTATGTATATATATATATATATATATATATATACCAGTGTCCATATAGTGTTTGTTACAGGTCGTCATGGTTCACACTTTACACACGCTGGTATTATATTATTGTTATGACCACTCTATATACAATAATATATACATGTAGTATTACGCTGACAAAACGACTATAATAATATATTAGTATATAGTTTATTATATATATATACAGATACAGCGTATAAGCGCGCTGTGCTTTAGGGTGATATGGTCATTCGATCAGCATCCGGTCATATGGTGGGATTATGGTCGGGGGGACGTTGGTCCTTATACCACTATTTGAGTATACGAGAAATGATACCGCGAGTTCAAGGCTGTACAGAAGAGCTGACGAACAGGGGAAAGCGAAGGGGTAGGTACACGCCACACACGCAAACACACACACACACACACACACACACACACACACACAAACATTGAATTGGACCTGTGGGACTCCGTCGACAATATACACGCATAAGCACTGTTCACTATTTTAACAGCTACCTGACCAAAATTGTCCATTTTGTGGTGTACATAATAAAAATAACGTTTTAGCCCCCCTCGCGCGACCACCACGCTCCGTCGCGCGGCGTACAGGGCCCGCTTAACCGTTAACGTCTCTGGACATCATCGTCTCGCGTGTGCTCGACCCATCACGTTCTTTTAAAAACAATTGGCCGCGCCGATCCCGCACAACCGAAAATGCGCCGACCGAATGAAATATGCATCAAACACCATGAAAAATTGAATGATCTACTCTCCGTCCCCCGCGGTCTTCGCCCCGCGCGTCACTGTGGTCCGGTGTACGGTTATCGCGGGCCGTGGCGAGTGGGCTATATTGTATTATCTGTATATACGCATTCTCGTTTAATAACGAGAATGGTCTATTTACGAAGCGCTGAAAATACGTATTACAACAACCGTGTGACTGTGTGCACGCAATTTATTATAAAGGATATAATATATTTATACACATTCGATATAATAAACATCAGTATCTATAGATATTTAATACGGGGTTCCGATCAAATTATTAGGTATTATACAATTACCCACAGCTCATTATATTGCAGGCATATTATGCGGATATAAGCAATATATCGTAATAGTAACTTTTTTACTCAATCAGAACGTTCATTTGTATCAGAGTTCTTGTTTTGTCAATTCATTACTATAGTGGTCTTTAGAATTTATTATAATTATACAAAAAAGACTAAAAATTGTCGGTACATCCAATAATTATCACAGTAAATTAATTTTTACTATTCCAAAAATAAAAATAAAAATACTATCGTTTCGATAGGACAACTTATGGAATAACTTAACAAAATTAATGCTAAACATGTTCAAAATTTATTAAATTTATGACTTCAAAGAAGTGTAGCCATATATAATGATATCGATCGGAAACCGCGTCATCGACTATTTTCCATTAGATTGTGGGGTGATGCCAGACATACAGGATATTTGACACATTTCGTACAAAATAATGCATTACACTACATAAATATAAGTAAATTAAATTCCGAATTCGATACTATTTATAATCGTTTTAAAATTAAAATAAAGTATACCTATGTTATTTTCATTGTTTTAAAAACTCTAATATAGTAAATACACCCTAGCATTAAAAATGTTAAAATAATAATTTATTGAGCTCCTAGTTTATTCATGAATTTTTACAAGATCACAATAATTATCAGTAAACACTAAACGCCACTAAACTATGATAATATAATAAATTATAACCTATTGAAAAATATTAAAAATAACTTATGGTGCATTGTTAATTGTATAATAAATAAATATGATAATAATGTTTATGGGCTTTCAGTAGTTAAATCTGTTTTTCGTAGCAACTTACCATAGTAGAAAAGTTCCAAGAATATTAAGTATATTTATTTATCTTTATATATAAACGTGAACATAATTATAAAAATTTTAAAGCAAAATATAACAAACACAGTACAATAAAAATATTAAATTACGATGTTAATACGAGTATGATGAGAAAAATTAAATATTATATAATATATTATACAAAATAAAAACAACAAATATAACTATAAGATATAATCAAAAACAGTACGATATACTAATAACCACTAGGAGGTTAGTTTTAAAACGAATTAAAGACAAATTTCAAGAAAATCAATGGAATCTAATAACAATATTTGAAGAAATGTTGAGCATGGCGATCACTAAGTATATAATCTGTCCAGCGAGAGAACACACGCCGATTCTTGTCGTGCCATGGCAGTTTCTATCGCTGAACAGAGCACAGTGAAAGATTAAAGGAAATTTAAAACACAATTGTAGAAACAAGTGGCGAGTTTGTACTTACTTAGTTGAGTATTAAATGTAATATGAAAAAATAAATGTATACAGATTTTGATTTTAACATTTTGTTTTGATGTACTTTTATTATTTATATTGATGAGTGGTAGTTTTCTAACTTATAATATACCAATAGAGAGTGTTTAAAAGTAAGAGTGTAGAGTTAATGAATAAACCACAAATGTGCCTAATAAAGCCTAAATTACACTTAACTGTATTTTTAACCATTTTTGGCTGAAAATAAAAATGTATTTTGGAATCAAAAACTATACCTTAATTTTTAAATTGAGATACAAGTTTGATTTAAGAGTCAGAAATAGAATATTGAAAATAAATTGGATTTTTATTAGATAAAAATGAATAAATTTACATTTATTACGTAAAAAATATACGTATGAGTAATTTGATTTTTAGAATATGTTTTTTCCATATTGAAAAAAAAACATATATTACTTTGTCATAAACTCATAAGTGTTGTTTCTTTGGTGACTGAAAATGAGATACACATATAATATGTAGCTATATAATCAATATATTAAACAACCACCTTGCCGACAACAATATTTTACTTTAAAATTAATATTTTATTTTACTATATTATAAAAATATAAAATTAACATAGCAGGTCTGTCATAAAATTTAATTTTATACATAATTATATTATTATTATTATTATTATATCTAAATATTATTTTAATATTAAGAACATAATAATTTATAATTTTAAGTTGTGTTATAAAAGGGACATGTAAGATAATTCAGATAAAATCGCACATGCTATATACACCTATTTAATTTTAAAAATTGATTTAGCTATAACTCAAATTTTTACTAGTTTAAAAATCATAATTAAATTTTAGCTAGATATATGTTCATTATAAATACAATTATCAATGAAATGGAAATTCAATGAATGCAATTTTCCAATCCCCTATTTTCCTGGTGGTATGACACACTATGTAGGGGCGTGAAAAGTTGATTAAATAGAGTTTCTGATTTAATTAGAAACTAATAAGTGAAAGTCAATGAATACCCACAGTCAGCTTCCTCTTATAAACTTGTTACAATAAATATTTTATATGGTAAATTATAATATACTATCTATATTATTATTACAAAATTAGTTCTCTATGTACATTATCCACTGTTATTTGTAAAAAAAATAATAATAATGTATATATTTCATGAGAACCGATTTCAATATACAGAGTTAAAAATAAATGTTTTGATAGTTGTATTAAATTAATTAAACAAATGGCTTATTTTTCTATTTATCCGATGACAGCGAACAACTTAATTTAGCCATATATATTATACAATATACCATATATAGTTAAAATATATATGCGTGGTCAAAATTCCTGGTACTCGATAAAAAATGCTCATCCCTTGTTTATAATAATATGATAGTTACGCAAAAGAGGTGTCCTTTAATAGTCGCCATTCGAGTCGTATCCATATAGGTCGTCTCTGGTCTATAATTATTTTCGCTGTGTAAACAAAGTGCGATTTTTCACCGATATAAATTTCCGCATCGTCCGTAAGCTTAAACGAAGCTCGAATAATGATACACGGGAATACAACCGACCAATATACAACGGCACACGTCCGTTTTCGTCGATTTACTATATACTCGTTACTCCTCCTATCCACCCACTTATTTAGACAACACCTGCAGTATATGATGGTTTATATTTTTATACACTCGCGATCGTAAATTATACGCGCGTAGTCGCGTCATATATCGTCTTATATATATATAATGATTCGGGAGATCATTTATAACAATATACAATGCGGTCCGGACGGGGAGCAATGATTTCGTTGGGCGTTGGCATCGCGCTCGCGGACCGACTACTATAATATTATATCCGTGTAAATCCCCGGACCGAAAGTTTCTAGGCGGCGGCGGTGGGTTTTGGGTGTTACGATTTGCCGCCAACAACTTACGGCGGCTCGAAGACGGACGGCCGCAGCGGTTTGGTTGCGTATGTATGTGTATAGATGTGGATATATTATTATATAAAGGTATACAATATACCTATATAACCCATACCGTATCGGCACGGTGGTTAAGACGTACCGAGACCGGGTCCATATCTCAGGATTCGGTGGATCCGCGCAGTCGAAAAACCAGAAAGTTTTATTTTTCCGCAGTCTTGCCACCGCCACCGCCGCGATCGGATTTACGTTTCCCTCGGATGGGAATTGATAATTCGAATTACGATCGGCACGAGAAGAACCGATGTATATAAATAAATACACTCGCGCGCGCGCACACACACACACACACGTGTATACGCGTATATATGTTTTGGCGGGGGGGTTTGCGGGCGGCCGCGGTAAAAGAAGTATTACGCGCGTACTTATATTTATTCGTGGCGGGCACTAATACGAAACTTTATACGGAGCGGCGCGTCGTAAGAGGTATATTATTATGTTGCGGCGCATCCGTGCACCGGGATTTGGCCGGAAGAGATAAAAATTTACGAGTGTTGGGAATCGCCGCCGGTGACACGACCGCGAATAAGAGACCCGCGCTCGTCTCTATGCTGCAGCAGAAGCGGACCCGTGGCCGGGACCGAGGGGAGGTTGTTGATTTTCTCTCCGTACACATTTATAGCGTATAAATAAACGTGTTACTTATATATCGGAGTGCAATATAATATATGTTTCTATATATCAAACGAGACTATGTATAATAATAATAATAATAATAATTTTGTATTTACATTAAATTAAAAATAATATAAATAATTATACATTTAGTTATTTGTATAATTTTTAAATATATTTGTACGCAGATATCTCAAATATGATAAAGTCCAACACGAACTTGTTCGGTCTTCAGTATGGCTGCGATCGTCTTTTTGAATAATAGCGGTAGTATTCGTAGCTACTACTATTATAGCTGTGCTTATATACTATAAAGTATATATTATTTGTACTTATTATATTATTATTATTGACTAAGTTTAACATTGCATTTGAAATAAATCGATTTAAAGGAGTTTATAGTTTGTACTCGTACAATGAAATATGAAATCATTTGTTAGGCTTTATTTTATCATTTACGGTAAATGAAAATTCATTGAAACGAAAGTATACTTATATTAAGTTTAAAAATAAACAGAAGCTTAATATATATTTTCGAGAAAAGCAATAAACCTAATCCGTGATCAAAATTGATAAACTTTAAGAAGTATTCAAAACTCTGAAAAAAATTAAATGAGAATAAGTGTAATAATCAAGGAAAACAACAAGCTTTTGAATCTACTTTGGAATTAATGTGACACATAATATTCAGGAAAACAAATAATAACGTTACTAAAAGTTTTCACTGATAATACGTCAAGTTGATGAAAGAATTGAATATAAAAACTAAAACAAATTTACTTATAATGTAATTTTTCCACGTGTTTCCAAATACCAATAAAGAAGTATAATGAAAAAGATTTTAAAAATTATAAATAAGTTATGATTTAGGGTTTGACGTGCCTATAAACGTAATAAGTGCTTATATAATAAATAAATTTATTTCATAAACGACAGATTAATAACCCATTTGAACAGGCATTAAACGATTTAAAAATATATATTTTATAAATATAAATATTTAAATTTATTCACTGTATTCAACTTTTTTCAGTACAGATAAAATTGATTGTGAATAGAGAAACTTATATTTAATAATATAAAATATTTTTTACAGATTTATAATTTGAAAACTATACTTTACTGAAATAAGTATTTATTTTCGTTTTATCTTACGTGTAGTTAAATTCATGGGTACATGGGAAATTAAAATTAATGTATGTGTTCACGTTGTGAATTTATTTCACATGCATTTTTTTATTACACGTGGAATTTTATTTTCAATTACTTTAGTATATTCCAATGGTTTCTAGTTTCTAGCGATTATCGGAAATATTAGTTATTTATTTGAGTCCAAAGCATTTAATTCACCCTGTTCTTTTATGAGTACGATATAATACTGCTTATGAAAAATATATTTTTAAAATAATAGGTAAAAATATTATTAGTATTTATTTATTTTACGGAAATTATAAACATTTATATATTTTTTATATTTTATTATAGTTTAATAATATTTTATTTGTATTACATGTGACATAAATATCCGCGGTTTAACAATTAATTACACGCGATCACGTTAATCTTCATTCACGTTAAAATCCGAGAGCTCTAGATTGTATAAACAAACAACAATTATAAACATTCAAAAATATTTAACAACATTGGTTATAACCAGGTCTTGGGACTTATACCATTTAAAATTATAACTTATAACAATGAACTAACTACAAGTTTATATCCACGACGCTACGTGTTTTAGTGAAAATCTAGGTTAGATTATTGCAATTTTAGTGTACCATGCCTTCTTGTATAGACCAAACAATGATAATTACTCTATGACCATTTTAATTATAGTGATGTAGTACAATATTATCATTCAGAGTTTAAACTAGTGTATTTTAAAGGACTATATCATTATATACTTACCTATCTATTTACACAATATTATACGCGTTCATATTAACCAAAAATAGGAGTAGATGTAATAAATTATTTGATAAACTTTATGTTGCATTGCATTATTGTAATCTAAATAGCCTACAGACTATTAAGATGAAAATTAGCCTCTGGTATTGTTTTAACGGAAAACTCATAATTTAATTAAATAATTGCAAATTTGTAAAGCTTTATTTGCAAGAAATATTTATCGTAGTGCCAGAATATTGACAAACATTAAAAACATGGCCTTAAAATCAAAACTGATATTTAAACCCAAATGTAGTATCTAATAGGCGATAAATATTTTGAGTACCAATACCAGCATACAGTAACTTTAACTAGAAAACACATATAAATGCATGAAAGTCCATGTTCATAATTTTTATACAACGGTCGTTAGTAGGTAATCTGTTAATATAATTTTTGACTTCCAAATAATCAACATATATTAATCTGATGCCCTGCACGTTGTACCTAGCTTATCTTAAACGATGGATGTTTATAATAATATAGTTAATTAAAATGGATTTAAATTATTTTTTATATAACTCTTTTTAAAGTGGTTAGAATATTGAAATAATTTTAAATTAGCATCCGGCTGAATGTATTGGTTTTACAATAGATTGTGTAAAGTTTATTAAAATACATTTGTTTTTTTTTTTTTTGGTTTTCGGTTTGAAAACAATTTTAATAGTCGAACAAATCTTCAATATTGAAGATGGTAACTGGTAGAAAATTAGACTTAAATCGTTCTATGTGACTATGTGAGTCAAAACTATAATAGAAAGGAAAATTCGGTAATTTCTATGCTATGTAGTACAGGTGTTGAGTAGACGAGTAGACCTATGGTTAGCAAACGTTTATATAAATATTTTCCAGACATCTAAAAATGTTCCGAATTTGTATTTCAAATTTTTTTCTAAAACTTTTAAAATGTAATAGCTCTATAACAGCTTATAAATTCCACTTACAGCAATTACAAATACCGAAATAGTCATGATTTTTTTCATGTAAGCTTTTCGATGTTAAAATGTTGACGAGATTTATCAAAATCATGTGATTATTGTTGTCTATATTATTTTTATTGAGTCAAATGGGTTTAATGTTATAGTATATATCATCATTTTTTTTTCTGTATACATATTAGAAAAACTACTACGTCACTGTTAAATTATAATCTATAATAAACCTATATGTATATTATATTTAATAATTATTATTATTATTACGTAAAACTTGGGTATCTTAAATACATTATTATCATAGGATTGAGTTCCCTCGTCGAAAAAACATGAACATTAGTCAATTCGGTTATAGGTGTTATATATATATAATCACGGTGTCATTAATAATATTCGGTGATACTCGTTTGCGCACAGTACACAGTTTTTTACCTGTAAACCGACAACTCTTTTGCGTACAACGAAAAATGTGAAAACCCGCTAATACACATTTTGACCTGTAAAATGACGACTAGTTTGCGTACTCAATTTAGACTTATATTGTAACTTAGTACCTAATGCAAGATAGTAGATACGATTTATCATTTATCGATAAGATACACGTACTAATTGAATTAAGTATAATCAAGTTACAGATTTAGCCGGTGATAATTCGGCTACGTTTTGAGTTATTATATACCATCATACCTATTACTATTATGCCTATGGTAAAGTATCAGGGGTGGGCAACTGGCGGTCCGCAAACCTTTTTTATCTGTCCCGCGCTACATTTTCAAATTACATCATACAATTTCAGAGTCAATCGTCTATACTCTATACCACGTCAATGCTAAATTAAAATGCATATTTTGAATGCCTTTTTTTTTTGCTCCCTATACTCTGGACCGCTAAATTTTAATTTTCTAAAAATTGGCTCTAATAACTTTCAGTTGTCCATCCCTGGTATAGTTGAACGTGTGATGTTAACGATACTAAACAGACAGTCCTAAGCCTGTAAAAGTGAGAAGCAAAATGTTTTTTGAGTTTTGGTAGACTTTTGCAGTTTTGCCATAGTTTATGTTCGCAAACGAGTTCTACGTATTGTGTCATTTATCGCAGGTATTAAAAATTCGTGTGTGCAATATTGAGTTGTGCATTTGTACGCAAACGAGTCGCAAAAAAAGGGTGAATGTACGCAAACGGGTATCGCCCTAAATTGTTTGTAGGCGGCAGACGGTATGTAGGTAGATAGGTATATACACTTTAATGTAAGTGATAATACAATAAATATAATAAAACGGAAATTCGAACACGAACTTTTGTGTTCTTCGTAATTTGTGCAACTGCAACGCAACGGCTTTATTATACATATATAAAATATAATAATATATATAATACAATGTATATATATGGTTACCGTAATACGTGTGCGCGTTAGTCGCGTACGTGCGTATATGCTCGCTGTATGGCGTCGGCACAACTGCGCGTTATGACCCCACAGCAGTTGTCACCGCCGCCGCCGCCGCGTCTTTACTCGCACTTTTATTTGTGTTTATGCGGTGTCGCGGGAAAATTTGTTTTTATTTCGGTTCGGCGAATTGTATTATTCCGGGACATCTTTATGGTAATATTATTCACAATGAAAAGTTATCACCCAAAGTCAAGAATTATGCTTGTTGTGTCTATATACGCATATAAATATGCGCGAAACCGCGTTGTGAACGTGTGTGTATATACGCGTATAATATGGCGGAACATTGAAAGCCCGGAACATGTGTGTATGTATATTGTTTGTGTGTGTGTGTGTGTGTAGGACGGAGAAGGAGCGAGCCAAATAGAGCTTTCACGGAAACCGTACTTTTCTTTTATGCGCTGCGAAAAAAAATGACACTAACATAAACTACATCAACATCTTTGGGTACGCTATATTATCTGTATGTATACGTATATAAGCACCCGAGCACATGTGTGTGTGTGTGTGTGTGTGTGTGTGTGTGTGTATCTATTTGCCATAGTGAAAATCAAGCGAACACACATATATAATAATAATATGTATATATATATAGGTGCAACGGAAGTAGATGGAATGCAAACCTTAAATTTGGTCGTAGCCGCAGACTTAAAAAAAAAAAAAATAGAATATAAAAACTCGGGCGACCACATAAATATTGTTGACGACCGTTATTGTTGTAATGTCTTTTTCCGAATTGTCTTTCGCCACATCCGGTTATGTTATGATCGGCGATATCGTTTCGCGAAACGGCGAAATACGTTATAGTTAAAACTAAACAACCAAATGCGTTGTAAACGAAACGATCGTTATAATATTCATAGCGATGGCAGTTGTTGACATATAAAAACTGCAGTATATAATATATATCCATAGGTATTGTCACGAATCGAAAACATATACAAAGTCAGTGATGTCGAGCTATTCAATTATATTATATCGACTGCGAATATAATATATGTTATCCGATATCTATTGGATTATTGGATCAACTGTGTGTGTGTGTGTGGAAATATTTTGGTCTTCGAGAAAAATTAAGTTTATAACTAAATCATGTTGTTTTTCTTCACTGATTGTCTGCATTATTGTTTCAATTTTTTTCTCACAATTTCAATAGAAATATATTTACAACCGTCAGTTTTTCTAATTATATAGTTACTTGTTTTTAAATGTTTTGAAAATTATTTATTATGGCTTAACATCACGCATCACTAAGAAATAAAGTCTCGTAGTCTGTAGAAACACATTGAAGGCATATTCAATTTGTATCGATATATCGTTAGGCGCATATTTTATTTGTCATTAATTAAACCGACTATATATACAGATATATAGATTTTAAATACACGACTTTCCGAACAAAAGCTTTCGAATATATGTCTTTTGGACAGGCTATAGGTACCGGCCTCAAAATTACACATTATATACTATGTATATAATACCTTAACATATATACGGTCCGTAAGTATAGACCAAATGGAAAACATTACAAATTAAAGATAAACGCCAAGTACATACGAGAGAAATAAAAAATGAGCTTTTAAAAAGTGCGTAGTGCATTTTTATCCAACAAATCCGCCCTTTTAGTCAATATAATCTTCTATTCGACGGAAAGAAAACACTCAAGAACATATATATTTATATGGACATTCATTGACAGGTCGCAGGTATTTTTTTATTTTTAATATAGAATCTAGTGCCTACTCTGTCTAAACTTAATGCCTTATACTGTCTTACTCGCCGCGTTCTATAATACCAAAATCCCGTTCGACAGATTGATATTCTTCGGTTTTACGACGTTCCGGTGCAGGTATTTGCGACGCAAAACGTAACTTCGCGGTGCCAAAAAGTTCAGCTCCTCTCATATGTGACGACGTTGCATTCCGCGTCGTTTGCAAAATTCTGTTTTATCACCCCTTTTAAAACTTTTGGATTCGAATTAAATCCACATCGCCGATCGCGTGACGTGTGTATGTGTGGCTTGGCTAATGGTAGCGGCGCCTTGTTTGTCAAAGGCTGTCGACTCGGAAATTAAATGGAAAGGATTAAATCTTGCGGTACTCGTATTAAACGATAAACACGATGGGGCTGCTGCAAGTTCAAAAGAACATTGCGCAACGTCGAAAGACGTCAACTAAGTATACATTGTTATACGCACCCACACACTATATTTCCTCTATAGCGGTACCTAACCACCGACTTTATACTCACACTCGTTAGGCCCGCAATAAATATAACATTGTAATATATTATTAATTATTATTATTATTTGTTTTAACCGAAATTAACGTCATACTGCGCGCGGTCTCTTAATCAGTTTTGGATTTATATATACATCTGTCGTATTAATAATAACTAAACCGTACGACTTTTATTCATATTACAATATTATTATTTTATAACACGGGGTGTTTAATTATTAATATAGACATATTTCTGGTGCTCACGATTTTATGAATAATTCATCTATATATACTCCGTTTGTGTTTAATGACCTTTTTTAAAAATTAATATATATATATTTTTTTTTTATTATCAACGAAAATTATAGACTTTAAAACTTTCTGTTCACAAGCAGCGTTTGATATATACACACGTCGAAACTACATATTATTATATAACTACCATATATATATATACGTCGTGCGTGCTTTTAAACTGCGTGTTATTACAAATGTAATTTTTTTAAACTATTATTTTAAAAAATCGACCTAAATAATAACAACGGCTTTTTTTGGTTCTATCATTTTCGTATATAATATACATAACAACAATAATAATATATATATACGTGCGCGGTATGTACACGGGGTTCGCGTGGGATATGCGGTTGTTATTTTAATTCCGCAACGTTTAGTTGAATAGAGTGGCGTCATAAGCACATGTGCAATTACAGTACCCTTGTTATTCGCGCGTATATATATACGAAACAACGTAATAAATAATTGATACGATATATATATATATATGTATATATTGTGGAGTACCTACTACGGTAGCCTACGTATGCGTATACATACAATATAATACATTATATAGGTGTATAGTAGTGGTAATATATTTGTACATATATATCTGCAGTCGGTTAATCCTGACGTTAATTGTAACAGCTTTCGATTGCCGCCGCCGCCGCGTGCAGTGCAATAATTATTTTCAATAATATAATAACGGGCCATAGATTTGTATTTTATTCAAAACGTCGCGTCTGTATGACGGCGCCGCCGTAGGAATGACACGTCGATTGCGTACATGTATATATACATCGTTAACACTATATAATATGATAATATAAATTAAAGGGATATCGGAAGCGATTTTCTGTCTTTGTTTAACGCAATGTAGACGTGTTCTATTGGCAAAGTAATGATTTTGATTGATTTCGAAAAAATATTAAAATCTGTCTACTCGAGATCGATATTCCATATTTTAGACGATACAATGATACTCGTATGTGTGTGTTTCTTTTTCTGTCTGTAGTCATCTTTTGTGGCAGTAAAAACACTTTAATTTCAAAAAATGAGAGTGATTTCTGATAGGAAAGTCGATCTACTAGGTACTTTGGGTAAAAAGTAAATTAAGAAACATATTTTAATAAAATTAAGGAAAAACCGAAATTTTTAAGAAAATCCAATTTTGGTTTTTTGATGTAACTAATTAGAAAACGAATTATCGTAAATACTTGAAATGTTCACTAAATGTTTTATACTATAATTTTTTATTTACAAAAAAATTTTCAAAATGTTTCGACACTATTGAGCTACTTATGGGCATGAGCAATCTTCTATTTTTTTTTTCAATAATTATCGATTAAAAATTATTTATTGAGTAAAAATGCTTGTACATTTTATTTACAGCTTCTCATAAATCGTTTATTTTTCAATTTAAAAATGACAAAAATTTATAATCACAATTTTTTTAAGTGTTTAAATTTAACATTTTGATAAATAAAATTCTTCAAAATATCAAAACTATACGAATTCTTTTTTAGTTAGAAATTCATGAAAGTATATTTTATTTTCATACCTAAGATTTGATATTTAAATAAAACATTTTTGATAAGTTTTTGAACTATTTACAAAAACAAAATTCTACTGAAAATCCAAATTGATTTTTTATAAGCAATTTCAAGTTAAAATTTTCACGATATTCGATATTCACTCATAAATTTTTCATCAAACAATTTTTGATATTTAGAACAAAAAACAGAAAACACTAGACATTTTCATCAAATGTTTATATTATTATTTTCATTATATTATAACATTTTCAAAACTTTATAAACCCTTTTTGAGCTATTTATAGGTATGAACCTTTTTCATAATTATTTGTTAGTTTTTTTCTATTATTTTATATCTGTATAAAAATATTAATAATATATTGGCACAATTTTTTTATATGCATTTGAAGTTAGAATTTTGACGAAATCACTTATTTAAACTATGAATAATGATAATTATAAAATTATTATTTTATTATAATTTAAAAACGTTATTCGTGGAAACTTAGAACTTTTACGTAAGTATACTGAACTTTGTTATGTGCAACGTCATTTTTGATTTATTTTAAGAAAATGTATATTTGTATTATAAAACTATTTTTGATGTATTAAACAGAAAAGTTAAATTAAATTTCGAGTTATATAAATAATAAAATACCATATTATCCAAGAAAAATGATATCAACTTACTTTAAAATTAAAAATTAAAAAATGATATAAATAGCTATGTATATAAAAAAAACACATAGTGTGTGATATAGGCTGACAGACTCTCTCTGCTTAGAGTATGACTCTGTTTTTTTGTATGATGTATACAATGATAGATGGTTAAATTCAAATTTAACCTACTCATAATAGTGTCAACTAATGTACAGTAGAGCGGTAACCAATCAACTACCTTTTTTTGATTTTAATTTCTTAAAAAAATAAGTCAAGACAATTTTTTAAATACAACTTTTTTTACGTGTTTGATATTTTTTTATAGACTTTTATGGCAAGAAAATTATGAATTTAATGATAATTATTGTTTTAAAATACAATACTCTAGCCAAGAAAATCGGGGTCTATTTGTCTATTATTACTATTGTTATTATTAAATGATTTTAAGAGTAGGTATTAGTACGGTCGTAGAGAGATGCACGAGTATAGTTTTATCTTAAGTATAGATAATATGGTTTTATAATTTATAAGTTATAACATTGCATAATTAACCAAGCTTAAGTTGGGTTTAATGAATAATATAGCGTCGAGTTTTTTTTCATGTTATATTTTAGTTTTTTGTAAACAAAAACTGTTTCGTGTATTAAATAGATCCGTAAGGAAGTAAGGACTAATACGCTTTAATTATAAATATAATTAGAACTAGAAATACAATTAAATACAAATAAGTACTAAATTGCAGATATACGTAATATATCACAACGTAGAAAGACAATATTTAAAAATAAAAAATAAAAAACAATTAATATTTTGATAGATTCTATTATAATTATGTTAATACGGTAGATATCTGATACCTCTGTATACGACTATATTTTTATATTAGAAAATGCCGGTTTTAAAATTAAAAGGCTGATAGAAAAGATATGCTTTGTTCAATGAAAGCACTGAAAACCTTTTTAATTTATATTGCATTTATAATTCGTATGGTATAGCTAAGTATTTATAATTCCATGTATAAATACAGATACATAAAAGCAAATAAACACTTATAAAGAGACAATTTTAATGTTAGCCAAAATACATACTTTTTAATTAATAAGTTTAATAGTAACAATTATTGATTTTTCAAAAAAAAAAAAAAAAATTACCATACATTTATAATTAAAATATTGATAAATAATAATATTCACTTTCTCTCTAGAATATCTAATATTTTTTTATGCGTGTATTAACTATAAAGTAACAATAAACTGTATATCCAGATGATAGTGTATAAATTATTATTTTATACAAATATTTATATTATTGCTAGTGTTAGAAATTTAATTTTTTAATATAAAATTTATTTATTAATTAATAATAATAAAGTTCATAAATTGTAGCTTTAATTATTGATATTAATATGTGATGAGTATCGTGATCGACAATTTTCGAAACATTTCTTTATTAGTGTTTTGTTTTGTCTATGTATAGCGAAATTGATTTATTTTCTAGCAATTCACAGATTTGATATATTTCAACATTTTTTTATTTCATAAAATTTTCAAACCATAATTATTGCTATACTAAATAATATAAAATAACACTTTTTTTTTTTAATGAAATATATATTTTAAGTTAGAAAAAATATAATATATTTCATGTTTACACTAATTAAAATAGAGAACCAATATATAAGAATATAGAAATATCGTGAATATTATTCACATTTTCATTGTTATTTTTTGTATTTAAATTTCATAACACGTAATAATTTGTATACAATAGATAATAGATTAAACAGGTGATTTTTAGAACATAGCCATTGCTCAACTGTCTGAATATTCCTAAATAAGACAATTTGTTTCGTGTGTTATGGTATAGTACATTCTTTGATCCTCCACGTGTTCTCATCTAAAAGCTGATGGCCTTAAAACCTATTATATGTACTGAATATTTTAGTTTGAATAAACGTATGCTTATTTAGGGGTATTTATTGGTTTAAATTTTAACCAAATGCCATTTTCTGGCATAGTAATTATTGATCTTTTACTGAATTGCATTGGAATGTCCGTTTTTTCACATGGTTCCACTTCATATTTGGTCAAAAGTTCAGTTAATGCTAATTTCATTTCCATTTCAGCGAATCGTTTTCCTAAAATGTTAAAGATAGTTATTTAATTTTATAAATATTATTTATTACGGAAAAAAACCTTAATTCACAGTGAAAAATTCGTACACGCCATTTATTGTTTATTTTTGCATAAAATTATTACAACAGAAACATAGCACATACCTATGCATAAGCGAGGTCCATCACCAAATGGCATATAAGTCCCATTCGGTCTTTTAGCTTTTTCTTCTGGCGAGAACCGTTCAGGGTCGAACGTCTCTGGATCTGGATAATATCTGTAGTCGTGATGAATAGCATACGCAGGAATAAGAATTTTTGTACCTTTTTCAATTACTAATGTGTCATCGGGCACTTTGTAATCCTGCGTCGCTTCTCTGAATAGTGTTATTAACGGCGGATACTTTCGTAAGGTTTCTAAAAAAACAATATTCACACATATTTTAAATCATAAAAATCGTCAATAATATACCTTCCATCATTTCTATAATGATAACAGGTGTTTGCTATATTTGACATGGTTTTTCATATAGTAAATATTCTATATTTCTGGGATGAATTAATATGATTTAAGTTTACGAGTATATATTATTTTTATATTCTGTCAATGATAAAATCGATTAAAATATATAGATACTGACCAGCTAATACCATATCCAAGTAATGTAATTCTTTTAGAAAATCATCGTCGACTTCAGTATTACGTTTAATCTTCATTGCATTCATTTCTTCTCGTACTTTGTCCTGTATTGGTTTTTTCAATGCGAGTTCGTACAAACAAAAACTCATCGCCGTAGACACTGTTTCAAAACCAGCGGCGAATAGTACAAATGCATTGGCCACGATATCGGTTTCTAAGAATGTCACTAAATACATGAAATAAATTAATACCAAGATGTATGATGTTCAATGATAAAAATTAAATAAATTGTACAACTAAATGGGTTTTAAAGTTAAAGGTTTTTTCCATTAGTCATATACTCGTATATTATAATATTCAATATTGTACGAGCTTATCCACATTAGATGTTTAACGAATATGGTCGTCTATGTATTGGTTTGGCAATGATATTTTTTGTCTGTTATCATTCACAAATAATAGTGTTTTAAAAACAAACATTTTCCCTGTCTTTCGAGTATAACTTAAAATAAGAGTTGTTATGTTGTACGTTTGCAAGGTGGAGACAACAAAATAAATGAAATCAAAATGGTTAGCTCGCAACACATGTCATCAAAATGACGAATAATACAATAATCTTAGATAGAGTGCGATTATTGTACGTAATATAACTGTGGTTAAAGTTTTAAATTATTATTAATATTTTCTCAGGTGCGTATATGACTGGGATTACCTATATCTTTACCGAGACGTTTCGTCTTGTCTTATTACGCGACACCTATATGTGCATAGTGTTACATATACATATATATATATATATATATATATATATATTACGGGAAATGTTTAAATATTCTATATGGTCTATGTATACTTTGCGCGGTGTATTTGGGCAATAGGTACATTAAAAATACAATTTGGCCGGTCAAGGTTATAACCTTGACCGGTCCAAATTGCTTTGCCTGTAGTAATTTGGGTATTGTAACTTAAGCTATAAACAAGTTAATTTAGTATATTAATTTTTTAACATTATTTACGTATTTTTATATTTATAAAGCAATAACTAGGGCTAGTATTTTTATTCATTTGCATGTTTTATTTTCCTTATGTCCAAATTGATTGGTTGTCAGATATGACCAAGATTTGGCTTATTCTTGATTAAATAGTACAATTTTTTTTTTTGCATATTTTGAACATAACGCATATAACTGCATATATATAAATTGTTGAGTATCTAGTTAATTTTAACTAGTATTTATTTAATAAATTTATATAATAAATGGTTTATTTGACGAATTATCGGAAATAAACTACCTATTTAAACTAAAATGAACTTAATACTAAAAAAGAATAAGGGATTTAAAACATTTATAAAAATTTATGTAACATTATAAAACGGAAGAAAAAGATGTTAATATTAGGTACTCGTACTTTAAATCCGGGACAAATCACGTCATTTAAATATGCTCCAACAACAACGTTTGATATGGAAATCAGTTTCAGTCAATATAAATCTTCAATATAATCGCCGGTCGTTCACATTAGACAATTTAATAATAGCAGACTTGGGTAAAATACTTTTTAAAAGTATTCCCAAGTATAAGTACTTCATAAAAAGTATTCCAAATATTTTTCAAATACTTTTTTTCTTTAATTCAGTGTTGATAAGTGAACATTGTCCAATCTATTCGTTATAAATAATATTCAAATTATAATATTATGTGATTTATTTAAGTAATAAAGTGGGTAACTTTTTTAGTAAAACCTAATAAAGGAACATTATACTCACACACAAAAAAAAAACTATTCATTAATACTTAATTATAATATAATTAATATTATTATAAAAGTTATACAATTATAGGTGCTTATATTATGGTTTTATATAAGTACAAAAGCAATTTCTATGACAGAAGAAGCAATAAAATTATTTTTAGTGTGATTGGACGGTAAAAAAGTATTTCAAATACTGTATTAAGAATATTTATAAAAAATATTCAAAATATTGTATTGAATACTTTCAAAAAAAAAAAAAATATTCAAAAATATTCGGAATACTACCCAAGTCTAAATAATATTAACTAATATCTAAAAAAATTGTTTTTGTATATTTTGGTAAATAAAATGCATATTTTGCATATTAATTTGTCAATTATTATCGTCGTTCCATCTATAATATTATCGACTTATCGGTATATTGGTTTTACCTTTTAAAATGTCGTCCAATGATTATTATTATAATCATTGAGTCGTACCTAACGTGTGAGTTGTTAATACTATTTATTATTTAGGCAGTCGATAGTCGTGTATACTGTAGTGTTAATATAATATAATGGTCTCTCCACCAGTTTACTACGTGCAATGAAAAATGAGTTACTGTAGATAACTGTATGCAGTGTTAGTGTTATTCTAAAGGTGAAAAAACACTGCTGTAGAAAATGTGCCTGACCTAACGGTTGCTACGAAGAAGCGCCGAGGAAATATTAAAATTTAGGAGGACATGATGATGTTATGATAGATGTAATTGTACTCAAAATGTTATTTCAATAATACTAGCAAAAATAAATAGTTGAGGTAATAACTAATAAAGTAATTGATAAGATTAGTAAGGTTTATAATTATATGAAAAAATCTTTTGGTTTACATCGTCCACTGGGCAATTTTACATAACCCAGCCAACGTGTAATTTTGCGTACATTTCCGGTCCTCGTAATCAGACAGTACCGTAATGCCCGGAAAATTCGACACTTTCAGGCAAGAAGGTCGTAAACGACATTTTCGTAATTTTACAGGACAGCCGAAATAAAAATACAATACATTTTACTATACAATTTACTGATAATTACGATAGAAATTAGCTTATTAGCGATAATATGGGACTTACGCCCATTATTGCTCAAAACATCATATCAACGGGTATACAAGAGAAAACAGCGTAAACGACATATTTAATAGTCGTTTACACCGAATATAACTACACACCTGATAGTTATACTGGCGTTTACGCAAAATATTTAAAAATCGATAGTAATTCGTAAAAAAATCGTATCGGTACAATCGTTGGCTCTATCGATAGAGAATCGTGGCGTTTAACTCATTTTCGGCCAATGCGTCGTTTACGACCTTCTTCCCCGGAAGCGTCGAATCGTCGCACCACATACGCTTTGCCCGCAATAATAATAATGTAATAGACGTAATGCCGACCGACACTCCGTCGCGCCATACCCGACGGTTCGGTCTTGTTGACGACCAGGTCGGTCCTGGCTTGGATCAGCGACTGGACGACGTCGTCCCTGACCAGGCCGTGTTCCTGCCGGTACCGCATCGTGTCGGTGAACGCGGCGGTGAAGAACTCGACGGCGTCCCGCGGGAAGTCGCCGACGCGGAGCGCGCGCCGCAGCGCCGGCGACACCATCCACAGCAGCTCCTTGAAAATCGTGCGGAACGACGGCGCGAACACGGCCTTGCCGTACTTGCGGAACGCGGACTGCTCGTCGTTGATGGCGTTCAGCTGCAGTCCGAACGCGCACGTGCCGATCACGTCGGTGGAGTACTTGCCGAGCGCGTCGCGCACCTCCACCGGACCGCCGGCGGCCACGTCCGCGGCCACGTTGCGCATCAGCTGCTCGCTGCAGGCGGCCACCTGGCCGCGCATGTGCCGCAGCTTGCCGGCCGTGAACACGGGGCTCAGCTTCTGCCGCATGATCTTCCACTGGGCGCCGTTCATGTTGAACAGCCCGTTGGCCAGCGGGTTCTCGTCCGGGCCGGCCGTGTACAGGCCGTGGTCGGTGAAGTGCGCGAAGTCGCCGATCAGCACGCGGTTCACCAGCGCCGGGTCGCACACCATCAGGTGCGGCGTGCGCATCTGATACAGTCCGCCGTACCGGCGGCCGCGGAACCCGTCGTAGATCCGGCCGTACATGCGGCTCTGGTGTTCGGCGGCCATCGCCATCCCGAACAAGTTGCCGAACAGCGGCACGGTCGGCCGGACGTCCGGGACGCCCCGGTCGCGCCAGTAGCCGAACGTGGACGTGGCGAAGCGGTACGCGACGGCCGCGAACGTCGCCAGCGCGGCGATCGTCCACCAGCTGGTGGCCAGCTCGAGCAGTAGCCGCGCGGCGGTCATATCGCGCGACGGACGGACCGGACGGAGAATAACGAGGAAATTATACGCCGCGACTGTGGACGACCCGAAGCTATTCCGTAAGCGATCGACGGACGATCTCTGCGCGAGTGAGTGGACCGGACGCGGCCACTGCGCCGACCGTATTATGCCGTCGCTGCGACGGTTATTGCGTATTTATCAGGATGTTATCGTGCGTCGTCGTCGTCCTCATTGCCGGGGAATCGCGTGCACCGGTCGGCGGCTAGTGACCTCGAACGTTAATCATCACATATCAAATTATACACTCGATCGTCGTGAGAGAATAGCTCACGGAGATAATGACTGCCGACGTGGCCTTGACGTCGCCGACGAACAACGCTATATATTAATCTAATATAATTGTTGTTGTTGTTGTTGTTGTTGTTGTTGTTGTGTTTTGAAGCGGTCTGGAACGCGCGCGTAGTTGCGCCCTCTGGTCCACTTGCCGAAATCGGCAATCTGCGCATGTCAATGACACTAATGTGTTCTCTAGAGAACGAATCGACTGCCGGCCGAGACGTATACAGTCTCACCTTTTTGACCGATCCGTTGAAACTTTATGTTTCGCTCTTTTTTTAGCTGACCTTTAGTCTGTTTTGTACCCACCTGTTACCTGTATTATACGACGATAACAATACGATATCGTTCGTTTTCTAATGACATATATTGTTGATCGTTTACCTAATATCGACGGCAAACACGCAGTATACTATAATATTGTCGGAGTGATTCACATGACGTGTGCGTACACGTGTATCTATACTGCGTAGTACGAAAGAAACGGTTAAAACTGACGAACGCGGTACACAGCACACACACGCGGTACGTCAACCACGGGCCACTCGAACGAAGAAATTATTTTGTAATTAATTTTTTTATTGACAGTGTTACCCGTTATTATTTATTTTTATGAGCACGCATTATTAAAACTATGATTAAATATTCGTGGGAGTGTAGGACATCAACAATATAAGTTATTTTACCAATAATTTTGGCTAATAGTAACGAAAAGTACATTTAAGAATTATATTTTTAATCCCTTATCGAGTGTCATCAATTAAAATTGTATTACATCATATTTATGAGTTCATCTGTCCTAAGAGGACGCCATACCCGCTGTGTTGTCTCTGTCTTACATCATAACAAATTTTCGTTCAGCAGAATACATTTTGTGATGTAAGCTTTAATATTCGAGTACATTTACCTATTATCAAATTTAAAGGTAGGAATATTATCTAAACAATGACATATGTTTTTAATGATATTATTATTTTAAAGTGAGTTACAGCTATGTAAAATATTACAACTTTAAAATGATAATAATATCAATAAAATCACATATCATTGTCTAGATAATATTCTTACTTTTAAATTTGATAATAGGTAAATTTACTCTAATATTAAAGCTTACATCACAAAATGTATTCTGCTGAACGAAAATTTGTTATGATGTCCGTTAGTAAGACAGAGACAACACATGCGGGTATGGCGTCCTCTTAAGTCTTTTTTACAATTCATTTAGGTATTCGTTGGGTACTATAACGTATTAGTTTGACGATAGTTATTTGAATGAATATTAAATTTTTCGATCTTGCAAGCATCTATTACAATGCAAATTGTTTATAGGTTTATTGAATATTGATCACGAGTATTTAGTATAAATATTTTAACGATATATATATTCATTAATTCATTATAAACACGTATGACTATTGCTAGAAAAATTCAGATCGATGTAGGCAGGTTTTTACCTATGCAATTATATTATATGATTATTTGCCTATCATTCATCGTAGTACCTATAGTCACGGTCATTGCAGACCTTAAATTAAGTAGTAGACTTCTGGCCGATTATGTTTGTAGTAAGGCTTTTAAAAGCTTGGGTTGATAATGAGGTTGTCTAAAGATCTAAAGACTAGGAATGTCTATTAAGTCTGTTTTTTCCCGACCCTTTGAGTGTGGGATCCCCGCGTATTGCTGCGATGACTCTATAGGCCTTTCTCGAAAAGGTCTAGTAAAGGTTCTCGTAGTTTTCTAGTCACTTGATGCATATCACTTATAAGCCGCATAATTATTCACCGGTCGCAAGTGTATATATTATACTCGACTCGTCACCCGCTTGCAGAGCGTGTAGGCGTTTCTCAGGAATTACATTATTGAACGGGGTTTTTCACTTTTGAGTAATATAGTGGGTTCATCCCGTCATCCTCGGCTTTTTGTCATTCTTTAAGTTTACCATTTCTCGACTTTCTTTCAGACCTACTTCTGCATTTCGTATATTCCTCGCGTTCTACTACCCCGCAACTGCATGCTGTAGGTACAATCAACCCGTTGGTTCTCGTCTTTACGATTTCAACCGGTGTAGTCGTATACAGTCATTATATTTTATAATATTATGATATTCGTACGATTTTCCGATTTGCGAGTACGGAATGCTGCGAGGGAGTGCATTTCATTCGCGCGTTAGGGCAACTCGCCCGCGGGTAAGCGTATAGTCGTGTAGACAGGTCGATCGTAGCGATCGTCCGTCGTCGTTGCCGCCGTAAAATGAAACCCGCTCGTATGAAAAAAAAAAAAAACATAAATAAAACATCTCGATGACATATTATTATTATTATTATTATTATAATATACGTAATAACGATATTAAAATTTACATATACCCATCACCGCCGTCGCCCAACTCTGCTGCTGTCGGCCAGGTAGGCGGTTTATATAATATGTGGACCGAACGGCGGCGTGCACACAATATACATACATAGGTACCGTCATACGCATATACCGTAACCGCGTGTGTGTGTGTATGTGTGTTTGTGTGTGTGCACGTAATGTTTTGCGGTCGGGTGGCAATATACATTATTATATACGCGCGCACATAAAATACAAACAAATCGGCGGCGCGCACGACATCCGCCGATATCCGTCGCCCGGAAGAATCATGACCGCGTACGCGTAGATTGCTGTTCGCTCATTGATCGCGTCGGCTAATTTATTTAGAGGGATAATATACACGCGCGCGAGCGTACACGTGTGTGTGTGTGACGTGTGTGTGTGTGTGTGTGTGTGTGTGTGCAGTAGGTATATTGGTATATAATATAATATTATATTGTGTGCGCGCGTACACAGATCCGGAGACCATTGTGTACGGCCCTCGTGGGGATACGGAATTTCTCACTGATCAAGTCATTTGTACCGAGTCCTGCCGCCGCCGCCCCGTCCGCCGGTTTCGCGTGCGCGCTGATATATTCGACGACCCGCCGCCGCCGCGTCATCCGTCTGCTTCCGTCGAAGTCCATAATAATAATATAACGTCGCGCCGTTCCCGATCGCGCGTTTCCGGTCCGCCGCCGCCATATTGGTGTATAATAATATAATATTATAACGATATGACGTATTGAATATGCTCGGCGTGTCGTTTAATATCGTCCGATTATACGCGTAGTGTATCATATAAATAATATATAATATGACGTATAGGCAGGAGACGGGTCCTATGAGTATATATACCTATCTAATTCGTCGCAGACCGTGACGATATTCGGGTCTCGGGAGTGGTCGCGGAAATGCATAAATTGTTTTGTAATTATTATATAATATGCTGTTCTATATAGTAATAGGTAGTAGTACAACTGCAGACCGAGGTCGAAATCTGTTGTTGTTCTGTACGTCGCGAATTTAAAAATCGAGACATCTTCAACGAGTGTTTTCGAATTAGTTCTTTATTGTTGTGCGAAAAACGAAAATTTCAATGCACAGGTTTGCAGTGTTTAGTTGAAATGTATAATTTAATGGCTTATATATAACATCGCAAAATTCATATTTTTTAAATTTTTTTCGGAAACCGATAGTATTTTTATTTTCTATTCAATAATTAACTTTAACATCGTCGACCGCAAGCAACTAAATATAGCTAAAAAAAAAAATAATGAGTTCATAAAAAGCGTTCATACTTTTTGCGACATTGTAACGTGTAATCCTTTCGTGATTTCGCATATTTTTGATTTTTTGTCGTGCGAATTTTACATCCTACATAACTTACAAGGCATACTAATAACACATAATAATTATGTGCACAATGATAACTAGGCGTATACGCATAATATATTATTATAGGTTAGATGATATAATATTATGCACACGCTACACAGCATATCTACCTGCTGCACGAAACGTTTATTCGCCGGAGTTTATTTTTTCCCCCGCCCGACCAATTGATGATATGCGTATATCTCCATAAAACGTCCATTGTTTAAACATTTGTTTTTCGCTTCTCTCCCCTCGTCACGTTTCGCCGTTGTAAATCTCATTTGTATCTAGACCAGGATTGTAAACGAAAAAAGAAATCAAATTAAAAATCGTATATCGTACCGATGACGAATCGCTCGATCGTTTCAAACCGAATTGCCCGTGCACAGCGTATGTATAATAATATAATATAATATTGTGTACCTACTATATACACGAGCAGCGAGACAGCGAATTGTTTGTATTTACTTTTTAAAATATAAAAATATTACTATTGTTTCGGAATGAAAACAAATTACGAGATGACTCAAAACCAATTTGGTTTAAAATGGGAATTATGTAATTTTTTTTCCCAATAATTGACTTAGGTACACTGAAAAGCTACTGTAAAATAAACCAACCAAATATTTACTTATATATATAACCTAATCTAACCTACCATATATTTTATACTCAATATATTATTTTAGAACACATTTATCGTAAAATCATCAAATTCATTAGAAGCTATAGTGTATCAACATCTAAGTGACTAAGTGATTAAGTTCAATACTTCATACATAAGAGCTTATTATTTGATAAAATACATATACAACTTTATTATTGTATGATCAAATGTAGGTATATGCCCAGCTTAGATTAGTTAAAAGTCGATAGATTCAGACCATCCAAAATTAAAAATCTGAATTTAACTACTAATTAAAATAAAATATTGATTTTTATTGGAATGGATATTTTAATTTGATTATTAATCAAAAATCATTATTTAGTGTATGTTTTTTGTGCATGGAAATTTAGAGGCATGTAAATTGTATGTAATTGTATGCCAATTCAGTAAATTTTTTTAATATATTTTAATTAACAATATAAAAGTATAATATACAATTTTATCGTATATTATGTTATATGTTTCATACAATTATGTCTTTTAAATATAATTTAATAATTTATATTCTAAATAATATACAACTGATTTTGAAAAGGCAACGATGAGCTCTATATTAATGAAGTGTCAAGTAGGGCTTAAGTTATAAGTATGTGTATCGTTTTTACGTTTTTGGGCATGTAGATCTAATAAAATGCTAATAATTAATATTATTGTGCTTTAAACATTATTTGATGTTTCCCGTTTAATGCTATATTATATTTTTAAACGTTATTTTAATGTTTCGTTTTAAGTTGAATGTTTTTTTTTAAAAAATTCAATAAAATTGGATATAAACTCAAACATTAGTTTAATTACCGAAATATACTAATAAGCATATTTAAAAATAACATTTAGATATTTCGGAAAATAACCATTTTTTAACAAAAGTTAGACAGTTTTGAATTGACCATACCCAAAAATGTTAAAAATTAATAAAATTAAAATTTTCTATAGAATGAAGATATATATCATAGGTACAGTTTAAAAAGAAGGATAAACATAATTACTGACAACTATATTTTAATTTACACACTATACATTTATTGTTTGTTATTAATTTAATTTATGGTCAGTGATTAATTTTTTTCAATGATATTTGATTTTTTCGTTTTACTTGTATGATTTCGTTAAATTGTCAAATATTTGTACGTTATATAGATTTATAAAAACGTTTTGAAGTCCGGAATTAAATTTGTGAGTATAAAAATGTAGATAGCTGCTTTTTTCGTTTTAGTTGAGGAATTTGGAGACAAATACAAAATCGTGGCTGTTCAAATAAATATACTGAGGAGTGAGGATATTAAATATTCGTTACAAATACGAAAATTAAGAGCACTCGTTTTCATACCTGTTGATTTATAAATTCGTTTAAAGTATTACTATATAGAAATGAGTATTTCTATGAAAATGAAAACATTTTATCATCTATTAAAAAATATTCCGAGCGGACATAAATCAGAATTTTGGACAGAATTAAAAGTCCATTATTTTCAATAAAAGTGTACAACTTTTATAATCGTTTAAAGATGATCAGGTAGATACCTAGGACTAACATGCATTAATATAGTGGGGTGGTATAATTAATTTTCATTACCGACTGACAAAATTTAGAAAGTTAGTTATTAGGAAATTCATAGATGCATTAAAAAGAGATCACGATTCATGGCTTTCTTAAAATCTTAAAAGACCAATAATTGATAAACAATTATTATTTGTTTGATATTATGTGATAAAAAAAATAATATATATATATAAAATATAGTTATGTACTCGTAATTTATACAACAATTCACAACTAATAATAAATATAGATAGGCGTTTCTCACAATTTAAAATTATATCAATAAAAATAAATATAATGATATATAATATTTTGTTTTTTCGATTTAATAATTTTTTGTAGCATATATTATTGCATAATACATGTACTTGAATAATGTTTTTTTTTTAAATTTAATATTGAAATGCAATTTTAGTTTTATTCCTCGAAACTACCGTATACAAATGGTACTCAGTGACAAGTATAGATATATAGATACATGTATCGTGCATATTATAGGTACGTACAACCTATATAGGTACATCATACATATTAATATATTATATATTATTCCATATTCATTACATATAATGAGGTAAGTTACGTGTAATGAGTACCGGTATTGTCTACTTATTCTATACTAATTAAAAAACTATTTTTAATCATATAGGTAATAGTTAAGTATCGTTTGTTTAAAATGAAATGTGTAGTACGTATACATTTTCATGTATATATCATGTATGTGTGTCACGGCAACATAATTATTGTTACCTATATTATATTTATGATGTATCATTAAAATAATTTTTTTTTTCAATAAATTCAATAAAAGTACCAATAATACGAGTAAGTACACAAATCCCCTTGAAAGTCAAATTGATATTCAATTAAATTTATCTTGTCTGTATATAGTTAAATATAATATGTATATAAAAAGCCATTATTTATAATCAATACGGATTCGTAGAGACTTATATTAATTATTTATTGCTCGGTTAAATATCCACTGATAAAATGATAAAATATATTGTTATGATCCATCAAAAGATGGAGATTATTTAGCAGGTTAACATGAGTATTTTTAGTATAAGTATAGTTTAATGTGATATTTTTACGTATACAATTTAAAATATTTTATAACGCTGTATTGTAATTTTATATTGTCATAATGGCACTTATTAGGTTTTAATCGAAATTATGAACGTATTGATTTTAATGAGTTTTTAAATAGTACTCTAAAAGTTTAATTTAGTTCTATTATGTAGAGAATACACATTTAAGATTTATTTCGATTGTTTTTAGTTTTATAGAACTTTAAATAGTTTATTTATATTTCCTCGAAAATGTTTCTTTTTAAATTAGAACTAAATGTAAAAAAAAAAAAATAGAAATAGTGAAATTTATAAAACTGTTTTACGAAATATTTTTTAATTTATTTTTCTCAATCTAAAATTATTTGAGTTTCTTTGTAATAACATTAAACATACATTCTTAAATTATATATTTATACAATTCTACTGCTATATTTTTATTTGTTCAAATGGTCGTTAAGAGAACGCCACACTAGCATTTGTTGTCTCCGTCTTACAATTGCGTAACTTGATAAATTTACGCTCAGAAGGTCACGTTTAATTTAAAAATTAGAGTAAATCAATTTTAAGTTAAAAACATTATTTGTAAGCCTGATTTCTTATGTAAGTATGATATTTATACCATAGTTCATTAGGTAAAACGAATTATGTTTAATTTTTTTTTAAATGTCACTATTTTTAAACGAAAAACTCGGTAAAAATTGAATTAGATATTTAAAAAATCCAAAACATGAACACAAATAATGTTATGATTATTAAGTATCATAATAGGTGGATTCACTGTAATTTTTAAAAACTAACGAAGTAAAGCGTAAATTTGCTATACTAGGAAAGTAAGATGAAGACAACAACTTATTGTGGTTGTGGTGACCTCTTAAGTCTTAATCATTACTTGGGAAGTTAATAATTAAATAGCGAAATAATACAATAGTAGGTATATTACTTAAATATTAAGGCAGGTCTAGAATAAAGAAGGTCAGGTTAATCTATGTATTTCGAACCTCTTGTGTTTAATTTTTACTTGGTTAGGAAAACTTCTCTATAATATAATATAAACGTCATATAAGAACAACTATTTTTATAAGTTACTATATTCAATATTTTTCTTGTTCTCGTTATGTAGCTTTTTCAAATTTAAAAAAATAAAAAAGATTGTAATAAAATATGTATATTTTACAAAGCTCCGGTATCTTGTTTTTTCGCGTATTATAAATCAAAAGCTGCTGCGATGTTCACACACACACTTATACGCATAATAGTTTATGCTTATAGGTTGAAAATGCGTTGCTTGTGGTTTTGATGATTTCAAAAATAATTCTCAAAAATTTTGTTTCCGAAGAATAACTGTGAAACTGTCGTGCTTTACTCGATGTCTAAAACATTAATCGTATTATACTTCAAGATTAGAAATGATACGATTTCTGTGTAAACCTTAAAAAATATATATAATAGTATATAACGTGTTATTTTTTGGTAGGCATTTTTAGGAAAGTAAAACAATTATAGTGATGAAAGTCTCGATCACCAATCGAGGTTATACGCAAAAAAAATTATCGTTGTAAAGAATCTTATAATTTTTATAAAAAGAAAAAAAGGCTTTCCTTTAGCAACGCGTTCTTATTAGTTTTGATGCTTTATACCAATTACCAAGTATACCAATGTATAATATTATGTATTACGCGTGTACAATATGAGCTATACATTATCAATAGTGTATTACAACGATTGATTGTCATCGCCCACGTTATATATTCATACATGTATATAAAATTGCTGCAGAATCGCCTGCAGTGCGTATATTTTGTTGTTTCATTCGCCGACGTACAGATTCAATCAAGCACCCTCGCACCATTGGTAGGTACCTATACGATATATTATTATTTTGCCGACGGTTTGATTTTTTTTTTCATTTCTCCTTTTACGGCAACCTCCCGTCTCGCACCACCACCACCATCACCACCACCACGGCGAACGACGAAGACGGGCGGTGACGTCGACGACGACGACGACGTGTATACGAAAAACTATTATGAAATATTAATTTCGTTGGCGGAGTATATATATATAGTATATATATATATATGTATGTGTGTATACAGTATTGCGGCCAGTCGAGGGAAGGAAAACTGGCAGTGCGATAAATATACGCGTGTGCGTATAATTTCGTCGGCCGCATCGGATTGAATTTTTTAACGGCCGCTGAAAACAAAAGCCGAGGGTGTATCCTGTGTGCGCTTGTGTGAGTTCAGGTACACGAGAACGCGTAAAAAAATGGTAAAACACACGCGAGCAAACAAATGTATACATAAAAAAAAAAAAAATAATAATAAAAAAATAAAAAAAACACTATACCAAGACGGCGGCGAAGAATTAATTCGGAGGGATCGTGTAGGGGATGGTGGTGTCGCGGGATCGAGAGCGGCAGTGGCGGCGATGAACCAGCGTAGAAAAGTTATCGGTCTTGTGGGAGAGCTGCTGTACGAAGGTGTGGGGGCGCGTCGTGACATCCTTGTGTGTGTGTGTGTGTGAGAGAGAGATAGTGTGTATACATGTATATATATATATATATGCACGAATAGTGTTGTGTAGGTATAATACGGCAGCGTGTACAGTGCTTGGCGGCGGTATTATTAATAAATATTAAAACAGTCTAAGGCGAAAACGCGGCGCGCGTTATTAACTCCGAGTTTGGCGTATAATAATTAAACACTTCGCCTCGAGGAGTGCTACTGCTGCTGATGCTGCTGCAGGTCTTGGCCATGTCCGTCAAATAGCGTTTATAAACATAATTGCCCATAAAGGTATCGTCTGCAAAGATCTTTGTATACGTCTCTTCTGTTGGCATAAGTCGGTAATACATAGCTAGGTGTAGTACGGGTATACTAATAAAAAAAAAGTACACAAATTATTAACGTTTAGACGATTTTAAATTCCTTGTGAAAATACACATGTAATATAGATGTTGTAACTTTTTAATAATGGTCATCTCAAAATGATTCCAGATGTAGAATTTAACTCCCATTAATGGACATATTGTTGAAACTAGATAATGCAATTTAAAAATTAATTTAATTGTCATACTATTGTAAACATATCTTAATTATTAATCACATGTTATAAACAAAAATATTGGGAAATTTTGAAAATATCTTTTGAATTATCTACTGCAGTGAATACTGGACGTAAAGTTACACAAGTTAATATAGTAATGTACAATTGAAAGTGATATTAAAAAAAAAATGACAATTATTTTTAAATTAACTGAAAATATTAAATAATTATACATATTACATACAAATTGATGTGAATTGATTATATAAATAATTATATTTATTGGTGGGATTTGTATAATACTATATATATATATATAATATGTATATGAAATATAAATAATAATAATATAGATTATTATTACCCATCGACGGGATATTTTTTGTCCAATCTAACGCTAAAAACGATTTTTTTTATCTTTTTATAGGTACTTTTTATATGCAAATAGCAATTGTACTGAATAAGTTATCGAACGAGCTCAATGATGGCCGGATACGGTGGTAGCTTTATTATCTATTTACGGTACGGCAAGAACGTGTAATTTTCATTTTTTACCCGAAACGAGCGAATGCAATTGTCTATAATTGTATTCAAATTCATAGGTGATAAAATAATGTTGTTAGATTATTGCGTTGAATGCATAGGCGATTAAGATATCAGCCAATCATGAATCTATAGATATTCTTTTTTTTGATTAATAATCGGTTTTGGTAAATTTGGATCCAATTCACTTAAAACAGATTTTTTCCCTCGTTCGCATTGATTTTACAATTGTAATTACATTTTATGAATTGATAACATGAATTCAATGAATGATGTGTGAATCAGGAATGGTTAAACGTTTATTTTCCGCAGTAACAGCTAGTACTTAAGGTTCGTTGACAGGAGAAGATTTAGATTACAGATATTCGGTTTTTGATTAGTTTTGACTTTTAATGTCAAATTAGAGATCTCGTAAGTCAAAAAATTAATTCTCTATTCACTTTCCAAACTGTAAGTTAAGGAATGAAACTTTTTGATCTTTTATAAACCATATATTGAAAAAAAAGATTCCCCGAAACAAAAAACAAATTGTAAAAGTATGTGATGTCAGATCGTTATAGAAAGAATAACTTTTTTTCTCGGCTTTAATATCCAAAAATTCGTTATTCATAACTACTTGATTGTTGTTTTTTGTCGTTTCAGTACACATATAATATCAAAAATATAATTTACTAAATTAAATTTTTCAATTTTACGATAATCGAACATTTACAACTATCGGTACAAACTATTTTTGACTAAGGCTGCTTACCTAACATATTCATAAATCGATTAATCACATTTTATTAAAGAAATCTTCAAATAATATAACAGATATCTATATAGTTCGACGATATTTCAAGCTTAGGCGTACTTCACTATGTTATGGCGGTTGACTAGCTGCGAAGAAGATCTTTCGTTACAACTCGCGGTCGACAATTTCCTTTTTGCAGGAGATTCGTGGACTTTATATTTATAATATAATATATATATATATATAACGAACTCGATCCGATGGCGGTGGTACGTGTTGAAAAAATTACATTTCAGACACATCCGGTGGAAATAATAATAATAATAATAATAATAATAGCTGTAGAGCATTATGGAACTGGGAAGAAGACAAGTTTCCGGAAAGAACGAGAACGACGAGACGTGGACGAGCTGGCGGGATCCGGATGGACGGCGAGAGCAATGGTTTCCGCGCGCGCGTATATAATATAATATAAAGTCGCAGTGGACCGGCTATACGCGCGCGGAGAAACCGAGTGTCGGTGTGTTAAAGTGTATGCGCGCGCGCGTGTGTGGGTTTCGGATGTGCGTGTGTGTGTGTGTGTGTATAATCGGCAAGCAATCAAGATAGACTGTGTCAATATAGCACCCCAGGGGGCTGTTTAGACAATTTTGACGAAAGAATGGCGCGCGCGGTAACTGCGCGAGATATTTGCGACGTGACTGAAGGTGAACAATAACTTCGACCCCGGTCGATCTTCAACCCCCTCAACCCCCTCCCCACCCCTTCCCGCCGCCACTCGCCACGACTTTCCGTCGACACGGAGACTCCTCAGCGTCTGTCGTCCGGACGTCGTTGTCGGTTTCTTAACGTCATAATACGCGTATCGACTTATTTTTTTTCCCGCCGTTCGGTGTCTCTATCGCGTTTCGTTTTCTTTATACTCTTGTATTATATGTATTATTATTATTATGTCGACGGCGGCCCACAGTACACCTCCGACGATATGACGCGCCAACGCCGCCGCGTGTTTATGACGCGAAATGTGTGGTAGTTTCGGCTAAACGTTTTACAAGGCGCTTTCGACATAAAAAGAAAAAAAGAAAAACGAGCGTAGCGCGTATATACGTATATATCTGTGTATATATATATATATATGTACAAACGCACGTCGTTTATAGGTATACCGGTGTATATAGCAGTGGTATACCGCGCGGTCGAGTTCCTTCCACGTCCGTTCCGCCGTTTTTCGCCGTGCCCTCCCCGAACCGAGTTCCTTGGGGCCAATAAAGCGCCGCGAGTTTATTGCCTCGCCGATCGGACGAGATTTGGGTCTGGTTAAAAAGTTTGAACAGGCTTAACGACGGGGCAATATAAAGAGTGAGTGCCATGATGTTCGTGTGTGTGTGTGTGTGTGTGTGTGCAGATGATATACCCAACGCCTCCGCAGCCACCGGCGCTATACTCACTCTGTTTGATAATTGAACACGACCGCGCCGCCGTCGTGGTCACATAATAATAATATAATCTGAGAGTTGACCGCCGACATGCCTCACCGAGCTGTGTAGGCTATATAGGTACAGAGTGAACGATAAATATTATATCAAAAATTAGTATGTCTTATGCGTTATTTCAGTGCGGTAACTACGGGTGAAACCATAATAGTTTTCAAATTATTGAAACTATCAAAATGAAATTATAGCCATATAGAACTATTATGAAATACACATTTCGTTCAATAAACTCGTAACCTCGTAGATGATTATTATTTTTAGCTGTTTTTAAGTGACTTAATTTATTATAATAATAATAATTTAGTTGTATGATTTTGTAATCGTTTCATTATTAATCATATTGTCCTACAAATAGGTTGACTTGATTTCTAACTTCTCTTTACGTTTTTGAATAGATATTTTTTGGGTAAATTATGATAATTTTTTCATTAACGTAATTAAAGTTTATTATTTAACGACAATATTTATGATTTTTATTTGATTAATTTCGTTTACAACTTTAGTTTATCTATTATATGTGTTATAGTTAATAATGTCATATTATATAAATAATATTATACTTTATTTTTAATTTGCATCAGATGGTAATTTTATTTAAAAATACTGAATGTTATTAAGAATTATTACAATTAGGTGTTGGGGAATAAACTAATATTGCGATTTATGTACAAATTATAAATTAATACAATTTAATTTATTAATTTATATTTTTATTAATCCTTTATACTGTTTTTTTTTCTACAAATATACCTGTAATAGTTTTTTGTATTTTAAAAAGTAATACTTATAAATCTTATAATATTTTATAGCCAAACTTTCTTAGCCAATAGGTTATAATATAAAATGCATAGTTTATAAATAAAAAAAAGTATTTTTGTAACTTAAATTAAGCGTGTATACCTCATTGTTTTTTTTAACAAACATGACTACTTAATTATCGATATCACTAAAATAAGCTGAGAGTTAGGTAGATTATTATTATTTTATTATTTACTAATAATCTTGTGAATTTTTTTTTTATATTTTGATAATATTCAAATTTAAATGATATATTTATTTACTTTCTTTTATACCTATATTATAGTATTTAGTTATCTTCAATATGATAATCACAGTTATAAAGTTATTTTTAGTGTTCCTTTTATAATATGTATCTGTACTTTGAACTTTATAAATTAATATAGATAATATACTATATTTTTTTTTTTGTAAAAGGGTTGAGTATATGATGTGTCCAACCCTAAACATCATCAAACCTCTAGGTGGTTCTTTCGTGGGAGCGATTTTAGGACAATATTATACAACTTTAAACATAAATAATTCCAGTGCCAAAACAGGGGTTTGAAACACATTTTTACTCATAACTTAACCAATTATGAATATAACTCGGATGAAATTTCGTATAAATGCGTAAAATATTCAAAAGCAACGAAAAGGTCTGTAATTTATGAGGGAGTTTACATTTTTAATAAATACACAAATTTCCTTTTCAAGCGATATACTTTTCGGATACAATTCATTTTCAACGATAATAATATTTTAATCGACCTAATTATAGATTTATGCTTGTATTTTATTATAGTATCGAAAACTAGAGTATTAAGTTGTTAAGTAAATAGACTATATAGTAGACTGTATAGATTGATGAAAATTGGATCATTTGAAAATATTCAATAGAGAATATTTGTCTGAATATGATTGTTTTCGACAGGTGATGTATAGTATAAAAAATTACGATATGCCATACGATGAGAATACGAATACAAAGTGACTTATCAGTTGACTCACAAAGCCGAATTCAGAAATGTACGGACCATGAAATAAGTTCGTGAAAAAACACAAAATATTAATATCGTTCTTTACTTACATGATTTACATTATTTTTTTTTTTAGATAAGATGTAATATATTTAAAATTAAGAATAAGTATAGATATAACTGATAAGTGATAAGTATTAATCATCAAGTCAAATAGTGTAAAGTACCTAATATATAATGTATAAGGGTGATGATGATAAATGTTTTTCTTATTATTATTTATTTATTATAATTATTACAATATCATTTTATTTTGTTTAACCTAGCATTGGGGTGTTGATGTAGAGCCTTATCTCCGCTTCATCACCACCACAACCCACATAATACATTTTTCAATTTTGAATTATTAATGAGATATTGAGAAAATTTGTAATTATTATTAATAAACTTTTTCTTCCATTATAAATAATGATTCATTTCATTACAATTTATGACAACTATTAAATTTTAAATCCATTCTATTAAGATTTGAAAGTAATCAAAAATACTATACTTGTAAAGGCATTTTGATATATTAATTTTAATATGTGATTTGATTATTTCAGTATAATAATAATATACAAGTCATTTATACTAGTATTTTAAAACTACATATGTAATATTGCAGCTAATTAATTTTTAAATTGTTTTAATTTACGATTGTATGCCGCTGACTGAAACCATGGTTGGGCACGAATGGGCCAAGGACGCGCTATTTTATATTAATAAGGAAATAGTTACTTCAGTGAATGAAATAATTAATATGATTAAAAAAGTGAACAAACAAAAATTAGATTTTGTTTTATAACTTCAATTTATATTTTGCTTCATGTTAAATAGTTATCATTAGGTATTACTTGTCTTGATAAATCACAATAATTATTTTTTTTAATTTCAGTATCACAAACTATGTGTAGATTTTCTTTTCAATATTATAAAATATTTTTGTGGTGCATTTACTTTCATATTTTTACGCTTAAATAATACACCAGAGGTATTCAAACTTTTTCATCTAATGGCTCTTTTGTGCCTTCACAAAACTTTGCGAGCCAAATTATTAATGACAATGAAATAATGGTGGTTATATGTATGCAATTGTATTTATTATACGACGTATATGAAAAACGATTAATAAGTAAATAGGTAATATAGAAAAAAACTATAATTAAATATTTTATGCTCAGTAAATGTAAATCAATATAAAAATTAATTAATATTTAGTGTTTTAGTGAGACGGATGAGCTTATTTATGTTAAATACATTAAAATCGTAGCTCTATAGTTATTTCTCATATATTTTCAACGTTCGATTTTGACCGATATTTAATTTTAATTACAGCTAACGCAGTAAATCCGATTTCAAACAGATATATGACACTTCTTAAGGTATTACATTTTTCAAAGCTTTGTTGGCCAATTCCGGGTATTGTAGTTTCACATGTGTCCAAAATTGGGTTAACGACAGTGATACGAATGAAGACCACCTTCATTGTGGAATTTGACGTTACATCGAACCGCTGGTCTTGTTCAATAGATAACCGCACTTTTATTTGAAAGTCAGCACTGAAGGGATTTTCTATCCAATTTTGTTGTTGAATTTTGAATGTTATCAATAGTTATAATATATATATATATTGAGTATTGTGTTATTGTAAAGATAGAATAGTAGAAAAGATGTAGAGATGAAAACTTATTATTTCTACTTCCATAAAAATTCCTAAGTTCGCGAATGTTAATTATTTATTCTGGTTTCTGAATGGTTCTTCTTTTAATATAATGTTGTTTCTTACGATGGATGTTTAAAATTATAATCATTATTCGTAGGTGCATTGTAAATATAAGGTATGTGCACTAAGCACATATTTTGCATAACGCTATAGCAGGGCATGTTATATTATAATTTCTAGACCATTATTTGAAAACAACTATTATGACAATTGAAACAATATATTATGTATAATAAAGATTACAATTATTACTGTACCTATTAAATAATATTATTTATTTTTCAACAACTGTATTTTTTGGACATGACTTATGTAGTTATGTCTTATAAGTAGGTAGGTAGGTATATTAAGCGTCTTACATATATAGTATATACTCATACTAATATTATGATATATATTATAATATTATTATTTATCAGCATTTTATAATGAATTTAGTAGATTTTACGTGTATTTTAATGATATTTTTTAAAAAATACACAAAAATGAATGTTTAAATAATAAATACGTTGATGTGCATATCAGAAACGCACAACCATACACAAGTAGAAATGTATAATATATTGTAAAATACTTTATTGCAGACAGTAGCTAAACAAAATCAAAAACTGGTTGAAATATAGCTGGATAATGATTTTGAAATTTATCGATGTGCATCGAAACACAAATGGAAAAATGAACTTTAAAATTAATTGTTAGAAAAGTTAGGTGAAAACAAAACGGGGAACCGGAAAGAATTTTTTTTTTTTTTTTTTTTTAGTCAACGAAATGCATACGACATTTTTTGTTTGGTTCAAAACGAATTTTGACTTATAAATAGACATTGATTTTGTGATATAGAAAAATAAAATTAAGTCTACCGAAAACATGCATGCTAATAATAAAATATAACATGCGTTATAATACGAATATTGCATATTACATTATATATAGTTAAAGTTCGATGATCGGAGTTGGCTAATATCGTCTGCGTCACTGGGCTTTTGTTTCATTTTCCAACGTGCTTGCTGGATACACACGCACACACACACACACACACACACATATATATACAGTTGGTTTATGAATAATGTTGTTAATGTATTTATGTTTTCAGAAATGTGATTTTAGCGAAACTATATGCATTGTCGTTGGAACGTGAAGTAGCCTCTCCAGAGAAATGACGGGATACAGTTTTTTACGAAATGTCTACATTTTCGAATTAAAACTCATTCGTTATTCATGTATAGTATTTTTTATTTGTCAAACCCCCGGGAACTCTTCGATAATATCCACTGAATGTCAGGCCATGTATATATATATATATACATACAGTATATTATATTTAGTCTCTAAGGTTTCTCGTCAATTCAAATCAAAATTATCCGTAAATAATGCATCGCCGGTATATCGGTACGGGTACGTTCAATTTAATGAAATTATTGTATGTGTCAATAGAGTATTGTCATTAATACAATCGAAAGGTCCGACTTACAACTTTTAAGTTATAATGGAAATTAATTATTGATGTATCAATACGTAAACAAAAAAAGCAAAAATTCGTTGTTATCGTAATAATACCAACCTTTGTATAAAGAAGGATTTTCCCTGTAATCACTTTTTTTTTCAACTAATTATTTGTTAAAAATTACATTATTAAATTGAAATGTAGAGTGTACATTTAAATAAGTTATTGGAATATTATTTATGACAAGGAAATTATGGAAATTATAATTAAGTGAATTAAAAAAAAAATCGATTATTATTTTTTTTATCATACAAATGAATATATAGGTACATATATTATTTTAAAATAATTTAAATAAAATATGTAAAACAAGTTTCAAATGTTAATTTTGATTTCATATTTGATAGGTAGTATATTCTAAGATTTACCAATCTCGTTTGTAAAATTTCGTTATACAATAATTATTTGGTGTTGTTATTTGACCAGATGTATTCGTTTATTTTATGAATTACCAAGATTAATTGGTAAAGCCTGATTCGTACATTTACCGTAACATATATAATATTTTACCGTGTTTACCATTTAAACAGAATCAATTACTTGTTAGTTTTAACAATTGTGGCATCTTATAGTACCTATTTATTTATATTGTATATATAAATATAATAATATAATACAATATTTCAAATTTGAATTAAATAGATAATATGCTAAACTTTTAACTTTTAAGTATTCTAAACGCCCATCAACTGCAGTTTGGTCATTGACTATAAACTATACGTGTTTTAATCGTATAAAAACATTATAATATTAATATAGAGTCCAGGGGTGGCCAACCAGTCGATCACGAGATGAATTTGAGTCGATCGCGACACTTTTTCCCATTTTCATAACATTTTGAATTTTTTTCAGAAAACAATTAAAATATTTTTTTTTTTTTTGTAAATTTGTATATTTTTGTATATCTCAGGAAAATAAATATTATATTTAGAAAAAAGCAATAAATAAAACGAGATTATTCACAGATATCGAAAAACTAAAAAAAAGAACTAACACAAATTGACAACCTTTTTTTGGTCGATCGCGATAACCTAGAAAATCTGGGAGGTCGATCGCAAGTCTATTAAAGTTGGCCACCCCTGAATAGATAAATAGGTTCTTAATGAAAGGAAAAAATATTACCAACAAAATAGTGTTACCATTTCCATAATAATATATCTTAGGATGTTGATTGTTGGCTAAATAAATGTGTTATCGTACTTTTTTTAAAAACATTTAATGCATTTATTGTTTGCCGATAGAGCTCTTTATACACAATTAGCTTCCACCGACTCGTACTTCGGGTAAATGAAAAAGATAAATAGTAATAGTGCAACACCCTGGATGACCTTAAAAATTAATAAGATTTTAAAGATTTTGAAATTCGAAATGCTTATTCGGTGTGACGAGTCTTGAACACTCATAGATGTAGTAAATTATTTAATTTTATTCGAAGATCATTTTATTGAAATTCATATTGTCAAATAGATCATACCAACTAACTATCATACCTTAACTACTTTTTAAATTGTTGCATTAGTAATAAATATATAAGTATTTACGCACACTACATAATTTTCATATGATTACGTTTATATTATATCATCTAATCAGGAAAACAACGCAAAGAAAGCAACGAATTCAGTGTATTGACAGTTGAATTGTTAAAAATATAGTATTGAAAAATATTTTACTGGAAGTTAACGTTATAAAATATTTTTTTATGCGATTGTAAATGTTTGTAGCTCATCAAATGTTGAAATAATTACTTATTTTACGATCTAAATAACATAAGTAGTATTTAATAATTATATAATATATAATCTGTCAATTTTACAATGTCTGTTTTCTTAACTTTTTTTTTTCGATTTCAGGTTTAATTATTGTATTAAATTAATGATACGATGGTTTACTGTAAATAATAAATATCATTAAAATAATGATAAACTTGTATAGTTTAACATCCAATCAGTTCTGCATATTCCAATATTCTAACTGCCGATCAGTTTCAGTAAGTAATGTTTAACTAGATTTATATAACCATGTAAACTTACAGGTAACATTTCACAACAAAAATTGTACAGCATTAAAAGTTAATTGATTTTCCATACAGCACACATTTTATGTTCCAAATGAAACTTTAACGCTTAACCGCAAAAAGATCGTTTTTAATTTAACAAATAAGAAGAGTTATGTTCGGTATGGAATTAAATATTTTTATACATATACATCATTACAGTTTTACTTAATTAAAAATTCCAATATATCAATCAATTAATAAATTAAAATGCTTATAGGTTTGTTTATTATTAAAACAAATGAATTTTACTTAGTAAACATTCAGTTTTAATTTGTATGCAGAGTTAGTTGCAGTTAATAATATAGAAAGTGCATTCATTACTGTGTTATTACACAAAATACAAACATGGAAACATAAAGAATAATATAGTAATATAAAGTAAATAATAAGTGGCTATACATGTAGCCATTACAATTAGGTTAGTTATTTATGAAATTGATTAAAGTATAGTTGAGAGAATATCCCGTGTATTATTTGTTAGTGTGTGTGCGTGTGTAAGGAGGAGGATATAGTATTAATACATTTTCAAAAAATGGACGTGGAAGTCAATAAGTCTTCTGCACCGATTATTTTACCATACTTGATTTTCTTTAAGACATATTTTGTCCAATTAAACTCCAAAAATAACATAACTGTATGTAATAACAATGTGCATAATATATAAAAGACAACGATAGAGAAACGTGCTGAAAAACCGATTATTTATCTTGCAGTAGAACATTACAAAAGTATGATATTGTGACTTCGTCGTCAGTACTGATAACTTGTATGATTTTTCTGACCCGACTCACACACCCTCTGGGTACTTTCGGCCGTGTAAGCGAGGAGAGGTGGCGTAGAGCACACCAATGCGCGACGGGAGGAAATTTATTCGCGATGAAAAATAAAAGACGGTCAGTGGCAGTGGCGGCGGCGGCCGTGAGTCTTCTAATATAATAATATGATATACGTATATAAAATGATGTACCTATATATACATGTATATAGGTACACATATATATATATATATGATGAGGTCAAACCGCTCGCGCGTTTGGCACCGGTAACGACCGTCTGCACAGCGGTGGCGGACGCGGTCGGGTGTTGTGCGGTGTGTGTGTGTGTTGTTGTGATGGGGGGGGGGGGTGAGCCGCAAAAGTGGATATATAAGTCCAGTGGCCGCAGTGGCGGCGTGGGGACCGCGTGTGCAAAAAGTGTTGTGCGCGCACATAAGTTTCGCCGGAGAAAAATGTAATTCCCTAATGTGTCAGAGCGGGAACACAACGGCAGCGAGCCCGGCGACGTCGGACAGGTGGAGGTAAAGCTGTTTGGTATGTCCGGCGCGCACACCGACCGTCACGTCTCCGGGGGGTTCGGGATATCCGTCGGCGGCGGCGGCGGTGGTAGTGGCAACGGCGGAGAGACATTTTCCGTTAGTTCTGACCCGTCACAGTTGCCGTGTTTTCCATAAATCATCGAAGTCCACTGCAGCAACCGCCGCCCTCCCCGCCGCGCCGGCCGGGAATGGAAAAAACTCATATATATGTGCGCTTATATTTGTGTGCGCGAGAGAGGGCGGCGGGCAGGCGGGGCAGACGTACGCGTAGTAGGTGTGGAGGGGACGCGAAAAGAAATGGATCGAGTTATTTGTACGTGTGTGTGCGTGTGTGTGCAAGCACCTTTGTGATCTCTAGTGACCGGACGCGCCCGGACCAATATGAATTATTATCACTTTTCGGTCGGACGGGCGGCGGCGGCGGCGTCAGGGTGTGTGGCAGGGGGTGGGGTGGGGGGTGTCGGTGGTCGAAATGAAATATCGTCTTCGCGTATACCTCCCCGCCCGCCGCGCGGCGTACGAGGGGGCCGACCCGACAATACTATATTCTGCGTAAGTCGCGTCCCGCAGCATCGCAGCGCCGCCGTCTGTACACTGTACGACGAGAAGAGTGTGACGCGCACACCCACCGCGTCGCGCCCTAATGGAATCTTTCTTCGCACGTCCGCCGCGCCGCTCACGTCTCATTCAATACGCGTAATGTATAATGCATCGCAATACCCGCGCGATGGGCCCGTTCCGCGCATCAGCCGCCATCGCACCCCCCCCCCCCCCCCTCCCACGGCTAAGCCGGCGGTATAAAAACGGTTTGGATGCCGTTTTTCCACTGCGGAATACACGCGCGCGACCGTCCATATTTCCGGTCGTCCGCTGCGCACTACACTATGATATGACATAATAATGCGTGTCGTTCTGCCGATTCGCTGGCCCCCACGACTCTGCCGCAGTTTCCGGCGGTGTGTGTGTGTGTGCGGACGACACTAACATACAAACGCAACGATAATAATATCCCGTTATACCACGGTTAGGTTAGGTATAGATGCGGGTCGTCATATATCGTCCCATCCGGTCGTGCGATATGCGTGCTGACCACTGCGGTTGTAGTGCAGTATGCAGTTCTAGCTCTTGTCGAAAATCTAGTCGTGAGATACCGCAAGAGTTAGGTGTACCCGAAGCTATTTTCGGAATCAATTTTCCGGTATACGGTATAACAATTATGTGTGGAGGCCTCGTGTCGGTTAAAAATAAACGTGAAAACATGGCAAACGAGATATAACAGTCGTTTAAGGTACTCTCATACAAAAACTAATGGGAATGGGACTATAAGAAATACATGATTAGTACGTTATATAATAATAAGTTCAACTTTCGCGTGTTCGTGTTTTCTGAAAAATTATACACTACTAATTTGTACGGATGATTTGTGTATATATGTTAAAAGTTTTTTTTTAATTATTTTCCATTAAGATTTCAAACACAGTGTTATAAACTACTGTTGAAGTTTTGCCGGTTAAATATAAATTATATATTGGTAGGTATGTGATGCACGAGGTCGTAGCAAATCGCAAGAACACCAAATCACTCGATCGCGAACCACATCGCCGCGGCGTTGAATTACGTAACGACGACGAATAACGATTTCAACGTGGGAAGAGCTTTCGGCTAAAAAAGTGCGGCGAAAACCGAAAAATATTGCGAAGGCGTGTCTAAAATGTCACGCAGCGACAAAAATAATTATGATATCGCGTCGCGAAGACAACGCGAAAAAGTCTATTATGCGCGTGAAACGTAATTTCTTTAGTAATAATATCTGAAGATTATTACTGCGTGAAAAAAACTTCAGTGTCGAAATGACAGTATACGCTATACGTTTCGTATAATTTAATAATTATAATATTCACCGACTGTTATTATATGCCGGTGTAACATTTTCAAAGTTAAGGAAAAAAATACTCTTGAATATTTGAATAAATCACACTCTAGCTGATTCCACGTGCCGCGTGTTCGCCGTGACGTAATTATGTACGAATCAAAATCGCATCATTTCGTCCGTAAAACTTTGACGACGTATAATTTCAGGAAAAATTTGCATTTTAAAAACGGATCATTAGAATTTTAGACAAGAAAATTGTTCGGCTGCGTTAAACCTACATTTTTTTTTTTTTAAATTATATGTCACAGACGGTGGGATAATCGTTTATTTTTACTCGACTATAATATATTTTACTTATTCTACGCACTTACGTAAAATAGTCATACAAATATAATAGGTTTGACCTTTGACATGTTTTATTTTACGGACGATAGGGGCATATTACATTTTATCATAATATTTAGATATACATTTACTTATTTCGCAATTTAATGTGTTGCAAAGGCGCGTTATTACAGTAAATAAGCCATAATATTCAATAATTAATAAACATAAAATACTTATTTTTGGAAAAGGTGTTTTGTGATTTCACTTTACTATAAAGAAATTCGCGGTCGCAGCGTACGTTTCAAAGGATTCGTCTCGTCACATTGCTATTGTGGCGTGACACTTTTGATACTTGAATATACGCACCCCGGGGATACTCTATTAAACCCCATGGTTGTCATATGTACATAGTACCTATACATATACGTTCCTCTCGTGAATCAGCACATTTATGATCATTATAAAGCGATACATTAACTCGATTCCGATGTCACCTACACATGGGCAATAAGTGTCACGCCCTATTTTACTCGGTCGTGTTGTATAGGATAATATTATTATGTGGGTGATTATAATACCCGATAAGTACCTATACTGAAGTATAATAGCATATTTTTGCCTTTTGTAGTTTTTTACAATTATCTGCGTTTATAGAATACACGTCATTTTGACTCAGCAAAATGAGTATTATTTCATTTTTCTTCATATTATAACAACTGGTTCAAATGTTATTATTATCATTAATATTCGTCATTTCTTGTTTACCTAAACTAATATTATGTTAATTTGGTTTGTTTATGAAATGCGTGTACATATTGATATTTGGTAAAGCAGCAAATATAATAATTACAATAATTGTATTGAGATAAAAATGTGAAATACAGATAGACTCGCGGAGATTAATAATTGTTTATTATTATTATTATTATTATTGAGAATACTACTTGTTTTAAGGCACAATAAGTAAATAATTATTTATCTTAACGATAATTTAAGTTTAATATAAAAATAAGAACAATAATGTCATACGGAGGAAGAAAATCGACCAGTAATAGAATCCTAAGTGTTTTCTTTCAAATTTAAGTTAATTTTTTTTAGTATTTTGCAATTATTATATTTATTAGACAATTGTAGAGAAACCGCTCTATTATTTGTAATATATTTTTATATTACTATTTACTATTGATTTAGCATAGGCGTGTTATTGGCGAACTATACGTCAACATACTGTTTTTAAAAGAATACAACACTGGACTATTACCTAAATCACACATTATGAAAGCGTAGAATACCACAAGACCACGATCGTCCAAGAAATCATTTGTAACAACAAGACAATAATAATAATACATTTTAATATAGTTGTACCATAATTCATAAACAATATAGGAATATAAGGATTTGCTATATCGATACATTTTTGGCTTCATTGATCAACTACCTAAAACCGCAACAGTATATTTTTCCATTCGAGACTTCGTGTATTATAAACTGTACAATTATAATTAGTCTAACATCCCAAATCACAGGACTTAGTTGAGTCGTTGGGCCGCGGGCTAACATTAATTATTAAGTATTTTAAAAACATTTTATATTTAACATTAATAAAAAATTAATTATTACTACAAACACTGTTGTTCACTTCATTCGCCTTCGACTCGAGCTCTTTAAATCCAACGCGAGACCGACCAGCGTTCTCAGAGATTTCATTACAGTGCAGTGCAAGTACCTGAGGTCACTACACAACACTGACAACGAACCAGAAATATTTTGGATTTTACGAAAAGGCAATTTTTTTTATTATCTATTATTAGTTATTACCTATATATTATGATGTTTTCTGAATGGATACTATTATATTTGAACATAGTCGACGACTTTAAAATTACTCGAGATCAATAAATAATTATTAACTTCAAAACTTGCTTGTTAACAATTAAAATGTTAAGTATTCTATTCTTATCGACGATTGTTTTTTGTTTATAAGTGTAATATTGTGGGCATTTCGATAAAACGAACAAATATTTTTAATTGATGAAAATCGTAATAATACATTTAACTTGGTGATATTTTTTTTCATCTATAACTGCATAAAAATATAATTATATTTATATTATGTGTACAGCGTGTACCCGGTGAATGTTTCGACGGAAGAGGTTAGTTATTTTTTTTTTTTTTTTTTTAATCTGAAAGTTACAAAATATCCATAGTTTGTATTTGTAAAGTAACGCGTTTGAATAGACGTGTATATACATAATATAAATTAGAACTTTTTACGTTCACGCACAACGATTCGGGACTTCCGGAACGATATGGGCTTTCTCGTTCTCTTCGCGTCATCTGTGTCCTTGGGCGTGATGCACCACTGGACGATGTCTTGGGCTTGCTGTTTGGTCTGCACTCGAGTCATTATCCCGGTAGTTTTAGCGTTAGTCGTCGAGTCTTTGATGTTGTCCACCGACAACTGTAAACGGTCTCGTGCCCGGCGCTTCTTGTCCGTCGTGGCGGCAACGTCCCATTGTATCTGGGTTTGTCGGTCGTACGCAAAGCACGCCCTGGCCATTAGCTGTTTTTTGTCACCGGAATCGAAGACACTGCCAACGTGCACCATACACGATTTGACTTTGGCGTACAGTACCTCCGACAACTTCCGGCAAGCGTCCACGGCCGGATTCCTACCAAAAACATTAGACGTTTCCGATGTAGATTCGATCGACTTGGCCGTCGGGGTTTGGCGAATAGTGGAACAGTCGTCGTTGGCGACAGATAAATGTTGCAAGCACAACCCATCCAGCATCTGTTGAGCGTCCATCATCGGCTCAGAATCCATGTCCCGATTTTTCCTGTGCAGTTGGTATTTTCTCACTACTGGCACCTGCAGCAACAGTGACATGTTGTTAAAAAAAAACGATTAAAAAACAACATTAGAATAACAAAGGTATAGGGCTGAATATATTATCATATATTTGTATTATATATGAAACACAGAAACCGTGCGTCTTTGTCGCAAAATGTGACGTTTATAATATTGTATACGTCGTTTTTGTTCTATAATATATATACATATCAACCTTCAATTTTATTTTCCAATATTGCGCCTACTCTCGATTTTCCCGGGACCGATTTATATATATGACAGCAGGCTTTTTAACACTACAGGCTATATTTATATTTATGTCATACCTTTCGATAATATCATTTCATAGGGGGCCAAATTTCCAGATGACCTTCGAAACGATCCCACAGTGAATACCAATTTCGACGGTTCTCTAAATAATTCGATATATATAATACATACTAGCTTTTTTTTTTTTAGGAAAATTCACAGTATCTATATAGTGCATGATATTTACTACTAGTTAACATTAAAAAAAAATCTTTATTGGTTTCACTATTTTTTTTTATGTAATATCCTAAAGTTAAAGATGATTGATACACATAATGTATAACTTTGACCATATTATGGAGCATTTAATATATGAACACATCAGTTTTCGTATTTCTAAAAATTTTTTAGGTTATTTACAGTTGTTTGAAATGCTATTGAAACGTTAATAAAACGTCATGTTTTATCGTTCCTAAAGTTTACGAGTATAAAAGGCGATAAATTAAACGGTGATTTTGTTTTTCTCAAAATGTGCACTTTTCTTGGTAGATACGGATTTTTTTTTTTATTTCATAACGGCCATTACGGCATAGTCCTCCACATAATTCCCGTCACCCCATCTGGTGCGATAAACATTTTGAATGCCCATTCACCCAGAAAGGTCCTTTGGGTAATCTTATGCGTTTAAAATAATGTCATACTTTACTACTATGTATACCAGCCTATTGAGAATCATTCACCTCGAGGCTAAAACAATTTACTGTCACGATGTTAGTCAAAAGACAAAATGTACGACGTAATGTGTTTGGTCACAACTTTAAATCGAAAACTATATAATATTATAACATGCGAACTATAATAATACAATATTGTATTACAGCTACCGAATAAATAACAAACACCCAGTCTCCGCGAAATATAAAATAGTGACACATCGTATATTTTTATGATTTAGGAGGACGTTATACCCGCATGTGTTATCTCAGTCTTATTAACGTAAATCATAGAAAATTTGCGTTCAGCAGAACAAATTTTATGATGTTAGCTTTAATATTAGAATAAACTTACCTATTTTCAAATTTAAAGGTAAGAATATTATCTAAAAAATGCCATATGCTACTTATATTGATATTATCATTTTAAAGTGAGTTATATGAACATTTTAAAGTTGTAATATTTTACATAGCTATAACTCACTTTAAAACGACAGAGACACTTACTTTACTTACTCGTACTTTTGTACGACAGAGATAACACATGCGGGCATAACGTCCTCTTGAAAGTTTTAAAAAATTATTTTTCGTGGGACATTAATATTACCAGTAGATGAAACTGAAAAATATTGTTGATGCACATTATAATATAGAGTATATATTTAATTATAGACACATTTGAAATTAATAATTATCTACTCCATGTGACTTGTAACATTACACCGTGATTATATAACAAAATTAGATCGTATTATAAGTAGGGATGGTCCGGTTCCGATTCTTGGTTCTTCGGTTCCATCAGTTTTTTACTTTAGGCACCGAAGAAACCGATAGTTATCGGTTTTTGTAGTTTGTACACATTTTTATCGGTATCGGTACTTTTTTTTCTTGGTTCACACTTTTTGTTGATTCAATGTTATAAGTTGGTAACTGATAAGCTGACTGATAACCAATTACTAGAGTAACAATACAAACTATGTTTTTTTCGGTAATGACTATTGAACTTATTTATTATGATTTATGAATTTAATATTTATTATATCGTTTGTGCATTCATAATTCGTAATTACATTTTTCCATTTTTATCGTGTGCACGAGTGCGTTTGTCCGTGTCTCGTAACTCGTAAGCGTGTTAATTTTAGTATTATACAGTATACTGATTAATTACAATTCTTAATTTAACATTTTTTTTTTTAAAGAAGAACTGGTATCGGAATCAATATTTAGAACCGAAGGGGAATATTTTGGAACCGGACAAGAACCGGAACCGATAATTTTTTAAGAACCGGCCCATCCTTAATTATAAGTTGTTTGATATACGTTATTTTGTTGTAATCATTTAAGAGTCATAATCAGTTTGGAAAACTACAAAAAAACAAGTTATCGACGAAAATATATGGGTAAACACTAAACGATTTTCGAACACGATTTGTTTCGTCTGACGCGTGGAAACGAGCCCTCGTGCCGTTTCCCGCAATACTTTGTGTTCGAACAACACCCGTGCAGATACAGCTAATAGTATATTAGTACAGAAATACACGTGTTTTACGATAATATTATCATTATATGATACATATTCGAAACGAGATTAAAACGAATTATCCGGTCCTCCGACATCCCGCTCGGCCTACATGCACACCGCCCGACCGTGTACATAACGCGTATAACGATAGCGTTCCCCGTTGTACACCCGTTATTATTAATGGCTCGTTAAAAACTCCGTTTAGATAAATCAAAATCCAAAAAACAATTAGCGGTCTGCGCCCGGTATTTATGGCAACAGACTCTTACCATAATACCCCGTGTATAATGCGGTCGGCGATGGGTTTTCGCGCTGCGGCCGCGGCACGTGTCTCCCGCGCGATATAATTCGTTCCGCGAACGGTTTCCACGCACGCGGCGTCTGGATAAATGAGGGGGCGTGGTCGATTATTGCGCAGCTTATTGTCGAGCCCATAACTAAACAATATGACACGCGTGTTGTGTACGCATGCTAAACGATCAATGTGAAACAAACAAAAACGCTATGTAGTGCGAGCCGCGCACTGGACGCACACCCCCAAAACGAAAAACTACCCCGAACCGCAATGAACACCACCACGCCGTCGGACGCATAGGTAGGTATGTCGCACGAATAATAGACGGTTCGAACGCGATGATGATTGATATGTACCTACCTAACCGCGGTATACCACCCCTAACCACCCACCGCCGATACAGCGGTTCGGTATACATGTAGTCTAACAATTAATATAATATAGTCATGAAGCATAACCGCACGCGTACACAAAAGGTGCCTAGGTTGTTCATTACACATCTAATACGACCGAATGAACCGATTTTCGTGGTGTAAACAACAAAAACCAATCGAGTGTGGACTGGGAGGTGTTGTTTCGTAGGAACGTATAATGATCGACATTATAGTTATGGTATAAAAGACAATAAAAGTATGAAGCTGCAGTTCTGAAGAAAATCGGAAACGCCTATAACATATAAAATACCCACTAGTCGTTGTTTACGTTTATCGGACAACAACAATGACGACGACGACGCGCGACGGTGACACAATCGATTTTTGAATATCGTTCATCGGAGCATAAATAATTATACTTTGTACATCAAAACGAAATGATTGAAAAAAAAAACACTAATAATAATGACAATTGTATGCATGTTAGCAGTTGGTATAAAAATGGGAGTTTACCAAAATAATGATCTTTTATATACCTGTAATTTATGGCGTTCGGTCATTTTATGGATTGGTAGACCAATTGTATTACAGCGCTAGAGAAATGTTTTCCAAACTGTGGTCTGTATGTAAACCAAAAGGGGTCCGTGAGCGTGAATCAAAAATATTATGTATAAAAACGAAAAAACCAATGTACTATTAATATCACACTAGAAAATATACTGTTAAATATATGTACACCGTAGATTCTAAGACAAAGACTCTCCAGAAATAGCAGATGCAGCAATATGACCGTTGATGCTTTTTCAAACGACGTACTTATGTGAAAAAGTCACATACATACAAAAAGCGATTGCAAGTAGAATTCGATTTACGAATCCAATTATTTAACATAATAAATATATCTTAATCTTGTATCGGAGAAACAACATCACCCATCGGCAATCACATTGAAATTTCTCTTTACTAATTAAATTAATTATAAAAATTATTTATTTGTTCATTTATTTTTCTAATTAAGTCAATTTTATATCACATATTAGTTGACAAAATTATTAACATTATTTATTGATGTTTTTTATTTATATTTTTTATAAAGAGGTCCGTAACCATTATTATTATCACAAAAGGGTCCTGCGAAAAAAAAAGTTTAGGAAACGCCACGCGTTATAAGCCCAATTGGTTTAGTCATACTGACCTTATAATACAAGGAGCTCATGGTACACTGAACTTAAAATATTAATAATATTCCATGCCCTTAAATTTATCTTATCGTACTTCATGATATTTTGAACGCTTTAAATAGTTAAATTTCAAATTATACTATAGCTACCTAATGTCCCAATATCTATAAACCGTAATAATTGATCGATGCAATTGATTTGTTTAATTATTAAACTATATAGTCGTACATATACATCATTTTTATAACGAAACACGATTAGGTACGCGCTTTATAATAAGTATATATTATTTTGCAATGTGTATTCTTACGTGGCATCGTTCGAGTTTCCCCACGAGACTGTCCAACTGGAACCAAAGTTCATTGAACAGTATACCGTATCCTGTAATATCTCTATTGACATCCTCAAATTGTTTTTTCTGGACGTCTAAACCCTCACGCTGGACATATTCAATGTTAGCATCTAACTGCAAAATCGCTTCTGGTAAACAATTTATGCTTTCCTCCATCACTTCGTTCGCAGATGCCACACTTTCTTGTGCGATCTCGAGTAGATGTTTTCGTATGTTTATCATTTTTTTTATACGCATTTCCACATTTTTAACTGTCGTAAAATAATGCAGTACTTCTGTTATGTTTGAGAAGTGTAACGTTTCACATACGTATTCTACAGCTTCAATAGCTCTGCTTTTTTTTTGTTTTCTGAACTTATATTGGTTGACCTGAGAACGATGGGATCACTTGATCTATATCATTGTTGTATAACTTAATTTTTGAATCATAATTAGTTGAAAATTCATATTATTCCGTTAGAAATAAATAGAAAATTCACGAATATTTACAACGATAAGTGTAAATAATAAAAATAATAATATTTTTGACACCAGTCACTTAATATTATAAAAAGTTATAGTGATATTTCATTAAAATACCAAAATGATAAATTAAATGCAATATTATTTTTAGCTTACATTATCTTTGCGTATAGGTATATTTATAATTTACATAAACGAGTATTATATACATCATAAAAGTGAGTTATCATTTCAAATAGTGTTATCGTATATTTATGGTGTTATTTAATTTTTCATTAAAATTAGGATCTGCTTTCGGTCTACTAAACTTAATTTGACGGGGTATTTTTCAAGTACAATCAACAAGTGTAATTAGTTTTCGGGATTTGCATAATTTATTCATTGTTTGTTCAATCGAAAAGATACAATTATATTATCGTATAAAAATCAACACCATAAGGCATAAATTAATGCTGAAATGATTAAATGTAAAATTCTGAATTTGCTATCAATATAATTAGTTATTTTGTATAAAATACTTAAATATTTTTTTTTAAATGTTGATAAAAATTAATGTTCATAAACAAACAAAAAAACATTTTTTCAAAAATGATTAATGAGAACTAATAAATTCAAGTTAAATAGACTGTGCATTTGCTTAAAAAAATATAATTTTCACTATTTTGATTATTGTAATATTAAAACAGTTTAACCGCTTCGTTTTTTTTTTTATTATTATTACCTGGGCTAAAAGTTACATGTACCATTTTTGCATATAATAGTTTTGTGTACCATAATTGGTATGCTGGAGTCTTTGCCAAAAAATGTCATGTGTGGGTACCAACAGGTTACACGAAAATACGATTTAAGTATAGGGAAATATTTTTTCATAGCCCATTAGGGAAACAAATTCATTAATTTCGTTACAAAATCATAATTTATAATCAAATATTAAACTAACATAAAAATATACTTTTTCATAAAGTCTTAAGTTTTATTTCGAGCAAGGCGTATTCGCTTTTTTGAATTAGCTTGAAGAGCAAATGATTCGTCGATGTACTAAAAATGGTACACATAGCAGTTAACCTGTTAATTTAATTTTCATCTGAAACTTATCAAATTTTAATGTTATTATACTTGAACATTGTTATTTAATTACTTTAATTGATAAAATATAATACAGGGTGATTCATTTATCATTAAACACTTATTATTTTAAAAAGTTTTGATTTTTTTCAAATTCTATACAAAGTTCATCACTGCGTCGATAGCCGATAACGAGTTTATTGCATATGAAAACAATATGTACCTCTTATTATTATCTGTTACCTATGTGCAGACTACTGGTCTTCAGAGAAGTATTATAAAACTGAAAACTACCCAACCTGAAAAACTATATGTTGCTAAAAAATTAACAAAAAATAATAATTTTAACGTAAAAATTCATAAAAAAAAAAATTAATCCTATTAATTTAATATATTTAAATATAGGTTGTAATTTGAAAAACAAAAGTTGATAGCGGTTTCATTATTAAATAAAAGGGTGAAAAAATAAAAATTTCATATAGTTTGAGAAAAGCACGAAACAAAATATTTTGAACAAAATAATGAAAAAATGTCAATATTTGACGAAATAATGAGCGTTTAATAATAAAATAATCACCCTATATATACGTTCTAAAGTCTACGTCTCTACAACCTACGTACGAGTAGTACTGCTAAAATTAACACGATAGAAATAACCGAATAATATGAATAGGTATATCAGCTTATAAGTGTGATGTAAACTGTGACTTCCTATTTTAGTGAACCAAGACAATCAATTATTTTATCCATTCACTAAACTATATAAGAAAACATTATAATTTATTAATACTTTACAATTATGATGTGCATTGTGCAAAGTAGAACATGTGGTGATTTATACTCGGTAAATTTAGTTGTATAACCACGGAGTGTACCATAGGTAGGTTATACTTATAAGGTATTGTAAAAGCTCGAATAAGGTGCATACCTTTTCTTCCGGAAATGTATACGAGTTCGAAGTAATGGTATCGCTTGGATATGTCACATTGGAAGTACTAGACGGCTGCTCACTTTCTTTAGTATACGAACTTTGTTTCTCTATCATCTGAATGTCAATCCAATCTTTTAACAACGTCAGGTTTATGTTGTCTGGTTTATTTGAGGTACGTAATTCCAACTCAGATTCAGCCACAGACATTGCATCTCCAGTAATGAATTCTATTTCCTCATCAGAATTATTATGTATCCGATTGACGATCATCTTTCTCCTTTTTATAAAATGATTGAGTTTTAATAATTGACTAAATGAATTGTGTGCATCTTAAATCTTAATGACATAAGTTGCATATTAATTATCGATTGAAAGTGTAAACATACAATATTGTAATATTATTGTTGTAAAAATAAATAGTTCCAATAACAATATAGTTCATTATGGCACGTACAAACAACCTAGTCATTTGGACACATGGACATTTAAAATGATAAAGTAAGTTATTTGTATTTTCAAGTTTGGCTATATTATGTCACTATACTATTATATGATTAGGCCATAGGACCTCACTCAGTGCATCAATTCAATATACCTATGATTCACCAATATTAGCACATCTTAATATCCACTATGTAACACGTGATCTCTGTACGAATACGCACAATCGATTTCAATTGTGCATGCAACCGTAGAATAAGTTTACATGCACGACATATTTACCTCAATGCAAATTAGTTTACTTACGGAGTCATTTAATTCGTGTAAGCTGCTGTTAATTCAGTTTAATAAAAAAAAAAAACCGATTTTAACATCAAAACCGGCTTAATTTTTTTTTGAATTTAAAATGTACATTAGAAATAACTCTATGACAAAAAAATGCATGTCAACCAAACGTTACATTATTTGCAACGCGTTATGTAATTTCGTAAGAATTGTTTTTATGTTATGGAAATCTCTTTTGATAAGTATTTATTGATTCTTATAATATAACGCGTCACCGTTCGACTTATTTCGAGTATTACGAATTAAAAAATAAAATAATAATAATAATAGGAGCTATAAATGTTTATAATGCGCATATTGAGTATACAAATAAATTAATTTATAATATTTTAAATACATTTTCTTGAAATGTATAAAAGTTTCTTATAAACAAATTAGAAGGACTGATATTATATTATATTTTAATATTATGCATTAAAACAAATGTATTTTATTAGTTGAAAGTTAATAATATTGTTTTATATTATCTGTTTATTATTTTTAAATTTTCTGTTAACTTAAACGATGAAATAATAAATAAAGAAAACAATTTAAGACTCTAAATCAATACAAATATACAATTGTACATATCTGTTACTTTCTTTTAAAATTTTTACAAACTGTTTACTCAAAAATATGATTTAAAGAAAAGTATTATAAACAAGAGATGACCTTCGACTTGATTATATGTACATTTTGTTTGAATGTTTTCTCGCCAACATGTTCAAAGAAAATCGTTGCTTAACGATTTAACCAACGATTCATCTTATTACTTTATTACTATTATACTGTATAATATTATTATAAATACTTTAGATTACTAATTATGTGTTTATAGCCCTACTTAGGGGGCTAGGGACTAGGAGGGCTGTAGCCTCGAGATACGATATAATCAGGGGCTCTGTATATTAATTTGGCTTTATTAAATTATTTTATTTTACATTTGTTAAAGTGCAGAATATTTTTAACACTTGCTACGGAATGCTATGCTGTTAACTCATCAGTAATCGATAAAATGATCTATAAAATTGGAAAATTGTACATAATTGACAATACAAACAAATAATAATTGTTGAACGCGTACAATGTACATAATATACTGTGTGTCATGTGAAATGTGTGTATAAGTTTGTTATTCAAATTGGCAAGTGCTCTCGTATTACTGCGATACATTTTATTTATTATATTTATTTAATTTAAGTTTCTAATATTTTAAATACCAAAATAGTGCAGGAAAATCAATTAAATAGTAGAGTGAAAGTACAATAAGTAAGTTGCCAAAATTTATTTAAACCTATTACAATTTTTCTTGGATTGTATTTGAACTATTTTTTAATTTAATCTTTTTTTTAAACAACATTTGAATGATCGAATTAATAATTAATCTGGCAATGTATATTATTTTTCGATGCGAATATATAATATAATTGATCTAATTTCGAAATTAAGTCTTAGTGGAAATAATTAAACAGTTAGGATAAAAAACTAGGTAGTTTCAACCCTTGACAAATCACATAAGAGAATAATTTGTTATAATGATTAGATAACTGCTGAAGAAGTAATTAATTTTCTTGAATTAAAAATAATATGAGAATAAAATACTACAATGCTAGTTGTATAGCTGATAAATATGAGGGTTTACACTGTTTACACGTTCAAATAAAAAACAAATGCAATATTGCTTTATTTTATTATATATTTTGACGATAAGAAAAAACAAGCAAGAAAAAAAATTCCCAAATGGTACAGTTGAAAATAATTGAAATATTTGTAAAATAAAAATTTACAAATTGAAACTTTTGTGATATTATAATTGATTGATTAATTACTGAACTGCATAAGAGAATGCGTGTACATAGGGTACAATAGTAATTTTTTGTTCATTACAAAATTGTGTACAAAATTATTATCTGAAACTTTTGCTAACATTTTCATCAATACTAAGATGAATTTGGTGAATATAACATAAAGGAAAAGATGGTTTATTTTCAAGTTTTATAATGCAAAAAAAATTATCATCACATTTCCCTCAAAAATGCTGTTATATATATATATACGTACATGAAAATAATTTAAAAAAAATTCTTCCAATTATGTACATTTTTTTATAACCATAATTAACCTTACCAATTTAAAATTGGAAAGCGAAAAGGAAAAATTCAAAATTCAAATTAATTGAAGGCGCCAGAAAAGGGTTATATAAAACAAACTTTATTTTTCAGATTTAATGAGAAAAAGTTTAGTTAGCTAAAGGATCGAAAAAAAACATTTGGTCAAATTAAAACCTGTTCATTTATTCACAAATACTTATATTTTCAATTTTTATGGTTGATATATTAGTATCATTATGAAAAGTTGTAATACAGTCATTAACGTTTTATTTATATCAATTATTAAATAACTGCTTATAGACTTTAAGGTATAGTTTATACATAATCTTAAAAATTAAATAGTATAAAAATTGCGAATTAACAAAAAAACTGAATTTATAATTTAAATTAAGAGCACCATAAACGACTTAGCCCCTGGTTTCAAAATCATTAAGTAGGGTTCTCGGCATGTACATATTATAAGTATTTATATAATCGATTTTTTCCAGTGATAAACTTGGTAATAACCTGTACCCAACGTGATATTTTGTATATTATTTTTGTTTGATCACCGAATACAACATTAATGATTTTCAAGGAAGAAATTCGAGTGTATCGATTCGATATTGAACGTTAAAAAAGTCACATTTGCAGTACCTATACCAGCGAAACGCGGGCATCGGACTCGGGCGAGTCAGAATAATTCGACCACTCCGTATCGAATTTTCCGCCTTGAAAATCACGGAAAATATAAAATGAAAATGAAATCGACAACGGATAAAACGCGGTAGATAACCTGGTAGATTCCAGCGTCGATATTCTCGTATCGAGAAAGCTCTTGTGCGCTTCGTTCCGTCGAACGCGGTACTCTTGTTCGGCCGCCATCCGGCAATATTCCCGGCGGTACGCGGCCGCCTCTTGCTTGGCGGCCGTACCGTACGCGAGAAGCTCGACCACGGCGATGGCCTGTCGCCGGACGTCGGCCGCCAACTGGTCGTTGAGCGCGTTCCTCATGACCGAGTTGTCGGCTATGATGTCGCGGGCCCTGGCCGCCTGCAGGTTGCCCAGCTTGAGCGCGTCCACTTTATCGTCCAGCAACAGCGCGGGCTCCAACACCGCCGGCCGCTTCGGCGGTCGGACCGGCTTCGGGTTTCTGGCCGCGTGCACGGTCGTCCTCAACCACGCCAGGCGCGCCGTCTTGCTGGCCACCCGTTGCCGGCACTTGTCCAACCGGTACCGGCCGCGCACCAATTTCTCCCTCAGCGACCGCTCGACAGCCGCCGCCGACTCCATCCGACAGTACGCGGCCCGCTCGGCGATCCGCTGGTCCGGCAGCAAGTGACCGACCACGTCGTCCCGGGCGCCGACAGCTTCATACAGTTCGGCCGTGGCCTTCTTGGCGTCGGCCAGCCGCTCGGCCGTCGCCACGTCGCCGGCCAGCCACTCGGCATCGCGGTCCCGGTGGCTGGCCTCCGCCAATCCCTTGTACGCGTCCCGTTTGCGGGTGTTCGTCCACCGCGGGTCGTCCGTCCACTTGAGCGCACCGTAATCGGCCATCGCGCGTTACCACGTCTGCGGTGTATATTATAATATATACGCCTACGTCATGTGTGTGCTCACTGTTGCCAACAGCGCGCGGCGGCCTTTATCGCAGACGGTCGGAGCTTTTCGCTGATGCGTTCGGCGGTCAATATATTATAATATTATTGTAATACAATATTAGACTTGGCGTGATTTTCGACGCGACGCGATGATTGCCAAGTGGGGACGGAGAAAATTGTATAGCAGAATGACAATGTGTCCCGTACGATAATTAGATGACCGCCGTTGACGTGGAAACGAAAGAGTCGATATAAAGTAAACTTTCCATTCGGACAACGCCGTATTGTCACGCTCAATATGTAGGTAAGCCGACTATTGGATATTTTTATAATTTATCAATCTAAAACTATGAGACTCGCGGTTACCGATCGTTCATAATGTAGTTTTATGCGGACTCGCGGATTTAACGAACTTAGTTTACACGAAACGACGTAAAACACTATATATTTTCAACGATTTTATTAAAAAAATTACTTTTCGTAATAGAAATATTAGTTTACTTTGTAAATCCGAGACGACCTATCCAATGTACCGAATACCAAATAGAGCGTCTCTCGCGTATTGCAAAACATCGTCTATAGTTATACATCAAAAAACCAAGGGCGTTGTCAAAAATGTTGGACTTCTGGTCTAAGGTGGTATGGCAGAACCTAATCATGTTATTTCAAGGAGTCCGAAAAACAATATATTCAGATGTACCATAGTCGTCGTTAAGTCTCGAGCACCTTCTCACCTTTTTATTAAAACTATTTTTATTACATATTTGTGTTTACAATTTGATGTACAGTAGATTCTCGTTATGTCGAATCTCAAGGGGGACAAGAAAAAGTTCAAGTCCTCAAAAATTTCGAGATTACGAGTTTTATTAAAATTCTTAAAAAAAATTGAAAAAATTGGTAAACAATTTGAGTGCTTAAAATGGTTAGTTTGACTATTTAAAGTACTAATACTACATACATATCAATAAACTACAATAATTAATAAACAATTTTTTTTTTAATACTAGTATCAATATATTATTAATAAAATTATTGTTTGGTAACAATGGTTACCAAAATTTAGGCTGTCTCAGAAGTGTTTCATCGTATAAGATAACGATTTATAATTGAATTCAAATTAAACTAATTATCTATTACAGTAATCTAATCAATGACCTAGGTGGTACACGTCTTGATGATTATTACTTGTATAGCAGAGAGGTTACCTTTTTTCTTACAATTTTTTTTTTTTTGTATAAGCATAATAATTTATAATCATCATTTTTTTTATGGTAACTACTAACTAATATATTTTATAATTATAATGGTCATATTTTTTTAATAAAATAAATATCAAACATGTCATCCAAATGTTAAATTGGCATGTATCACAAGTGAATAGTAATTCACAATATCTAAAATAATTTGAGTGGAGCACCCACACTACATTTACTATATGTATATAGATTTTAATATTTACTTAAAAGTTTATCTTGATTATGTCGCATAGACATTTTGGATATATTTTTTATCTATAGAATTTCTGGCTTATTCGCAAATTCATAATCAAATATCTGAACACTGTGTATGGAAATGGATACTTAATTTTTATACATACTATATAGATGTAGAATAAATATATATCGTACATGGCACACGCTCACGCGCACGCATACACTGCATATGTCACAAACCCTCGGCGCGTTTGTTGGCGGTGGTGTGCGGATGCGATACCCGACGCTTGTCGGGCGTTCGGTTTTGGGGCGCGCTTGCAATTTCGCTTATTAATCGAAGCGTTGAGGCAGAACTTGTCGGTCGGCGACGGTGCCACCGGGGTCCCCCGAGAGTTTGCCTCTGATATAAACAAAAAATTAAAGTAAAAAGGAACCCACTCCGGCGACACGACGAGCGGGGAAAAAAACGTGGAGGGGTGAGGTGCGTTGGTTGGCGGGTCGTAGCAGAAACTATATAAATATAATATGTGTATGTGTGTGTGTGTGTGTGTATGTTACGACTCTGTGATCATTATTATATCCCTTTTTTTCTCCTGCCGACTGACTTCGTATATATTCGCAAGGCAATATTTTTCTTTTTTCCCGACTCATCCACTACCATCGTGGTTGCCGTTGACTCACCGACGTCGGGACCACCACCAACTACGACCCTAAACATGCACGCACAACCGAACAAAAGAAGTGGCCACGCAAGTCCATTTCATGTTTTAACTTGTATGTCGTAAGTATACGTCAAATAAAACAAAAAATTATAAATTGTGTACAAATTAGCGGACTATTATAAATATTTCAATTTATATTTGTCACACGAAATTATAAATAATTATCATTTATTTAAACAACAGTCTTGATTATTATAATTGTTTCATAAAATTACAAATAAAACTCTTTATTAACAAAACATTTAAAACTAACTATAGATAACAAATGGTTTTAAACATACTATTATTGCATAGGTAATATTCATACAGAAAATATCTACATGTAAACTGAAGGAAATAAAATAGGTGATTATAAGTTTTAATAGTGTTATTTAACCGTACACACATATTATTATAAAATGTGATAAGTAAGAATAGTAGGACCAAATTCAGAGCGCCGTGTGTTTATTGCTTAGTTTACACAATGTTTACGAAAGCCACTTGTAAACTATCCATAAAAAGACGTTTAGCCACTATTTTTGGCATTATTATTAATAATTGTCACTCAAGTTGAAAATTAAATATTAATTATCTTACTGGTCAGAGGAATACAAGCGTGTGCCCATTCAAAAGCTTAAACTGTCGGTTATCTCGTAATAAACCATATCGCTTAGCTTCTTTTGGCTTTTTCCTGTGTTATTAAGTATATACAATGTATATATTATTATTATTATTATTATTATATGTTTAGTGCTATAATAATACACTAATAATTGTCAGTGTATTTGTTAATATTTTGTTAAGCCACAAAATAACGTAAGTCTAGGCAATAATTTTAATGGGAAAATTACGATAACATATCAAACATAGCAGATTTGAATCAACAACTTTTGGTCTCCACAGCCCTATAAAACGATGACGATGGGCGTCTTGGGACACAATACCATTTCGATTAAACTTACCATCAGTACGGTTTTCTGTGGGATTTAATATTATTTGCATAATATTACTAGATGATACATCATGGTCCAAAAGAAACGTTTTCCTTAAATATTCGCTAAATTCCATTCAAGTAAAATATATGTACGACAGGATCTCTTACTAAATCTGCAATGGTTAAAAATATTATATTATATACTATGAACTCTACAAGCGTATGCGTTAAATCGTTCTAAACGTAAAAACAGAGTTTACTATAATATTATGTTATTTTAAAAAAGTTATCATGTTACTTTACGCTTTACTCAATTACAACTGTAGTATAGTCACTTAACTTTTCAAAAAAAAAAAAATTAATTTGGTTAAATTTAGCAAAAAAAATAAATAAATAAATAAACAAACAAACAAACCATAGAATGATTATTCTCTAATTTTTTTATTAATTGTAAATTGAATACTAACGTAAGTTTGAATAGTTTTCGTGTATTTAAGATTTGAATAAGATTAAAAAAAGGAGAATTTTGTTTATAAAAGATTTAATTTAGAAATGTATAATACTATAATCCAATTAAATAATATTATTATAATATTTTTTCCAACACATTGAAAATTGAATTGTGATTAAAAATAATATTACCTATAGTCTTTATGAATAGATGTATTTATGTAGTATTATTATTTTTCCGGATTAATTTGTTTTTTTTATTTTTCAAAACTTTAAATAGTATAATATAAGTATAAGCAGTATTTTAGGAATTAATTATCAAAAACAGTATTTTATAGAAATAAACATTGGTGAAATGTAATTAATTCGTAATATTAACATTGAATTCATGTTTCAATCAAAAGTGTTTCATGAAATTGAATTTAAATAAGAAAAATATTAATGAATATAAATATGAGTACTAAGCAGAATATCAGAAAAAAAAACACAAAAAAAACAATATTTAATTTTCATACTTATTTAAATACAATTAGTTTACTATTATTTAATATTGTTTTTCTGTTGTTACATATGTGCCTAGTGCCTATCATAGTATTACACTATTAATTGTATATTTAAAAATATCCATAAATATGTATTTTTACAATGATATTTGAGGAGGATTTAAGCATGTCGGTCTACCCTTAATCGTAACTATGATTGTCACATGGACGTTTTATGGGAATTATTTTTTTCCAACGACCCTCTCTTGACTCGCAGAAGCGTCAGTTTTGTTACTCATGAATATTATAGCTATATACATCAAATTAATACGAACTAAATTTCTCATTGCGGAACTTTCATATTTTAATTAATTCATCATGTTCACCCTTTCATTGTGATTGTGTTATTCTGTTGCAAAATGAATAATATAATATTGAGATAACATAGTATGTATTATAACACTATTGTACGTTTGGTGGTTGTTGATCATTTTATATCCCAAACTGTTGTAAAACGTAATTCATACATACCTAGTTTGTAATAATATGTCGTTTTTAATTGACAGTCATTGGAGTACATATTTGTTGGTTTCAAATATTGGATCGCAATAAAACATAAAAATATTTTGGCCATTAATTTGTTTATTAGCTAACAAAACAAACACTTGTTAATTGACAATTATTTTTTACTTTAAAATATATACTTAGAAATTAGAATTTGTATGCTTATAGTTTTCATAGTTAATACTATTTATAATCGATTATATAGTTATAGTTAAATTTAAAATTAGTGTTTGAAAATTTCATGAAATATAAAATGTTAAAATATTTCAAATCTTTAATATATTTCAGTATTTTAATAACATTTTTTTTTTTTTTTAATAAGTTTAATTTTTACGAACATTAGTCATTCCGTGTATAAATTTATAACCTATTTAAAACTTATAAGGAATTCAATACGATTAAAGCTATAAATTATGGACTATATTGATATTAATTATAATAAATAATAATTATTATTATTATTTGTAATAAAAAAAAAATGGGTGTTTCATGGTTTTGTGACTTAAAATATTATTTATAATAATATGTAAGACAATTTTATCTTATAAATTATAAAATTACCAAAATGAAAATAATACCCATTTTCAGATTATAAATTGGAACATAAAATTTGTTTTTATATAGAAAATCATTTTACAATATTAATAAGTCAGGGAAGCTACATGTTTTTATGCTCACAATAAAAATACAATCTTTATTTTAAATATTCGTTATGCAAATATTTAAATTATAATAATATCATCCAATGTTTTATAATTATTTTTATGTTTATGATGGTTATATTTTATTATAAATCGAGAATTTTCTTTTTGTTTTTGAATTATAAATGTAAACCGAATATTAACTTCTACTTCTACTAGTGGTGAGTGTAGGTGTTTATAATGCATATATTGTGTACGACGCTCGTTTCTGTTTTTATTGCATAATCATAATTTGAAAATCGTTATACATGTTAAACCATCTTTGTTGGCTGCTCGGTTAATAAACGAATATGATGAGCTAGGTGTGTCAGTGCGCTGCAATGAGTTTTGCCTCGATCGTATGCTAATCAAGTGTAAAAGTTTAAATTTCTCATTAAAATCCTTCTCTTGCCAGTAAAGTTTTAGCGCGATGTTTGAATACATCAATATCTAATTGACGTGGTAATTTCCTACAAATCTCTTGGGCGCCAGTCACTGGTATTGACAAAGGGGAGAATGAATAATGATTTAATTTGTCTGCTGTTTATTTATTTACTTTTTATGTATACACTATATCGTACAAATATAATCTACGACTACCATTATTCGAGGGTAGGTACGTGTGATGATTAAGACATGAAACTTAATCCAAGTTACATTCTTCAAATAACTTAGTCGTACCCATCTATATTTTTTTTTATACGTTTACATCTGCGTACATGATTTTTTTTGCTGATGGCTTTAACAAAATATATAAATTATTATAGTGTTAAATTTACTATACATAAATAAATGATAATTAGGTACCTTATAACCTTCTAACGTCTTTATGTTGGAAAATTTTATAATGTTTTAAGAATTAATTTGTATATTTATTATCACAATAAAGAAAATTACTTTAAATAAACACTACCTATCTGTAATTCGTACATGCAAATAAATAAATAACGAATAATTACAAAGACTTTTAGATGTATTATATTGATGATTTTTTAGTTATTATAAAAATACAAAAAATCTATTACGAATAAAGGTTAAACTATAATGTTTTAGTATTATATCCCTATGATTTAATAATACATATATTATATAATATAATCAATACCTTTCTGAAGTGATGTGCAATGTACATGAAAATATAATTTTATTAACCAATGCAAAACTATAAAGGTAAACTTTAATAGCATAACGAAAATATATGTACACCGGAGAACCTTTAAATAAAAATCATTCAATAAATTTGTGATATCCCTAAAAATACGTTAAAAAATACATGAATGATATTGCTTCAAGTTTGTTCCGGAGAATTGATATGAAGGGTATTATTTCCAATGTTATTTCATTCAATATTTCACAAAATCCATTTTTACTTTCTAGATATTCCAGAATAATCGACCCAGTCAGTTTTGTACTTAAAAAAGAACAATATTAAATTGTTAATAACACATATTATCGTGTTATACAAATTATAAAAACCATTTATTTTTTTACTAAATTTGTTAAAATCACATAATATTATTATATATTATATAATACATAATAAGTTCTTTGATATGATTAATAATTTATAATATAATAAATTAACAAATGTCTTACATTTTTATTGACTAATTTTTACCTATAACTATTGGCACTGTTATTCATCAAGTGTTAGGTGTTGTGGTGCAATTATATAAGGGAGGCTAGAACAGTTAATACTCTCGCGTCATCTGAAGCTCACGTATCTAATAGCTTTAACATTCACAAATTATATTTACAAGATAAAAATTTTAATTAGACGGTTATACTAATATTAAGTACCCATTATTATATTTACACTATTAAAGTGTGATATTATCTTGTTAATAAAAATACCTAAACTTGTGTTTTTTTTTTTAATTTTGATAATTATAAATGAAAACTGATGACATTTCTTATGCTACAAAATTAATCTTATCACCAATTTATCTATTTGCAGAATAATAATGTAATTACTAATTTACCAATTGTATTTAATGTTTATAGACTTATGAAATGCAAGTATAAATGAGAAAGATAAAAACAATAGGTTGTTCCCAAATGGGATACAAATTAAACTCTATGCATAATATTTTATATGATTATATTATAGCATAAGTTACGTTCAAACGTAATTGTTAATGTGTCCAATAAAAATCAAAAACGATTTTTTGAAAAAAAAAATATTGTACATTAGCATATACATTTTTATAATACAGATTGAAAGAAATTTATTTTCTCTACACTGTCAATCAACTTATACAATAACTATAATATTTAGATACATATTGTTTATTACACATTTACTTAGCATATAAGTAGCATATATCTTACCTTTATTTATCTGTATACCTTATTATGTTTATATTAATTTTATAATCATGATTTAATCGATTAGTTGAAATTTAATTTAATTTTTAAGTTATGAAGCCTAAGAAACATATTACTATTATTTTAATTTTTAGATAATAATTACGTAAATATTTTTAAAATATACAATATATTATTTTTAGTTTAGAAAAATAGTATTCGATAATTAAATAAAAACAACAATATACATATATATAATATATAAATGATATAAAAAAATCAAGTTTTCCCAATTTTTGTAGCGACCATCGATCATTGACTACGAACTATTTATCCCTAATAGTTCTATTTTATTTTTCTTGTATCATTTAAACTCTTTAGTCCTTAATAATGTTTAACATTTTAAAACAAAATTTTAGATGCACCAGACACCGAGTAATGCATCACTATAGTTAAGCCGTATTGTTTTTCCATCTTGATAAGAGATAATATTATAACCCCTTCAGGATGGTAAGTATAAATCTTTATCATACCTTCAAATTAAACAAAAACAGAATTTTTCTCTTTTCCATATTACAATAAACGTTCTACAATTATAAAATTACACAACCACGTACACTCTAATTCTTTATATGGAACCTATCTCAAATTAATAAAATATCATATTAAACATAAAATATCTCCTGTGCCACATTGTGATGATTATATTAAAGGTAGGTAATACTATAGTATATAAAGCTTACAACTATTCCAATGCTTTTGAAGTGTGCATAAATACAAGTTATTTTCAAAGCAGTATGACTATGATGTATTAAAAGGCAAAATCCGTAAAATGACAACCTGTGCGATAATTTATTGTGTGGAGGTGAACTGTGGTGCAGAAATGTTACAAAATTAATGTGACATCACCTTAAAACAAACGGATACACATCACATTCAACTGTAACTGTACTCGAGTATAATAATAATATTATATTATATTTATACACATTTGAGCACCCGCTGTGGCGCGCGTGCACATATAGTTAAATAGGGGTGTTATTTGGTTCTGGCCACAGTGGTTGGTATTTAATATTTATATTGGTGTATGGATCGGTGAGCTGAACACGAATGTATAATAGTATATCTAGTAATAATATCGTTATATAATATACTTATTATAGGTACCTACATATGCGAAGGGTCGGCAATAATATGATAATATAAATTTAATGGCGGAAATAAGTCGAATTATATTAGCCACTTTCAACGCGACACGTGTTTCTATAGTTTCTGAATCACCCACCACAATTACATCATGAAACTACATAGCACTGCAGATACATATCGATAGAAAAAAAAAAATACTTTCAGGAACCAAGTTTGGACACTGATACCGGGTATCCTTATTAATTTCTCTACAAATTGTAAGTATAAGAACAAAATATCAAACTTAAAGTATAGTACTAAGTAACATAATATTAGTAGTGTTAATTACTATAATCAATTATTATGAATTTATGAATAGGTTTGCTGTTCGCAAAAATTAATTTTATCAAAAACGTTTTACTTTATACGAATCGATGTAAAATAGTAACTTTTATACAATCAAATTAAAATTAACGTCATGTGATAATATCAAAGCCTGATTAACGTTAAGAAAAAATCAATGTTAACTAAAATATTATCCATATAAAGATAAAGAATTATTAATAAAAATGTAGTGCTAGCTATTCTCTATGGTGCGATGTTTTGGGTTATACATTTATTATGTACCTAATAGTATGTTTAAGTGCAATGAAATTGTTTGAATTGGTGTTACAACATAATATTATCTCTTTATAAAAATTGTAATTGCCCAAACATACACCAATACATAAACACATAATAGATCTATACCATAGTAAACTGTTTTGTAAAAACATTATGTTATATAAATTTAATACTTTTATAGGATTAAAGGGATTTAATACTTTTACGTAATTATATTATAGTGAATTTTACTATACCTACACAATTATATTTTAAAAACATATTCATAATTTTAATATATTAACTAATGATAATATAAAAATATCAACATTGTTTTATGGTATATTACAGTGTATTGACATGGTATTTAATAAAATAAATTAAATGTTTTTAGAAAAAACCATAACAAACTGCACATAAGAAAACTATCTAACAAATATGTTACTAACTAGTTAGTTTTCTTATTTTAGTTCTTTTAACTATAATCATTTAGCATAAATTTAATTACCGTATTTTTTCCCGGTAAAAATATAGGGGCTCGTTTTGTTTTATTTAGGTAGACCTAAGTTTGGTAGATCACTCCGAAATTTGTTGGACTTTATTTTCAATTAGTATAGTTTTTTTTAAGTTTTTACTTCTTACAGTACAACTTAATATTAGTGAAATTTTTCCCGAGCAAAAGTAGTCTCTCATTTTCACTTACGTGAAGGTGGTACTATAAAGTACAAAGTTAGCAAATTAAACTAAAACCATTCGAACGTCTCATGAACTTTGTTGGACATTTGTTGACATTTGTTGGAAACTGTTTTAAAAGTTATGTAACTACAAATTTTGTAGTGCAAACTACATAAATAGCAGTGCATAGGTAAAAATAATCCCTATAAGAATACTCATATTTAACATTATTGGACATATTTAAATGTTTGTTGGAATTTTATGAAAACAAGTTTTTAAAGTAATTCAACTACAAAGTTAGTAGTACTAATTTCATAACTGATATAACATATTGAAGTAAAACACTTGAAGTTCATAAAACGTTATAAATATAATATTGCAAGATTTTGTTTGACAAACATAAAAATAAACTTTCCGGGCACATAAAGCTTAAGATTTCAACAATTGCATTAAACATAAGTGTATTTAAAATAAACATCCGGAAACTGTTTAAAATTGTCCAACAAACTCAGTTTACTTATTTTATTTTTACACAATATTTTGTTTTTATAATTATATTATAAAAATATCTTCAGAATTTTTACAGAGCTTTTACTCACGCATTATTAATAATTTATATATAATTTAGAAAAAATACTTTGACAATTTATACAAATTTTTAAATAATATTAATATTTTCCATCGAATAACATAATTTTTTAGAAAATTTAAAATTATTAAATAATATATTTAACAAATTAAACAAATAATACTTTGGTACCATATTTGATAAAGGATGCCAATCCCAATTAATATATAAATAATAATAATAGTGCTTATGTAAAAAATGCTGATGATATTTTTTAGTATGTTTATAAAAACAAAATAATACATAAATGCATAAATAAGTATATACAAATGAGTTTATAATAGGAGTCTAGAGTTTATTATGATGCAAATAAGAACAATATTTGTAAATAATAGCTATGATAAAAGTAAAAAAGGTGACAAACAAAAATTTGAAAAAATATCGTTTGTGTTGTTTTTCTTTATCTGAAAATTGTATAAAAAATATTACAAATTACCTGACTACTTTCAAAAATTTTCGCAGTCAAAAGATAAAAAATGAATAGGTACTTTTTCAATAATACCATAATATGTAGTATTAGAGTAAAATTCTTGATGATATTATTATAATATATTTATAAAAATATAACTTATTTTGTGCAATAATAGTATAAACAACGTATAAAATAATTAAGTTTGTTGGACGATTTCTAAAAGTTTTGATACTATTTTCATGGGTACCCTTATAATTAATGCACTTGATCTTAGCACTCTATAAACTCAGAAAGTGTATTTAATTTTGTCAACCAATCACCAATGTCTAACGACGACTAAAAATTCCAAGAATAGTTTGTTGGAATGGTATTAGATTAATTTGCACACTTTTTAGTGCTAATTTAACCGTAGTAAAAATGAGCTTGATTTTTTTTTAATTTGGAAAAATATCAATAACATAAAGTTGTGTTGTTTGCACTCAAAATTACTTCTGTCAGTGAAAATAAAGTCCAACAAAACGAGTTTGACATCTTTTACTCGGGATAAACATATCTAATTATCTAACATAAAGCTGTCAACTACAAGGTATCCACTTTCAGATTCTGAGCGAAACGATGATTATATTTTAATATTAATTTCTGATATACGTATACAATATTGTTGTTTATACATTTTTCTTCCATTTCTTTAGTTTCAACATAATTTATTGATATTATTAAGGCCTCTGATATTCTCTATTATTTGTCATCACAAAGTGTTCATCGTCTTATTTTTCTTTCACTAGCTGTTTATAGATTATTTCATAATCATAATTTTAAATTATTATTTCAAAATTAAACTGAAAGTAATTAACGCTTTGTAATAATGTGGAAAAATATTACACTAATATTAACACTATCTACTTTGTAAATATTCTCGATTTGTATATTACTTATGGTTCTTAGTAGAATTTTACTAATATTTAAAATCGATTTTAAGTTCAAACATTTTTCAAAAATTACCTTTTTAGTGTATTTTTCGATTTACCTTGACTATATTTTTTTCTGAGTTAAAAATCTTTGAAATATATTACATAAATTAGTGTCTTTTAATTTGCTCTTAAAGCAATTAAAAAGTATATCGAAAAATCAAAGTTGTTTTTTTTTATACGCGTTTTAAATTAAATTTTCAAATTTACAAATTTCTTCAAAATCAACAAAATTTGAAAATTATTTTCGCTGTTCGTAATAATATTATGATTTCATAAAATGTTTAGTGGGTATATTATACGGGTCATTTCTTAGTTCGACATTACCATCGAGTGTTTAAAATCATTAAACGAATAAAAAAAGTCTTACGTACGCATACCTATTACCTATACATTTCATAATAAAAACGAATATTATTATACCTATATGTAATTGTTTTTTCTAAAGTCCGTTTAGAACTTAAAACGTATCACCGGCACAACAATATTATATACCGGATGAGACATTCGACGCACGCGGGCCGGGCATCACTGATTAAATATAACAATATATATTTCACGTTCCGGGCGCACCGGTTGACAGTTGTCGTGTCAAAACGTCGTCGTGCGACTGACTGAGCTGCTGGGAATTGTCACGGTGTCCTCTTCTATACTGCGTGTCATCTCGCGGGCCACGCGATTATTATATATACGTATTATACCATATATACATATATAACATATATATTACATTTCGTACACGTATGCGTTTGTACATATTATATATATGTATGTATCGCTATTAGCACATCGTGCAGCTGCCGCGTCAACCCGTCCGCGAATCGGCTCGAACGCCAGTCCGCCCGCTTGTCGACGTCATCCGTAAAGTTTGTCGTCGCGTGCGCGTTATCCGCGGCGATGACGCGCGCGTTGGATGCGCAGACGTACGTGAGTATATTATAATATATACATTGTATTCATTGAAATGCCGACTTCCGAACGCCACCGTCGTCGGTGTGAGAATATAATAGTATATAGTACGCACGCCGTCGAAGATTATAATATATCCGCGCGGTGACAAAGTTCAAGGAGCCACGCGACCGGACGTGACGGCCGGCGGTGTTGTGTCGGCGCGACCGCGTGGTGGCGGCGGCGGCGACGGACGGGAAGTCCGCGGGAGGAGCGATATCGGAAGCGCAAAGTTTTGCCGTATACACGCGGGTCGGCGGAAACCGCAATCCGTATTAATCTAATGAACGACTCGACTTCGCCCGCGTCCCGCCACCCACCCCCCGTCGTCCAGAATCCTTACCCCTTCTATCTATCACCACCACCGATGCCGTCACCTCGTCCCGCCGCTGCTCTGCGCTCGCACCGTATATACACGATCCGTATATACGCACTGACGTTTTGTGACGAGAAGTTCAATGAAATGTGTCCTCGGGGACCTGCGGTCCTGTCTTACCTTATTTTTGACGTTCGCCGCCACTGTAGTGCAGTAGCAGCAGCAGCAGCAGCAGTCCCACACTAACTGGCTATAGTCCAATAATACCGTTGTTATATGCACCGTTCACCCCTTTCTCCGTCCGTATACACCGGACCAACCCTCTCCTTCCGCCGACACATCGCCGAAGAACACTACACATTTCCGTCGCGACACGGCCGTACGTAGGTACCCGCGCTCCACACGTGATGCGTACCTAATGCAATATTGCAATATGTTGCGCGTGTACTGCAGCGAACGACGCGTACATATAGTATTGACTGGCATCGTGTTTAAAACTCGTTCGTATTTATACGTATACGTATACGTCATCGCGTAAAACGAGACCCTGGGACGTCGAGAGTTAATATTATGTCATAAAATTTAAGTAAATTTTAACTTATTGGTATTTGACGTTTTCGTTATCCTTATATGTACTTATTATTTACCACTATGCAAAGTTAAAAATAGCTTTAATTATTTACTATTTCCAACCGAGTTATAATATTGAATTTTCAAAAGCGCTAAACATTAATTTTGTTCGTTGCCGTATTTGTGGTACCTATGCAGTTAATATTATTGAAAGACGAAAAAAATGTTAAGCTTATCAAGATGTTCGTGTTGTGATTATGGAAATAAAAACAAATTTATCATATTATTCTAATAACGTACATACAATAAGAAAAGCATTGATCACCCGCTATTATTAATAACAGCCTCGACTCCGTGAATTTTGTTCATAATACTCATTTAATTTGATTACAACTGATTAGGACCTTTCAATGAATATGTCTTCTACCAATTAAACTTATTTAGTAGTATAAATAATCAATATTAAAGTTTTTGTATTTAGTATTCACAACCAATTTTCCATAAGTAAAAATATATAGAATACTGCCTTAAAATGTCCAACGTCCGTGAACTTAACCCACCCATTTTATATGATCAGCTCCAATACCGTAGTATAACTTCTGAAATACATTTTATAATATTTGCTTACTATCGAAATTGATTTATTGGTGGTTCAAGTTTGTAGACATAACAATATTCTATTCACACTCGTTATATTAAATTTCTAACTTAGTGATTTTTACTCAGTTTACTAATTAATGATTTTTTGTTTTTAATTTACATAACATTTTATTGGTATTAAGCTAGTTTAATGGTTGATATTTTCTTAGTTAACTTATTTGATTTATTTAAAAAAATAAACCTTGAAATTTTTAGATGACCGTTTTTATCTTTTAACTGCAATACTTATATATTTAATAATATATTAATAACGATGTTGTTCTAGTGCGAACATCATTAATAATATATGATGTGAATTCTGGCAGTAAGTATATAATATTTAAAAGTACTAAACACCAAAAAAAGGTAGGCGAGTGGGTTAGGTTTACTCACTATTACGAGTGTGTTAAATTTGAATTCAATGATCTAAAAACTTAAAAATGTCTTGTGCCTATAAACTGTAGAAATATTTTGAAAATGTTATCGTAAATAAAAAACAATAATATTAACATTTGATGATCATTTTAAAAATCTACGGTTATTCGTTTTTGAGTTATACTTAAAAAACAAAATTGATCTTGTCTAAAATTGGATTTGCACTTTTCTACCAGAAACTATCGCTATTTTTTAAAAATCGAAGCATTTTTACCACCCCCAAAAATTGTTTACAATCACACAACACAAACATCATTGTAAAATCGATACATTGATCACTCTTAATCTAAAAAAAGTTCATTACGCTTAATTATATTTGTCCATTAACTTTTTCTCCATGAGCTAAAAACATGCGTTGAAAAGCGATTAAAAAATGTTTATGAACTACAGAATAAACATTTTCGAATAAATTGTGGACTTGAGAAGTTCTCGTAGACAAAAACATATTTTAAATTATTCGAAATATTTTCCAAACGTGTTTATATTTATACTTTTACTTAAACGCTTATTAGAATATACATAATATTTAAATACCTATTTGTAATACATTTCAAGAGTATGTTAACAAGGTTACAAGTATAGTACCATTTCTGATGATCGATACTGTATTATAATTTCTACTGTCGTTAAACCCATACCGTGGAATGACAAAACGATATGCGCAATATAGTTCAATCGTTCTTTTATTTTTTCTACGAGTTAAGATTTGCCAATGTTTCTACACTTGTTATAATATCGTTCGGCCATCCGTTGAGTGATTACTACTATACCTGTCTAACTGTCTACTGCGGCAGAAACGTGCTGCTACACCGTCTTCCTTTTTTTTTTTTCATTTTGATTGTGTGGCTAAAGCCTAACATATCGATATATGTATATATATTATATATAAATCTAATATACCCTACAGCACAGTGTATTATACATATAATATATTATTATAGCGAGCTTATCTGTATTTATCGAATTTATCGTCCCGGATAATATGCTTATTATTCCTCGCACGAAGTACCGCAGCGACCATCGTAATATCACAAACAATTTTAGTTCCGATTCTCAACAACTCGCAATTCACGCGTGATCTACCACCCGCACGCTTTAGTAGATCGGTTTATCCCAAACGCCGTGTATCATATAATGTTATAGGTGTTTTAAAAACTCTAACCGTTTTGGACAATTAAAGCCGGCGAGTTAAATCATACAAACGTAATGTGTTGTGGATAATGTTATATCGTTATAATGTATATGCAGTGTACCTATAGATAGGTACTTACACGTTGGCGTGCGCTATGCCGTCGATAAAATCACTGTCTGCTTGTGTGTATTACGAGTAGATAACATTGTTATACGTTCAACGGGATTTCGCTGTTCGGGTATAGGTATATAGTACAACTAGTACAAGTAAGACGGACGTGAAACGTAATGACATCCACTGGCACAAAACGCTCATTCGTTATACAACAATGGACCTAAACATTCGGTACTTGGGACGTCAATTGGACGATTTGTTAATGTAAACAGGATAAAAGATTTCTGGACTTTTTGGACTTTGGGGAACATGGCGGTTTGGAAAATTGCCAATCATTCAGAAAAAGGCCACGGGGCTCCTGGGAGCAATGATTCTTCCACAATAGTCAGAAACGTGGCAATAACCAATCGTTTCGAGCGCGCAACAACCATACACATCGCAGCATGCTGTACACGACGTTTGCTTCGTTTCGCACGGAAAGTTCTATTTTCATAAGACCGTTAATATAATCGTATATACGATGAACAGTTTTTATGGCAAACGTCGTGGCGAATGATATGCAGTAAATAATTCGATGATAAAATATGTAAGCGCACAGTCATTGAAATTTAAGAGGATAAAACAACGTGTTTTGATCTGAAAAAAAGTTTTATTACTTTTCAAAAAACAAGTTATGAATACATTATAATATATTATAACACTGTACGTTACATACGCTGTCGTGGATAAACAAAAGTGCATATAGTAAGTGACCCGACTGAAATGTTTTATTTTTGTTACATTGCACGCGGGAGAAGACTAGACGCCCTCATACAATAGTGGTTAACTTAAAGATAAACGGCTTAGACAAGAGTTGTTTGAGATCATAAATCTTTGATACCACACAATGTTTCCGTGATGTGCATTAAGGTGGAAAAGTACTGTGTAGGGTTGACGATGTCGGGGAAAAATTGGAAAGGTTCAACCGTATAAAAAAACTAGTCGGGATATGACCATAAATTATACGTGTTTATGCCAGAATTTGTAAGATGGTATTTTTTTTCATGAATTTCAAAATAAGAAAGATGACGGATTATCGTTGCTATTGAATAATTCACGTAGAAGCAATAATGTTTTAATAATTAATGATTTTATTATTAACAATTCGTGTTTATTTATAATTTGTTAGACCAACGTAAAAATGTATATACTCTGATAACTCTTTGTCCGTTGACCGTAGTTTATACTATACAATTTAAGCGTGTAATATTAAGTAGCTGATATTTAATTATATAAAATAACTAAAACATTAAAAACACTTCTGGTTATTTTAATTCTATAGTTTATAATAATATTATTTGTGATCATGAATAGTTAATTTTTAACTCAAAATTAATAGTGTAAAATAACATTATATTATGTTATCAATTTTATACGTTCATCAACCAAATAAAATATGATGTTAATAATATTTGTGTCGATAAATTATTATTGCTATCGATTTTGGTGTAATAAATTTATAATGGAGATATTGAAAATTTTGTGCGCAATTTAATTGATTTTGAGCTATCGAGTATCGTATTACAATGGCTCGAATGTATGTTCAATTTAAAAAAAAAAAAACACTATTTTCCTAATGACCATCTTAAATTTATCGCTTGGAGTTCATAAAAATAATTAATTGTCATTATATTATAGATGTGTCGCTTGAATAAAGATTTATAGTATAATTCAGAATAATAATACAGTCGAGTCACGATAACTCGAAGTTGAAAGGAAATAAAAATTCGTTTCGAGATATGTATTATTCTAGATATCTAACTCAAATGATGTATATTAATTTATATTTGTAGGTGAATTGTTGACAAGTTTTTCGAGTTATCGAGGTTCTTATTATCGCGACTCGACTATATTGTATTCTCGTGTTTACTATTATTCTTGTTATAGTTTTCTGAATTTTTTAATTTACTTAAGGTACTTATTTAATTATTTATAAATTCTATGATATTGATTTATATATTTCTATATGAATTTGTGTCGTCTGAGTTTATTTATTTGCATATAATTAAATTTTTATTTTAAAATATGAACTTCGAGGAATAAAATAATAATATACTCGTATTATGTTAAATTCGATGTTTTGAAAATTGCTTTTAATATTATTTATTGATCATGGATAAATTGAAAATAATATATTAAAACCTACCTACTGCTAAACGTATTAATAATAACGCATTATAGATACAACTAGGCGCGATATTTCCTAAGTAAAACCACACAGTTGTTGACATATTTTATCAGTTAATTGATAGATCACGACGATCACGTTATACTACAGTATACGTTAGATAACTTAAAAAAAAGTGTATGTCTCACCATTTTATGAGCACATCTCTAGTTTTAGTTTAACCAACACTCCTGTAATACTATATTATATAATATTTTGTTGTAGTTATAATTTAAGTGTATAACAATAATATGATTTACACTTAGTCGCGGACTCGTCCCCACTGGGTATCATAGTAGGTATATTATACAATAATATGCGACACGCGACAAAACAGAATACAATAATTACTGCGCTTAACAGAACGACCGCCTTAGAGTGGAAAATCATATATTATTATAATAGATATACGTATCGCGAGTAACTCCTCGGAAAATCGTCGAGGCTGCGCGCTGCGTCTCTACAGCTTCCACCGTGATGTTTAATATATATATTATTATATAACAATGAAATCACGGCATTGCGTATACACACACTAAACTATGATGTGTGCGGCGCGTGTAATATGATAATATATTATATTAGTGTGACAGACCTCCGGTGAACCGTTCCACCGGCACAAAGTGTACACGTTCTATATTATATATATATTTTAAGTGCACTTGGACGTGTTTTGCGCTGGGTCGGCAAAAGTATATATTATTATTCTATATATATATATATATATATATGTACACGCGAGCGGCGTAGTATGGTTTTGTCGAGGGACTTGGTTGTTAAACGAATTAAATTCGATTTCGTGGCGGTGGTGGCGGCAGCGACGACGACGACGACGACGACGACGACGACGACGACGCAATTCTGTTCTCCTGTTGTGGAGCCGGTTTTGGCTGTGGCGGAGGAGTAGGAGGAACGAGAGAAGATCGAAACACGCGGAAGGGATGAAACGAGAGAGCTTATATTATTATTATATATATATATATATATGTGTGTGTGTGTATAATATACATATAAATATATAAGGAAAGCTCGGGCAGGTTTGCCCGCCCCTCAAAACCCCGGTAATAATGTAATTTGATACATCCAATTAAAATGCAAATGACATTTCGCTCGAATTGCATTCCCGATGAATCAACTTTAACGCTCCGCTGATCCTTGCGCGCATGGAATCCATTACATTCCGCCGAGTAACCGTTTAATTGACGCGTTTATACGCGATGCGCGGCTAGAAACTGTACTGACGACAGCGGCCCGTCGCACGGCGTCATGTCGTAGGTACCGTACCTATATGTTCCGCAGTCACTCTTTTCCTTAACTACTTTTCCATTGCTCGTCGTGGTATTTCGCCATCGCACTCGAGTGACGTGCAATAACGCTCCGTACCAATTAAAATATCGTAATGCCTCCGAAAAAAAAAAATTAACCAACTCATCGATGTTGGACATGATGGCGTCACAGCAGCGGTGTACAAAATAATTATATATGTATCGTAACAGCATATTGGAATCGAATAACGTAGAACTTACGTTGCACTGACTGCTCTTTGACAAAAACCCGAATTTTAAAATATTGTATACTTATCATTTTTTGAAAAAATTCACAGACGACGTTCATCTAATCAATTAAAGATGATATTCTAGAAATAAACCATCATTGAAAAATAACATAGAAGAGGTTTGAAAAAAAAACCTAACGAAAATGGTGTAGCCAAATAAACAAAAAAAGCTGTTAAAAAAGTTATATCAATGAACCATACATTTCTTATTTAGTTGTGGATGGAGTTTTTATCGTTACGGTACAAAATTGGGTACTTATACTTCCACAACGTTTAACTCTAAACCAATTTACTCCGTAAAAACAAAATGTACAGTAATCACTCTAGAAAATAAAATTGACGTAATAGTCCCATATGCCACTACCTACACGTGATTTTCGACTCATCGACTGCATTTATGACTTATGTAGATTTATTTATCGCGATAAATATTATATCATTTTTGTACTCTCTATGACAATACGATTTGAAAATTCAATCAGAATATTAACTAAACTCAAAAATACAAGAGTCAAGTGACAGGTAAACACATGTGTATATCGAGTGCACTCGAGTCTTAATTTAGTCCATGTTGTTTTCGAATATATATGTGATTATTTATAGCCTAATAGGTAAGTTTGTTGTACTTATTAATTGTTTTAAAACCCAACCTGTGAAATTTTTAAAAGTAAACAACTTATGTAACATATAATATGGTATTGTCTGCTTATTAAAAATGGAATTACGTGTGCCCATTACTTAAAAAAGATTGACATTTCATTTTAGACAATAACTGTTTGACATATATCTATATAACTTTTTTAAATATTTATATTTATTATATTTTTAGTATGTGACGGTATATTTTGTACAACCGTCAACTAGTTCAATATTTACAAATGAGCAAATAAAAGGAATTGAGTAGTATATCCAGTAAGGTAAGTATTGAAAATGTATGGTTATAGTATATCAAAAAGCTGTCAAACGTACAAATCGATATGCGAATATAATAACTTTTTTTATGTTATTTCAACGATTGGTGTCATATAGTTGTCTTTCTCTATGCAAAAAAAATAAAACTTGTCTGGTTTTAGGTTAATTTTATTGTAACCAATCAAACTATTTGTTATGCTGTCAATAAATCAACTGTAATAATATTGATTGATTTAACCCCCCCCCCCCCCTCTTAGAGTATTCTTGTAAAATATTGTTTTCAAACATTTATATAAATTAATGAAAGTTTCGATAAAAATGAAACACGACATCAAAGTTGGTACACTAAACGTGTAAAAAGTACATGGATCCTCGTAATTTGTTGGAAACGGTCTGACTCCCAGGTAAAATGGGGTCTTTTTATTTTTTTAAAACAGGACCGAGAAACTTCATTGCTTATCATCAAAAATGGAATACAAACTGAATCAATAATACTCAGTAATCAATAAAGGGACTCAACGTTAGTCAACCATGGACGATGGATATTTATGATTCGATTGACCACCTGCGAAGTTCTTTATTGACCTAGAAACATTCATACTCAAAATATAAAAAATATTTTTTGAATATTAAAATCACTATTCAATTTTTATTTTTTTAATAGTAAAAAATATAATCACTGAGGTACTAAATGTATTAAATCAAAAATCATATTATAAGCATGATGGTTCTATTTTGTACATACACAGTTAATAGTCGATAGGTCAATCGTCAATGTACAAAAAAAACTAAATAAAACCTATGTTGGCTGATTCATATTTTAACTAAAATCTATCACATTATATTCACTACACGAGCTATCAAGAAGCTACTTTATATTTTTAATATCCATTTAAAAGCTACAGACAGATTAAATAGTTCTTATTTATTTAATATTACCATTATAATAATACAATAAAATATGTATACATTTATTTCATCAAAAATAATAATGTAATAAATACATTTTTTATACATAAATTTATAAAAATTTTAACGATTAAAATTCCAATGCGAATATCAATTTAATATTTATGCATACGTAACATTATTATATTGTAATAAACTACTTACAGCAAGTTAAATTGAGTTATTATAATACACCGAATGGATAGATATATCTTTACAGTACATAAATAATACCATCTCGTGAAATAAATTATACATATTTCATAAGATGTTTTTAATAGTGTTATACAGTAGTCATTTTATTGTACTACAGTATATAAATCGACCAAAATTGTTTAGCATTTCCAATGGCTTTACAGCCATAAAACTGGCACTAAAAATATATATATAAATTTGATAGGGAGGTTAACCCCATAAAGTCTGTCGAGCTGACAGTAATTTTAAAACATTTTTTTTATGACACTTGCCTCATCATTATTCTACAACGTTGATATGTCTGAGTGATAAGAAAATAACATGAATAGAGATTAGTTCATTTTAATATTATTTAAAGTTTTGAAGTGTAAAACATCAACTCGCTTATACGCTTATACGATATACTTACTCATTGTTTATTTTATATGTTATATTATTTTATATCATATAGATATGCGAAATTCTGAGCATAGTGAAGAATATGTTTGAGGTTTTTTTTATTGCAGACCTTTAAATAAAATATTGGATCAATAAAATATATTGTGCTGTTATATATATATCTATGTATAGCCAGTTACATATAAAGTAATAGATCCATGTGAATGTTATGTACAATTTAAAAAAAAAAATACAAACTAATAAATATTATAAAAAAAAGTTGTCTTTCGATGATTATGATAAAAATGATTTCTGTGAACATAACCCTGTCGTGCACGGCCACTGCACGTATACATCCTAAGCCTTAGGGGGCAAAAAAATAAATTTCGTTTTGAAATAACCATAATCAAATACAGAAGCCGTAGTGCGTATTTTCCGAGGGGATAAAATGCAAAGAAAACAAGGTTGGAAGTAGCCGTGGACGGCGGGCGAGTGGATCATTCCCTTACCGGGAAATTTGTCATCGGGAAAACGTCCTTGGGACAAATGTCCGTTAAATATATTCATGTATTCATAAAACAACGACGAGGAAATGACCACACACACACACACACACCCACACCACGCACATACATACACATATACAAACGATGGAAATCCACAAATTGACCTTATGCCTTTCCTAAGGGACCTAGTCAGGTGACGGAATGCAAATCCTCCGGAGGACGAGAAAAACAAATGAAGGAGAAACCAAATCCTTCGCTCCATCGCCGTGTCGTCGTAGGGAAATGTTTTTCTTTCTCTTTCTTCTCTACATCTCTCATTTCTTTTCTTTTTTGTAAGTGTGTGTGTGTGTGTGTGTGACACTGCAATCCCGCTGGGAAGACCGGTTTTTCGATGAATATAAAAAAAAATGTGAAGAAAACTTTCGGTCAGTCAACGCTATTGTCATTACTTTTCCGCGTGCCGTTTGACAGAACCGTGTTTCAGCCATTACCATACAAAACACCGACTTAGCCTATATTCACGCACACGTATTGCGGCCCGAAATACAAGCATACGTGGTATAATATATATAGCACTATAAAATAGCAGCTAGGAAATGTTTAAACAGACGTCAAAAGTTCTATATTTTGTTAAAATATAACTTTTTTTTTCACAGATATGATATGTTTCGATGATTTTTGAACGTACATTTCACGGTTAGAAGAAGTTACGTTACGTGACTGTTAAATTATGTCGTCAAAGTTTCAAAAACTTGAATTTATTTAGATATACCATACAGATGTATTATGTATATATACTTTCGTTGTACATTTTTATGTTTGACGACTGTTGAAACAATACATTTAATTGATATCCATGTGCTTTGTTTGTACATTGATTGATTATAAATACACGTTTCTAACTTTTATATAATATACAAGGTACATATATTACAAAATAAGAAAATTTATGAAAAAGGAAAAAATATCACATTTTAAAAGGTTTTAAAATGTCTTCAATGTTAGAATAACATTATTTATACTTATACATATACAATTACCTAAATGTTTTGTTATATATTATCAGTATATTTTGTACTTAAAAATAAATTTTTATCAATTTACCTAATATTTTGTATCGTTTTTCTGCAATAATGCAACTATATACGTTCGATTGAAATGTTATCGATGTATTTTATTGAGAAACGATATACCAACGGATACGGGAATTAATTTTTTAATAATTAAAACGCAAATTAGACATCAAGATTTTCGAAAACGTTACACAAATATAGGTGTTAACCAATCGAACGAAACGTAAATAATTAATATAGGTAGCCGCTATATATAATAGTACCTATAGGTACCTACTGTTGTAGTTGTTCTATAAACACGGTTAACGACTCCACGCCGTCTGCATACATTTTACCTATGTACCTAGGTATACCGCACAATATATATATATATATATATATATATAATGGATCACACATATACATTTACCGACCGTTTAAGTGTTCAACGTTACCTGCTATATAATATAATAATAATAATAATAATAACGTCTCGCGCGAACTTTTGGCGCTGTTATCGCGTATAAATGCATACAAACATATATATATACGTATTCCTACCCACACCCGTGTGTATACTGCAGTAGTATATAGTCACACCTCACACATATACACACCTATGTATATATATATATACACGCACAGGATGTAGGGTCGGCGGCGTGAGCATGTATATAGATATTGTTATGGGCAAAACGGTTAGCAACATCGCGATGTTCTATTATACAAGAGTCGATTATCGAGTGCGAACGTGCATTACATGTATATATATATATATATATATACGTATACGTACTATACGGTGTACGCGTCGCATTGCACCCGCGAGAGCTAACGGCAACGTAGTGCGGTCGTATGTGTAAACTATCAAATAAAACGGACCTACGTGACGTCTTAACAAAAACGGCCTCCGCCCTCCCACCCCCCACTCCGCCGCCTCAGTCGCCGCGCCGTTTCGCGAGGTTTGGAGTTTTTACTTTACCGCCGCCGCCGCCGCGTCTATACGCGCGGAAAATTTACGACCGACGGCCGGAAGACGCGGGCGGCGGTGGCGGTTTACTCGTGTGTGGTGCGTGTAAAAGACGACGGAGGAAAGAACGAAAAAAGTAGTTTCGAAAACCGCGGCCGTAGTGGCCTAAGTACAATATAATCGAATTCGGCGTTTTCGCCGGCGATATTGTCACGCGCGCGGATATATTTGCAGCGCACGCGGGGGGAGGGGCAGGACAGAGAGGAAAATATATATTTTTTCCGTGTCAAGAAACCGCTCCTCGACGTGGTACACGCCGCGCGGTACACGTGTATTCGTATGTGTTGTGACGTGTGTGTGTGTGTACGCGCGCGCGCGCTTACGTTATATTTGCCCAAGAGACGATGACACGCGGTGGTTGCAATGTAGAAAAATAATAATTTTTCACGCGCAAAGTTTAGCTGTCCGACGACAAGTACAAAAAGTGAACACCCCCGAGACCCGACGTGACAGATTTCAAAACGTTTTCACCGTTAAGTTTTCTGATCATTTTCGAAACGACCAAAAAGTTGTGTTATTATTCAATTTCGGTTTGACTGCGCACACCAGTCCGCTACACACGGCGCGGCGTTCTCGCCGTCCCTCAATGTACATATACGAGTGCGTGACAGTTTATTTTGACGTATCTTCTGCGAGCGCAAATTGTGTCTTTTTTAAATTCTCTTGAACGCGAAGTGATACGGTGACGACTGTACGACGATATCAGTCTTCACCCGTCTTCCGCGGTGTGACGAACTTTCTTGTCGTTGTAACAAAAATGCTAAACACACTATAATATGATGATACACCAAACAATCGGATTCTAATAAACCGTGCCCGAATGTGTATGTCACTCATTGACTTACAAGACATTTTTGTTTAATAACTAATATTCTTAAGGTCTAGTATACTAGTGGCACTCCGCAAATTATATTATAATAATTTAGAAAACAAATTGTAGTCTTCCGCCTCCTCGAACCAGTTATTTTGAATAACATTTATGATATTTTAAAAATACCAAATATAATAAGAATATATGTATAATAATATGTTGTACTTTGAACTTTATTGTATATTATACTGCATAGGTTTGTCCGGAAGTCACGATAAATATATTGCTGTTACCTACTGTAAATAAAAGCGCGAATCTCCTGGGCATTTTTTTACTTTTGTTGTGATTATATTTCATTAATCATAAAGTATTTTATCAATAAACTATTATTTATGCATTGGATATACGTCCTTAAAGCACATTCCCTAGGTACTGAAACACACATCAGTTGTGATATTTGGCCTTATTAATTTTGTTTTGTTTTCGCCCGTGGGAATATCGTTGTTCTCGTATTTTCACAACAAAAATAATATCTGTTTTTTTTTTTAAATACACAACATTTTAGTAGACAGTTAAATAAAAATAATTTATGTTCTTAATAGAACTTTATGGTTCTTTTGATATAATTTATCGTTAGACTATAGGTTTACAGTTTTGCATTACCTTATATTTTTTAACACATTTTTCTTGCTACCGATGCAGTCATTCTTATGTATTTATTTTCATTTATTTTATACTATCCAGACTATCCTAATATATTTTGTATACTAACCTATAGGATGATACTTATGTGTTTCATGAATTTTAAAATGTTATTATATTTAAATATTAAATATAGAATGTAAGATGTTAATCATCTTTTATTTTCATTTCTATTTTTCAATTTTGTTTTATTTATATTTAAAATGAGGTGAATTTTATTTTATTACTCGTACGTATATCAACATTTATTGACAATTGTTTTTTTTTTTTTTTATTATAAAATAAATAAAAAAATAGTTGAATTGTTAAGAAAATTTTACCAGTAACTTAAAAATAAATATCATGGATATTAGATTTAATAAAGAGTTGAATATCTTGTTGAAACAAACTATTTACTAATTTTCTAAGATTAGTATCAATAAAAATACGTTAATTGAAACTATTTATTGGTTAATTATCAACAAACGATTTGTCAATTTGACCAATAATTTCTACGAATATACTCAGATTTTTTGTTATCATATTATTACTGCAGTGTTTCGTAGACGTTTTTCTGCAGTATTTCTATGACCTACTTCAGAGTCTCTGTATCATCATTCTTCTGAGACCGGACGGTTATCCCCTGTACAGTTCTATGAATTCAAAACCGGTGTCTCTATTGTAATATTACTAAATATTGATCCAAAAATGTAGTGTAACATTTTTCATTTTCAAAATAATTTTGAAAATTCTAAATGAATGGTAAATATTTTCTTAGTTGTAACTTCAATTTTGAAATTTGTATACGTAACACTGAGAGGAGAGATATATAATTATTTATTGTAATCACATGATCACTGATCGCCCAATCGCATCAATCGCGACAGTGATACACTGATACGTATTCAACACGAAGTTTTTATCGTCTATGAGTGTCGAAGAACGATATTATCATTCATATCATTTATCTTTGTTCTAACGCCACGAAGACGACCCGTCACCTCAAAATTTATAAATAAATATATATGTATTTGTGATTAATGAATAACTACAATATTAAAGCAAAATCTCTGATATCCATAAGTAAAATCAACTACTTTGAATGCTTTAAATATATTCTCAATTTTTAATAGATCCAGTTATATTATAGTTTAAAGGTATGTGAACTGGTTAGGTAGTTAATTTTCTAGAACTTAACTAGTTTGATTGAATGTTAAAATAACTCGGATGTTTTAAATTAATTTAAACATTATTTATTAAGTTTGAACTAAAAATGTTTTTATGATTTTTTTATTTGAATAGTTTTAAATTTTAATTACTGCTCGAGTATAAGGATATAGTTTTAAATAAAAAATGATTTAGTACTATAATTTCTGTTATTTTTCTTGATAAAACAATATTGAATATATAAAGACACGAAATAATCATTAGTCGATCCACGTACTAATTAAAAAAATAGATTAATTTTTTAAACTGAGTTAAATTATTACATTTTTCATATTAACTGAAAGCAATTTAAATTAATATTTTCTAAGTGTTAATTTCTTGAACGTTATTACAAATACTTAAACAGAAAAGTATTCAACTGAATATTGTTAATTTGTTATGATTTCAGTATATTAAAAATTAGTAAACTAGTAAATTCAATAAGTTATTTACAGTATCATTATTTTATCATACACAGTTATCAGTTGTATACGAAATATTCTAAGGAATAAAATAACACACAACAATCCGGTAACAACGATTTAGAATGAACGAACCTAGAATTTCCAATTTTATATTTTGTTCTTAAAAAAAAAAGGAACAATGAAACATTATCTTTTTAAAATCTAATCATATTGTGATTCATGAACTATTGACATTTAAAATGTGAGCTGATAACGCCTTTTTAATTGCCATTGTTATAAAAATTCAACTTATATACATATTATAAAAAATCAAAATGTTGAAATGTTGAATATAACTAACATTCATTTATTAAATAAAAACATGTTTTTATGAAATGGTTACTTACTAAAATAAAGTACAAATATATGCAGATTTTGAAGAGCATACGATATATTTTAGTCGTTATTAGGACTTGAATAGATTTTTTATTATACTATATGTATAGTTATACAAATATACGTGAGTTTATACAAATTTAAACATCAAAATAAATAGTATTTAAAAATAAAGAATATTTAATAATTTTTTACAGTATTAAAAAGTAAAATACTACTTTAAAAAGTAGGTTTTTAAAAAACTGAATTTATACAATAAAATATATATAATAATAGCGAAGTTATTTAAAAAAAATCAAACATTAGTTTCTGCCTTTTTATAATAAGTGAAATATATAATTTCTTACCAAACCTACATTATTGTTAAAAACTTTTTTTTTATTTAAATAATTATTGTTATAAATATTTAATAATATATTATATATTGTATACAATTTAATTGTACAGCATTATGTAAACAAAATCTCCATGTATACTTAACTGTAATCAGTAATATGTTAAGTAAAATTTATATTGGAATGGAAAATTTTTAAGCCCATTAACATCTGTGTAAATACTGTCTTGTTAAGTAATAAATAAATAATTATTTAGCATATTAAATCGGTAAAAACATCGAGTGCAGAATAGTTAATGATCAATTACCTTAAAGTGTTTTTTGGTCAAATTTAAATAGATACAATTCCAGATTAAATATACCGAAGGGCTTGTAGATTAGGTGTCGATTTGATCTCTGTGATGATGTGTTAAATTTGAATTCAATGTTTTATCATTGTGTACGAAAAACAATTCTGATTTGAGAGGTGATTTCTCGGCTTGTATAATAGGTACTTAATACATTATACTCGTAATAATATGCATTAACAAGTATAATGTCAATATTAATTTTTTTGATGAGGTACAAAAAAAAATGTAATTTAAACAATCTGTGAGGGACGAAAACTTTTTTTCCACCCAAGGCCAATTAGATGATAACAAAAAAATTAAGTGGTAAAGAAAATAGTTTGTTTTCAATGTAATTTTTATCTAGATGCTGATTTAATACAAAACAATTTATTTTCGTTGTCTTTATTTAATTAAACAAAAATATGCAGGTGGAATTGTTACTTTCTGCGTGCTTTTTTTTTAGGTCTGGAAATATTGTATATATTATACTCGTTAAAAAAAAAAGATTATTTTATACTTAATAATATAATGCATGGTTTTCGACAATAATTATAAACAGCAACGCATCATTATATTGATCGAAAGAAAAGTATTCATTTGGATGATTATTGATTGCTAACAGAGTATCAGCTGAAATATGAAGTGCATTCACACACTAATATAAGGCAACGGTTTTTGTGGTTATATATTATAATTATTAACGTTTTGTAGCACTAAAAGCGTAAACATTTTAAATTGCTTAGTAAACTGTGAAACGTCTGGAGTAATACAGTTGTCGGGATAAACGCGAATAACCGTCCGGCGATAATCCTATTTATTGTACCAACACCACACACCCATAAGTTTGTTGTTATTATTATTATTATTATTATTGTTATAATCAAGAGCTGCTATTATTAATATCGTTTTGTGGTTACATCGTGTAGCTTTTTGTTGGCAGAAATTTTTTCACATTGATAACATCTTTTTGTCTCAGCTATAAATTATATATTATTATATATTTGATGTGTATATATTGATTTTATATAACTATAATTATGTCTAATACTTATGTATATGTACATTAAACAACAACGATATTATAATTTGTATACATAATATACTACAAGCAATTTATGACTACTTACAGTTTTTTTTTTATTTTTTTATTTTTTTAATCAACGGGCTGTCACTATTGTAAATAAATTATTGGTTTGATCTTGATAACACTTTTTGTGGAAATTCGTTTGAGTGCTGTATATATATACACAATGCATGTCATTATGTGATATTGCAAATTTAACTTTCGTTAAACCAAAACTGTGTGCCAATTTCAGAACTAATCGGCATATTATTGTACGATTGCAATTCATCAGAGCCTTTATCTGTGACGTACCGCCTAAATTATATCGATTGTTTAATTGTTTCAATGCAAATATCAAGATAGGTAGTTCAAATATTTGTACTTCAACAGTATGACAATTAAGTAGTTTATACTTACACATCAATAGTAAGTGATAATCGAAAATAATTCCAGTGCTTGTATTCTTGTATATTATATATCTGTAACAATGAGGTTAGGTTATTTTACTATACAAAGTAAATACTATTAATAAGTAGGTACTTAGACGTATTATACTCACGCATAAAATATAATAAAGTAACGATGTTTAAAACAAAAATATAACGAGAAGAAAAAAACGCTTGCCAAGTCAGAGATCGGCATGTACACTTTCTTGATTTTCAATTTTTAGAAATGTATTGATTGTATGCAATATGTATGTATAATGTATTTTATCTTCATTTTCATTTAGTGAGATAGATCTCTGAAACCGTGTAGCGGATTTTGTTGTTTGGGGACTTGTTAGATGCAAATTGGCTAAAAGAAGTGCAGTGAAGATTTTCAGAATTTTATCTTCTATAGTTAATTAACTACAGAGCTTCAAAAAAAGTTAAAACACATTTTATTGTGCGTTTTTTTTATGTTTTTGAGCTTTATAGCTTTGTAGTGAGTTAACGATTGAAGATAAAGTTCTGAAAAACTTCACAGCACTTATCCTAGCCAATGTGAATCTAACAAAACCCCAAATAACAAAATCTGTTCTCCAGTTTCGGTAATCTACCACGCTAAATGAAAATCTAGCAAAAAATAACTTTTTTTTTAACTGTGAAAAATTAAATATTTTTTTTTGAAAATGTTCAATTCCACATTTTTTTTATCTACTTGATAATCCCTTTTTAATGAGCTATTAACCAATTTTTTCGCTATAATATTTTTGGAGAAAAGTTAAAAAATAGAAATTTTGGGACTGTTCACCCCGACGTTTTTGTGAATTTAAATCGTTATACCGTTTGGGTGTGACATCGGATCTCTCTCATTAATATTTTATGTTAAAGCTAGCTTAATTATCTACCTACTCATTACAACAGAGTTACATTTTTATCATTTTCCTATTTAACAAAAATTCAGACTTTTTTCATTTCAATTACCGTACTTACTTGATTAAAAATCAAGAAAGTAAAATTACAAAAGTAATAATAATACAAATAATATTTTCAATTTTATTAGTTTATACTTTTAGTTTGGTTTTATACTTAAATATAATATACTTTAAACTAAAATCTAATTTAACTAATTTATATGTTTTGAAAACCATTTGGCACATTAAGTGTTCTTTGGTATTTATTAAATATTATTTAGCAAAATAGATATTTATCGTAGAAGTATTTTATTTAAGTGTAAATATAACGATTCAAAATTTATACGTATATTTCAAAAGTGACAACCATCATAGTCTCGTGTCAAACACATTTGTTATTATTTATTTTCCGGATTCCCTTTTCTAATATACACTCCTGTCAGTGTATTACGACAGTCTGCCTCTTTCCTAAAAATAAAAAATAAAAAATAAAAATAATAACTCGCCTCGACTCCTCGGACGGATAGGTACGTTTGTCATCTGACACGCTTACTTCGACCTCCACGACCTATACACCTATAATAAGCGACCGTGAGACAAACATATATGAAACACTGTCCGGGCGACGAACGTTTACGGATTGAAAATCGAGATTCATATATATATATATATAATATATACCAATATATACCTATATGGAGAGGTATACGTCGTTTTATATAAGCTCGTGCGTGTGCGGAGACGAAGCTTCCTATAGTTCCTATATATTACGTATACGACGTAATCGCGGTGGAAGAGGCGGGCGATATGACTATTATACTCTTGCTGCGTGTAAGTCCTGGCGTCCTGCTTCCCTTTCCTCCGCCGCCGACCGCCGCCGCAGCTATATACTTCCGAAGCTACCGCCGATACAGTGTCCCACCGCCGCCGCCGACGTATCGGTTCGGTGGGCTGCAAACGTATATATAAAATGTGTGCGCGCGTGAGCGAGTGTGTGTGTGTGTGTGTGTGTGGCGAACGTGTGTGTGTGTGTGTGTGTGTGTGTGTGTGTGTGTGTGTACACAGATAAGCAATTTTCTCCGTTCGTGATTGGGCTGTATCCCGCGGGAATAAAAACTCCATCTACAAATGAACAGGCCGTGACAAGAGCAATAATTCGTCGTCCGCATAACGTGCTTCACTATATGTAGTATGTGTGTGCGCGTGCGTGCGTGTGTGTGTGTGTGTGCGATCGTATAAGTGTGTGCGTGCGTGTCTCTTTCTACTATAACCTCTCCCGCCACACACATACCCTCCGTTTCTGTACCGTTTTCTATCCGCCGTCATATACACCCCTTTCGCGCGATACTATGACGAGAGCATAGTTTCACGACCCCCCCCTCCCAAACACATAGACACGCACACAAAGCACCCACGTGTACGTGTAAAGATCTTTTGGTGATTTGAGAGAGACGCATCTATGAGGAAGAGTGATCGACTGAAAAATACGAGAAAACAATAGGCGAATAGTCAATTACGTAATCCAAAAACACCATATAATCCGCGACCGCGGTCGTGCGGAGACTTAGTGATGGCTGAACTCACTGCAGCGACGGGGTACGACGGGTATATTGATAGCGAGAAATTTCAAAGAAATAAAAAACATTGGGTTTCTATTCAATCTCCGTTCTTGTATAATAATATATAATGTACTAGATATGTTTTACTGCTTTTTTATTCGCTATTATTTTCGGTACCCGCAAAAAGGTAGTGCTACAATATTATGTTTTTCTCAAAACTTGAGGGTTATACTCTTTATCCCCGCTTGATCTTATCCAGTTTTACATTAATCTGTTTAGCTTTTGCACGACCTGTGGAAAAATATGCATTTCAGCAGGTACAGGTTGTAAGAGATCTTTTGTAAATATTTATATATATCGTATATACCTAAACACAAATGCGAATTGAGATTTTTACAAACGGCTAATCTCAGAAACTACTAAGACGACTCCGATAAAAGCTAAATCTATTTCTTGAGACATGGAGTATTTTTTGCTTTAATATAACTCCCATTTAGGTTTCTATACATATCCATTTCGTATAACAGTGTAATAATAAAAAAAAAAATATTATAGTAACTAGTAAGCCAGATTCTGCTTAGAACCATCTTTCGAGTGCAGCGATTTAATGTTTCATTCAAACTCGTAATAATTATCTTCTACTGTCCTATTTTTTTGTGCAAACATGACTTAAACTAAATTAGTGCTGTCAATACAACATCCTAACATCCTTGTATATTCGAGTATATTTTATTTCATTCAATACAATATATATATATAAATAAATTATATATATAATATATATATTATATATACTATATACTATCGTGGGAATATTATAGTTACATATTTCACTGTATCTTTATATAAAAGTTACATTGTGCTTTGCATTGATAATTTACAAGTGACACTTAGTGATTATACGATTATGGTAAGTGTAAGTATTTATGTTTTTCCTATCAGCTATTTTGGCTAGCCCATAACCGGTAAATAATTCTTACATCGATGATCAGTACAGCGTAGCCCGTTTGATATAAATTTATAAAAAACGTGATAAATAGATTTACCTAAATTTGTAATGATACGTTTATGTTGTTAGTGATTGTACTGTCAAATAATTTTGAAACGTAAATTGTTTTATTTTTTTATAAACATGAACCATCGACTTGCTCCGTTGAATGAACATTTTTGGTAGTTATTGTTGAAAAAAAATTAAAACGTTATAACAAGATGTATGTTGTGTAAAGCGAAGAAAAACGTATTAGCAGCACTGTATAGAATATACAGATGTAACATATACTTCAAATTTTCAAACGCGTTTAAAAGTAAGCAACTATATTTAGTATTTTATATTTTATACATTTTTACATTACAAAATTTATGACATCGTTTATAGTATATTAATGTATAAAATCGACAATGATGTTTTGGAGTGTATCTCGGAATTTGATCAATTTTGCTCCTAAAAGATAAACTAGTAGACAATAGACATAATTTTATATAAATCATAGATGAGCGTACCGGATAAATTTTTTACTAAACCATCACTGTAAATAAATGCAAATATGTTAAATATTTGGTATATAATAAACATTTACTGTAAGTAGGTAATATTTTCTAAACTAATGTTAAGGTTATTTTCATTTGCCGCGCCCATTCATTGTCTTACTAAAAGACATTTATCTGACCATGTTTTTGAAAAATTAGTTTTTCTTAAAAAAAAATCATATTCATTTCAATGAAAAATAATTAGTACATTATAACATTTAAATTTTTTATTTTTAGTTTTATTCTTTATAAAGTCATAATAATTATAATTTATTATAATGTGTTTTTCTTTGGTAAAGAAAACCAAGAACCTTGGTTTCCACAGTTAAATTTCATTTTTTTAAGTTGTTTTATCATTCGTATAATCGTATATAATATAAACACCGTTGACATTGTTAATATTAATACTATGTTACATGCATGTAACTATTATTATTTTGATTGTGACAGATAGGTATGTTTAATACACTAAATTATTTCACTATAATTGTTATTTGTTTGTAAAGAATATTTTACACAAGTTAATATTAAATATTAAATAAATGAATATAAATATATTTTATTTATTAATGTATCTTTAAACTTTAAATGTAACTTATATATAGTTACAAGACATAAAAGTACCTATCTAGTAACTTGTAACTAGTTACAATAAATTGAGTTACTTGCCTAACCCTGCATATGTAATTTAGTTATAAATAATAATACCTATATATATTACAATCAGCAAAGTGAAAAAATATAATATATATATACATATACAAATATATATAAGTGTGTGCGTGTGTCTTCCGGTCGCTGTGCTTGTGTGACGTCTATACAGATAGAAACTATTTTGTGATATTGAAATAGTCTCTAGTGGACTACAGGTTAAGTAACCTCTTTCGAGACATCTCAAAACATTGTAAGAAAGAAAAATATTATGTTTTTACATAAATATTTCTACCAGATAATGTTCCCAAAAGGATACAACAGATAGAAAAAAAAAGTCATGTATAGAGATTTACCATTTCTCAAAATAAAATTATCATATTAAAGTAAAATTCTTGAATATTTCTAGCAGAAACAGCAAATAAAAAAAATAAAAACATATATAAAGACTAATCATCCTTCACAATAAAATAATTATCTGCGGTTCTACAGTTTTATATTTTACTTATTATCAAATTATAAAATATAAAAATATTATATTATTACATTTTTATACTTTATAAGTTATAATAATCTACTTTTAAAATAAATATTTTAAAAGGATCAGTACTCTTGGGATATACCCTATTCATATATATTATTTATTTTACATTTTTCATAATCTATAATAATTTAAATTCGTTAGATAGAATACATTCGTTTTTAATTCCCATAAAAAAAAGTATTTGATTATCTTATTTTGCACGTTAACGATGATTTCATAAAATGAACAATAATAATACAATACCTACCATAATAGCATATTAATATACCATTAATTAATTTACACAATACTATTAATTATAGATATCACATTTTTTTACTGGAAAACTAGCTATTTGCAAACATTATTATGTCGTTCAAACTTCATTACTCAGGCTTCATCTAATATTTTATTATTATTTTTTATAAGGTAAAGATTAAGACTAAAATTAAGTTTTATTTCAAATATACAAACCAAATACAACACTATTACCTATGCGTATCTTGCACTATAATATAAAAATATAAAATTAAAATTTCGTTTTCGTTTTCGAATATGATGAGCTTTGGAAAACAAAAAATCCATTTTACAAACTTTATATGATATCACAGCCTTGCATATTATAATAATATTATGTATTTCATATTTCCATCAAATTAAGTTGAATTCCAATACGTATGTCCAATTTCATTATTTGGACGCATATGATATAACTTCTTTTGAGTTATTCATACTTTGATGATTGGAACTTTTAAATACACGTGAAAATCTTGTATAATTAAATTTAACAATAACAATAATAGTTGCTGCTAATAACTGGTAATCATTATTTATTTATTCCAACGAACAGTATAAGATTAACTACATTTATAACAATAATAATAATAATAACAGAATTTGGTCACTTCCAAGCTAAAAGCTGTACGGATTTGATGTTAAAAGACTAATTAATATATTTTTTAGTAATAGGTATACGTGTACATTTAAATAAAATGGATGCCAAAGGACTGTCTCCGCCGTTTTTTGGTAACATATATACCTACAAAATGCATTTACAGAAAACTAATTTTTTTTATTTAATTTTAAAGTAAAATAATTCATCACAAAAATTAAAAAAAATATATTTTTGAAATCGTGGTATATCGATTTTTCTAAATATTATCTCAAAACAATTTATTACCCATTCGAAATATTGCACTTTTATTTTTATATCGGCTATAGGTGTTCAATCAAAATAAAATATAAAACCGATATATTAAACCCTCAAAAATGTTATTCTCTATTATTTTTGTAATTGTTAATTTTAGCCTAATATTATTCAAAACCAATAAAAAAAAATTTTACACGCACGTTATATTTATGCGTGTGGTTTTGATAGAGAAAACATATGTTATTGAACTGACATCATGTAAGTATTTTAACTATAATAAACTATATAGCTATATGATTAGTAAATAAAAATTGATTCTTTTTAGTGAAACTCTGCAATATAATTAATGAATATAACATAGAAAACCTTAGTGATCGTATAACTATTATCATAATTAATTAATAAATCATATAATGTAAGCAATAATGCATATCATACTAACCTAAAACTGTTATAAAATAAAATAAAAAATAATGACAGCAAAAATATATTCTATAAATTATTGAGATGATAAAAGTATAAACGTGCTTGTCAGTAGACATTATATTATTAATGTATTACGAATATTCAAAAGCAAACAACTCAAAATGTCAAACGCTTGCTTTAGTCGTTTTATAACAATAATAATTATTATAAGTAAATAATTTATTCATCTCGTCGAAATATAAACCGTTTTAAAGATTAAAGCTCACAAGACATTATATCAACTGTTCGCCTCTATATATATATCGACGTTTAACAAAACAATAATAGATACGTCTGTAGACAATAAAAAATGCGCTCGTGCAACGCTAAACTCATTACATTCGTATAACGTCCGATGGACACGTCGCCACTGCCCGAGAACGTATATATATATATATATAAATATATAGACGTAAGTACACACAATATAATATTATAATATAATCGGTATAACTATACAGCAGCAGTGTGTCGTCGTCCCCTTGACGAAAGGGCGTCGTCGTATTATGACATATACACTACGTCAGTTGCGCGTACGATATTCACGCATAACGTACTATAGCAGTTATGCGATTATATTATTATAATACTATATATATGTATATATGGTGCCATTACAATACGAATTATTGTACATCGCACGATTTTGTTCCAACGACGGTTACGAGACCGGCAAAACCGAACGGAACTGCTGCCGTGCGTGTTGAATTATACGCATTTTACGATCCATTTATTTCACTTGTATATAATAATAATATTCTGCCGTGCGTAATTCGATTTGACCGTATAAATGTATAATAATGCGAGGATAACGAGGCGCGGGAGCCGTATACGATGGGGCGGCGTGTGCGTTCCCTCGCCGGCCGTTTTCGTACATTAAAAACCACAACAATCAAACAAATGATGACTTACTATTTTTTTCCTCTCTTCCTCCGCAGCGTTACGTTTTTCACATTTCTCTTCTCCCCCCCCCCGTATCCTCCTCCCTCAACCCTCTCTCGCCCTCTCACCATCACACACTCTCCTCACCCTCACTCTCTCTACCTCTCTACCTCTCGGTCTCTCTCCGAATCACCCTTATTTCGTCCAACCAAATTCCATATATTATACACCGTCAGTGCGTGGTCCTCTTCCGTGTGTGTGTGTGTGTGTGTGTGTACACTTCCGTGTCCTCCTCCGCAATTGAAGTCGTCTTCTGTATAGTACTTTGCTGCACGCGCACGTGACTTATCCGTCCACTCTGCGACGTGACATATACTATCATGGCGAATGATTTTTGTGTACGACCCATCATTCCATTTAAATGATATTATATAATATAATATGTACCGCCGTCCAGTCAGCCACCGATCGCATATTATTGTAATATCGTTTTTCGGAAACGACACGTTGTTTGTATGTGTGTGGCGGGTATACTCGTATTACGTTATTATACCGTATTATGGTGTGTGTGTGTGTGTGTGTGTGTGTGTGTGTGTGTGTGTGTGTGTGTGTTCGGAGCAGAAACGCGACGTCCGCTGTCCGGATGGTGAAACGGGCGTGTAGAGAGGAGAAGGATTCATTGAGATTTTACGGAGATTAAATTTTACGATAAAAAAAAATTGACAAGTAAAATTATGATTAAGTGTTTTTGTTTCCTCAAAATATTGAGCTCACAGTAAGAAATGTCGCGGTACGTATCCACGTGCCGTACATAGTAAATATAATGAATTCTCAACTTTCAGAACAACCGTTTTATTGTTTGATCGTCTAATTGTTATTAACACGACCGTCGAGTATACGTCATAATGTTTAATATTTTTCATTAGGTTTTTTTTTCTTTAATCAAATTACTTTGCAATTACTGTAATGGCCCGGCGGCACAATAATCAGTATACCTGGTACCTATAATAGCGTAGCGGTGTGCGCTGTTCATAAATCGCACACTATATGGCTCCACGGCAGTGAAGACCCGAACGCGCATAATACGCCGGCAAGTATATTTGTTGCTGCAGTAGGATATCTGTTTGACCCGTTGAAAACTTTTAGTAAATGCGTAGTGGTAACTTTCTAATGTACATTCGTATATATATATATATATGCATAGTGCGTGTATATATAATATATGTATATACACATTTCGTTATTATGGAAATATAATGATACGCATTGTTTAATAACACTGTCAGTTATTTCCCAGCTGGGACATTAAGGGTGTGCAAATAAAGCGGAGTGGACGGAAAAAAAAATAGATTAAAAAACGAAAAAAAAAAACAACAAAACGAAAAAGTCATCGCCGCCGTCGCGTACAATATGCATACTATATTTGCCCTTGCAGACATTATACGGAGCTATTAACGCGGCAGCCCGTGTCGTTGACCAGAGGGCGGTGGAAGCGGAGGAGGTCACCGTACCGGTAGGTATATAGTTGGTGGGGTGGCGTGGGATCGCCCGCTGGGAACTAAGGAAATCCGGTATAATAATATCCTTCTTAATTATTCAGGACAGGTCCGAGACCCTAATTAAGTCTGTCACTAATAAAAATACAGCCCCAACGCCTCGGCTAGATGGTCACTTTGCGGCTATTTGTCATAGTAAAGGCGCTAACTTGGCACCGGCCAAACATTTACCCTCAACGCCGCCATCGCTGCCGCCGATATTATAATCTACCTTCGTGACCCATTCGCCACCACCGCAGTCATCGTTGCTGCAGATGCCATTGCCGGCCGGCCGCCCATAATTTTTCATATATATTTTTTTCGCGGGTTTTCGACCTTCATTAATTTCTGAAATGTCCACCCCTATATAGTTTTCCGTCATTTCATATTTTAATCTATAGCTTTATTTATTTTTTTTGCCGTTAGCGAGAAATCCGATACGCGTTATTTATTTGTCAAATTTTTATACATTCTGATCCGAGCGAGGGACTGCTATTAGTTTTACGTGATAAATAATTATTTTTCAAACACAGTTTAGGGTGTGGCCGTAAAATCGGGTGTTAAAAAAGTTACGTATATAATTCTTCGATCGATTGGAAATTGAATAGTGTAGTGTGATTTTAGTGAAATACATTTATATATATATCTTAAGTTTATAAAAATGTATTAGAATTACTAATACGTCTAAACTATGTATTTTTTTTTAAATCTTTATCAAAACACTCGAAAAAATTAAAATAGCTAAACTGAATCTTGCTTAACATTTTTAATCTAATATATTTAACCTATTACGGAAATTTATCATTATGTGTAGCATGATAACTATAATATTAGGTGTACAAGACGTATATAATATTAATGAGACATTAATATTATTCACTAATCATATCATATTTTATAATAATATAATATACGGGTATGTACCTATTTTTCATCTTATAGAACGAGAAACAAACCATTCAAATTACTTTACCACAGGGTTTTAAACCGATTTTGAAAATTTGTTGTAATCAGTAAAAAAAATAGATATTTTCATTTTCTAACCACATAACCGTAACCAAAACTAAAATCTTTCGTCACTAAACTTTAACCTAAATTATAGAATTTAAAAACTATTCACAAAACTGTATGACTTAATCATATTATATACAATTTAACAAGGGCGACTTCAGAGGGGTTATATAAGGTGTTTCATACAGGTTATTACACTCGTTATTGGTTATTGAAAGAAATATAGCATTGACAAATATATGTATATATTTAAAATTCTTGGTGATATGTATCCAAAATCCGTTTTTACGAACACGAAGAGAATACATTAAAATTTAGTATTAATAATAAGACACCCTAAAAAACTATAAGTATGCACTAAAAATATTTATTCTTAAACATACATAAAAAACAGTTTAAATACCTATACATTTAAAAAAGAATTAGTAAAATACAATAATAAATACGGGATAATATAATATTTAGTTTAACTTCTTAAAGTAACTTAAAGAGTATTTAGAGTATTACAAAATTGTAAGTTAATGATTTAGCGTTGCGCGCTGCGTAATTGCACAGCTCTATTCAGGTATACTATAATAATAAATATAAACTTTAAAATAAATATAATATAATCGTTTATAAACATATTTTTTTTTCTTTATTTGAAATATACAATCTATACATAGGGGCACAATAAGTATATATGATAAAAGTAGGAACACATATCATATTAAATATTAAATTAATAAACAAGTTAAATAATTAATAATTTATATATATTATATATTAAACAATGATAATAATATTATAATTAAAAATATAATAGGTTTTATGTACCTATAAAGATAATATTACTTAAATATTAAATATAATTTCATATCAATAAAACAGAAGAGTAGATATTCGGTAAATTTTATTTGATTTAGTGAATATTTTATACTTAAAGTAATATATTTTTGAATGGTCGTTTTTGAGTTAAACTTCTCGGGAACGTAATTCTAATAGCGTATGATATTTTTAAGGATTTGCTATGTAATGTAATGTAATGTGTAATGTGTAATGTGTTCGAGTTTTTACTATTTATATATAATAAATAGAAAAGGTAGGTATAATGAAACAGAACTTTCTAGTCATTCTATAATTTTAGTAGGTACCAAAATTCAAAGGTCAGTATAGTTTATTCTAATAATTAATTTTATAAGCGTATATACATAACTACTATGATGCCGAGTCTTGAATCGATCAATTTTGAACTATCGATATCAAAATAGAATTCCCGATGGACATTTCGTTTTTCAGTAACGGTTATACAATATAAATCACCATAGTACACACACACATATATATATATAGGCCTTTAGTTACCTAAATAGCTCATTAATCAGCGTAAAGCCGCAATAACAATGATCACTTTCGTGCGGTTAAATATTCATTGTATATCACTTATAGTCGATTAATATGACGCACAGCGTATTATTAAATTGCACGAGAGGAATAATATTGTTATACTATTGGCATAACATAATATAATATCGTGTATAGGTAGTTTCTGCTGAGTCGGCTACATCGCTGCAAGTTATGTGCCTAATGCCTAAAACAATATTATGTATACACGCGTGTGTCGGTTGTTGGTATACACGACCACGACAGTGCCAACTACGTTATATTTGCGTATATATTTATTACGCGCGGCGTCCTATAATATAATAACGTATACGATATTAATTCTATTAATCATTAATAACGGTCAGTTTTAATCTGTTAAATCTAGAGAATTGCTCTCAGAGCAGTAATTCTGGTTACATAAATCTGACGTCGACGCTATAATACAACTATATAAAATATATATGTTATTACAACGCGGCTCGTGTTATAGCGATCTTGTGGTGCAGCGTTTCTGCATCACATTGTTCGCGCGATGCATATCGCATTACAACTGCTCAACTTGTGAAATTACAATAATAATATAATACGCCGTATTGAATATTCGAAACGTAATATTATAATATGATCTTGTATAGTTTTAAAACACAATTTGTATTCCATTCGACGCGGTGGAGTTTCGCTGTCATAATAAATGATCCAATCATGTGTTCCCGCATAAACGCATGTCGTCGCATTATATTGTCTTCGCTCTTTTCGTTTGAAGTGATCAACTTGCCGAATAATTTGTATGTAAAAGTTGGTGGAGTAAAATATGTCCGAAAAATGCAATAGCAGAACACATTTTTTCGATTTATTATTTGAGTGTTGAGTCGTATGAGTGACGTGTAGAGATTGTTCAATAAGTTGTTTGAACTTTTGAACAACAAAAAAAAAATCCCCCAATTTGTATACTTGTTTGACGTAATTGTTTATACGCACTATCATATAATATATATTATGTTTACAATAATATTAACATCATAAGTTGTTTTAAAATTTCATGAAATTTATTTTCTTTATTATATCTAAAAGTATGTCACGTCAACTTGCAAGTGAAAATTTTGAAAAGTTGTTTTATTGTATGAAACAAAGAAAATAGGTATAATAATAATAATAATAATAGCTAATAAGGATCCTATTAATAAGTAATAAGGATTAGGGCTCGGGAGTTGTTGTATTTGCATATTTTGGACTATTAGATTTATCACTTTAGTGAGTTAAAAATCTTTTTTCCTAGACCCTACGAAAAAGAAATATCAAAAATATATAGTGCATAGTTTTTACATATTTATACCATCAATATTTTTTGTATGCCATCAAGTCATTACTTAATCATTTATAACTGAACACGTTTAAAAGAAGAAAAAATATTTTTCAATATTTCTTGAAATATTTCATGAAAAGTGAAATATTTCAAATTTAGAACCCTAAACCTATTATCTGCGTTATAAATTATTTGAAACCGGGATTTAAATTATGTTTTCGGATATACAAATAAATAAGTTAATATTTAATTCACTTTTTCACAAAAATATTATTGTTTTAATAAAACAAAACAATTGGACAAATGACACACAAACACACATTAATATTTATAATTTATTATTAATGTATCATATTTGTGGTTTATTTAGATGATACTATGATAGTCATACATGGTCAATATAATAATATTGTTTTTTTTTTTAATTTTAAGTCGAAATATATAATCTATATCAGATGACATAATAAGCATATATGATAAGGTACAAATAACACGAGTATACAAAATAAAAAAAAAGTGAGTAAAGAAGATGATGACACTTTAATGTTAAATAATAATATTTAAATTTTAAATATCAAAATATACATGGTATTTATACACTTGTATTTCTTACCCAACAGAGTCATTGCTGTATGAATTATCACAATAATAATAGTTATGGATAACTATAATATTATTTCGTACATATAAAATTAGAAATTGTGTACTTTGTAATATTAATAAATTACAAATTTAATAATAATGCTAAATCGTATTGATATTAGTATCGACCGTATAATATAGCATCAGTATATCAGTGACTTCTTTTTTACTTTTTTATATTTTTATAATAAAATAAATATTATGTTGGTGATTTCTTTAAATGTTCTTACATAAATGTATTTGTATAATATTTTGAATATTCTTAAGTTTATGGACATTTTTACCTATCAATCATTTTGAAGTCAAACAACATTATTTTAGTTTATATCTTTTTCTTAGATATTATTGAAGTATTCTTTAGTATGGATTAAAAGATTCCCGCCAAATAAAATAAGTGAGTTGAAATCGTAAACATTTCCATTACTATTATACCAAGATATTTAAGCTTTATAACAATTTAAACTCAGTTATTTGAATTGCTCACAGTTTTCTTTTGAACCAGTACTTATTATTTATTCTATATCTATGAGACATTATTATATTTTACATTTTTACTGCAGTGCGATTGGTTATGCGAGGTAACTCAAACTTATCCACATTTTACATATTATAATATAATGATGATATTTATTATAATAAGAATTTTATTTGTGTGAAAATAAAATAAATTTTACTTAGAACTACTATAAACTGTAATTAACTGTAGTCGATCCGCATGTCAGCCAAACGACTAACGAAAGGTTTTAGAATTTGTAATAATCTTTTTTCCTCGTGAGTTATATATTATGGTGTGTAGTACTCGGTAGTATAAACAAAACATAATAAAAATAATCATGACGCACAAACCTCGCGGTGGTTTAATCTTTCACGGTCGACAAATACAATCTCCTCGGTATTTTTGAGAGGTAGCACATATACGCCCGTGGTACCGAAAACAATTGATTTGTGTTTAATTTTTAAAACGAACTCGGGCAAGAATTGACTACTTTTTCAATTTCCCAGCGGATCGGCACGTGCGTGGTCGCTGTCTAGTAATACCGCGATGACCTATCGACCACAGCCGACTGCTGCAGTACACGGCGCAAGAACAATCACGAGAACCGTCTCGGGCTGCAAACGTCCAGTTCCGTTACCAGTTTCTAGTGTCCATTTATATCCAGGATAATCCAATCAGCTCGTCACGTTATCGCCGGCGTCGTCTCGCCGAAATTCGCCCGAAACCAGCCCAAAACCCTATACCATATACGAGTTCCTATATATATATATGCGTTACGTATAATTAAAGTTTAAATCCTTGATTGCTTTATATTTTAATTATATTAAAAGTGGATATAATTTCGATTGACAATAAGCATCCGAAATAGAAAAAATAATAAAAATTCATCGAAATTATAGTGTGTATATTTATTACTTATATAGGCACACGTGTGCATGTGCACTTTATATACATAATATATAATACACTTTGCATATACTATTTATTAAATATCTATATTAGGTGCTAAAAAATCGATGTGGCGTCCAATAAAAAATTATTTAAATTATGTGTATAGGCACATCATATATTAAAAAATGGTAATCTTGCAATTTAAATATTCATTGTTCTACTCGTAATAGTTTAAAAATATGTTGTCAATCTTAAGGTTTTTTGACAATAAGAATAAATATAACATTAAATAATTTATATAATATGTTTTTAACTCTGCGATTACAGTAATATGTATATATAGGTATATAGATAGTACAAATACTATAAATACTTTTAATAAACCCGTTGCCACAGTGTATACGTTTTATACGACTGGTAATTATTGTATTTTGTAACCGGACATTAAATTTTGATCACGTCACTGCATGTGTGTTAGTCAGATGTAAGATAAAACATATTATGATCTTAGTAGTTGACTGGTTCCACAGTCTCCGAAAGAGATTCATACAAAAAGTTGAATCAAAGTACTTTTCTTAGTTATACCCATTGGCCATTGATATTTGATACACATTTATCACCCGGCCCCGTACAGTGAAAGCCGTGGCGAATTTAAGTATGTGGTGGCCCCTGAGGGGAATGCATTATGGGGCCCCTTATACATAAACAAGAAAAAGTATTTTTTTTTTACTTATTAAATAACATTTATTATCATATTTAGTAGTAGTAACAATTATAACTACTTATTTAATAATAAATAATCATAAAAACAACCAAATCATCATCATAACTAGTATAAGTAATATAATCATAATATTTTTCATGTATCCTAATTTGAGTATCATAAAATTGTGGGGGCCCCTGAGCTGCAGCCCACTCAGCCCTCCCCTAAATCTGGCCCCGAGCGAAAGACTGCCCACGGACGTGATTACCTACAAGACGTTGTATGTGTCTGTATTCGCGAACAGCATCATTGGTATACTCGTATATGTAATACTCGCGTGTTTGTGTTGTTGGCGGTGAGCTTATGGGACACTTGGAGGTAGTGGGTACGTCAATTAGCCATTGTGTGAAGTAACTATTATTTGGTATTTTGACCTATTGCAAATATTATATAAGCGCGTAGGACTGGCCACCCCATTTGATCGTATTATTTTTTTCTTTGGAGTGGAATGAAATAAAAAATTGGCACGCCACCACCGCCGCACTCGATTGTGCTTCTGTTGCGCCGCGTATGGGGGGGGGGGCAATAATAAATAGGGTTCGACTTGTATGTGATAGCAGCGGAGCAGATGAACCCGCACTTGCCGTACTCATCCGGACAGATAATGCACTTTTTATTAGGCACACATGGTGTACACTACTCGTACACTAACTGTCCGTATGCGTACGCGTACGTATATAATATAATGTGTATGTATATATATATAGTATAATATTGTATGGTTGTATTGTCGACGCATTGTTTGTGCATAATGCGATTCACCCTACCGTACAATGGGTCAAACAATGATTATCGTCGAGGAACAAAAAAATAAATGTTTTTTATGCCGTCGTCTGTACGCCGAACGAAACGTCAGTGTTTTTCGGAAACGTAAAAAAAAAAAATCGGTGTAACTTGATTAGCGGCACTGGACCGTTTCGTGAATGGAATTAACTCTACGGCATCCACCGAAGTTGTACTGATTATTCCGTCGCATCAGTCTGGCGGCAGTCGTGGGCACAACGCTCCAATATATATTTTATATGGGCAAAAATATAATTTTATACGAAATTCACAGCGCAAAATTTGGTTGGCTTTATAGAATCGCGTTTTATATTTTTCTAATATAAACGTTACCCGCAACATTGCCGTTACAGTCTTTCTAATAAATAATAACGATAATATATCTGACAAGACTATTAAATTTGATTCTGCGCCTTAGCAGAATACAGCCACAAAGCTACAGTGGTATTTTGAAAATGTAATATAATAATGATTATACGAACTTGATCAACTGTTATTTCATCTTCAACGAACCGGTGTAACAGACGAACCATACCCCCTGGGGGTATTATGATTTTCAAAATTTAATAGTAAATAATATACCCCCTGAATGCATTTCCTAGATATACCTCAAAATGCAACACGTGATGCGATGAAAGCCTTATACGGATTAACATTGCGACTAAATAGTAAATTCCCAAAATGATATATCAACGCACAGAAAAATCTTTACTATATTTTTGAGCTTATAATCAACGCGCGCTTAACGAAAAAAATGCATTGTCATAACTCATAACGCACGAGCAATATATAACTGTTTCTTTCGTATAAACGCAATCCAAATAATATAATTAAATAACACCTTTAGTTTATTTTAGTTTTGGTTAAAGCTTGTAGGTGTTTCTTTTTTAAGTAGACACTAATTCCCACAGAACTGTTGTTTAAGCCTTGACAGATAATTCAAATAAAATAATAGGTAAACACTGAGGTTTTTCGCGTGATTTTAAAGAGTAATCTGTCATCAGACGTGTATCCGCATTATATTATTATATCATACGTTTGATTAAATGTTTATATTTAGGGAATGTTATACTTGAAAGGTAACTATCTCGATAGCTGTTAATGATTATAATTTATAAATGATTAGCGTACGAAAAGTTTAGAACGTTTGTAGACAATTAATTATTAATTGATTAGAATACACGCGAATACGCTGAATATGTATATTGCATAAACTATATTTAGTAGGTAGCTAAAGCGTGATAAATCCACCAGAATATTAAATCGTATAGCGCTGGTATATTAGGAAACGAAATGAGACAGTTTATATTATTTGTTGGATAAGAATCGTTAACGACGCGAGAGGATTAAATATTTCGCATGTTTCAATTATGAAATAACGAATTTCAAATAAATATCAGTTTCAATGAACAACCAAACATTATATGATGTTGTGTGTTGCTGTATAGATATAATAACGGCATACACGAGAACGTTATATTACAATAGGTATAATAATATTATTAGTATATATATTATTATGTCCCCAGTGCTCTCATAATTATAAATCGCTATTTAATATTATACGAAACCGTATAATAATATTATTTCCGAATAATAAACAAAACGCGATTAATTTTCCCCGGTATTACATAACGAAGCCCATCGAGAAAACAAAATAAATTAAACAGCCGACATGGTACCGAAAATAAACAAAATGTGTGTTTAATACCCACCTACACGCATATATTATGTACAGTGCAATAATAATAATAATAATAATGTGTTAAACGTTATAGGTAAATACTAAAATACTAATAACACTATAATATATTTTCTCTTATAGTTTTTGATAAAATAAATATATTATAATACAATACGATAAGCACAAAATGCTCTTTAACATTATAATATTATTATACATATTATGGTATGGTCTGACCAATGTAGCAGTCACGTATATCAAATATCCTTTTCAGTTTGTATTATCTTCTTCGATTTTAATGTTTGCTAAACATAAATATAGTGATAAGGCAGTCAACTTATTAAACATTAATCAAACTATTCGTTCGATTAAATTCTTTAATTAAACATTATTATTGTGCTTGTGAACAGATTGTGTAATTATTTTGTGATAAAACTTAAAAATATAGTAGTTGTTAAAGTTTTGATGAGCGAAACATAGTGAACGGACAATTTATCGGTACTCTTATGCATATATGCTACTCTACATCACAAGTCTAAACTTTAAATTATTATGTAAGTTAAAAGTTTTTATAACTAATTAACAACTTGTTCGAAATTCTTTATTTTTATTTATAGGAATTTTCAGAAAAATCTTCTGCTGTGTAATAGGAAATTAAAAAGATATGCTGTCGTTCACAAAAGTAAAAAACTTAAAAACGATTGCGTTAAAAATAGTTTTAAAAAAATGTCGTTTTGTACCTGTCTTATATTATTTACAAAAAATATATATTCAAAAACATTAATACTTTTCGATAGAATAAGTCCTATTTTATAATAATCACCGTATTATAATATTATTATGTTTTGCAGTATCTGTGAGGTAATAATATAATATGTCAACGCCGTCTGCAATGCAATAGGTATTACACGCTACCTACTATACATAACAGTAAATTATATTGTTATTTTGATCTTGAGTAAATATTTGTGCGATTGTACGAGCGCCTTGTTTTGCGATGTCGATGAAAATAATAGACGGTTATGTATGTACAGTGGGTAAACAATGCACGCGCTTCGTACGGGAAATATCATACGAGATTGCGGCGGTGTATGCACTTAGAATGATTAATGAGAAAAAAAAACTCTTCGGTTAGGTTATACGTAACATTCGAACGACGACGTCCGTTATTTATCACAATTAAAATAAATTATTATGTGAAAATATACGACAATACACAGGTAGGTATACTGATAAAATACAAAATCACAGTGTTAAAAAATATTATGTTAATAAAATATGACGTGCACATATCTTTTGTTTACAATGCGTTGTATAAATAATTTCCTATTCGGTAATGTGAGCAAACATTATTAACAATACAATTATATATTATGTACGATGAAAGTTATACTTTTCGAAAATCATCACGATTCGATGGACTGATCTATTTTTTACTTTACTTAAAATAGGTCCGTAACCAAACAAATCTATTTAGATTTTATTTATTTTAGTTTTTTTTTTTAAAATACTTCGGATTGTATACCGATCCTTTTCAAATAACTTTATCGTTAAAGTTTATGAGTAATATGCATTAAACCCTTCGTAGGTACTCTCTTGACTCTTGAGTTAATGATTATCCAAAAATATTAATTTTGTCCACACGATGACATACGTGTATCGGTCGGTTAACATTCGTTCTTTTTTAGACCTGGATTAGTCCTCAAAAGTTGAACGTAAAACGATTGCAAGGATGAAGCACAACAACACGGCTGTTATGATCAGAAACATGTTTATCACATAAAACACTGTAGAGGTCTCTATGCGTACAACAGTCACCTTCACACTTACAACGCTCCAGCCAAACTCTACGACAGCAGTTGGAGTGTTCCCGCACACACGGCAGCGTTGGCGTTAAATAACATAACTTTATGTTACCTCAGAACAATTTACTTCTCGAGCCTATATCTTATATTATCTTATATTTATATTATATAATATCGTGTTCCTATGCTGTATAATATACATTACATATAATATATTTTATTATATTACAATATTTATAGTCATCTATAGCACCGTTTCTCAACCGGGGGTTCGCGTAGGTCAAAAGTAATAAAACGCCGATTTACAAAATAAAACTTTTCATTCAAAATTTTTGAAATTTTTGACTTTCCTAACGATATGATACTTTTATTGTTCAAATTTATACTTAATATAGATAGTGAGGAGGTCGTTAAATTATTGACAATATTTTATACCTTTTTTTGGGAGTCACGGGACTAAAAATGTTGAGAAACGATGGTCTATACTCTATAATCTAAGCATGGGTCACCAAATGGCGGGCCGCAGACAAAGAATAAATAACACGTATTATGACAACATTATTATATGTGTTATTATTGGTTTTTAAATAATGTAATATGTATTTTGAATTTTGGTGGTACGCGAAAAATGTTTAAATTCATAATGTGGCCCGTCAAAAATATCAATTGGTAGGGGTCACCAAATATAATGATATTGTGTATAATAATAGTGTACAATAATTTTTAATGACTATTGAGTATACGCATTATATATTTTAAGCGTTACTATATAATAACAATTTTCAAAATTCTGATTTCCAAAAAAAAATTCTTCAAAAATCGTGTCGACAAACACGACGGAATTCATCGATGATTCTCCGTCATCGTTTCGAGTGGCTGATGCGTGCCCAAAGCGTTGTTTGTGTGAGGCACAAGTGCGACCAACAGATGTGTGTATGAATAATTGATTGGGACCCGCGTGAATCATACACGCGCGCGCACACACACGACGCAGCGACAGAAGGAATAATATTATATATAATATAATATGTATGTACAGGAATAGGCGAAAGGGCGCGCGTGCCCTACCCCTCCGCGCTGCAGGACGGAGACCGGTCGCCGCGACGGCCGTAGTGGTGGTATCGTATAACAAATTGGGCGCGTTACACGCTGCGCATACGTGTACAAATAGTGTGTATAATATTATACTTACGTCGGGTGTGTGTATAACGCTCGTTGCGCGTATTGTATTGAGCAAAAGAAAAAAATGTACAATAATAATAATAACCAGCTCGGACGGGGTGGCGCGGGCCGGCGCTCATTATTGCATTACGGGCCACCCGCCGAGGACCTAGCCGCCGCCGTCGTACCCGCTCGTCGTGCCCACCCTCGCATCGCCGGCACATCGTCTGAAAAACGCCTCCGCGTGATAATGACATTAATTCGGCGGAACCGATGTCGATTGGCAGCGGTCGGGTCGGAGAGGGTGCGCGCCGCCGGCCGGGTATCGCGTGCCTACGCCGATAAGTCGTAAAAATTGATTTCTTAAAAAAAAAAATCCAATTACACATGATTTATTACATTATATTATATGGTGTGTTCTACGCGCCCTCGATTTAATTTTTTTTTATTACGTATATTTTGCCGTTTTTGACGGAAAAAAAAATATAAGTGTCCCGTTTTGCGCCCGTCGGCCGACTATCCGCACCGTATAACAATAGTATAGATAGTATATAGCCTTACCCAACATCATAACCTTTACGACGACACAATGTTTACTTTTTCTACTACGTCGCACTGTACTGGCGATATGAAATAAAACAACAGTTTTCTCGCTCGCCATATCTCTTTTCGTGTAGACGATTGTTTATATACTATATAACATTTTAATCAATTGCGATGTAACTATTATATTTATAAATCAAAATATTACCAATTCTAACGTATTCTCCTAATAATCCATCGATAATATTTATTCTGTAAGTTTGTATACATCCTTTAATACAACTTTCCTGTATCTCTTATAATGACTAAATGGCGTATACATAATAATATTTTATTTTTCGTAATATAGCCTGTGGGTTGTCATTATAATAACTATAACTTTGTTTGTGTGTTTTTATACTATTACAGCGGCGTTATATAATATGAAGGAATTTTATTATCTTTAATTTTTAACGAACGAGTGTTGTGTCAGCACCCCCTGGATTTAACGCCTTTGGTTGGATATAGTTAACGATCTGTTCCGGGTCAGGTGCAATAAAAAAAAATAAGTGCAAATATATAGTGGAACACATAAAACAAGTTATTTACAGTCGGTAAAAATAACACCGTCTTGAGGTAAAACAATACTAACTTTATATGTACTTAAGAAACGTTCACACTTATAACTATAGCTCTATTATAAAGTTATATATTATATTGTATTATACGTAGGAAGAAACTTACTGACTTAAAAATAATTTTATGTAAACAATAATAAAAAAATATATAAGCTCGTAGTAAATATTTATAGTGACGCAAAGAGTTGGTCAATAACAATTAAAAATTTCTGACATAAACATCGTAATATTACAATCGAATATTTATTTACAAGTCTCAAAATAGTATTTAGACACGATAATTCACACCATTATTTTTCATTTTTATTTTCTATTTGGTTTTATTCAATTAAAATCATTGAGAGTATACCACTATAATAACAATATACTCTTAACTGAATATAGGCATGCGCATATATACTTGCAAATCTGATTTAAAACTATATAGTCCAGTGGCGTAGCCAGGGGGGAGGCTAAGGGGGCTGTAGCCCCCCTGAAATATTAAGAAAATTTAAAAATTATTTTAATTTTTAATGGTTTTTTATGGTCTATACAAATCGTAACAAAAATCTTAAATTGTATTTTACAAAAATTGATCAGCCCCCTGAAAAAAATCATGGTTACGCCAGCGTTATACACAACTAGCTATATTATATTTAAATTTAACCTGTCTTCAATCTCAGGTATTCAATTCAGTGTTATAATATATATCTATAAATTTGTTTCATACTTCTTATAATCAAATTATATATGACATTTATTTTGCAAATTGAATTTCTTTGATAGTATTTTCTTAATTTTAGACATGTTTTTCTCATCAATGTACGTAAATATTATTAATTTTATACAAATATGTATATTATATATAACCTTTAACGAGTGTAATAGCATTTTTTTTTTAAAGGTATACTTATAAATGTATAATAATAGCGCAGCATAAAATAAAATAATATTATTAAGTACATTTACGTTTTAAATTCTAAGCATAAGCGATGAATGTATTATTAGTTTTACAACGATATATGTTTTTTGAACAATTGTTGATATTAATAGAACTTCATAGTCTACTCGAAGTACCCGGAGTGAATACAATTAAAATTGTATATTTTTAATTCAAAAAAGTTATTTTGTTCACTGTTGATGTAATAAAAAAAAAAATAAAAAAAAAGATAATACATTAACAAAATTAAATATTAAAATGAATACGTCTTTCGAGAACCTTATTATAACGTAGTCAATAATAGTAATAATAATATTATGTTGGCATTAAAAATGTAACCGATACGAAATGATAAAAGTTTTTTAAATATATGGTGGCTGTAAATAGGCGTATTGTATTCGTCGGACTCGATTTGGTATAAACAATGTAACGATAATAGCTTGGGGGCGCAATTTTTTTTTTGTGACCGGTTGGACCCTCACTTAAAAGAACAAAGGCTACATCAGTTGTCCGTCTATCAGCTCATTTGACAAGACAAAAATGATCGATGACAATATTTCATAGAATTTTAATAAAACACATAAAACGTGATTTTTTTTTTGAAACCAGTAGTGGCGAAAATAGAAATCGAGTGACCGCCGTGCTCATACGCGACTATTGACGGGTTAACATTGTCTGCCGAGCCATAATATGGATACAGTCGTTTTACAATAGTTCTATTTAACGGCACCAGGTTTGAATAAATTTATTATCTTATTTTATTTACATTTATCTGTGTTAACTATTAAAAGTAACACAATATTTTTTTAATTTATTCAATTAAGTTAACTTCGAATTATCGTCGTCAGAGAAATATTTTTATGTAAACTATAAAATGGTATTTTTATTCTATAAGTACATATAATCTAAGTTCTTTTTTTGTAATAAAAATAAACCAATAGAGAATACTCTATCAAACGAAAAAGATAAATTAATTGTAGTAGATTTAATATTTATATTTTATTAACTTAATAGTAAATTAATGAACAAATATTTTTATATTAACAATAATTTATTAATATAAGTATAACTTCAATAAAAATAAAGGGAGAAATTAGTAATCACTCAATGTATACTTTCAAGCGCACTTTGTCATTGAGATGTTAAATTTTATTCTAGCACACGAAAAATGAATAAGAACCTATTACTAAGTACATTTATAAATAATTATAATTTTATAATGTTATATTTGTTATTTAATGTTATGAAAGCAATTTATTTAACTACGTACTAGGAATACAGTAGATTGAATTAATTATTGTACGAGTATTGTAATTATCTCAATGAAAAATTGTATTATGAGTATAATAAAATATAATAATATAAGTTAGTAACTTAAAGTAGTCTGGGATAATATTTTTAAATTACATCTTAATAGGTACTAAAATCGTTATTCTTCGATGAAATATCTAATTTTGTCGAAATTTAATCTTAAATAAACGTCTATAAAAAACAATGATTATATATTTATATATTTATTTTGGTTACAGTACAAGCAACTTATAAGAAACCTTAAGTTAAAATTGCAATCCTTAGCTATTATATTAATTGAATATTTTAAATGAAATTATTTGATATTTTTTTTTTTGATTTCAACAAATCTAAAAATTGATACATGTATTAATTGTATTAAATAGCTATAATAACAACTTATAGCTTATGACTTTATGAGGAATCATATAGGTACAAAGATTTTTTACAAAGATTTTAACTCAGCAAAAAAAATGTTTATCGACATTAATACAAAAAAAATATTAAAAAATCAATAATTTTATGATACCAACGACAAGAAATGTAATATAAACATTCAAACAAAAATGTAAAAAATTATTTGTATTTCTAAGTATGCGATTCAGAGTATGTTTATGCCAACATCGCGATCCCTTATCTCCTACCAGCATAAAACTGAGATTTACTTCTAGAAAAAATAATAATGAACTATAAATGGTACCTAGATGATACCAAAAAGATCAAGAACATCGAATGGTCCATTTACGATTACTGATAAGAAATCTAGGTTATAGGTAACGGTGTAACACATTCTAGTTCGAAGACATTGAGAAAATAATAAGATAAGAGTGTGTAACGTGTAATTCTAATAAGGAAATTACATTACACTTAGCTTATTGGTTCAGAGTCCTAAATGTAAAACCATTTAAAGAAAATATAAAAGTCTCTCTGTAGTAGGATGGAATCAGAACAATGTACTAAGTCTATACAATTTTGCTCTTCTACCATTAGCGCTATTTATTTTATGTAATAATTTAGTTATGAAAAGTTGCTATGATAACTACATATTACTGTATCAATAATTAAAACTTAGGGTTTCATTATTGATAATTAGAAAAACGCCTATAGTTAAATCAATTATAGTTTAATCTAGATTTATTGAAATTAAATATCAATATTTTTTACTTTAACGATGAACTAGTGGAAATGAATGGAACAAGCCATAAAACAAGATTTCTTTGACACACGTGTGTACTCGTTTTGTAATCAATAATAGATATTCATATATAATATGGACAAAATTCCGTAATAATAGTTTATAACATACATGACGTCATATACTGTGATGCTGGTTTAATCATTACAATATTTTGATACCGTCCGCGTATAATAAAATTGTTTCTTGAATAGTTTACCGAGAATGGAGTATACGAAAAAGGATAAAAATAGAGGACTTAGGTTTTCATCCTGAGATACGTCAGAAGTAAATTCAAATAACTTAGAGAAAGAGCCTGAGATAATAAGAAATTGTTTCCTTCAAATGACAAAAAACGTATTATAATAAGATTAGAACCAGAAAAAGAGCGGATTATCAACAGTCAACATCAAGTTCGTCTATCAGTAAACAGAGGTGAACTGTATCGAATGATTTTCTAAAATCTGTAGTGATGATATCTACTCGACAGCCTGCTTGAAAGCATTGTTTACTATTATATTATTTGTTATTATAATATTTTAAAATTGGTGGTTGGTTATAATTTAAAATCCAATACAGACTGACCCCTTAGAACGGTATGAAAATATTTCACAAAAAAATATCAAAAACCGTTAGTGATAAAATATTCATTTAAATATGTAATTAAGTCAAAACTTGAACTTCGCTATGTACAGCTGTAAGAATTAATAATTGCCAACAGACTTAAAATAAAGGCATATAGTTGCGAATACTTCTAAAATAAAATGTTGACTATGTATTTATGATAAGTTTTAAATGCTGTACGAATTGTTTATAAAGATCCTTGTATTAATTATAAGCTTTTGACCTAAAACTCCAATAAAATTCTAGGAAAAAAATTCATAAAAATAAACTCAAAGATATTCTTGTTCTTTTATGTGTAAAAAAATATTTATCACTTAAATTAGGTTTAGTTCGGGTCCTAAGTTAGGTGCAGGTTAATACGCAAAAATATATTTTTATTTTTCAAACTTTAAATGCATATTTCTTTTAAATCACTTTCAAAACTCATCGTTTTAACGTTGCATTCGGAAAGTAAAAAAGCAGAACACACACATAAACACACTCGCCAATGCATGTACACATTTCTTGAACCATTCTCGAGTGCTAAAATAAATCAAAAGTCGTATGACGTTTTCCCGTGGGAAGTTGTGGAAGGAGGTTAGAGTGTGAAACCGCGCGCGGGTCAACAACTAACAAGGGACATGTTTGGTAACGGTGGTAAACTAAAACTGAACATGTAACTTTGCATCGAACTTTTGGTTCTTCGAAATCGCAGTTGTACAAGAGAAGAAAATAACTAAGGAGTATTGACACTATATTGCATGAATCTATGTGTGTGTATATATGTATATAATATATATATTATACATAAACAAATACAAATACGAAAACAGATAAAAGAAATTATTCAAGCAATTTATCATTCTGGGTTTTCCCAACATCATATTCTAAAATGTTTTCAGTATTTTACATTGCAACTACAGCATAATAATATTTTGAATTTTTAAACATTAACCTTCATAGTATTTTATAATTAACATGAAATAGATATACTTTTGAATAATTCTGCCTGCAGAGTGATTATAAATAAATAAATTTACTATAATAACAGTAAATCAACTGAAAAATAGATATAATGAATATATAATAATTACGTAAATATGAGCGAGACAGGGGGTGATTTAAGGATAGATACTTAATACATTTTTCCCTGCACTTTTTTATACGCCAATTAAAAATATATTATGTACCTATTTAAATTCTGAACATTTTATTATTTATCATTAAATTTATGAACGCCATAATGGCATTAAATAATATTTTACACAGACATAGAATATATTGTGTTTAAATATTTCATTTTTTATAATTAATATCAAAGTGAATTTACTTATGAGTTATGGTCAATGTTCGGTACGAATATCAACTATGTATTTTTAAACAAATTGAGTGGGTGACTAAAATATTCTTATTTTGAAACTTTCATAAGCTCGCTTAAAAATTAAAATATCGTAAAAACAACAATATAATAACACAAACATTGGTCTTACCTTCATAATATAATTATAATGTTAAAATATAAATGTATTTGTGTATACTGTATTTAATCTGGACATAAATATATGTTAGCTGCGCTTACCCACTTAGATTCTGTTGTTCGTATTATTTGATTTTAAGAACCTACGCAAAAAATATATCTGTTTTTTTATCTAAAGAAAATCAAGACTCATACTCATATTTATTATTCATATACAGATAATGTTATAATAGAGTAATTTAAAAATGAATATCTCCTCAAAATATATTACTAACACTACTGCACCACTGCATCGCCAAGCTGACAAAAAAATGCAAATGTCTCGAATTCCATCTATTGCAACTGCGTAAATTGTGTTACCAAATACTACGTTTATTGAACGAATTGTATTATGTGCAGAACGACGGAGAAAAATCATCAACACAACTATTTACTTATTAGCCGTTAAAGTAGTATTATTAGTAATTGCGTTACAAGCGTAAATGCCATAATACATAAATATACCTATTAAAACTCAAATTTCACTAAAACGTTAAGTGTCTATGATATATATAATATTATAATATATATATATAAAAGATAGGAAATGGGGTACCTAAAAGCAACTTTATCGTTATAAAACATAATAATCGTCGTTTTCATTTCAGATATTTTTGGAGCGTTACAAATCACCGTATACGTCGTCGTAATATAGTCTCGTAGTCCAGTCACGAGCAAATTATAATATACAGCGATATAAAATCAAGTGAATTTTATTTGAAAATCTGTTGGAAAATTAAAATTTATCAACTTATATATATATATATAATATAACAATGAACGATAATCAACTGCGGGGTATAACGTTAAAATATCATCAATGATTTATGACGATTACGGTGATGGTGATGGTGGTTTGACGAAGAGGGGGTGAGAGGATATTGTTACCGGTGGCAATTATAATTATAATTATACGCACACAACACGCAGTGCGCGCGGGATACAGTCAAACACGACAACTATATATATATATATATATATAAATAAATAGTAAATACAATATATTATATTATGATGACTTTCGCTCGTCCGCGAATCAGCGGACCCGCGAGTCGAACAGCCTCTGCCACGATCGCTTCAGCGGCGTACAACGAGCTGTACATAACTCGCCGTCCTGCTGTCGCGGGTGTCGGATGTCCCCCCAGATTTATGGGGTGGCGGTAAGGGCGAAGCGGGTGGAGTGATGCACCGCGGCGTATATATATATATATATATACGCAATATAATGAGTGTGTGTATTTTTATTATCATTATTGTATGTTACACACGGACGGATATATATATGTGTGTGTGTGTGTGTGTGCATAATATATCATTACGACACAATATACGACCCGATAGCCACCGATCACTGAAAGGGGTAGGACTCTATAATAGCCGGAGATTTGGACGTGTCGTCGCCGACCCTCGTCGAAGGAGACGCCGCACTGTGCACACGTGTCATCCGTTATTATTTTGTTTTTTTTTTAAATTATACTTCTCTATCGGCGATTGCCACTTATGAACACACGAAATAAAAAACAAATGGTCGCACCCATTCATATGTAATAAGCGCATATTATATACAATAACAACATATACATAATATTATATCCTCTGATGACCGCCGTCCACGATATGAATCGGTAATAGGATTACGTATCGTATAATACTAATAACAGTTGTAGTGTTATCACGCGTTGTTGTAGGTGCCCATAATAGTTTGCTGAAATATTAGTCGACTTGTGGTTATTATAAGTATATAATCGTCATCTTTGATGCATCGTCCGGTTTAAATCCCACTGCGTTGTAACTTGTAACGTGATCGAATACTACGGAGAAACTGACAATATTGCTGTGAATCATGACAAAAATTGGAGAGGGGCTTAACCTACTAAAATAATCATCAAGCCCCCCCCCCTAAAAGAGAATTAAAAAAACATGTACTTGCCTTATTAAATAGTTTATATACAAATATATAAGAAACTGATAATTTAAACTTCGTGTACTTGTCAACAATAATTTACATGTATATTTTTGATGTTTATCGATGTTTACAAGAATTTTATTTTTGTACAAAATGTTCAAGCATTTTAACTAAAAAAATGTTTTCAAGTTAAATTGGAAAAAAATAATATATAATATATATTTTAAATATAAAAATATATTTTTAAGTTAATATCACGTTTTGAAGATGTTATGATCAATATTCAATATTTATAGTAAAACTATCTAGTCTTTTTTATGATTATTTATTTTTTAATTACGACAAAAAAAACTCACCGATTTTCACAAAAGTTGTTGTTGAATAAATACATTTCCCGATTCTATTGGTTAATTTTTATCAATTATTTTAAAAAAAATGATTAATATTTCAAACTAGAGAAATGATTCCATGCATACACCTACAAAATATTTTAAAATGTCAGCCACCTTCCTTATACTTAAAATCGATTCGCTACAAATTCATCGTAAGTATATATTATATTAATTTATATCTCGTATGAGCTGCAGAGTCTGGACTGTACGTCCACACGATCTAGTTTTACATGCATATTCCTAGTCCGACCATATAGTACGTATGATTATATAATAAAACACGTCTAGTTGTATTTATTAAATTATAAATTAAAATAATATGTAAAAAGTGTTATAAATGGACAAATTGTAATACGGTTTTTATAATAGATTACCGAATTACCCATTTCGATACGCGTCTTATCTGGGGGTGATTGGTTGACGTACTTGCTACACTCACAATATTAAAAATAAACGCTCGTAATTGTTACCGAATTGAGTACTAAATTGTTTATCGATAAATCATTCATCAAGTAACAAATATTTATCGAACCTGAATCTTACATATTATAACATATTACAGTATTTAACCACGACTATACTTGTGAATATTATTATAATATTAGTATAATATTATTATACAACGATAATAATTTTCTACGTTAAAATAGTTTTGGAGTTATAACATTTTAAAAACTTATATAATGCTATAAAAAACTCCAAGAATTATACATAATTATTTTGTTTTTTCATTTGTTTATTGCTGATAACTCCCCGTAAAGCAAGTGTACAGTAATATATAAAAACAAATAAGATCATTTTAAACACGGCGATACAATAAGTCATTATATATCACATTTTACCATAACAATAGCCAATACTTTATAGTGAAATATAAATATTAGGCATAAATGGACAAGTGTACTTACTTTCTTAAATCAAAAAAATGATATAAATAATTATATTAATTATGAGATTTAATGTTTGCGTATAATATTAGTGATAAACTGATAAACTTGTTAATTTATTGTAGAAAGTCGACATTCGATTAATCGGTGCATTAAGATTATAATTTTATCAGTGAAGATTTTTACGAATATTATTAACTATGTCCAAAATAAATAATTATGCAGTGTAAAAATAATTACATGATTAATATATTTACGTAAGTATATTATTGTTTTATTAATCATTGTTGTGTTAAGCGAAATAATAGAATATAAAAGTATTAAATAATATACGGTACGCGAATTTAGTTTATTATCTAATCGGACAATCGGAAGAATGTATTATAACTTTTATCAAATAGGTTATCATAAAATAAATATCATAAAAATGTCATATCGTATGAATCAGCAGTTATATGACCACCTGTCTGTTTAGACGGGTGGTCAGTTAACAACACGTAAACAACGTAAAAGTATTATATATTTAAATAAAATAAAAAATTATAAATTATAATGTATACAAAAACTAAATTTTATTATGAGTTAATAAAAATGAATTAACAAATTAACAAAAACATACATTATATCTCAAAAATAAAGAATTTATAGCTAAATTTTAGAATACACATTTCAACTGAAAAGAAGAAATCGGAAAACAAATCCAAGAGATTTTTCAGTTATTGAAAAGATAAGTGATAATCGACAAAAACACAACAAATGCATTTGAGCTTTCAAGTGACATTATCCTTTTTTATGCTTAATATTTTGGTAAAATTTGTACTTTTAAAGTTTTTTTTTATTAATATCGATTGAGTTCACCTTTGTTGTGTTTACCTCGTCAATCCTATATTTAATTATGTAAGGCCTATCAACAATTCAAACGAAAATATTTGTTAGTTGAACGAATAACTAGATTAAATCATATCTAGAACATTTTCGATAACTTACGAATCGAAAGTTGTTAAGCTTCCTTTTTTTAGTCATAGAATACTGCAGAGTGCTTATTGAAACTGAATATGTGTTTAAACAGCGATGATCGACGAGACACTAACAGTTACATTAAGAGTAGTGGCTAATCAACTTTAACATGTACAAAATAACATTTTTTAAATACATATGTCAAAAAATAGTGCAAAACTAAAATTTATTAAAAATCTAATATTTCACTTAGTATCCACGATGCCACCACGTACGGCGAAGTATATATAAAATATAATCTGTCTATTTCACTAAATTTTTTGACTTTCTTAATAATTATAAGTATTTAGATAACTAGCAACTATTTATTTATCATTATTTATCATATTTATCATTATGTATCATTCGTGTTAACACAAAAACAATATCAAAGATAAATCACTTACCAAACACAATTATAATATAGCATAGTAACAATAATTAAATTCCTTTTTTTTTTATCTCTAGAAAGGAATATTTTTATTTATCTTTTTTATATATATTAATAAAATAATTTTATAAGATATTGTTTTCCAGAGATAAACATATGTACCTATATATAATATTCAGTATATATTTGCAAAGTTCAAACAAAACAAAATAACGTTATTACAGTTTCTACCAAAATTGTTTAGGTATTTCGACAAACAGGAAGTGATTAAAGTTAATAATGTTAACCTGGATTTCGACTCGTATTACCCGATAGACTGTGCTTGTTTACCTAGTTGCCATGTACTAAAATTAAGGGTCTTAGAACACGAGTGAGGGAGAAGGACAACCGGCAATGTGTTAGAATAAGAGAAAAGAATAGTATGACATTGCCATGAAATTATTTAAAGGTTTGAAATGTTTAACCGTTGATGAAGTTTGTTTAGCGGAATGAAAGAATTGTTTGCTCGGTGATTATTTAATCAAAAGCAAATAACGCGCGTCACCAAAAAATACACCTTGCAAGATTTCCCTGGAGAATCTGACGTCATTATCTTTTATCTTGCGGTTATTATTTATTTCATTTTCAAATGCAGCATTGTCCGACACAACCATCGCAAAAAAAAAAAATTTAAATCACGTCACGTTGAGTGCGCCTACCTATATTAAATTAAAATCTCCATATCACATTCCAATAACGCACGCACAATATTTTTTACGTGAAATTAACTTTAATAAAACAACTGAATATATTAAAATAAAATATGTAATATATCAAATGTCGTGTCTATACGACTGCATCATAATATATAGTCAATATTTTCCAAGAAATAAGTTTTATTGTTGGTTGAAATCATAACAAAATTTAAAATTAACTCATCTGTATAGTATTTTCCGATGACCACACACAGAGCATAATCCAAATAGCAACCCACTGCGTATAATACAAATAAATATTTTGAAATAAAAACGAAACTTTAAATTGGTATAAATATAATAACTAATGAGCGATGGCTATTAAACTAATTAATAAATTCAGTTATATTTTTATTGGCACCAATAATTTTTCTCTAAAACATTTTGATGATGAGTAAAATATTCAAATTCTTATCATTACCTAAATTACTTTTTTCAACTAATTAAATGCATATTGTACATAAGTAAAATGCTTATTATAATATGTAATTATACTGATTTTGAATATCTTGTTTCCCATTATATTATACGTACATATTTTATAAAAGCCCTTACACACTTAAAAAAACATTTTACAGGGGTGGAAAAAAAATAAAACATAATAAAATCAAAATACTCTATAACACTGTTTAATTATAAACACAAAATGGAAATTGTAATGCATCACACATCGGCGCAATAACCATTGATATTTTTACAACTATAATAACACATACAGACACCTAATATCAATGTAAAAAAAATCGAGCACTGTCATAATTGTATACATATAGTGTACCTACCTATATTTTATCAGTCCTTCTAATTGCATTATACGTTCGTGTAATAATAACACCGTAGATGACATATCATCCATCGTATCGCTGTATATTGATTGCATTTCAATAACACACACACGCGCGCACACGTATACGTTATACAAACACGAACGATTCAGTTGTTTGCAATTAGGTGAAAAAATATAAAACAGTTCGATGGGAATAAAAAAAGGGCTATATTATAGTCTGCAGACTACAGGTGCTCTGACACTCCGATAGCCGAGTACATATGATGATATATGTGCGTACTGTTTTATGTATGATATTCGCCTTGGAAATATAATATTGTTTAATAATTTTTTTTTACAATAGATATTTTTTTGTATTAGGTAAAATAATTCTTGTCCAATTTACACCGTGATAATATGTGTTATGTTTGTATAACACGGTTAGCCTAACCAGAACCCCTGATTATTATTTAACAAAGTATATACTTTACAATATTATACTTGGTTTGTATTATACCCGCCTAATAATGACATAGAAAAGGGACTAGAAACTTCACACAAATATTAGGTTATCCGTGTGCTCATGAGCGGAAATATGAAATATCATAAAACAAAAAAAAATGCGACGGACAGAAGTAGACGACGTACGAGAGGAGACACGGGACGAGACACGACATTTATACGCAGTGGTTATATTATGATGATCAGAGCCATGCCGTAGGGGGGGGGCTAGTTGTCATGCACCCCGGGCCCCAACAATTTTTTTATAATATTTTAAACTATACAGGTGTGAAGGTTGAGGGGGTTGCAGCCTCCCTTAAATATTAAGAAAATTAAAAAAAAAACTTTTAATTATTAATGGTCTACAAAGATTTTAGATTATATTTTACAAAAATTGATCAGCCCTCCTGAAAAAAATCCTGGCTACGCCAATGATACACTTATTATGATACGTTTGTAAATATAATATGTGATAATACATTATAATTTGTGAGATGTATTAATTTTTAATTATTGTATACCTAACTATCAGCTTTTTGTCAAATAAATGTTCAAAATACGTTGTAAAAAAAAAAAAAATTATATTAAATAGGAATGATATGCATATAACGATAAATAAAATAGGGGACGAATATTTTTAATTTTTCCCTGGGCGCCGAATCTTAACGGCACGGCTCTGATGATGACAATAATAATTGACAACGATTATAATAATATTATTTACTATTACCGTTTACCTGCGCGAGGCGCATAAAATAAGAATCATATATAGCACCATAATATAATATTATTATTATTGTTATTATTATAAGGATACAGAAGACGACGGTGATCTGCAGGGTCGGCGGCGTCGTCGACAACGTGACAGAATGTTTGGCCGAGCACGCTGCAGTATACGAATTATATTATATAATAAATCACCATCGGACGTATCTATTGTAATGCGGGACGAACGGATATAAATCAAATTATACATTTCTTATATTCATATATACATATATATTATACGATCGTCCCGGACGACAGGGCGTGTTCCCGTCGGTGGTTGTTTGTAGTAGTGTTAGTGTATGTGTTAATATATATTATGTGTGTGTGTGTGTGTGTATGTGTGTTTTACCCGCCGAGGGTTTTATGGGTGTGACAAGCGGTATGAAAGGCAAACAAACAGAGAAAAAAATTGAAAACCCGTGTCGTCGGTATATAATATTCGCGAACTCCGGTCGTTTTTAATGTTTTCCAAAACGTGTGAAACGGCACATAATACGCGAGTACGTATATATATATATATTATATTCGATGAATACATTGGTCGGCATTTGTTGTCCTTTATTTTTTTTTTCTAACGCCACGCACGTGTTGTACTCTCTCTCGTATATTATAATGCGGCCGACTGCACAGAGCTGTTCAGATTATAACATCTCACTGAGGCGCTGCACGTTGTGTATTATATAATATAATAATAATAATAATAAGTTATATTTCTGTCGACGACAATGGAATCCTTGGTGATAAATGATTTTCAACTCCTTTCGGAACGTTCTCTGTTCGCGATTCCAAACGCTCGGGCTTAAAGAACCTGAAGAATATACTCTGCACGTTGTCAACCGTTGTCATCGTTTCCTTTTCACACAACCCTTTGTAATCTTTCGCGCAATCGTTCAATTTCGCGATACGTTTCGCGTTACTTGCAATTTAGAGTGTTTTGAAATTTCAATGCAACACAATAATAATATCTTGTCATTTGACCGTACCGAAATATTTAATAAAATTCGTCATCGGTGCTCCGTGACCGATGGCGGTGTGATTGCGTTCTCGTGAAAAAAAAAAGTACCTATAATAATAACGGGTACCGCATAACCGGACAAATTTTCGGCAACAACCTTTACCACGACGCCCATGTCAAAAAAAAACATTGTTTGTGAATCACATATGGGTCGTATCAGTTTGAAGATTCTTCTGAGTGCCGACTGCCGCCGACATAGGCATTCAAATTTGTGAAATATTCCGAAAATATGTAATATACAATATTATATATTATTATCATTTTTCGTATAATCATAATTAAATGCTTTAATTTTAAAGTCTATTACGAACAAGAATTTTATAGCATATTTAATCTTTTTGATTGGGTTAAACTGGAAAGATAATTTGCTAATTTCTTACGAAATATAAACGAAATGATTCTTTCCATTCTCATTTATAGATTTTTAATATTTCATCGTTAAAATCGCAAATTAAACCTAAAGTTTATTTCAGATTTTAGTAGTGGCCCTGATGTATATTTTGACTTTTACAATAGTATGAATTTTTTTCATCACGTTTTTGAGCAGAAAAAATGCAAAGGATCTTTGTGGATATATCGTTTTACGTATTCCGTACTTGCAGACTATAAAATAATTGATGAATAGTTTTTAAATCGTATGTTTTTAAATTATATAGTAAAAACAAAGGTACCTTATTACCTTGGATGGTTAGTATTGGTTTCAATTACTTTAATAGTCAATAATATTTTTAATCCACTCCGGCCAAATTCATATGTATTATTGTAACGAATGTTTTTTTTTAAAATATAAAAAACTATTTTCGATCAAAGCTTATATTTTATTGTTTGCAAAATAAATCATCGTTACACGCAGTTTATGATGAATTATTATTGATATTATATTTATTTTATAAAACGAATAAAAGCAATAGAATTACGTCAAACGATGTGTACAGCAGAGGCACATTTGTGGGCCGATCAAACATGACGTGAAATGATCATTATTTACGTGTATCGCACTGTGTATTGTACTCAATCCCACTTGTTATACTTTATGTGTGTACATAAGTGTGTATTGGAGTGGGCGACGGCAGCAGACGGTGCGAAACGTTATCGTTTACAATTGCATTTATTATGATTGCCCTACGAATTGAAAAAAAAGCCTAAAAAAAATTATCGACGCCCAACTACGACCGTACGAGTACTATTATACAGCAGTCACACGGCATTATAGTCACCCTTCCTATGTTAGGGGCGTTTCGAACGTTGTCCGTATAATCGTATTCGGTTCTATATTATTATTATTATTATTGATACCTACAACACGAGTTGCATAAAACAACGTGTGTCACGAGGAGGAAACGGTAATAGTTTTACACGAGGTGCTCTCAGGCCCGGCTCAAGGGGTAGGCGACATAGGTCCACGCCTGGGGTGGAATTGTACAGAGGCGACATTTAACATTTTTGTATTATAGATTTGATGTAGTATTTACATGTAAAGGGCGGCAAAACTCAAATTTTCCCGGGTGCTCTGCATATATTATACGTACAGAGCAACATCCAACCGCGTGAGAATTAATTATATTTAGGAAGGACCTGCGACGACTATTCGCGTACGCATAACATACCATCACCGATGATCAAATCGTGATAATATTATTATGTGGTACAGAGAGACTGCGGCAGACGATGTATGTTATAAATAATCGACGATCTGTGCGACGATTTGATTCTGATCAGACGGACTACGCGCACATTTGGTTTACGCGGTCGCGGTGATTTTTACGACCATATACTTTATACTATCGTCTACGTGTGCATAGTGTAATATAATAATATATTACTATTATTATTATCCGACGGCCGGAAGAGAGCCGGACACGATGGCGGTGCACTGTATACACTATATAACATTTAATATAGTATATTATATATTATACGCGTATATATAGCTAGGTGTACATAATACACGATATCCTCCTGCCCGAGTTTTCCTTGACGACTATGCCGTCCCCGTCATAATAATATAATATATATAATACATGTAGCATTGTAGCCGGACGCTATATAGGGTCGGCGGTCGGAGTAAATAATAACAGAAGGTTGATTATCGAGTTCGACAAAAGGACGTAATGCAAACTAATAACCCGTGACTGCGGCCAGATGCGCCAATTTACGCGGGTGACCCACTCGATTGTTATAATATATATACGGTGCAGTATGCGTATTTATTACCAGTGTGTGTGTGTGTGTGTGTGTGTGTGTGTGTGTGCCACCGGAGTAGACGTTTTATAATATTATAATATATTATATTATATAGCGCGGTCGGTGCATTTTATTTGAGAGTTCGCCGCAAACAGAACTTATCATAAGCATCATCGTATACCTGCTCTCGGCGCAGATCCGCGCGTTGTCTGTTATATATATATATATATATATATATATAACTCAGTTCTATTTTTTAGCGAGCCTATTAACTATAGTGTTTCCCAGTTGCGGACAAACTTTTTCCGACAAGGTGATGAAAACCTATCCGACACAGGGATTATACAAACACAAATACTTCCTTTCGTTACTTTTTCGGGACTTCCGACAAGCAGCTACCAATCTTAGTACTCGAATCGCACTGAATCGATAAGTTTATATATTATTTCTGTCTTCAATAAATCAGTCGTGTTAATGAACATAACGAAATAACTTAGCTCAAGGGTCAACGATTAATTATATTTTTGAAGGGCCACATTAGGAATATGAACATTTTTCGCGGGCCATAAAAATTCTTAGTAGATATTTACATTATTTAAAAACAAATAATATTTAACAAAAATAATAATTTACAATAATAACACATATATAATGCTGTTGTCGTAATATGTGTTATTTATTTTTTATCTGCGGGAATTATTAATACCTAATATAGTTATGCTGATATGAATTCAATGTCTTATCCAAGTTATTGTTCGTCCAAACCACACATTTCAACAACATTTTACATAATTTAGCATAAGAATTTCTGAAATATCAAAAGTGTAATTTTAATATAAATTGATTTTATGTTTTAGTAAGAATATTTTTTAAGCTATATTTTGAAATTTATGTGAAATGTGATAAATTTAATGCGTTGACAAATAATTAAAACGTATAAAAAATGTTGTGGGTCAAATCGTACGATAAAATAAATGTTTTTAATTAAAAATAATATTTAATTTTGGTATATTATACACAAGTTATTTTACTCCAGGTATGTTCGGACTATTTTATTTTTAAAAATATAAATATTTAACCTTAAACGTTAAGGATTGAAATTATTATCAATATTTTTCTCGATACTTTAAAAAATACTTTTATCACATTTCAAGATGTTCTATCTATTATTTAATAATGTAATTTGTAAGTATCGTTGAAACTTTAAGTCTGTCAATTTGTCATACTTTCCCATTTGTCTAAATCAAAACCCATGTCAAAAATAATGACTTGGGGAATTTTATCCACAACTAGTATAATAATGCTGTATTCACCTCACCAAAACCACTATTATTATGTGTGACTCTTACTGTATACCTATGTAAAACGTTGTTTCGATACTATGTGTCTGTGTGTATACAAAGACATTTTGCATAACAGTAATAATAAAAATAATCGATCCGTGTTTTATAATAAGCGAATTTACAGTTCTGAAAATGAATTATATAATCAATTTTGAGGAGTGAAGATGACTTTGGGGGTCGTCGAAAAGAAATATATGCACCCGTAAAGGTGGAATAAGATGACGGGGAAAATGGATAAAAAAAATAAAGGAAACCGTGAAGATATGTCCCAGGCCAGTCGTACCCTCTAATACTCAACCCAATAACCGTTTAAAACACTAGAATAAGTGTTTTTCGTCCTGCATTATACATAACAACAAGTTATGATTTTAAGAGGGCTCGAGACTATTTTGCATGGAAATAATATATGTATATATACATTCATATATAAGCCACTTCGCTTTGCCGTGCCTTTGTATATGGTAAGTAATGTTTGTTAGCACAGGCCAAGTGAAGGAAAGGTGATAAATAAAAACTGCAGCGAACATTAGTGGAATAACAAAAATGTATGAACAGTAATAGACATTTACTTTATTTTTATTTTTATTTCTTACGTAACTTATCTTTATGATATTATACTATAACTGTTACGACCAAATAATTAAGTATATAAGTATTTTTTATTTTCATGGTTTGTGTAGTAAGTACTAAGTATAAGTACTATCCTATTGCGATATTGAAATGTTTTATACATTAATAAAATAACTCTGTAAAATTGACGACATGATTAATATTACCGTTAAATAAAAAAAAATATATTTATAGTCAAATAAATTATCATTTTATTATTAGTATATTATCATTATATTACCTAGTTCAAATATTCATACTACCAAGTACAAGAAACAATAAATTTGTTAACAAAGTTATTATAAATTTATTATTTTCAATTCGTGAAGAAAAACAACACTACTGTCGAATGCACTATAAGTATTCTTAATTAATATTATGTTCTGAGTATTATACGTAAGTATACTTTTAAAAGGTAACCGTAAACTTCATAAGTTTTCAACTGAAATTTAACAATTTAAATTTTAAATTTCCTCGTAAGTCTCCACTCGGCTGAGTCTGCTGCAATAACCGTAAGCAGTTATTATTATTAAAATAATCAAAATGTGAAAAGTTAAAATACATCATTTCACACGATCTGACCGGGGATTATGATAATAATATTATTCGCTTTCAAATTTAATTTTTCGAAGTAGACTATATATATATATATATATATATCGGTCCAAATGGTGTGTATTCTATACGGATATAATATATCCTATTTTTGTTCATAACGGTTTTAATGAATACATGGCAATAACTGATACGTGTGTTTGAACATCAAATTTACCGCGAATATGGAATACCTACTATGCAAATTAATAATATTATGACGCTTCGGAATAATTAACGCTCTCGGGCGGTATATATATACATATATATACATATAGCCACGTAGGTACGCTTACAACACGCTACAGAAAACTGTCAATGTTCGATTTTCAACGATACTCCTCCGCAGTACCTATGCGAGTTTACATTACAATATTATTATTATTATTACCTACCAGCCATTTGTATATTATTTATACAGCATATAATATACATACAAGTTCGACTAGTCAGCGCGCGTGTAAACATCTAAACTGTAAACTGCAATTAGCCGGTATGACGACGAGTAGTTAAACCTATCGCGATTCTATTAGTTATGCACAATATACGTTAAGAATAATAAATTTAAAGCGACATTAAGTCTCGTTTATCTTACGTAAAATAGGTATACGCATACATCTTTGTATTTAGCTTTATATTTGTTCACATATTTTGACTTTCGCGTCTTATAAAGATCATCATTTTAACTTAACTATTAATAGTTCTAAAAAAAAACAAAGTACACTGAGTATACCTACATAATGTATATATATATTAATATCATATATTTTATATTGTTCATAGCTATACAAAAAAATATTTAGTGAATTATTGTGCCTATTATAGTTATATGGCATAATCAGTATAAATGTATCAAAGTATACCTATTGCAAATTTGCAATAACCAATTAATAAAGCGAAAAATCGATCACCGTTCTATTACTTACAGGGCATAACTTTGAAAAATGTCTATAATTTATGACTTTTTTCCTTGACATGGGTAGTCTATTTGTATCTCCAAGAGAATTCGATAACGACCGTTTTAACGAGTTCAATATAGGCCATTTTCTAAGCGCGTGAATGCGAGTCGTGTTGATGTGTCCATAGTAAGTATGGATCATTAGCGTATAAAGTTGTGTGCAAAAGAAATAGTAAATCGCTTATACACATATCAATATAATGCACTATAAAAGTCTTAATTATTTTGCTTTGTTTTATTAAAAGTATCAACTTTTTTCAAATCCTATACAAAATATTGATTAACTTGTTTATCAGATACAATCCCTGCACATATTTGAATTGTTTTATGATTTTTTTGTGAGGCGACTTTCTTACATTTTTAAATAAAGTCTTATTTTTCAATATTATTAATATTTTAAAGTTCTTATAGGTAAACAGGTGTGTTCAAAATTTAGAAATCTAATTTTTAGGAGTTAAATTTCAAAATAGTGTAAACGTTGTTTTCAAGTAAGCTTTATCATGAATTATATAATATCATTTATATATTTAATTATATTTAATTGTTTTCATGTGTATATCCGATAAATGATAATTAGGATATAGTCATTCTACTCGACATAAATATGAATATGAATAAATATGACGAATTAGTACACTATGTTGTAATATAAATATTTCAGTCATAAGTCTAATACGCTTGTCCAGTACATAATTTCTCCCAACACTAAGTGATATTAAATACCATACCATTTTTTCGTTATTACTAACTACTTTTTTGTCTAATATTCAAAAATAAATAATCTAAATAATGAAGAAAAAAAAAGTTATAATAATAAAAATTCATTTTGAGTTACTCACATCTTTTATTTATTTTTATTTTTCATGTAACCTCGATACATAACTTATTGTATCTGTTTACAATTTATTTAGTAACTCGCCAGCCCCCCTGACTAGATATAATATAATAATGTATAAATAGGAAATATTTTGTCGAAATAGCTTAAATTACATTATTGTGTGTGTGTGTGTGTGTGTGTGTGTGTGTGTGTGTATAACATGATAACGCGTGCGTGCATATATAATATATGGTAGGTGCTTCGGCGTGCCGTGTTCGAAAGAAGATGATATCCGTATTTAAGGACGAATAGGGCAGAGGCGGTAAGCGAAAAGAGTAAAATAAAAAGGCATTGTGCGTGCGGAATAATATGCTGGAAAGGACGTACTGGGATTTGAACGAGGTCTCAACAGGAGCCAGCACTCTCGACGCGATATCGTTGTGCGGACGCATATATACATACACATATATAATATATATATATATATATATATATACGTATACGAATTGATAAATCCCTTTATTCGGATAACGCATGCAAGGGACATTACATTATCCGGTAGCCAAACATTTCAAACTTCTAAGATTACTGTATATACTGCTGACTACACACACGCGCATACGTAAATCGTATATATATAATGTGCACACACTGCGCTTTGAATACACGACGGGAAACATACACAAACGAACGCGCGTCGGATGTATAATAATGTTGCGTGTGCCCACCTATATATATATATGATATATGATATAAATGTATATATCATATGTATGTATAATGTATGTACTATTTACGCTCAAAGATACCACACGTTATTTGCGCCAAAACATAAGACAAAATATAGAAATCTAAAATATTTTATAGATATATAGGTATAGATTAAAGAAGATATTCGCAATTTAAATGTCTATATATATATAGAGAGAGAGAGAGAAAGATACTTATAAAGTTATAACTACTGTCTGGACTGTTTTTTACAAAAATGATGTACAAATGTACATTTATTAGATATAATATAATAATAATTAAATATAATAATATGTATAGACGCGTGTCTTTGGCCATCGGAAAATTACTGACATCCAAAAAAATGTGTTTTTATAGCTGGTATATAAGTAGGTAAATAAGTTACGAATATGCAAAACAATTTATTTTATTCCTATTGTGTATTACTGCAATAATCATGTATTAATATAATACCCATAATACCCATTAATCCGCATCATCGGGTTCTATTCAGTGGTGGAGTAAAAAAAATTGCATAATCCTCCATTAATTATTAAAACCTGTTTAAAAAATACAATGGTCAACACAAAACTAACAGATATCGCATAACTTTTAATCGAAGAAAAAATTTAAAAAAAACCTCGAAATCTATAATGTCGTGAACAAATTTGCTGTTTCATATATATAATATAACGGCAAAGTTGTTTTAATCTAAACAACATAAATTCACAACACAGTAGGTTTAAAGTATTTAGTTCAATAATGTATTCGTGTTACTTAAATATTTGTACATAATATACCTATTCTTATTATACAATACATTATCGATTTCATAAAAATTAGAGTGACTTTAAAAATATGAAAATTATTTTCTAAAGATTAACTTTCCTAGAACCATACGCGCTTATGGATAAAATTCTGACACTGTGTCATTTGATAAGACAACCTAATAGTTAACTATTCGATTTGTTTAGTAGGTATACCATCCATTTTCGCTGTAACGTATTGTTGGTATTCGCTATATGCACATAAATATATAGTGTTTACAGATATAATAATTTCTTGTAGCGTATTGGGAACCATATATATATGTGTATCGCATTTATGTATATTATTATACCTATAAAATCGTACGTGCCAGTAAATCGTTTTGTGTTTTTTCCCTACCCGAAATCCAATATCTATTTTTAACAGCTCGCACGACGCATGTTTTACGCAAAAATTGAATTTATACGTTCTCCGTCGCATATTTTATGAACATTGATTGAACATTTTAACGTGTTTTCTTCACTCGTAGCGGGTCCCATTTAAATTTATAAACTTAAATGAACACGTAACACTTTTGGGTACTTTTTATTTATTTATAAACAACGTGCCGCGATGGAACTACCGCATAAGTACTACAATGTTATGTGGTATCGCAGTACTTGCACGTTTTACGTATGAAGTTAAATGTTTTTAAATTTCAAACACAGTATCTTTACAATAAGATGTTTTCCTTTTGCGTGAAGCAAACAGGCTACAACAGGCTACCTACAAACTGAGTCGTACACGTCTAACAACAAAACTAATCCTTATTAATATTAATTACCTTTATAGAGCTATAGAGTTCAAACCTCAATCGGATAAATTAATATTTAGTGACGGAACAACTGTTTTAATACTACGAGATACTTATTGCGCATGTTAACTTTTGGACATAAATATTAATGAGTTATTTTTTTTTATCAATTCATAGTTGATGCGTTTCGTGAACACGTCATAAATAAGACACCTGCGGCAAAGCCTTAGACGATATAACTTAATTTTGAAGATAAAGCTTTGTTGATTTGTAAGTAAGTATAAACTATATAAATTATTTATGACCAGTGATAAAGTTGGTGTATATATTATATAATAATATATACATTTATAATATAATAAAATGAGCTATATAACTTTGGTTTTGATATTAAAAGAGAATCACAAAAGCAGGTAACAATATATAAACTTCGTCAAACCTATATAAAGATAGTTAAATTAATCCACGATGAATGTGAAGTGTTCTCATTCAAAATTAAATTCGTTAAAATTCACCAACTGTCATTTTTGTGTTTGTCAAAAAGCTTTAACACCAACCCTGAAAGAAAATTCTGTGTGTTCTCGACAATTATGATGGTATTTAGCCATTGTCAAATATTCTTTAAGTCAGTGTGATATTCATAAAACAATATTTAGGGAATACATTAAAATCGAGTACAAAAGATCTGATTCCACAAACTATTAATTAATAATGATTAAAAAGTTTATAACTAATATTATATAGGGTCGAAATAAATTGAAATAATAATAATAGTAATATCATCGTTATACCTATGTATTAATTATTTATTTATTCATTATTTATTTGAAGATGAAATTACCGAACTCGTCGGGAAACAAATAATACACATAATATTATAATACAAAACAAAAACGCTGATGGTATTAAACATATTAGAAATTCAGAACTGTAAAAATATGCATAAAATATAAATAGGTAGGTACATCGTAACGCGTTACACGGGTATCGATGATTAAATATTTCTTACGCTTATATCGCATGCACAGACCATATTATACACGCCAAACTTCGCATCGACTTTCAATCGCTTAACGGCGTGCAAATTCGATGTACCTATACGTTTTCATTTAACTACCGTTACAAGCCTGCAAACGGTCTCGCAGCGCACGTTTCTATCAATCACCTAAATAAATTATAATACAATGTAATATAATACAATATATGTATACACAGTGCATGTACCTACCAACTCTGTTTGTGCGCGTATTTGCGTTGTATCTAGGTATATATATATATATATATACGATGCGTATACGAGGGAATATAACACGTCGTATATACATACAAACACATAATATATATTATTATTTATGTTATATAAAATGAATATCGCTAAATTGCAGCGAACGCGTGACGGTGTGTATGTATATATGTTTATATATATATAGAGTCATATAGCGCGGCGTGTTTATTTTATAATATAATAATAATAATAATAATATATAGTTAATTCATTTTGTGGAATTTAATTTTCCGACCGCTAGCCCCCGGCGACTCTCGCACCCCCCCGCGCACAGAGAGACTCGGCCCGCCGCCCTGCATGCAGGACTTACACCGACATCGTGTTGTGTGTCCGTTCAATATTTGACAACGACAATAATAATTATTATTGCCGCCGAGGTGAATTGGATGGAAAGCGCGCGGGCTCGCGGGCGTGCATGTGTGCGCTAACATTATATATATAATATATTATTATACGGACACGTACATAGATAATATATACGTATGTTGTACCGACTATACAATATATATATATATATATAATAATATAGGAACAAAAACGGGCGAATGACCATTATTATTACATCGCCCGCCTCCAAAACTACCGGGCAAGGGTGCGCCGGTGATATATGGCCCGTGAAAACAGCACCGGAGGTTAACCCTTTTTGATTCGCGCGCGCGCTACAAACTCTGTTGGTGCGTGAACTAATCGGAAAATAGAGACACCGGAGGCGAGAGTGCGAGGAAAACAGACTTTCGAAAAAACATCCTCCTCGTCGTTGGCGTTCCGCTCGGCGAGCTGCGATCGACGATGTTCCGACTTGGTAAAATACACATCATCGTTTCCAATAACAACTGCCATTTTTTAGTATATCGTACGCAATATATACCTAATATATACACATTATAATATGATCGATTAAAATTATTCAATCTCCGTTTTCCGGTTCGGTAATCGGCATTATAAATAAAGGTTATATAATATTATATATTATTATCTACGATAACAAGTCTGTGTATATATTTATATAAGGGTCGCGTCATGTTCTCGTGCAGTATAATGTATATATAGATGTCTGTGATGCGTTTTCGGGCGGGTTTCGTTCACGATCGTAATCCCGTTCCAAACGCGAAAATTGCAATTCGAAACACACCTGCCACGGCGATCTTGTGGTGCTTAGGTGTACGAGATATTTTGATTTTACACACGTACAACTCAAAGTCAACAATAGATATGCGATTATTACATGCACCGCAAACGTCAAATTTTGAACAAATAAACATCTGGAATACCTATACCATAATAATATTATATTGTCGTCGACGTACGGTTAGAAAACGATGATATTGCAGAAATAAATTAAACGCGCTTTGTGTTTTTTTGTGGATGAATAACGATTGTCGACGATGTAATAATATCTTTGCTATTATTCTGTATTGTTTTACTTAAAATTTATAATAATATAAAAGGTTTAAAAAGAATTAAATGTGCATCACCACTAATAATTTGAACCTATTCCAAAAGTTCCGTGGTAATGAAGCTACAGAACATTAGTTGAAATGATATACATACATTAGGTAATAATAATATTTTAATAATAACAATAATAATATAATAATAATACAAATAATAATATAATATTATTACTGGTTATTTTTTATTAAATTTATTTATATAATATCAGCAATATTTATTATAATAATAATATGGATTATGTATATTATATACCATTATAATAAAATAAAAAGAATTAATATTATTAATTATTATTAGTATTCGTTTATAATTTATCTTGATTGCAATAAGTAGTGTATAATTTGTATATTTGTGTATTTTAAACGCAATCAAAATACATGTATTATTGTGTTGAAATAATTATGTGCTTGGCGTGTACATTTTTATTTCGTTTCAAATGATATAAATGTTGATAGACAGTACTTACATAAAACTATAAAAATTTATAAGCAGCAAATTACTACACCTATAGTATATAAATACCCATTGAAATCTTATTAGGTTCTAGTTAGATAGTCTACGTTTGAAGGCAAATACAAACATATATGTTATTGCTATATGTTTAAATAACATTATAATATAAATATGAATATTACATTTTTTTTTTATTTAAACAAATAATTCGGGTGTCTTATGTGTTTAGATAAGTGATAATGATTTATTTTTATTCCTGATGTTTAAATATTATGATACATTTTCAAAATACAATGAAATTTAAAAATAACTGAATTGTGAAATGTTGACAAGGCGATAAATAAAATTTTATCATTTTCACATTAATTGTTACCCTCGTTATGAGTTACTAAATATGAAACAAATTGAGGCACGACGTTTGCAACCCTTTCTTTTTCGGACAATATGCTGTATTAGACGCTATTGAACCGAGTATAAGGGTTCGGGAAACGTAGGAATAATATATATGCGACAGAGCAATGAGCAGATGCAAATTTTTTTATTATTTCAAAATTATTGCTGTTTACATCTGCGTTATCTTATCCCTTGCGTGCGTTTTCACCCTATACTCCGTCCCGTTTCGAACAAGCTCATCGATATAGACACAATTGTGTAGTACGAGTTTACACGAATATCGTTCAATTGGAAAATAATCGAGTTAGAATAAATAATATTATGGTATACTCAATAAATCATTTTATACATATAAATATTTACGATTCATTCATTTCCAAACAGTGTGTTTATATTAAATTCCAATTCATTTATCAAATTTAAGTGCTTCTAGGTTGTATAAAGTATATACTTGCGTATAATGTATATGTTTATGTATATGTTTGTGTACGAAAAATATGTATATGTATATAATTTATATAATATTTCCAACTTTAATATTAGGTAATACCTTTACCTTTTTATAAATATTAATTATAAAATTCGGATGTTTATGCTTCGATAAAAGTGTAGAATTATAAATATAATGTAAATAATATTTATACATTTAATATTTCTCATGATATTAAGGAATACCTTTGCCTATATCTTTATGTATAAAAATTAATTATTAAATATGGATATTACGATCTTCAATATAAATATTTACTTACGTATAATACCTATAATATTGATGAAATTTATATATTTTGATAAATATGAATGACGAAATTACTGTTTGGTAATACTTGCATAAATTATTACCTAGTGCTAAGTGAAACCTCTAACAGTGGACAGTCATATCTCGTTAGGAATTAAAAAATGCCCATTATTTAAAAAAACCTCAATGTAGTGGACATTTTTGAGGAAAATAAATACAAAATGTCTATTATAAATAAATGCACATAAAAAAAACTGTATCATTTATTACATATTAATTATGTGTATTATAATTTCTAAAAAGTTAGAAATTATTTATACGTATTTATTTATTTTATTTTATGTATATTGTATGTAATATGTACGTATGTATTAAAAAGTGGATAATTATTATTTCTGTATAATTAATATAATTTAATATAATGAATATTTTCTGATCCTCGTAAATAATATATTGTTGCAACTAGATTGACTGCCATGATAACCGCATTTTCCTTTTAAATTATTTTCTAAACTTTTTCATACGTTTGATTGTGCATGGACTAATTAAATATGTTTTCATTTATCGAATACAAATACCATTAAGATAAGGAAAAGTGGACAAAAAGTGTAAAAGATGAATACAGTAATTTTATTACTTAAATATTTTTGATAATACGTATTATATTTTATGCTCGTTTATGAAAAGTAAATTATAATTTTGATGCTGGTTTTTAGTGTCCACGTCCACTATTAAGAGTGTCCGCTATTTTATTTTTTGTTATTTTTCCCGGTTGTGTACTTATATTTTTCCTGGGTAATTTAAAAATGTTCGTTTTTGAGAGGTGTAAGGTTGAGAGGTATTTATAGAGGTTTGACTGTATATTATATATTTCTATTTTTTTTTTAGCAAGTACATAATAAAACCAAAGCGTTCAAAAATTATCATTATCACTATAGCCGTTTAAAGATGATACCATTAAACTCGACGTAAAAATATACTGCTAGGAATATTATCAAATTACGAAGCATATTTTAAAATAATATGCGTGAAACTAATTTTGAAAAAATAAATATTCGCAACGCGCGTACACGATTAAAAGTAATATTAAACATTTAAATTAGATTTATATATTTCGTTAGAGGATATTATTTTAAGTTTACGATTTGCATAACTATGTATACAGTGTACTTATGACGTGTTCAGTGTAAATTAAACAAATCTACAATATAACGACAACTGCTTTAGTCGGAGTTGTGATAATGGTAAACTTGAACTTTGTGGTCACACACACACACACACGAGAACCATAAGGTTGATTATATCATTTCCGTCGTGCTATATATACAACCAGTGAGTTTGAGCGCGAGTGTGAATGTTAATGTAAATATACGTAATGTGGCTTGTGTGTACGTGTGTGTAATATTTCGTGATAATCAAAAAAAGGGAGAGAAGCTTGTTAAAAACGGAAAGATACAAAACAATATAATAACGCGGGGGGTAGTTCTTTTGAACAGACCTACGTCAGTACGTAACATTATACCGTATGGCACTGCATATTACTCTACATTTTCATCTATTATACGCGCGTCGGTCCCGTTTTGGAACAGTTTGGATCGATTTCTGAACGGACCCCGCACTAAAAACGATCGTAAAAAATGTTTTATGTCGAAATCGACTGCAGTTTTTGTTATGATAACGAGTTCCGTGAAAATAAAAACAACTTTGCCTCATTATCGGCTTAGTCGTTACACAATGACGTTCTTATATGTGACTAATTTACTGTTTTCAATCGTATATATGTCTCCATTTATTACGTTGCCTTATGGCACACATTAGCCGTATCGTAAAAGCATATATATTTTAAATACTTCAAACATTACAGTTACTATGATCATCGACTACTGGAAATTATACATGTGATTTTTTTATACATAATACGCACCTGCCGGTAGAATTTTTAATGGACTGTTATTATGATCCTTATCCGAGAATAATATAGATAATAGTTTGCTGTTTTCGACTCGTGTTACTTCGAAGCACGAGCACGTGAATAATTCAAGCATATAACCAAAAGACATATAGTATATTTTATTTTTGAACTTGGCTACAAGAAATTATAATGAAGAATTCAAAAAAACAATATACTCAATCAACTACACGAATTTCTGGGATCACAAAAAAATCAAAGAAACAAACAAAACAATTTATTTTAACTATCTGATTTATATAAACACTCAATCTAAATATCAATAGAATAATCATTATAAATAAAAAACAAAAAAAAAAATGTAAACAATCATTATTATTAGGTAGATCAAAACCATTGTAACACAATAATTATAAACTTATACGATTAAAAAAAATAATATGTCTGTCTACCAACTATTAATATACCTAGTTAGTAATAATAGTAGTGTTGTAAAAGGTTGTTGATATTGCAATATTATTACTATTATGTACATTTTGTACTTATAAATCACATGACCAGATAGGGTTAAATTGTGTACAATATTATATGATTTTACTTTAGCTGTTGGCTGTTTTAAGTAATTGCTTGTTGATACCTATATGCAAACATATTAGTAATGGATTCGTTGAATGAATTATTCTCTCTCGGAATATAAATTTGATCCTTTTGTCTTAAAATTATTTTTAGTGCAGATAATTCACTAATGAATAACTTACAATTTGTAAGATTATGAGATTTAGTATTACAACTTTCAAGCATTTGGTTAAATGGAGTTTTAGTCTTTACATAGTTTGTCAGTTTAAACTGGATTACTACTGATTAAATTTTAAAGTGGGACTAACGTTTCTTTTATAAAATTTACGCAATAGGCAATTAATCAAAATAATTAAGGTTTCTTCAAAGATAGTAGAGAAAGTTAAGAATTAAATTTTAACATTAACAGCATTACTATGATTCCTAATAAAATTAACATAATATGCATTACACAAACTCCCAACAAAACCAATGTGTTATAAGTGTGAATACGTGCGATGCAAGTTTAACAGCAAGTTTGTCAACATTTTTGTAAAGTAGAGAAATGTTTGTTTCCCCTCTTCCTATAAGAAACAATCACATTCTCGAAAACATTTTTCTCAAGTATTTTTCTATTCACAAAGTTGTTCAACGAAAAACAAAATACTATTAATTAAAAAATATCATTGTAAACCAATATATTTCTGGCTTTACGTGATTTCCGTGTAAAAACAATTATTCTAAATTATAATTCGTGATGTAATGTTATAATCTATCGACAATGATTTGTAAACAAGATGTAAATACTCAACAGTTTACATTCTTGCAGTGCGTCATTAAATAGATCTTTCGAAGCGAATACGCCGAAATGGCGAATGTGAGTATATGTAAATATATAATATAATATATATATTAATGCTTTCAATTCTTAAGTCAATATATTATATGCGTGGAAAATACAAGCTAAATGTGTTTGCAAAACAACTTGGTGAAAACTTTCGATCCATTACGTGTAATTATGCTAAGAAGTCAATCTAAGATAGATACGTCGTATTTTCGGCCTGTATACTTATATGATGTACCTACTAAGTGTACAGTGTAGTGTGTATACAAACTTATTATTACGTCATACACCCATATGCATAATTAAACGTATCAATAGTGCATATCAAAAGATTAATTAAATTATACATAATATTATGTACGAAATAATTTTCTACTTTTATGCATTCACCACATAATAAAATATAAAATAATGATCTGATTCCTTCTAAATCGACATTAGAAAATAGGTACATAATACATATAGTATAGAAATAGTATTATGAGTAAAAAAAAGTAAATAAAAGTTTTGAATACATTTTTAGTTACATCGGTATCGGCTATAACGACTACATATTTAGATTCTGATCAAAGTAAAGAATATATTGTTTTTACAATGTGTTTTTTTTTATCTGCATGTCATCAATCATCACGTTTTGGAGCAGAACATTTACTTCAACCTTCAACTTTAAGAGTCAATCGTGGTGGAAAATCTAAAAATATATACCTATTTATTGTATTATAATATTCTAACCTAAACTTAACCCAAAATCAGGGGAAAAAATATAAGGGAAAAATGCAGCAATATCGACACAACACTACTTGTCGTAGTTATCGACAAAATTGAATTTGTTTACTATTTTAATAGAATTGTTTGTGTTGAAATGATAGTTTTACAAGAATTGAACAATTTAATTTAATTTTAACTTCTTTTTGACATAATATATATGCATGAAATAAAAGACACCGTCGCCATCACAAATTTGGCAAACTAAAAAACTAATTCGATCACCAGCAAATATCAATTTCATCATATTTTTTACGTTATAAACACTTATTCCAAAAAATATTAAATTAATAAATTATATCTAATTATAATAATCAATTAGATATTTAATTGCAAAGTATATTTTAGAATATATAAATATTTGAGTATTAAAAAGGTATACTTACGTAAGTGAATGATAATGATATTATGTTTATAATTAAATATTATTTGGTTTTATACTTTTATATTTTTATACTATAAATAACTAATAAGTAATAACGAACGATCCATGCTGATGATCCATAGAAATTAAACTATTTTTTGCAGAACATTTTTATGATAAAAATTAAAAAAATATATTAAGATATCAAAAAATCTTATGCTGAAATTATAATTCAAATACTTGTAAGAAACATTTTATTATCGCTTAAATATTTCAGCCAACTCGGCATTCGATACAATATAATAATTTGCAACTAATTGAAATTCTATATGAATATTTAATATATTGAACCAGTGAATTGAATACCATGTAACTTTAATCACGATTCCTGAAAAAACATGACACAAATTTCAACTATGTGGAACATGTAAAATTAATTTTCGATTTAAATCCGCACGAATTTCAACCTATCCGTATAAGCTATTGATGTGTTAAGTAAGATATTAATTAATATTAAATATCATAAATTCAATGCATATAAAAATATATGTATAAGTGCTTACTATAATTCACACAAATAACAGAATGATAAAATAAAAAGTTTTAATTATTAAATTATCGTCGAAAATATGATTATTTAGTATTTTGTTACCAATACAAACAAAAACTACTGTGATTATGTTATGAATAATAACAATGGCTGTTTAGACTGGATGCCAAAACCGGTGTAGCATAAAAGAGGGTAAACCGCCCAGAAGTGTCTTCTTTGTTATACCAGTAGAGGGTTATAATATTGTAGGCACATACGCTAGATAAAGAAGAGGCATTTAAATCGTCATCATTGTATGCTGTTAGCTGTTTTTAGACTTTAAGTCCCTAAAAACATCTATCATGAATATTAGGGCTGACTGTTCAACATTTTTTTTTAGATTAATGGTGAACAAAATACAACACATTTTTAATGGAAAATATTTTCAACATAGGACTATCTTTAATATTTTAATCATAATGTTTATGTGATGGGTTGTGACTAATTTTTAATTACATTTTTATAAATTATTCAATATAATATATATGTTTCAGTGTCACATAATATGATAAACATATTATTTTTTTAAACTGTTTATGCTATTTATTTATTTTATGAATAAAACAATGTTAAAAATTATGAAATGTAATTGATTCGTGTAACAATTTTGTACTCTTTAAAAAAACATGAATATAATATACCTACTTTTGATGTTGTTATAATCTATATTACACAAAACAAATATAAATAAAACAACAAAAGTTATTAACTGATGAGTATACTAACCCATTTTGCAGGCCATTTTTAAATTAAATTTGTTCTTTCGTAACTCGTTTTGTTTGCCAGTTAAAATTATTTCAAATCTCTTGATGAGTATATTGGTTTTACAATAATGATTTTTTAAATAAAATTATGTAGCAGAAAATTGCTTCAATCTGAAGATTGAACCAAGTTGAAACTTGGATCTAATTAACATTTTGCCGAATTAAAAGTAGATAATTTTCTGTACTATTTAAAATAATAGACAAAAAAATATGATATCTTAAAAATATAATATAATGTTCCTTATTTACCTGTAAGTGAAGTGAATCTTAAAATTAAAAAATTTTAAAATATAAAAAATATTATAATAACATCATAACATATTTTCAGTTATTTTTATGTATACAGTAATATATTTAAATGTTGGCCACGGTTGATGCTTCTATGGAAAACATCGTGAATTTTCAAACATATTAATTTACACAAAGAAAAACGTTCACGGTAATGAAAACGTACAGTGGCGGTGAGTAATGATGTAACAACACGCGTAAACATTATCTCACCGGTTTGTGTCAAATAAATTGCCACAACTTTAATCCGGAAGACGGAAGTATATATGTATAAAGCGTGACCGAGTAAATATAAACTTAATCCTATAGAAATCCAACATTTCCAAACGGTATTCACGAGCCAATTCACGTGGTTACCGGTACGGCTTTTACTGAAACCACAAAACGCACGTTACGTTTGTTGGGATGAAAAGATTCAATTTCCCAATAATTACCGAATGTAGAATAATTTAAAAGACACACGATTGTCGATTGTGTTTGCATACTACAAAAAATTATCGCAATTCATTGACACTCAATACATTTTTGTCACTTGTCGTCATATAAATTGTACAGTATTAAATACTTTTTTAATATTCAGATAGAAACTTTGTTATAAATAAAATATTAGACTACATAATTATTAATTATTTATGTATATGCATTCTAACTAAACAATCTATTATAACATAATAATATTATTACGTTAGGCACACATTGTTTTTTATATAATAATCTTACATATCACATACATAAACACCTGAATAAATTAAATAAAATTTATATATTAGGTTAAGTAATTATATACTCATATGAAATGATAAAAATTATAGTCATATAGTATTAACGTTGTTACCGTAGATCAGGGGTCCCCAATTAATATTTTTGAAGAGCCACATTAGGGATCTGAAAATTTTTCACGGGCCATCAAAATTCTAAGTACATATTTACATTATTTAAAAACCAATAATATTTAACAAAAATAATAATTTACAATAATAACACATATAATGTTGTCGTAATAATGTGATATTTATTATTTGTCTGCGGGCCGGATAAAATGTATTCGGGGGCCGCCATTTGGTTACCCATGCCGTAGATCATTTGTAACATTATTATGTGCCAAAACTGTTTTATTATTAATATTTACAAGGAAAATCAAAGGGGTTCAGAAAACGTCCAAAAAATAAATAGCTGTAACAATATTACTCTTTTATTAATTTCAACGAAACACATTTTTTTAAACCAATGCATAGTTTGTGATAAAATACTATTTCTTATTGTATATTATAAAAAGGATGGTGAACAAAATAAACGTATAAATGCTAAATTTATATTGTATCAGTATATCATATGTAGAGATATGTCCTACGATTTCATCATTTATAATACCTATTTTAATTGTAAGATTAATGTAAATGTTTTAAATTGAACTTAATAAACGCTCCAATAATAACAGAAAAAACTAAGCAAACCTCACTTGTTAAAATTATTCTCGTTGTGTATGTGTACTTATAATTTGCTATTAGATTTATATTTTATTTCATAGCGCACTATATATACATTTTACTTATCTAAAATTTAATTATAATAACATAATTGTATGTTATTTATCTGATATTTCAGATCCATCCGGTATTTACACAAACTTAAAAACTTTCTAGTTTCTTTGAAGTAGTAAATATATATAGGAAAAAAAAAGTTCTTTCATATCTGAAACTGTTGATTCCCTCGAGTATTGGTCAAGGTAAGTTATCCTAAGAGACTTCACGTATATAATAGGCAAAAGGGGTAAAAACAGAGAATTTAATATCTTAGAGTAAGTTTTTCCGATCGTGGTACTGATGGTAGCTTTCAAACTAAATATTAACCACCCTTCATTTGTACCTTGTCTGGGCACTTTTCGTTTTCATCATAAAGAAACGTTTTTATTTCGTGATTGTGAGTTTCTATATATAATGTTTCTATTGTTTGTCAGATTTAAGTAACAAACTGAGGACAATTCTCAAGACAGGTACTCTATAGTTATTCAATTTGGATTTTCAGTAAAAAAAAGATAAAAAAAAATAAGTGAACAAGTCAGTGATTGCAGTGTTGGGTATGTCTCTAGTACTCGTATCGTTTAGCAAACTTATGCACATAGCAATACCATTTTATACTATCATTGATATTATTTTAATTACTCGTATTAAATTTACATTTGACAGTAAGTTATAAAACGTATTCAATTATTTAAATACTGTATACAGCTTATTATATCTCGAGACTGCAAAAGCCAAACGTACTCGTTAGACTTTGTACTATATAGTATAATATGATGCATTAGTTGTATGAGAGATAACGCTATTTATATTCAATAAATAAATTTAGTTCGGGAACTTTTCAGACATAATGTGTAACGTCAAAGAATTAATACAAACATTTTACAGAAAAAATTCTCGGAGATGACATTTTTGAAAGTGGAGTATACAAAAAAATAATTTCTTCTATTTTCTTCCTAAAAGTAATATAAATTACTATAACAGCATATATTATGCAATTGTAATTATGCAATAAAATACACTTAATAATATAGGCGGACAACATTTCTTCACACAGAATCGTTTTTCATGTGTACCTAATGATTTATCATTAAATTCAACGCGTCTATTACAGTGACTCACTCAAAAATGAGATACATTTTAGGCTCGATACCCATTGTATAGCAGAGCTGCAGTTACTTGGCCACTTTTTTAAAATACATTTTAATCCCAAAAGTATTATTTCACGGCATTGAAAATAGGCAATTAAATATTCATCGATGGTAGTCCACTATTAATTCTTGTTTGGTAAATATGTGTTTACAAATATTTATCTAAAGTCTAATGAATTTTCACATACTTAAAAATGTATAAACTCAAAACAATATCATTGCTTTTATATTTTATAAATAAACAATTCATAAAAACAAATGGTTTAAGAGATTATGACATTTCATTTATATTATAAACTAAATTCAATTACAAAATAAACAATTTACAGTGGACAAATTCTAATAACTATCTATAATACCTTTTTGTTTTTGGATTTAGAATAAAAAATATTATTCATAAAGTATTGGTATTGTACAATAAATTTAATTTGACTTTTCGATTGTAAGAATGTCGTCGTTTGGAATGAAAATGAAATGTATAGTATATTGAAAATGTTATTGCATTTATAATACATTTTATTATAGTTACAAATATAGTTATATTTATCTAAATATTTTGAAAATATAAAAAATCATTAGAGTTTTTGATGTTTTTATTTAAAAGTCCAAAGCTTAATTATTGGTTACTATAATATATATTTTAGATAAAAACTTATATTATTTTATAGTTGTTATTAATACACTTTATTCACAATGTCTTAAAACTTAATCCAAGAAAAAGATGAGCAAGTTACGTTAAAAACATTAACTGAAATCTAATAAAACAATAAGTTTCTAGTTAAACACAATATGATTAACTTTGAGAGTTTAACATTAATATGGAGAAAAATATTAACTTATTTAGTTAAAATGAAGTTAATTAATTAATTATTTTATCAACTAGGTCACACATAATTATAATAATATTATAAAACTTTGAATTTTATAAATAATTAATAATTATGTAGTCTAATATTTTATTTATAACAAAGTTTCTATCTGAATATTAAAAAAGTATTTAATACTGTAAAATTGATATGGCGACAATAAGTGACGACAATGTATTGAGTGTCAATGAATTGCGATAATTTTATAAGACAAAATGCAATTTCTTGTTATTTCATATACTAGCTAAAGTGGCTAATGCAAATACACGTTTGTATCATCTAAACTATTAAATCAATAAATATATATTTAGTTTATTTGTATTTAAAATCATTATATACGTATATACAGACTACAGAGACACCAAACATAAAAATAATTTTCTACCTCTCAATATGCTTTACTACCATACTACCATTTCGTGTATCACAATTAAAAAAACTGAATCTATTATTTAATACAATTTTTTATTGTAAATCATCACTCACTTTACTTTTATTATTATTGACGCTTACTACAATATTTATTGGTAGACCACTGATTTTATTTTTAGACTATTTTATTAAGACAATCAAGATAACTTAATTAAAAAAAAAAAAAAAATACCGGATATTTAAACCGATACTGGGGTTAAGAATTTAGGATAGTTAGCACTTGAGACTAACTTCAAACACTTGAACGCTAGAACGGTGTTATTACTCGTATTAAGAGGCCGTCGTGGTAAAAGTGTTACGTATACAACGCTCAAAAGATGGCGTTGAATTCCATCTCGCCGCCGTCGCGGTAGGCCGTAACCACGCCCATCGTGTACGCGACGGGGTCCGCGTGTTGTAATCGCGGGAGAGGTACATTATTATTTCACGGACGGTCGTGCTGAACGTTTCGCATCAAACGTCATTACAGGCCGTTACGTAAATTGTCGCCCGTGAATTCTATACGGTGCGCTGGCTCGCTACTAGCTCGCAAGTCGCAAACCTATTTTTTAATTAAAGCTCCTGTTTGCTTAAAAACATTAACCAATAAATTAAGCCTACAAATTATTATACACCAGAACTCGATTTATATTTCTAACCCAATTACTTTTTAAAATACATGTGAAATAATAATTTCATTACAATTAAATAGATTTTTTAGCAATAGTGTTGCGTATTTTACGTTGTAACTTATAAGTGACATGAAACAATTTTTGTACGATAATATTTTAATCTCCTAAATAAATATTAGCAACATTTTAAATAGTTTTGATTAATAAATATTGGTGTATTTACTTATTTTAATTTTAAACATATAATACCTACATAAAATAAGTATAAAAAATGTTATAATCAGGGCTGTGAATTTATTGTTTTAAAAATCATAAAAAAATTAATTTCAAAAATGTTATTGACATTTATAGAAAATAACCTAAAAAGTTGGTAACTGAGTATATCAGTACACAACTCAAAACAAATCAAAAATTTTTGAAATTTTTTTCACGTATAGAAAAGGCTAGTATAAACATAAACATTTAGTGAAAATTTCATATGTTTACGATCATTTGTTTTAGACTTACACCAAAAACCAAAATCGATTTTGTCAAAAACCGATTTTGCGTAAAAATTCTCGTTTTTTCTTAATTTTTATTTTGTTTTTTTGGGCGCTTTTAAGAACTATATTGGGAAATTAAAATTTTGACCTCCCAAAAAAAAAAAAAATATAGGTATATAAAAAAAACACATCATTGTAAAACCAATACATTAAATTCTTGCTCCGCTCAGAATCTAAAATTTTAAAATTTTAAATGTTCGTAATCAACTAGAAACAAGTCAAAATGTTTTGGAAATTTTATCAAGTAATTGATAAATATACATATGGTTTACATTTTAAGTGTCTAAGGTTATTCGTTTTTCAAATCAAGTGAATATATCTAATGTAAAAATTTCAACTTCAAACGCTCATAAAAATGTAATTTGACTTTCCGGTAGAGATTTTTGTTTTTGATAAAACTAAACAAACTTATGAGGAATCTTTTATTAAATTTTCATGAATTTCTAATTCGAAATAATTTTCACATTTTCGTTATTTTTACGTCTTTTGTAAAAAATCGAACTCTAAATGCTAATAAAAAAATAGACACTGTATTTTTAATATTTTTTAACTGATATTCTAACAATATATATAAGGAGCCTTGTATTACATTTGCAAGATTTTTGACCCAACGAATACAATTTTATTGACATTTATAAACAAAAAAACTAAAAAAATTGAAATTTGAAATTGTCCGTAAATAGCTCAAAACGAGTCAAAATATTTTAAGAATATTATTATGTATAGAAAATGAGAATATAAACATTTAGTTAAATTTTCAAGTATTTTCAGTTATTCGTTTTTGAATTTCAATAAAATAAGAAAATCGTTACATGAGAAATGATGGAGTGAATATCCAATGTCATAAAAATTTGATTTCGAACACTCATAAAAATTCAATTTGAATTTCGAATAGAGATTTTTTTTATAAAAAATTAGACGAACTTACGAGGAATCTTGATTAAATTTTCAAATCATAGATTTAAAAAGAAAAATTTTTAAGAATTTCTAACATAAAATAATTTGCTCATTTTTTTCAATTTTATGTATTTTATATTTTGTAAATTAGAATTTAAATGCTTATAAAAAAAATGTAGCTATGTATTATTAATATTTTTCAACTACTGTTAGAAGCCTTTTATTAAATTTTCAAGCTTTTTTACACAACAAATCAACAAATAACATTTTATTGACATTTATAGAAAAAAAACCTAAAAAGTTGGAAACTGCAGAGTACCTATATATCCGTAAACAGTTCAAAACAAATTAAAATATTTTGAAAATTTTATGGTGTATAGAAAATGATAATACAATATTACAGTGTACTCTCGGTAACTCAAAGTTCACGGGGAAAAAAATAATTGGACTAACTACAAATATATCGAGTTATCAAAATTTTAATGTAGAGGCGTAGCCAGGGGTTTTTTATGGTGGTGGGGCTAAATAATTTTAACTTGAGTTATTGAAATTCAAAAACAACAACAAAACAAAAATATTGAAAATATATTAACGTTGATTTGCCGTTAACATATTTACTATTTTAAATAATTAAAATTTGTAAGACAATTTCCGTATTTAAATTTAAAAAGGGTGGAAAAGCAAGTATCGCTCTGCTGTATAGTAGTGATGGAGAGTAGGTCACTATAATGGATGTGTTAAATTTGAATACAATGACAGGTATCATTATTGTATACGAAATCGATTCTGAATGATGATGGAGATAATTTGTCAGTCTAGGATTATATTATATTATTAGCTATATTTAAATTGTAATATATTGACATATCGTTATTATTTTACGCAATTTCGTAAAATATTTAATTTCATACGCTCGTACATTTTTTTCTACATTGTCGCTGGAGTTTTTTTTTTACAGTGATTTGAAGAAAATAATGTTATAGAGAACCTTGTATTGGGTTTTAGATATAAATCACTTAAACATTATGAATTTTCAACTTAAAAATATCTTGCAAATTTTCGCGATTTTGACATATTTAGTAAACATTTGAACTTTACATGCTTAGCTTATAAACAACAATTATGACTAACAATTTTTGAATTTTTTTTTACTACGCTAAGTGCAACTTATTATAAACCTTGTATTATATCTATTTAAAAAATTTTTTGAAATGCCAAATTTTTTTTATTGGCATTTCAAACAAAAAAACTTAGACATAGGTACATCGAAAATTTCAATTGTCAATAAATAGCTTAAAAAAGTCAAAATATTTAGACTTGGTGAAAATTTCAAGTATTTAAAATGATTTTTTGTGTTATACAGCAAAACAAAAAAAATCGATATTTTCGAAAATTGATTATGCTTAAAAATTCCCATTTTTCCGTTCCTTTTTTAGGTTTTTATTTGACGTTTTTGAAACTACTGGAAATTTTAACTCACCAAAGTATCATTTAGATTCATTTTCCATTTCAAAGAGGGGCTGAAGTTAAAAATTAAAGCATTATTTCTACTCCTTTAAAACGTGATGACATACACGAAAACAAGTTGGTGCATTTGGGAAGGTATAAATTAAAAATTCCTAGTAATTTTCTAAAGAGCAGGGAAAAATAGACATTTTCACGCAAAATCGATTTTTGACAAAATCACAAAATCAATTTTGGTTTATGGTGTAACTCTAAAACAAATGACCGTAGATACAAGGAATTTTAACTGTTTGTTTGTTTTATATTATAGAATTTTCTAAGCACGATAACATTTTTAAAATACTTAAATTATTTTTTAACTATTTACTTTTTAAGTTTCCAATTTTTTTAGTTTTTTTTCTATGAATGTCAATCAAATATTATTTGTTGGGTAATAAAAACTTAAAAATTAAGGACGAGGCGCCTTATATAAATTATAATAATTGAAAAATATTAATAATACATTTTATACATAGTCAGTAATCACATTTTTTTTATAAGCATTTAAAGTTCGAATTTTGACAAAATATAAGATACAAAAAAATGAAGAAAATGTGCAAATTATTTTGTTAAAAATTCATAAAAATTTTTCTTTTTAAATCTAAAATTTAAAAATTTAATACAAGATTCCTCGTAAGTTTGTCTAATTTAAAAAAAAAATTACCTCTACCAGAAACTAAATTAGAATTTTTATGAGTGTTTGAAAAGTTCAAATTTTTACAATATTGGTTTATTCACTCGATTTATTATGTACCTAGCGATTTTCTTATTTTGTCGTAATTAAAAAAACAAATAACTGTATCTAGATATTTTAAATAATTTACATTTTACACTATATGTCTATTTTATCAATTGCTATACTTGATAAAATTTTCAAAACATTTTCACTCTTTCTGAGCTCTTTACGGACATTTTCAATTTTTTCAATTTTTTATTCAATAGTTATTAATTAATTAGTTATTAAATTTGTTGGGTCAAGAAGCGTGAAAATTTAATTCAAGGCTCATGTAGATAAATCGTTACAATAGCATTTGAAAAATATTAAAAATAAATGGGTACAATTTTTTTTATAAGCATTTTAAGTTTGAATTTTGAAAAAATTTGTTAAATTTTAAATTATTTTGTAGTTAAAAATATATATTATAATATATCAAGGCTGACTCTCCGTCTTCGAGTTTTTCTTATACAATGATATTATATCATTGAATTCAAATTTAACACAATAATCCAGTAAGTATATAGTGACTCACTTGTAACCTACTGTAAAGCAGATCGACACCCACTTGCCTACCTTTTTTTACTTATACAGTTATACTAATTTAAATTTAAAAAATTTCGTCTTGAATGTCAATACGCTAATTTTATAGAACAATTGTCTATAATTGAAAAAAAAAATTGTTTAAATCGTACGTTTTCTAGCTGATTTGTGACAATTTTACGATATAATATTATGTCGTAGTTCCATTTTGCGTAAAATACGATAGTAAATAAAATTACGAATTATAACATCGAAAAATAAAATAATATTATTTATTGACAAAATTATTATTTTCGTATTGACGTACTTGGCTATTTATAACCAGTGCGCGGCTACGATAAATAACCAGTTTTGACCTATGGTGCGGTACGGCTGCATATGCAAGCGGGGTGGTGGAAGAAGTACTATTTCAGAACGCTGCCGCTGTAATCGCTTTAGCAGCACATGACGACGGCAAATTCGTAATTTTTTTGCCAAAAACATGCTTTCGTACTTCCAATAGTACTCAGGCCTCGTTGATCGTAGAAACATGATTTTGGTATCAAAATAATCACGAGAAGTTGTACTAAATATTCTTGGAACAGATTTTCGATATCTAAATTTGCCGATTTTATATGATTTTTTAAAAAAAAGAAAAATTTTACAAATTTCAAACACATATAAAATTGGAACGAAAAAAAATTTTAAAATTCTGTTCCAAGAATATTTAGTACAACTTCTCGTGATTATTTTGATACCAAAATCATGTTTCTACGATCAACGAGGCCTGAGTACTATTGGAAGTACGAAAGCATGTTTTTCGGTCGATTTTTTTCTACTGGGACGGCCTCTTAATGATGTCTGCAGATATATAGGCAATAATAAAAAAAAATCATTGAATTCGAACAATTTTTTAACAGTGTTCTTTAAAAACTAATCGTTTTTTTTACACTTCTGTACAAAAACTTTACCTATTTCTTGTATTTCTTATGTTTAGAAAACTTTAAGTAATAAATAATAATGTTTACACATATTATACTTCAATATATTGTCTCTATAAGATACACAATGACGACTTTTGAAACGTATTGAACAATATTATTTTATACAAAAAAGTGATGGAAATATAATATAATAATAATATTTAAAAAAAAAAAATCATATTCTTAAAACAATATCCTTCTTCCTAGTTCCAGGTGTAAAATTGGTAGTTATAATTATGATATATCTCATCGGGACAACTATACAAGCAGAAGCTCTTAAACTTGACGATGGCAACCGTTGAACTAAGGATGTAATATTCATACAACATATTTTGTAATCGTGATTTCAAACGTAATTTCGAGTGCCTTTAATCCGCCATAAATAAGATAATGGATGCGCATAATATATATTATTATAACGCATTCTCTGAATAACGGTATACCTAGTTGAGTTATGCGAGTTCGAAACTTTATTTATGAACAAACTTTTTTTTCTGTGTTTTCCGAGAAAATTTTAGAAAAAAAAAATAATTGTGAATAGTAAATATTTTGCTATAATGTTTTTATTCGTCTCGTATTCGGTTATCATTATAATATTCCACGGAAGCAATTTTGTATAAAACGGATCTCATTTAAAATGTACGAAGAGTTAAATTACGTTAACAGACATAAATTTCCTACTGAGTCGCTGTCAAGGATAGCGAATTTATGGAGTTAAAAAGGCAATGTTTTTTTTAACCGAATTACTGTGCTCTTCCGTTCCAGGATGGCACGGTGGCAGGTTAAGGGTGCCGGTAGATTATTCTCCCCTTGACTCGGGAGATGGTTATACAATCTACCTATCTGGTATATACCTGTCGGTCGGTCGACTTCCCTCCTCGTTTTATTTTCCGTTGTTGTTGTTGCTACTGCTGTTTTATTTATTATTATTTTTTTTTTTTAAACACGTTCTTTTTTTCCTGTCTTTTTACCTCTCCTCCGATGGTTTGTCATGAGTGACTAATTTATTCACGTGGTTAAAAAGAAGTTCATTTGTTCATCTTCCTCCTTCTTCTCCGCTACCTCCTACTACTCCCTCCCACAATATCGTTGTACACCGTTTATACCCAATAACCTCCCACAATTTAAAAGACAAATCCCTTAGGCTACATTAATTGTTCAAGTACAATTTTTTCTCTACAAAAGGCCACATAATTCTTTATTTCCAGGTCTGTCGGAACTGTAAATTATGTGTTTGACCTTAATAATTTGCTCATCTGCTTTCGCACCGTTCTATACCAAGCGTAAGTACTTTGCTTTTCATCCTCACCCGTGGTGAACGCTATTCTCTTATTATTTTCTATCGAGTCTGAACTCTGAAGTACTGAAGTACCTATAATAAATCGCGAAAGGAACAATAAGAATCTGAAAAGCAATAAATATATTATTGTTTGTAAATTTAAGCCTCTATAGCCTTCTATTAAGGATATATTTTGCTTAAATACTTCGAAGTTGTGTTCCGTAAGTTATTTAAAATATACCTACTATTGGTACTTACGACATTAAAAAATAAAAATCAAGTACCTAAAATGTTAATAAGGTTTACTATATAGACATTATATCATATTATTTGTTGATACGAGTACAACTGTATAGGTTATAGATATATTCATATTATATATTTACGTACGTCAAGTTGATACATCAACTTTATGCTAAGATTATCAAACTAATATCAAATAATTTCTAGGAACTGCTAAATGTTGCTATGCTATTTTCAGAATTTACTTGTATTTCATCAAAGTATAAATCTAAATACAAATATGTCGGTGCCAATTTGATAAAGCACCGGCACATGGTCCAAAAATGGAATAAAAAAATTGTTAGGAATATGCAAGATTTTTATTAATTAATTATAAGAATTAACTATATTTTAGTTTTTTGAAAAATCCAGAAAATGAAAAATAGCTCAACACCGGCTTAATATTGTCTAATTAGTTCAAGAATACGGAAAATGATATCAAAAATTGAATTTTAAAATTATTATTTACCTACCTACTGAAAAAAAAATATATAATATCAACCATTTTTGTGTTCAATACAAAGTTCCAAAAATAATGACGTACAGTGACAATGTCAGACATAATGGTTTTTGTTCTTAAAATTTGAATTCGAGATTACTTATACTTATCATAATATGTTAATACTTATAAACTTCAAACTTATAGCAATACCTTAATAAATACTAAATAATAAATAAAGATATAAAATATTTAATTATGAACATATTATAAATAAATAGCTTTAAATTAATCTAAACTATATTACATATATTTGTGTGTAAAGTATTATAATAATATTCATGATAGATATGGAATCTTTTTTATAATTTTTATATAATTACTAAAATTGTTGGTTAACTTCAAATTTTATAAAATAAAATTATATCTATCTATTTTTAATAATAGAAAAAAGTCAATAATTTTAAATCTCTAAAATAATTTCAAAATAATACTATATATTTTGAAAATCTTATCATGTCCAAAAAAAAATAAGTTAAAAATTTTCTGAAAATGTTAAGTCTCTATAATTGTTCATTTTGAATTACAACAATAAAATAAAATGTATTTTTTCAAAAACTGGTGTTTTTTCCCAATCTTTTCTGAAATTACTGAGAATTTAACTCTTAAAGTAACAAATACATCCAATTTATTACAATAATGCATTTTTATAATTTGAGATTGAAGCATTTTTTCTGCTCTAGAATATGGTAACCAGTACCTACATTCATTAGTCCGTTCAGGGTCCAAAATAATATATATATAAAATAATAATTATTTAATATAAAATTTGTCTAATTAAATAAGTCTTAATTCAAATTTAATTATATTTATTATTTATTATGTTACCTATGTAATTTAATTTAATCAGATAATTTATTCTATAACTCTCTACACCACCACAAACTTACCTTCAAGGTATAGGTAATTTTTGTTATTTTTTTTTTAATACCTACTTTGTATATTATATTGTTATAACCTAATAATAAAAAATAAAATTAATAATAAAAATAACCTATATCTAAAAACAAGTACCATAATATAGGTAACTAAAAACCTATTGTCCCCACTACTAGTAAACAACCTTTATTTCGACAATATAATTATTAATTACAAGTTTATAACGGTGGAGTACGATTGCGCGCGTTTTACCTTTTTGGGCATACGATTGCGCGCGGTGCCGGAATAACAAAGAACATGCTTTTGACTATTCAAAAGCGTACGATTGCGCGTGAAATTGGATGCGACGTTGCCAACTTATTATTAAAATTTAAAATTATTGTTATTATTAAAAAAATTATAAAAAAATTTGTTATTGTATTTATTTCTAATAACATTATATAAAAATATTCATTAAAAAAAATCGTTATAATAAAATAATATAAAATATTCGAATAGATATCGAAAAAAAATTAAATTTTAAAGCCCTGATACCTATTTCCAATTATGGCTAAATACTTAAGTAAGTTTTCTGGTCTTTTATTTTTTAGATATTCTTCGAGTTGTTTACACACAAATTCGATTTTCTTTAGTTCTTCCTTTGATTTTGGCTTGATTTTTCCTTTGGAAATAGTTGATAATTTAGTGACGGTTTCTGCCGAGTTTCCATAAGCGTACATATAACAAAAAATTTCGGAGGATGAGCACTAGTAAACTGGGCGTTATATGTTCTATGGAAACTTTCAGACCCGTACGGATCGCTACAATCGGAACCTAATCGGATATTTACCATGCATCTATAATCTGTATATTTGGCAACGTTGCTTAGAAGCAAAAATAATTTAGCACGCGCAATCGTACACCTAAAAAGGTACCGTTGATAAGAACCGCGCGCAATCGTATTGCAGCCGTTTATAATAGTCCAGTACTGTAGCCAAAAGAGAAGAACACTTGTGGCACGTTTTCCTCTAAATTTCTTTTTTATATTGGCCGTACCACCGTAGTGTATATAATGTACAGAACAATTCATAATTGAAAAATGCGTATTGCGCATTATTTTTAAATGTGAGGCATTCCTGGAGAAATTAGATTTATCGTTGTGGGGGGACCGGGAAAGAGAACCTGAAGCCTAGTATTACTAGGAATACGAAAACTTAGTAATTCAAGAAACCAAGGAGCATCGAATCGACCCTCAATCAGACTGAGAATGAAATTGAAACCGAATTTTTCGCACTTAGCTAAAATGGGATTGATAGCGAAACTATGTCTTGTTTTATATTATGTATTTGAAAAAAGTTATATAGTTAACTCATAAGTTATGATTTCATCAGTACCTAATCCCTACAATTTAAATAAAAAATTAATTATTATGTTTTACAATTATTTTAATATATTATTATGTTAAATAACGCACTTGCAAATAAAGTTATACCTACTGTCAAAATAAAAAAAAATACAGTTAACTTTTTCAAATACATGGTACAGCTATAGTACCAGAATTTTAAAAAGTACACCGCAATTAATTAATGATTTGCATACACACCATACACGTGATAAAATAAAAATAAAATTCAAGTAATTATTAAAATATTTAGAAAGACATACTTATATTCGTATTTAAATTAGTAAACTGTAAATTAGACACATATACATTAAAATTAATTAATGTTTCATTATTCTTAATACTATTGAGACTTACAGAAACTATGTTACAATCAAAATCAGATACTTACCGTTATAGAAGTACACTATTATTATTATAATGAATAATACATTAATACATTTTATTTCTGAAGATTACATAATACAATATGATTTACATGACATCAAATAATTTACGAACGTTCGTTTATCCTCCGTAAAATACTAAAATTGTATTTATATTATTATATCGTCCGTACAATATTATATAAGGCTGGCGCACTCTAACGTTGACCATTGCAAAACGAAGCTCGTTATCGTTTCTCTACTGTGTATAGTTTTTGAATGCACGTGTTTGTAAAATGATCTTTAACAAAACTTAAGTCTAAAAACTATACATTTAAATAACTCAAAGATAAAATTATAGAATTTAATAATTAATATGCAGACAACGAATTTCAATATCCCCCAACCCAAATTTGAAACTCAGATTCCTTCATTTTTTTACAGCTTTTTTATAGTTTTTAGATATGATTTTATATTTTATTTTAACTTTTAGTTAATATTTTAAGTAAGTTGTTCAAATCCATATTTTCACAATGTATGTATTTTACACTATTTTTTTACCTTGCCATAGTTGCAGTGAAAGTAGCGGACAAAGATATTATTTTGTCACTCTGTTTATAATTAACTCAAATTTTTTTAAATATTGTAATAATACATTTTTTTTCTTTTTAGACACTGCTGAATATTATTTTTCGATATACCTACGTGTCATGCAATTATTATTAATACCAAGTCACTCAAACATTCATTTTGTATAGGTACACATACACTTAATATTATACGTACAAATAATTATAATATAAATATAGTACCTACGTAATAACTTGATATATTTTAACTAATTTTACAATTCTATAGTAGAACTTTAAAAACAGCAATATTATGTCTGTCTATAATGTGTACTTACCTCAAGTATGTAGATATATTATTATTTATTGGTTAATTATTCGACTACACACACGACACATATTTTACCGATGATAAATTCAACCAGTAAAACTTTTGAAAACACGGCTTAACTATGTTTTTTTCATCCCTGCTATAATAGTCATGCCTAGTAGAGTTACAAGAAATTAAAAAAGTAATAAACTACCAAAATATAAGTATTTCTTTCCAAATTTAACTAATCTTTTTACTCGAGTAAATCAACACTAATATACATATATTTATAACCACAATAACTGTTTAAATAATTTATAATTAAAATATGAGTGGTACGTTTTAATGAATAACATAAACACACTAAAAAAATACAATAGAAAAAACACCAAAAATTAACTATTTAAATAAAAAAATTAAAATTCCAAGAAAATACAAATTCCACATTAATATAGTTAAAAATAAAATATCAATATCTGCCAGAATTGTAAGCTAATTAATTAATGATTTTTCAAGAATTCGCTGTATTATTTAACTCAAATATAAAAATATATTCTCCGTGTTTTAGCATTTTTAATATTTATTAAAGGGTAAATCCCTGTACAATAAGAATCTGTACGCGCTACTACGCTGTGATTGAGTTTTTATTTAATTATACGTTGTGTAATTTTATTGTATTTTTTTTGTTATTGAATTTATGTTCGTTTTAGTTTCATTATTGGTTGTCCATGTCAATATTTTCATATGTGTGTTTTACGGCCTTTTTCGAATTTCAGACTTACATTAAATAAGTTTATAGAAAACGTACGAATTTATAAATTAAACTTTAAAGTATGTTCAATACAATTTTGTGATTGTTACAATGTTACCAAATTATATTTACCTATTAAATATTAATGGCATGTTAGTATTGTTAAATCAATTCCCCTGTATGTAAGCATAGTAAAAATAACCATAAATACGTAACAACGATAACACTGATAAATATCGATTAAATCAATGTGCAAAATGATTAATGAAAATATAGGTACCTACGTCAAATTTAAAATGTCTTACCACTCCGGCGCGAATCGAATGTCTATTTTATAATATTATATTATGTATAAGAGTTAAATATTAAACTATTAGAACAACGTCATTAATCATTATAATTATTTTATGTCCCAACCGTGTTGTAAAAATCACATAATATGATTAATTTATTGTAAGTTATCGGTTCAAATTTAAATACTTCATTAATTAAATTATTAGCTTGTACCTTGGATACAATAAAAATAAATAGTATTAACAACAATTTTAATATTATAAACACCAATATTAGTTAATTAAAATGCTGAGGTTTATTAAATAAATGCTTTTAATTTACCATGATCTTCTAAGGTACCTATTAATATTTTTTTTAAAGTATTAATAATAAAAAAATTATTATCAGTGACAAACGATCAGCGAAAAATTCTTCGCAATATTTTATGCACAATCGGTTTGTTTTATTTAATGCATTTTGTTTATAATCACAAATATAATATTCAATATTTATTAATTTCTTCTTCGATAAATTAATATTGAATAAATAAAAACATACAAAACAATAAAATTTATTAATTGTTTTAAATATATTATGTAGATACTTACGTATATACTAGAAAAAACATATTCTAGCTGTTGAGATAAAATTTTTCTAATCTTATCTCTTTTACAATCATGGTTTTATTTTCGTCAGTAATAAGTAATACGTATATGTACGTATTATCGCTTTGCTTTTGCAACCATTAAACTATAACTGTATTTATATATCTATGTATTTAAGTATGTATGGCCAAATTATTTCTATTACCCATAATTATAAACTTATTTTATTAGGTACTAACTAAAATTAAAAATTTTATATTTCATTTATATTTTATAATATTATTTAAGTACTAAGGATATATGATAGGTACTCAATCACGATTTACAGTATTAATTAATATGAAAACTTGAATGATATTTAAATTAGATACAGACGATACAGTTATGAATTTAAAAATTTATCAAATATACACAGTACATAAAAACAGTTTAAAAAATGATTAGTTATAACTTATGACAATTCATCACAGAAAACAAAAATTATTTTGTAAAACCGGACGTCCGGACTTCAAAAAACTCTCTTACAAAATTATCTCAACAAACATCAATGCTCAACTGTATGGTAAATGGTAATATTATGTTAATATCACATAGGTAATTACCTAATTATAAACAAAAACCTAAACACCTATAGTTGGTTTTCAAATGTATTAATAATTAATTAATTTCATTAATCGTTAAAAAAATGTACTTCAAATGCCCTAACCTTTACTCATGTCGAATAATTTAGATATTTACTATGGTTGTTTTTGTCGATAAAATTAATATAAAACATTGATTTATACAATAAATTATTACTATAATAACAACATTTACCTATCCCTATACTACCTATCTGTATAATAATATTACATATTTATTTTGGTTATACTAGAATAAATAATATTATTGAAATATTAAAATATTTCAGAAGTTAGTACTCACTTTAGATTGTTATTATTTTATTTTTTTTTTACCTATATTGAATTACTTTTGGATATTAAAATTAAATGCCTTCAACAATATGGTATATCAAATATAACAAAGGTTAGTAAAGGTAGTAAGTACCTACCTTATAATAACACTGTTTAATTGTGTAAATGTACATTTAATTATTTTTCTAATCAATAGTTAATAGTTTAATATATTATATACCATCGAATGTTCTCGAATAATCAAAGTTATAAATAATGTTTTATATAAACAAAATTATTATTTCTTATGATAAGCGTAAACACTAAAACACACAATATAAGTATAGTATGTTATCAGTATAAGTAATATACCAACCTTGTTTTAATAAATGTATAAGTAACTTACCAATTTTCCTAACTGACGACTAGAGTATTTTAAAGCGACCTTTAATTAATTAAGCTCTACTCTGCTACTCATATTCTTGAAAATTTAAATTGCATAATATTATGTAGGTAGGTACTTAACATCACTCTATAATATTTATAATATTTTAATCTATAATGCAAAAAAAAATGTGTAGTTATTTTATGAATATCCAATTATGATGATAATAATCTTAAAAGAATAGACAGACATAATCATTAATCTTTATATTTTCATTGGGTATTTTGTACAAAAATAATAAAGAGATATGCATAATACCTGCTAAAATTAAATTACCTACTGAAATAATTAGTATATACCTATCTATTATCTGATACTGCAGTTGCATTAAATAAAAATATAATTTTAACAGTATTAACTATAAGATAACAATTGCAAATGTAATTTTAATTTAATTTCACGTATAGAAATTATGAATAATTTAACCACGGATAATTATTATGTACATAGTTTCCTACACGTATAACAATTTATTGTTTTAGAAAATTTTTTTGTATAAAGTAATAAGAATTTAGGGTTGTGAAACTAAATGTGTGCAGTGTGCATTTCACACCGACCCCTATAGCCTTGGACTACATTAGACTTCTCGCTTGAGCTCTTCATAAATATGGTTAAATAAAAATGTATTGTTTCAAAGATTTCTCAAAATTCAAAATTGTCAGGTGCCTATAATGGATGTCTCGTGATTTTTTTTAACACAAAATAGTAATAAACTTTAAGCTATTATGTCTGTTATTAAGTCCAAAACTTGATAACCTATAATAGTTAAGTATATGGCGCAAAGAAAACTAAGAGAATTGATATTTTATATTTTTAGTCGTTATATTGTGATTTGTTGTTATAGCATGTACAAACTACTAATTATTTATTGAGCTATTTTATTTTTAAGTCAAGAAGTGTACAAACTTGGAGAACACCCACCCCCCACGATAAATATTCCATTTGACAACAAATTATTATAACTACGCACAAGGCACAAAAATAACGAGTATAATTTAATTTAGGCATTTAATATTTATGTACAATACTAAATAGCAAATACCTATAGATATTATATTATTTAAACCAGTGGTCCTAAACATTTTTGAACTCACGACCCACTTGTTTAGGCCTATATTTTTAAATTTTAAGCTATAGTGATACGATTTATACTTCTTGAAAAGCCCCTACGATTTTCAAGCAAACTGATGATATTGCACATAATGAAATAATTTATAAGATCATTTTGAAGTAAGTTATATTTTTCATACGATTAGTATAGTTATCATATTATAAGCACCTAGGCGGCTAGGCTTAGTTCCTCAAAGAGAAATTGTTAACCATACAAACTACTAATTATTTATTGAGCTATTTTATTTTTAAGTCAAGAAGTGTACAAACTTGGAGAACACCCCCCCCCACGATAAATATTCCATTAGACAACAAATTATTATAACTACGCACAAGGCACAAAAATAATCATAATTAGTAACATAGGTAATTGGTCACTTCCTTTACTTGAAATTATAAGTTAATTTTTGTTTTTTAAATTTAAACATTATTTTCAAATTTTAAATGAAAACTTTTTGTTTGAATAAATATTATTAGATTGATACCTATAGGTATCTATTATAATTGAGAATTTGAGATTCTGAGCGGAGCGATGAATGAATTTATTTTATAATGATGTTTATTTGTGTGTGTGTGTGTGTGTGTGTGTGTGTGTGAGTGTGTGTGTGAATGAGTACACGATTAGTAATGGATAAAATGGTTCGACTTTCAACTTCGAAAGTGGCTTTGGATAGCAAATTCTATTCTATAAATAGGTCAAAATTACAAATTCCTTTTATTATTTTTTATAACTGGAAAAAACAAACAATATATGAGAACTGTTAGGTTAAACCAGATTTTGACGAAAATATTTTATTTAAATCATAAATAACAATGTTAATATTTTTTTTATAATTTAAAAATATTATTCGTGGAAACTTAAAACTTTTACGTACATTATAATATTATCAATTTTACTATACGCAATAACATTTTTAATTTAATAATATTTTAAGTTGATATTTATTCATACCTATTATAAATTAAGTTTTGTTGTTTTGCGATATTTAAAGAAAAATAAAATTGAATTTCGAGTCTTATACATACGATATAATTTTATTTTTATGTTATTTTTGTACACCTATATTATTTAATAATATATCATTTAAGAGGAAGTTATACCCACGTATGTTGTCTCTATCTTATTCAGTGGCGTGCCCAAGGAAGAGAAGTTAAGGGTAGTTATATCCCCTCCCCCCGTTGATTTTTTTTTCTGACTTTCGGAAAACAAATTATTAAATATTAAAGTTGTTACTTATTATAAAGTCATTGCTTTTGATTAATAGTAATAAGTTATTTCTTATAAATTATATTTATTATAGTATTATATAGATATACATTTTATTATAATTATATACTTTATGTTCTCTCATTATCTGTCTATTTAATGTATAATGCAATTTTTTACTATTTCCCACGTTTTTAGATTTTTTTTAAATTTTATGTGTTTTAATGAACAAAATACTTAACTATACTAAATTTATTATTACATAAATAGATTATTTAATTATGGTAATTAATTTAATACATAAATTCTAAATACATATGTAACTTATTTAAGTTAAATAACTTATATAAATTAATAGATAAATATTTTTTTAATTTTATGTGAGCCAAATTGACAATCAAAGACTATAACTTCCCTATAATGTATATATTAGGTATACCTATATACCTACGGTAAAACGAAGATTTTCTTCGGGACATTGTTTGAGGAGATTAAAGATGGTGTGATTGCCACGGTAAAATATGGAAATGAGCTGTGAATAATTTATACAAATACAATATATTATATATTTACTTTTATGTTTTAGACAGCTTTTAGTTTTTTTATTTATTTATATAGTTTTATGAATGAATAGAATAAATAACATCCGCTCTTTAAATTAATAATAAGTAAAAATATATTATAGTTTTCTTGTATACAATATATTATATAATAATTAATAGCCAATAGGTATTTTATTATATTTTACTATTTTGTATATTATTGTATGTAGGTACCTACGACGTACCTATAGGCTTTAGGCTATTTTAACAAACTTTGAATTTAATACCAGTTGTTTTATTGAATATAGTTAAAATGGCCTCAATTTGTTTAAATAATCTTTAGTTACGTCACGTTGGTATATATTATAATAATGAAAGCTACATAAGTTTTACGAATGATTGTGTATTGTACTTTGCACCGATAGCTTCTAAAATGTTATCGAATTAAATTAGTTACTTACCTATATATTTTTTTTCTAAATATTTAACGAAGATCGTATTTATACTATACCTATATATTAAATTATTAAACAGTGTTTTGTAACGTAACATTTCGTGGTCATATGCATTTAATTTATTAATTATATATGATTATATGTATCATAATATTCATATCTATATGCCATTTATACGTATATATAAAATAAAATAATAGCTTGATCGACAAATTAAAATTAATTATCGATCAAACACTCAAACATATTTTATATTTTTAAACTTGTTTCTTAATGATAATTCATAACGTAATAATTAATAACAGCAATTATAAAATAAATACATGCATACATATTCATACAGAACTATGGATAAATTATATGTAGATACATGAAATGCCAAACAATAATTATTTATAAATTTATTTTAGCATATGAAAGTATTTATATAGTTAAATATTTATTGTAATCTAACCTAATAATTTATTTTAAATTGATGATATATTTTTATAAGGATTAAATAATTTTATTAAAATATATTTGTATATTTGCCAATTTTTTTGTCATAAATATCAGCTACATCTGTACCTACTATACCTACCTAATATAAATATTCTGTTTTCTGTACATACTTTTCTAAGTTTTTTCATAAATTGGTACTTTTGTTTCAATTTGTATTATAAATTTATAATAATAGGAAAAAAAAACATTTGTCGGTTATATGCGTGTATAGAAATATTTTATAATTTATTAAACTTAACAAGCCCAGCATGTTCAATAAAATATGTCACATGAAAATCCTATATACACTAAAAAGTACTCTATGATACAACTGTGGCTTATATAAAGTAAAAATTAACTAATCTATTTAATAATTTTGATAACATATCCATAATAAAAATATTAAATAAAAAAAAATAAAAATATTCTGATAGTAAATCAGCCTATTTATACAGATTACAGGCTGATCTGCTGATCTATATAAATAGACTGATCTGTGGGTACATATTATGGTCATACGCGTGTAGTCGTGTAGGTAGTATAATATAATATTATACAATTTATTTTTAATCTGGAAATTGGTTTTAAAGTGTTTCTCGTCAAATGTTCAGAAATAAAATAAAATTAAAATTATCATAAAATTCCCATTCTACGAACAATTCTGTGGTCGTTGACCTTAAGTAAAAAAAATAATTATTATTAGTTATGTTTAGTATCTAAACTAAATTCTATATTTGTAAAATCTATATACCTACCTATTGGCTATTACTTATATAATATCGCTGGTTTTCACTGAATAATTAATATTGTGATAACGATAAAATTATATAAATACATATAGGTAGTTGGGTACGGCGTTTAGGGAGGTGGTGGCCATGAGCCTCTCCTAAACGTCATAAACTACCTATAAATAATAATTTATTTTAGAAATCTGTTTAGAAGTTCGGTGTTTATAAATTATAATATAACCATGGCTTCAGTAATCAGTAGACAAAGTCAGATAGCGAGACAAACCTAATATGAATTCGTTTTTAATACTTTTTTTTTAGTATTTATTTTGCATTTTTACCTAAAAATGTCACTATAGGATACGTGTTTTCCGTCTGAGTAGGTCCATGTGGGTAAATATGGTTAAAAGTAAAAATTTTGGGCCAAAAAGATATTACTCCCCCCCCCCCCTAGAAGACGAGTCAAATCCACCACTGTTACAAGTACAAAGCAATAGGTACACTGCAGGTTAGGTGTATGACGAATGTGGGTTGAAAAACGACACCGTAATGAGAAAGTCGATCCTGCAGACTATTATACCTTCTTATTATACCTATAATAGTAAAGTATATAAAAAATATTATTTTTTTTCCCGACCGAGTGTAAAGAATCACGTACGGTTTAGATTTACGAGTGAAGAAATACAATATACTTATATATGTATATATATATATATATTATAGTACATAGGTACGTATTATAATTATTATTGTTTACAGTCGGCTCTGAGCGTTATCTACTATTCCGACGATGACGACGACGTCAAACAACAAGTGGTTCGCGGGCAGCAGCAGGTCGTCGCGGCTAAAGGTTATAATATATATTATACTAATATTATAATATTATAAGATACACCACATCCATAATACCTCTAAATAGGTTATACGGCCGGCCGGCTGTACAATATTATTACCGTACTAAATCGTGTATACTAACAATTTATATATATATAATATATATGTATAATCGTACATACATATCGTATATACACAATATGAAATACATAATAATTAATAATTATTGAAGCCTGAAGGTATATTACAACGAACGCGATTGAGGCTTATCTGCACGGTGATAATTGTACGTATTTATTTTATTTTTAAGTATTATACAACTTGTTTTCTACGTTCGGCTTATAATAAACCGCGCCGGACGCTTATCTGAATGCCATTTCCCACGTACTATAGCAACTATAGTCGCCGTTGAACCGCTGCCAATAGTAAACCACTCGTACGACACGCGCCTACCTTCAAGGGCCAACGCTGAACGAAAACAAAACTTGGGAAAGTTTCCAAAAACCTTTTTTTTTTCAATTTTTTTTCGTCGCTGGTTGGCTGCCAATTAATTCCTCGTCCCGACAACTATGGGTGGCAAACACTCTAAAATGGATCCCATGGACGTCGAAGTGCCCGAACTTCAACAACAGCTGGATCGCGATCCCTATTTGAAACCCTACGAAAGGGAATTCAAACGCAGGTGAATGATAATACTACAGTTGTTTTTTTAAACTCACTGCCTATGATAACTATCAAAATATATTTAGTATTATTATTATTTTTTAAATTAAAATCGTAAATATTTGTTTGAAAAAAAGAACCAATTTCTCGAGTGTTAAAAATTCGGTTTACATTGGTTAAATGCCTATTTTATCGGTTATGTTTACTTTCTTTTAGGTATGCATGCTTTTTGGACTATTTGGAAAGAGTTAAAGAAGAGTCGAATTTAGAATCGTTTACTACGGGTTACAAAACATTTGGTGTTCATTTTAATAATGATGGGTCTGTGTATTGCTTGGAATGGGCTCCGGGAGCTAAACAACTCTATCTCACTGGTGACTTTAGTGAGTATTCATTATTTGTATATATCTATTTTTAATAATTTAATTAATTTAACACTACTTATATAGGCTATACTGCTATAGGCTTAAAGTTATAAGCTAGTGGCCTAACTAAGATACTGGGGCTTCCGTAAAATGTAATTTCTAGGTCCCTAAAATTAATACTTAAGCATGTTATAATTATTTATAATTGTTTTCTGTTCACTCAATAATTTCTTACATTCTTCTTCTTTATTTTATTACCACCAAAAATTTAAAAAAATATATGTATGAAAATTATTTTTATATTTTTGAAACTATTAAAAAATCCCAGTTTGTCTTAGTATAATTTATTAAAGTATTATTATGTTATAGGTAAATCTTTTATTTTATACAGTAAAAAAAAAATTTAAATATTTAAATAGGTGTTTTATATTATTTATATTTTGAATATGTTATTAGTACTTAACAAAAGTAGTTAATTGCACCTAAATAGTACTTAATAGAAAATTAATCATTTTCATAAATGTCTAAAGTCATAATTATTAGTTATTTATCACTAAAAATCTCTTGATATTTTAATGTTTAATTCTTGTAAGGTGTAAATAATCTCCATTTTTAAACGTATACCTAAAAATAACCGAAAACAAAATATTAAACACAATAATTTAACAAAATAACAAAATTGCTGTACTCAAGGAGACCAAACATTTATAAAATACAATTTTTTTTTGCATGGGTATAAAGAATTGTTTATAATCATTTATAGATATTAGTTTGACTTAAGTATGTAGGTACACTATCCACTTCTAATACACTCATAAACTCATAATTTTCTAGTAAACATATTTTATGAGTTATTTTCTTTACCTTTAAATAATAATATTATCAAATAAGTACAATTTTATCTAATTTACATTATACAAATAAATTAGAAGTTTTAATTAAAACTTTAAAATTATTATTTGATACAATGAAGATAGTATATTATTATATATACCAATATATAGATATTAGATATTGATATAAATATTGTGCTATATTATTAATTTTCAGATAATATAAAAACCAAGGTCAGAAAATAATATTAGTGCGTTTTTTGTTTCTATAACATTAATATAGTATTTTATACCAACACATTGTATTGTTATTATTCTAATTACATAGTAGGAGATATGGAACACGAGTTTTCTCTGATCTGGAGCCCTAATATTAGGCATTGCCATCTATCCTAATTATTGCAACAATATATTAATTTTTACACACAAAGTTTTTTTAAAACTTACATATTTCAAAAATTAGGTATATATTTAAAAAAAAAAATTGAAGTTATCTTTTTGTGGTATAGTAAGTTTTAAGGATACCTCGTCATCGAGTAAGCCACTGTAATTACTGTGTTTAACTTGAATTTGACAATACATTTATTAATATTACTATAAGTAATACGGAAGTTTGAACTAATTTTTCAATTAATATTACATATTATATTATAACAACACTGTACCCATTACCTACCACAAAGTATTGTTCTAACATAAAGTTAGTCTAAATATTTGGAGAAAAGAAGTGTTGTATTTTGAAATAATAACCGCAAAAATGAAAAGTTTCAAATTCCTGCAGTTAATAAATCATTTTAATTAGAATAAAATAGCTAAAATTGTATAAATATTCAATGTTATGTATTAAAATTTAAATTTAAAATCATTTTTAAATAACCACAAAAAACAAAATCGATTTTTGTAAAAATTAGGTAACATTAAATGTTCCATTTTCTGTAATATTTTTAAGTATTGCCTATTTATTTTTAAAGCACTAGACATTTTTTACTTTTGTCCCGTTACAGTATTAACTAGATCCAATTTATTACCATATAAACCACCTCAAAAGTTATAGATTTTTTACTGCTATGTTACGGTATATAACTTTTGACAAAAAAACACATCATTATTAGACCAATGTATTCAAAATTCTGCTCAAAATCTAAAAGTTTTCTACTGATTAAAAATATATCATGCTTGTTGTCTAGTATATTAATTTAATATATTATGTTATTTTAGTTCAAAATGCGCATAATATAATAAAAGAGTTATGAATTTTAATAAATGAACATTAGTTAATAATTATATACCTAAATATAGATAATTGGAACAGAGAAAATTATCCCTACAAAAAGCTTGAATATGGAAAGTGGGAATTAACTATACCACCAAACAGTGATGGAACACCAGTTATTAAACACTTATCTGAAATAAAGGTAGTTTAATTTTAACATTTTATTCATTATTATTATATAAAATTTAGTATGATGGTATTAACCTAACCTATTATAGATAGTAGTTGAATCTCATCATGGTGAAAAAATGGATCGTATATCACCATGGGCAACTTATGTATTGCAACCCCCTCGTGAAGAAGGGGTAACATTTAAACATAAAGTTTGGAATCCATCAGATAATGTAAGTGTCTAAATCTTTTATTGTATCTTAAAAAAATTTTATTATATTTTTATTTAAAATAAAAACCAATTTATAATGAAAAATAACAATTGAAATATAAAAAGCTAAAAAATGTCAACTTTTAAATTGTCATCACAATAAAATATCAGAGTATAAAATATTTTTAAATTACAAAAAAGTAATCAAAATATTTTAATTTATAATTATTATAAATTATTGTAAAATAAAGAATGTAAATTAAAAATTATGATATTAATTATTATGTAATATGTACAGTAATAATTATTGAATATGTGTATTATTTACCAGTGTTATACACAATATACCTAAACAGAATTTATTTTATCAATGTTATGAGTAGGGCTAGGGACTTCATTCCTTAAAAAACCTTAAAATATGTATGCATTTATGCCTTTAAAAATTACCAAATATGCTATTAAAATATGCACTAAAAAAAATAAATAACAGTATTTAATAAAAACCTTTTTATTTTAATATGTAGACTCATAACTTATGAGTATATGTGAATATGAATGTCATATGACATATATGACTGATTGGCCGAACTTAAAAATGTGACATGAACATAATATAATAGGCAATTTTGGAACTTAGTAAAATTATCAGTAAATAACCTTAAACATTTATTTTAAAAATAAACATTTTTTTTCTGGAATGAATATATCATATACCTACTACATTTTTTTTATTGGCCAGTTATTCAAACAATTTCTACATTTAAAAGTGGATATAGAAAAAATAATTAGAAACCAAACAAACTCATATTATTTTATTATAATTAATAGATAAGTTACATTCAATATATATGTATAAATATTATTTATATAAGTAAAATAAACATAATTGTTTGTAATTGCAATTTATTAAGTTATAAAACAAATTTTTTTTTTTTAAGATATATCAATTTAAATATCCTAAAGTACCAAAACCAACTAGTTTGCGAATATATGAATGCCATGTTGGAATTGCCACATCAGAATATAAAGTTGGAACTTACCAAGAATTTAAAGATTGTATGTTAGATCGTATTCTGGATTTAGGTAAGAACCAACCATACATATTATACAATATTTAATGTAACTTAATTAAAAAAAATATTTTTTTATATTATTCAAGGATATAATACAATCCAAATAATGGCCATTATGGAACATGCATACTATGCTTCTTTTGGATATCAGGTGACAAGTTTTTATGCTGCTTCGAGGTAATTGTACTAGTGATATATTATTGACTATCATACTATGATGCAGTATTGATTTAATTGTACACATACTCAGTAGCGAAATGGGAGAAAAAACAGCCCAGGAAAATCATAGTTTTTTAGCGGCCCTCATTACACTAACGGCTCTTTATATGTATATATACATAATTATTATATACTTTTGTAAACACAATTTCGTTTTTAAATTTTTAAATATTTTAATTAATTGATATAAAACAAAATAAAATAAATAACTATTTGAGATTCTATTTTTAAACTTGTTAAAATAACAAACACGGACTGGCTGAACACAAACCGTTCCAGCATTTTGAAATAATCAGAAACCTGGGTTTTTAATGTTTTTATGTTTAATAATATACATACTTATTACTTACTAGGTAATATTTATAATTTATAATTTCTGAATAATAATATTAATAAATATATATTTTATACGAGCAGCGGCCCACTGGGTAATTTCCCGGTATCCCGGTCATCCAGTCTGCCACTGCATATACCAGTTTTATTGAAAAATAAAATATTTTTTCCTATTTGACAAATATTTACTGTCCCATTTAATAGATTAATTTAATGTTTAAGTAAAAAAGTTAATTTTAATTTCAGTCGCTTTGGAACACCAGAAGATCTAAAAGAACTAGTTGATGTTGCTCATAGTAAAGGTTTATATGTCATGTTAGATGTTGTACACTCCCATGCATCAAAAAATGTACTGGATGGTTTGAATCAGTTTGATAGTACAGATGCTGGTTACTTTCATAGTGGACCTAATGGAAGTCATCCCCTTTGGGACAGCAGACTTTTTAATTATTCTGAGTAAATAAACTTTTATATTTTTATTAGTTTAAAGTTAAATGTATGATTATTATTTGATCATAGGTATGAAGTATTACGATTTTTATTATCAAATTTGCGATGGTATATTGAAGAATATAATTTCGATGGCTTCAGGTAATAAAATCATATTAATTATTATAAGTATAAAACAACATATAATTGTATTTTGTATTAGATTTGATGGTGTAACGTCTATGTTATACCATTCTCGAGGTGCTGGTCAAGGGTTCAGTGGACATTATGATGAATATTTTGGTCTTAATGTTGATACAGATGCATTGATTTATTTGATGTTAGCAAACTATATGCTCCATAAATTCTATCCCAATTGCATAACTATAGCTGAAGTAAATAAGTATTTAACAATTTACAAGGTTTATATTTTCAATTTTATATTGATTTAGGATGTGTCTGGAATGCCTTCATCGTGCCGACCTGTAAGTGAAGGAGGACTTGGATTTGATTATCGTCTAGGAATGGCTATACCTGATATGTGGATTAAGCTACTAAAGGAGGTTCAAGATGATGATTGGAATATGGGAAATATTGTACATACACTTACAAATCGAAGATGGATGGAAAAAACAGTTGCCTATGCTGAATCTCATGACCAGGTTTATATTATATTAAGGCTCTGTTTTTATAGATGACTGATAAAATGTATGATGATTTTAGTTATTCATTTAAATACTTGATGGTAGGTACTATTTAACTCTTCATTAATTTTTTTTTAATTTACATGCTAATGAATAATTAAAAAAGTATTAATTAAATATTATTTAATATAATTTTCTACAGTTGTCTAGATTTATTATTTAATTCAAACATGCTTTTAGATCAACAGTAGTTATAACATTTATTTTTGAGTCAAAGAATCAGTCCACTAAAGAATAAAAAAAAGCTATAATTATTATATATGTACACTTTTACATATTATTTAGGCTCTTGTTGGAGATAAAACAGTTGCATTTTGGTTAATGGATAAAGAAATGTATACACACATGGCTGTCTCAAGTGATCCGTCTTTAATTATTGATCGTGGAATAGCATTACACAAAATGATTCGGTTAATCACCAATAGTCTTGGTGGTGAAGCATATTTAAATTTTATTGGTAAAGTATTGTTAAATTGTAGCAATTAAATTATTAGTAATAATTTTTTCTGATATAATAGGTAATGAATTTGGCCATCCAGAATGGTTAGACTTTCCTCGTGACGGTAATAATAGTTCATATCACTATGCCAGGCGACAGTGGAATTTAGTCGATGATGAGTTATTAAAATATAAATTTTTAAACAATTTTGATAAAAGTATGAATCATTTAGAAAATAAATATGGATGGTTAAATGATAATCCTGTAAGTATTTTAATGTTATAATAATTGTAATTAGATAAAATATTATTTCAAAATAAAATGTTTCATATTTTAGGGATATGTAAGTTTAAAGCATGAAGGTGATAAAATAATTACATTTGAAAGAGCTGGTTTATTGTTTGTATTCAATTTCCATCCAACCAAGAGTTTTACAGACTACAAAATTGGTTTAAATTTGTCAGGCTCATTAAAAATAGTTTTGAATAGTGATAATGCAGAATATGGAGGACATTGTCGCATTGATAACAATATTACATATCCAACTATCAATGGCGACTGGAACGGTAGACAAAATCATATTTTCGTAAGTAAAAATATTTTAAAAGGTTTAATTTCATGATTAACTTATTAAAGTATTACCAACTCCAAATTGTATTATTAATATATATTTTCCTTTGGAACCATTAGCATTGTGAACTAGGTATGCATAATAATATTGTTTGGGAGTGAATAAAAGTACATATTTTAAAAAAATGAGAAAAAAAATCAATATTTCCAAGTGTAAACAAATTTGTTTTTAATAATGAATTAAAAACTTACACGTTGTAAAATAAACAATTAAATATTTTAATTATAATACATAAAAAAAAAAATTATATATAAATATATATCATAAACTCACACTATTTTCTAAATATTATGGAATATTAAAAAATGTATAGGTTTTTTTTATTAATATGTTGGCAAGTGTAAACTATCACATCTAATGTTATGTTTAACTTTTTTAAAAGAAAAATGAATATATTTATTCATAACAATATTTATATGTTATTAGGCTTTATAATCCTTAAATATTAAACATTATTTTTAAATCTCTAATTGGCACAGGTTTTCAAGAAATTTTTATTATTTATGTTGTGTAAATGTTTAGTAATATGCAATATATTCTTACTATATTTAGGTCGATTAGATTAAATTAAATTAAACAAATTATTTTAAGACAATAGCTATAGATTTATCATAAAAATCAAAATTTTTGTACTATTTAAAAACCGGCAACTCAGTTTATTTAATTACATTTTTTTTGTTAAATGTAATCAAATCTATTCAAATTGAATACAATTTGATTATTATTTAATTAACTAGTTACACCTACCTTAAAAAAAAAAACAAATTATTAATGTATTTGATGTACATTGTTGAGACATTTAACAAATTGGATATGTTGAATGTTTTATTTAAAAATCAAAAAATTAATTAAAAAAAAAAAAAAATATATATATTAACAATTTAATATTTAACTAGTAGCTACTTATGTCCATGTTTCTCTCCATTTTTTTTAGACATTCTAATTAATAACAATATTTAATTAATTATTGCTAAGTATAAATAAAAATGGTGTTTTTATTAAATCTTTTTTTATATTTTATAGCTATATTTACCAACAAGAACTGCACTCGTGTTTTCTACGTCAAACTGAATCATTGAAATTATGCTGGGCTGCTTTAGCAAGTTATGATATAAGAACTACTCAATTTTTACAAAATTAATATTACTTCATATATTTTACAATTTTTATTTTAAAGAATTAAATTTAAAAAGTCTGATTTTGTTTTAAAAAGAAAATTTACCAACTCTATAATTGTTTGAAATTATATTTAAAATCCACTTATATTAATTATTTTTATTATTTGTACTATACGTGGAATAATAAAAAGAAATACCTACTTAATTGTTTACCAATATTATGTCAACAGTGAATAGTAAAATTTTACATAAAAAAGGTTATAAAATGACTTATGATTAAATGAATATGTTAGTTATATATTTTTCCTCTAATGTATATTATTATTTAATGATTTGGTATGTTTTTAATAAAACTACGGTTATTTCTGTTAGAAGAAAAGTTTTCACAAGTTATAAAAATAATAATATATTTTTAAGTGACAAATAATTTTTATTAGGCTGCTTGTAAATAGTCTTATTTTAAATTGGAAATCTATATAACAAAAAAAAAATTGAATTCTAAACAAGGTTATAGAATATTATTTATCATTAAGCAATTATTTTGATGTACTATTTAAAATAACAATATGTATTATAATGACAGACCTTAAACTCATACTCTACTTATATTAGTAACATTATGTGTCATGAGCTGATATAAAGCGCGCGATTTACAATGACCGTTGTGGCAATATACAAACGCAGTTAAATACATATATTTTCATAGTAATAATATGTAGTTTAAGTTTATATTACCACCAACATTTAAATTCACAAAGCTGATCTAAGATTATAATTTAACCATGTCATCATATTATTTGAAAGATAATAATTTAAAGATGTAATTTTATAATTCATTTTTATGGTAACTTGTCCAAAGTATTTGAGTCAAAACCTTTAATACAATAACAATTATGTTATTTAATGAGTTTAAAATTTATTATGATGTTATATTTTAAATATAAAGTGTAAAGCATTTCATGTTTTAAATAACACACCTTAAAATTTAAGACTAATTATTTTCATAATTGTACAACATAAAATCAAGTTAACAGAATATGAGCAGTGTACTATATACTTTGATAACAACTATAAAATGCAAGACATAATTCTTACATTATATTATCAACCATAATTTTTAGAATATCATTTAATTTTAAAGCTTGCCTTGATTACCAAGTTATATAAGATGCACGGTCTAGGAACTTTTTGATATTTAGTACGCCAAGAAATAATTTGTAATATTAAATTAATTAAGTACAATTAAAATAAAACTATCGTAATAACCCAATTATGAAATAAATCAATCTCAAATGATTATTTGTTACATTCAATAAGAAGTATTTAACAGTAAAATATGATTAATATAAACTTACTATTATTTATATTCACTAAAATTTACTACTTATCTATTTTGAGAATACAATTAAAGTCTTGTCAAGCAAACACATGTATAAAAATATGATTTTTATACGAAGTTTAATTCGCGGATTATGGTTATGGATTCTTGATGTCTAATTTTTTACCATTTCATCTGGCTTATCTACAGAAACAATTTCATTAGGCAACAAATTATTATGCCTAAGTTGAGAGTCTTTTTGATCTTTTTCAGCAGTAGAAGCAGTATTATCAGCAACTGATGTCTTTTTAATGAATGATATTAAATCCTTTTTTGGTGGTATAATTGGCTTATTAGGAGGTACTGGAGGTGGTGTCCCACGTCCCACAGTTGTTATTTGTTTCTTAATTAATCCAGGAATATTGCTTTCGGCTGTATTAGGGACCGACATGTTACGTTGAATACCAAACAATGATTTTTTGACTGTACTAGTTGATCCAGACTCTGACTGAATACTACGACCAAAAGAAATGGGATGTTTTTTAATGGTGTCTAAAGGTGTAGAACAATCTTCGTCGTCTTGAAGTTTATCTACCTAAAATATACAGTGTTAGCGTTATAAAATGTATAAAATGTTGTATTCAACAAATATAAAAAGGAACAAAATACCTGTATATCGTTAGTTTTACCACTAACTGGTTTCAAACAACGCAGACTTTGACCAGGATTTACTGATCGAGCAATTCCAGTCACTAAAACAAACACAAAAAAGAGGGAAATCAAACAATAAATTATATTATAAAATCGAAGAAAATATATTTAATAATTATATTTATTAAAAATAAAAAATATTTCAGTCAAATTCTAATGAAAGATTAAATAATTTAAGTGTTTCAAGATTTAAAAAGTGCGTAAAAAATATAATGTCTGTATTTAAATTTTGAAAATAAAAAAGATCACATTTTACGTAAATTCTGAATAATTTTGTCAAAAAGAATTAACCAAAATTATAAAGTATATCAAATAGAGTATTAAAAAAATTACTTGGACCAGAAACTCGAACGCTAGATGCAGTTGCTGTAGGTTGGACCACTTTAGCGACACTACTTGTTATTGGATCACTAGGTGAAGACATAACTCTTACACCTAAAATTATAAAATTACCATTGAAAATTATGCAATTACAATCATAAAATATTAATTTTTAAATAAACATCAAAATGTTGGTTTTTGTGATATAAGTAAATAATTTGTACATATTAAGAATACATACAAACATTGAAATTCAATAATACAGAATAAATATGTAACATGTAGGCTATTGGTAAATTGATTAAAATATATTTTAACTAGAAAAATTAATACATTGCCTAATCAAAACATTCTTTAGTTGTAGTAAACACGGACAATTAGTGTGACGTCACGTACGTTATTAATCCTTATCATCATTTTATTTTGAATCCAAACAAAACAAAATACACATTTTAAATGTAAATAAAATAAAATAAGTTTGTAAGTCGTAGTCTTTTAAGACAGCTAAATCTATTAGATATATTCACAAAAGAAAAATGCAAAATAAAAAAAATTTTCGAAACTGTTTTAAATTGTTTTAACAAACAAAATTTATTTGATAATTTATTTTATATACATTTTAAATAAGTATCTTAGTTTGTTTGGATCCAAAACGATTCAATTGATAAAATTTGATAATGTGTATGATGTAAGCACTAATCGAACGTTTAGTTAGATTATAACTTAAATTATTAAAAAAAATTGATAAAATTACAACTCAAGTATTAACTTAAAAATATACAATATTTCTAGTCAATTTAATATATATTGATGACTATTCCTTTTTATGTACTTTTATAGGTACATAAAAATTAAATTATAAAGAGAATTATAATATAAAAATAATATAGCTATATTAAGAATTCAATTGGGGAACCAATATTCTTGATAGTATTTCAACTCGAGCTTATATCAAACTTAATATTATTAACTCGTAATATAATAAATTAAAATAAATAAATTAAACTTATAAAAAAAGAAATTAGTACTAATAAGTCTAATTTTATGTTCAGTAAATTTGATTTAACTCAAAGTTATAACAATCATATTCTATTTTAAAATTATGAAAATTATATGTAACATGTGAGTTTTTATTAGTTTTTTTTTATAATGTTCTATAAAAGTTTGTTCAATATTTTAATTAAAATTAATCAAAACAAAAAAATATTTAATAAAAATGTAAAAATACTAAAGCCATATATAATAAAAAAAAATGTTAAATAAAACAAAAAAATTATTATAGTTTTTATTGCTAGAGCTGGACTAGATAATTCAATTTAGTCTAGAATATATGAATAATTTTACATATTAAGACTTGTTAGGCAGACACATTTATATTATTTTATCTTATTTAATACAAAATTGTTTAACAATAATTTAACGCGGAGTTTACCTGTGTTAGTCACAATAACAAAATTAATTTTACCAAAAAACTGTATAGGTATTAGGTAGTCTCGATAAATAATAAGCACTGATTTTGTAGAACCTTAATCGAATTTGTATCTAGGTTAATATAAAACTAGGTAAATACAACAAAAAAACATGTTATTTCATAAACAACAGAGCTCTAATTTTAACTTATATGGTTTAGTTTTTAAATATTCGGATAAAAACTATAATTTAATATATAACAATCGTAATAATAAATGTATAGAAACTTTAAATTAAAAAACTTTTAAATTACCAATTAAATACATTATATCATATAAAACTGGAATTAAATATAAAAATAAATTTATATGATTACCTGAAGATTTACTGGAAAGCTCCATCAAATTATTATGAAGTGCTTCACTTAGTTCTTTTTCTAATGAAATAATCTCATTTCGACATTTTGCCAATTCCGCTTCTAAAGCACATGTTCTATAACATCAAACATTAATATTTATAAAAGTCTATACAATCAGTTTCACAATTTTACTAAAGCCTTCCTCTGAATTTAAGTTAGGTAATAATAAACCTTATTTATGAGTAATGCTTAATAATCAGTAAGTAAATAGCAATAGCTAATTGTGCTATTACTCTGACAAATATACTCTGCGCCACGAGAGACCGCAACTTTAATGGCAGTTACTGCTATGAGACTGATTGTAGACTACAGTCTGTTTTAGTCACTTCCAGGTTGTGGTCTCTCATATTCCAGAGAATAGCATCTACAATTTTTAAACAATTTACTTTTTTTCTTCTGAACTTAAAGCTGCCATCATCTTTTTACTTTCAGTATCAAATAAAGCCAATTGTTTTTCTAATTCTGCTTCCATCTGTAATGACTTTTTACTTTCTTCTTCCAGCCCTTCAGCCATTGAATCAATTTTACTTTTTTCTTCACTTAATATCTAAAATAATAATTAAAATAGATTTTACCAAAAAATTGTTATTTATTATTTTAGTTTTAAAAATAATTTTAAATGCTAAATATTATGATAACTGATAGGTAAAAAACTATTAAATTAAGAAAAATATACAGTCTTCAATGAATTTTAAAAGAAATTTAATTTGGAAATTTGAAATTTTTACTTTTTTAAGTAAACTTTTATAAATTACAATATTAAGGATGTAACGACCTTTATGTGTTTTCGCCATCTTAATAAACATAAAACATGATAAATTTGCATCTACCAAAATCAACTTTTAAACTACACTAGTATTTATCTATTATCAAATTTAAAGGCAAAAATATAATATATGTTTTCTCATTGTTTTGTTATAACTTATAACTTATAAGTATAAAAAATATTGAAATATTTATAGCTTGCTTTAAAATGAAAATAATGAAATTGGAATTAATACTTTAAACACAAAATTTGAACTATTTTATTGATATTAAACATTACATACCAGATATTTTTAGAATATGATCAACTGACACAAAGAATGATAATTTTTGAATGAGGATTACAGCTTTTATAGTATGTCTCGTTGTTAGTTATTGTAAATTTAATTAGTTTTTATAGTAAGTAATAACTTATAACTTTACAAGATATGAGTAAAAAGTAATAATAAAAATTAAATACAGACATACCAATAATATATAAAATTAATTAAGATTTTTAAAAAGGCTCAAATATATATGTAAAGTTTCATAGTTTAATACAAATTCTGAATTAATCATTTTTTTTTATATTAACTAAAATTTAATTGTGATACTTTAGGTTATTATATTTTATTGAATATTTAAATTATTATAATAAATTCTTAGAAGTTATATTCAACATATTATTTTATCAATCAAAACACTTTAGTGTAAATTACCTTACTTCTATATGTGTGGAAAGTGATCAGTGAATATCAAATGTTCTAAATTTGAAATAAAACTAATGAGAAAACATAAATAATACTCTTGTTCTTGAATTTTATAATACATTAATTTACTATAATATAAACTAATATAAAATGGATTCTTCTAGATGAAATTTTTTCGTAAGACAGATAAAATATTTGTAGGAACACATCGTTTTAATATGAAAAGAAAACTATTCATATAATATTTGCATTTATACTATATTGTTAAAATAATAATTATTAAATAAACTTCTAGTATTGAAATCAATAACAATGGTTAAAAAGATAGAACAATAACATTAATAATAGTAGTGATAAAAATAGGCATTACTTGTCCAAGATCTTCAGAACGTTTTCTTTCTTCAATATATTTCATTACAATTTTTTTTCTCTCAGCTAGTAAAAAAAATACGATTTGTTTGTGTTTTAATCGTTCTTCTTCAAAAGTATTGTGCAATTTTTTGTATTCATATTGTAATTGTTGTTTTTTTAATCGCTCTAGATCTAATATCTAAATTAAATAAATACAAAGAAACAAAATGATTAAATATAATAATTGTCTATATCAGAAGTTCTCTAACTTTTATTTACGCAAACTACTTATGTGTACTATATATCAGTCATGTAAAACTTATGACTAAAAATAGAACTATCCAAAATTTCAATAAAATCTATTTACACAAAACATAAAAAAAAATTATATATTTGTTACAAATTTAATATTAATAAAAATAGTACCGATCATCAGTGTCAAATGGTATTGCATAAAAATAAAATCTGAGATAGAAGACCCCAATAAACAATGAATTTGTTACATTAAAAATATGAGACAAATTGCATATACTTAAATACCTAAATCTTACAGATTACCATTGCCTACATCACCCATCTAAATTATGTATTACATTTGTAATACTTAAACATAGTGATCGGCACCACTGTGCTGAGTGAAGCCAATTATTGGCGTCCCCTATCTTGACTAATAATATGTAATGTTAGCAAGATCAATAAATAATAATTTATAACTAATTTTTGTTATAATATAATAAACTATATAAATTGAAAACGTACAATGGGTAAATGGGTTATTGTGACTACCGCACGCCGTGAATACTATTATATCTAATGTCGTTACAATTTTATTGTAATAAATGGATTTACGTAGGGCATAGCGTTATTATATAGTATTTATTCTATATTTCGAAAAACTGGCAGGGTAACTTTTAGAACAGTGGACTTTGGTAGAACGGCTGTAACATCATAATACTTAATCACGACCACACTGCTATGCTTATTTTTCAGTTCTTTTTGTACTGACGATTATTTAGCAATGGATCTGTGGAGCTTATCAACTACCGAAAAAGATACAATAGCTTTTTTTCAAGAAAATAACATTTTACCACAAAAACAAATCAGTTCTAAAGGTTAAAAGGCAAAACTGTATTTAGGAAAACAAGTGTTTTGGAAGTACAATGTGAAAACTCATCAAAAAAAAAGTTAACATGCATGTTGACAAATTGTTTACGAATAATTGCATTTGAAAACTGTACATTTCATATTTAATAGACAGTAAAAACACTTAAAACTTTGTAATAATACAGTAAACGATTCATGATTGGAATAATTATTTACGGGAAGTATATGCTATAAGTTTGAGTGAAAAAAAAAATAAAAAATTGGAGGAAAAGAGAACTAGTGGAAATTAACGAAAGCTTGTTCACTTAATGTAAAAATAATTGTGAAAGAGTACTACCACAGCAATGGATTTTCGGGGGAATATGTTGTAAAACAAAGGAGACATTTTTAGTAGAAGTTCCTGTTTGGTCTTCTGCTACTTAGATGTCATAAATACATAAAAACATAGAGAAAGGGACCAGCATTTCACAGTGAATCATTCTTATAATTTTGTGGATCAAAGTACACAAATTCACATACAAAATATAGAAAAACATTGGGGTTTGGCGAAATAGAAAAACAAACGTCATAGATGTACAGCAAGACACCATTTAAAATACTACTTGGCAAAATGTATGTAGAGGAATATTCATAAAGAAGACCAGTTCAACATGTTACTTCATTGTATTGCAAAATATTGGTCACTAAAAATTGAATATTAAACTGTTAAAACAGATTAAATTGACATGATAACTAATAACAGTTAGTAGTAGTTACCTATTTTATAAATTTTACGTATTATAGAGATATGCATTGCAGCATGCGTTTGTCACATAGAGTTATACTCTATGATTTATCACCAAGGTAGTTGTGATAAGGTGATAGCAGTCACAATAATCCATAAGTACCATTGAAGATGTTAGACTTAATTGTTCAAAAAGTGATTAAATTTTAAGTTTACTTTACCTTTCGATGCATAACTTGATTATCTTTTAAGACATTTGCTATCCTTAAATGAGTTCTTCTTTGCTGTAATACAAGATTTTCAAGCGATCCTAACTGTTGATATGAAAGACTATCATTATTTGTTTCAAAGGTAGCAAAGCAATCACGTTGTAAAGCTGCTAATGGATCTTTGACAACACGATCACTACCTCTGTTTCTTAACATACATTGTACTTTTTCACACTGTTTGGAAATATAAATAGAATTTAACAAGAATTTATCATATTGTAAACCATTATGTATTACCTTTAAAGTTGCAATAACAATATCTCTTGCTTGAAGTTCACCCTCTAAATAGCTTAAAAGCTTTAATAAATCAGACTTATTTAAATCCATTTTTGGAATTTTCTAAAAAAACATTAAGATTAATATTATGAGTAATTGATTGAAATAAATAAACGTAAAATGTTGGTCTACCTTTACAGTATTTCTATCACTATTCTGACGTCCTTTGGTTTCATTTTGAGAACTATTACAGTTTATTGAATTTTCATTCTTGGTAGTCATAGTGCAAATAAATATTGTACATTATCCTAACAAAAAATAAGAAGTGTTACTTAAAGACAAAGCAAAGTTTATAATGTTTAGATATGACACTCTTTATTTATCCTATTAAAAAAAAAAAAAACTGAAGACATTATGGTAAATATATTATTGATGAAAATAATCTTTTTCAAAAACATTAAATATCAGGTAGGTAACTTACTATGCAACAGTAAGTACACAATATAACAAATCTTATGAATAATTAATAATAATTGAGTTATTCTAAGTGCAAAACACGGGTGTACGTTACATGTCACCTCTGAAGCCAGAATCATAATTATCATACATCTTATAATATTTATGTAAAATTAAATTTGTCATCACTTTGCCTACAAGTCGAACGTACTCAAGAATAAAAGCCACAATGTAACGTGCACCGCTTGCGACTCTAAACACGAATAAAGGTTTGACTAACAGAATATCAATGGGGACAGTGGTTAAAATTGTGATGTATTTGCCGATGAGCAACAACATAGTGACTAGCAGTGGTACCTATGGTAATCAATCGAACGGTCTGGTGATTCGCACCTCGAGAAACGTTGTGTAAACCATTGATGTAACGATGAATCGCCGACAGTGGTCGACGGTGTGCAAACACGATCGAAACAATATTACAGTCGTGATGCGTGCACGCACTCACTCTCTCGTACCAATCGTGTCGGCGGCAGCTATGCGGACCTGTGGAGACGCCCGACGTCCCAACAGTACCGGGAGACGAGGGACAGAAACGGCGTTGGGATAGCGTACCTGGTGGCGACGCGACGCATGACCACTACGACGGGGCGGAGTTCATGCCGATGCCGATGAGCGGTCGACGACGGGACGGTGAAACGGTAGAACCGGCGAAAAACGCAGCAGCAAACCGGAAAAGACGTGAAGAAAACGGTGCGCACGTTTCGAACAACCGGATGACTCGTCACTGGATCCACCGCCGTCCGTGATCTACGGAGATCGTCGTCATTCGCAGTTTTCACGCATCACTCGCGGTATCAATCTCCCAGGTCGCGGTACCGATGGGCGGGGCGCGGTGCGGCGGACTGGCGCGGAATTGATTAGACGGCCGCGATATTCGGCCGGCCGACCGTACCGCACACCGGTGCGCGTCCGAAAAACCGAAACTGTCGCAATTCGGGCGACGGCGAAACGTTCGGCGAACGCACCGGCGGTGCGTGAATCGGTCGGCCGCCGCCGACAGGTGTGCCGATCGCGCGAACCCCGCGTTTCACGACCGCGGAGCACAATGCCCGTACAATAATTATGTAAAATATCGTACCGTATCACATAATATTTTTTACGTGCGCGTATCACATGATTATCGAATGGCAAAACGTAGGCACGTAGCGCGCCTGTGCGTGCGCGCGCCGTCACGCACACGAGCACAAACATACGCACACGAACGCACCGCAGACGGGCCGCGCGGCGCACACCGTCGTCTATCGGCACGGCACCGCTCCCCACCAGACCACCACCCACCGGACCGTCAAACCCACCGAGTCTGCCGGTTACGGTGCCGCGTCGGTACATAATCTTTACGGTCAGGGTCAACGGAACGAAGCATGTGTTGTGTTGTGTACACTGTACGCGCGCTTTGTGTTAACCGGCCATATTGGAATGCTTGTAGTGATTGCACCACGGCCGCGGCGGTGACGGCGATGATATTGTGAACACACGGTGATGGACGGACTCAATGCGTGTACATCCGTCGATTAGATTTCCTCTGCGCCGGTGTCTGATAAAAATATAATATAATAATAATAATATATTATAATAATCGTAATGAAAGAATGACGAATAATGGATAAGACTGTGGAGAAAAAATTATTAAAACAATAATTATTGGTATATTCGGCACGACACGATAAATACCATTTGTAATAACGAAACGATATAATATATCGTAATCGTATCGTACGTCGGCGATTGCGATTTCCTTTTATTTTAATTTTTTTTTTTTTTTTTTACGGCACCGGCGACGACGACCGGGACACCGGAAACCCGCCACGACCGGCTGGCGCGATATAACAATATCGTGTCGCAGAAATTATTGTACGCGCGCGCGCACGGTTTTTTTTTTCTCTCCCCCGACATCAACGCGCGCGCCATTTACGCACCGAGATATTATATTATTATTATTCCATAGTACCGTACTCGGGCCGCCGGATCGTGTAAACACAACGTTACTCGCGCACTACGCACGCCGCCGGTCAGCCGGACAAAACGTCAAATAGTCATAGAGACACCCGTGTCCGAATACCCGTGGATCACAACAGTACGATAATTATTGTTATTAATGTGCTGCCTATCTCGTGGCGGCCAGTGAACGACGGCACCAACAATAACAACAACAACAATAATAACAACGCACTGATAATGATAATGCGACCGCCGCTGTTGGTGCAGCCGTCCGGACCGGATTCGACGATTCAAAGTGTTCGCAATTATTGGTAGTTTTAAACTATCGCGGGACATGACCCATGCAGTTCGGATTGGATGGTAACTGTACCCGCGCTGTGACATGTACCCAGTTTCGTCAGGTAACTAACAAAACCCACGACAATAAATAATAGTTATTAATCCCTCTAACAATAATAGAATTTACTATCACCTCGATTGGAGGACGGCCTCTGGGGAGGATCGAGCGACACACTTACTATACCGTCCGTCTTGTGCTATGTGCACTCGTCTAGAGCTCACCGGCTCTCTTGTAAAGCCGCCGTCGTGTGCGACACCATCTGCGCAATCAAGTATTGTGTCGTATTACGTAAAATTTAATCCTACGACGAGTATGTGATGCCAACAATACTTGTTCACGGTGTACTTGTAGACTCGGTCTCCGGTGTACTGTACACCTATATCATTTGACGCGGTTTCCTCTGAATCCAAACGATAAATCTGTTTTTAACGCTGTCACTATACCATTGAATTTTTGTTGGCTGTACAATCTACATGCATTTGTATAAAGTACGCTATTGCTTAAGGTCAAGGCCTAACATTATTAACTCAAACTAAACACAACTGTCAATGGCACTCGTTAATCAAAAATGCTGATAGTGCCTACTCGATTCGAATAAACAAAATTAGATTAATTAGCGTCAGTAGGTATTAAGTTCTTTATATGATACATATGTTTTTAAAACTCATATCAACACATAATTAACAAAGATAATAATATACTCCAATGTTACTTATTGTCTGTATAAAATTTATTGAATATAAGTATGTTTCAACATTTAATTAATTGTCTTAGTGTTAGATTTTTTTTTATGCTTTTTTTGAATGACCTAAAAGATTTTCATCTTATCATATTAAATTAATATATAGATTGGGTAAATAAATGTACACATTTATATATTTCTTCAAATATTGTTAAATTTTATCTAGTTAAAATAATTTTCTTACTCCTAAAAAGTCATAAGTATTGGTTAGAAAAGATTTACCTTTGGAAAATTTTGTTAGGTTGGACATAAAATAGTTAAAAAAAATTATCTCTCAATTGTAATATTATTACTATAATATTAGTGTAAGAACTTACATTTTATGCATAAATAGCTGTTCCAATTACCTAGCCTTATTACAGTTAGCCTGTTTATTTACCTAAAATACCTTTATCATTATATTATCCACAAAAAAATGCTTTATCAATGTAAATGTCTGATAACTTAAGCTGTCTATTAGTATAATAGGAATATATGATAATTTATGCACATTTATTAAAATCTGAATGAAGTTTTTGTATAATGCTTAAAAGTTTCTTAAAAATCTTATCTACTGTGGTTAAAAAAGTTCTAATATCAATCAACTTAATTGATTAATTTTATGTTTTATATTTTTTAATTTGTTTAGTGTTGATTATCTCTTATATAATTTATTAGGTATTTAAAATAATTGTCTTAAGTAGATTATTGATTAAATTATTAAGTCATTAGTACCCAATAGGTTTCTTAAGTTAATTTAAAAACAATTATCTAGCTATTAAATTGTGAAATAAATTTTCTATTAAATAACCATTTTAAGTTTTAGCCAGTTAAATATATGAATTATATATAATAATAATAATTCAGATTTAAGTAAGTTTAGTTGGTACATTGTGTTATTAATAATAACCAATTGATATTAATTTCTATTCATTTGAATTAGGTCACCTAATTCTTTAAGATTTTTTAAATAGATTATTGAACATTTAGCTTTTTATTATTGTGCCCAACATTTATTATTTATGTATTTCTCTTGATTAAAAAAAAGAAGAAGAAATCTTCTCAGTTAAGTATTAACTATTATTACTTTTTTTGATGATAATACTTGTTTTTTATTTTTAATGAAGCAATTGATCAATAAATATCAAGACAATTAATTTTAATTATTAAAATAGTAAATTACAAATATGTAACTACTATCTATATTCAAAATAATAAATGACATTTACAATGGGTAAAAATATTCATTAAAGAAATTAAATTTTGTGTTATTAATAGTGAATGTAAATAGAGATATGTATACCTAGTCGTTAGATATTTTAGGGGACCATTCTATAATTTGACTACAACTGAAATAAAGGAGTATTAGTTTCATTAACAGATGTTACTATTAAAGTTTGTTTTATGATATAATAGTACTTACTTTAGTATTGACCACTATATATGTGAGTAATTGTATTATAAATTAGATTTACTAAATAATGTTAAATGTTGAGAACCATTATTTAGTCTTAAATATCCTGCCGGCATAACGCCAAATTATTTGACGATGACTGTAAGGTAAAAAAAATTACCCAATGGAAATTCATTAAATTCCGCCATTAGAAATATTTTATTTTTCTTTAAATAGAAAATACCAATGTATGATAATTGGTAGTTAATTGGAATTTATTTTTAAATTTAAATAATAGGTAGCTTTATTACTACCTATAATGTGATTGTACTCTGTGATAAATTTAACAAGCTTTAATTTGTTTTATAGCTTATAGAACTATGATAATAAACCAATTCTCAATATTTATTTAGGCATATATTAATGTGTATATCTTTTGCTATACTCAATTAAAATAATCTCTACAGCTAACAAATATTCCAAGCTTACAGTTAAAATAATAATTAGTATGTTTTAAATTAATATATTAAAGTTCTTATATGTCGCAAAGTGTTAATTATTTTTCGTTTTTGTAATTTTATGAGAAGGCATCTTAATTTTAAAATATTCTCTTAGGTTAGGTTCGGTATTTTATTTAGTACTTTATTGTTTTAACAATATTAGGTAAATTTATATATTTTAGATCTTTTAATAATAAGTTTATTAGTAGTTTTGCATTAGTTAACAGATTATTAAGAAATAAGAAATAGCTTGTATTCTAAAGTATTATAAATTGATATGTTTAAGAATCTTTTGGTAATACAATTGTTTTACCATTTATTTTTATTCCGTGTAATAAATAGTTAACATAAAATCTAAAAATGTTGGTAGAAAAACATCACTACTATTTTTATTGACTATTATTTGTGAATCTATGATAATTAATAATTTTGTATTTTCTATTTATAAAAGTTTATTAAATCATTTTTTTGTACATAATCACAATAATATCACAAACGACCACAAAGTATTATGTTATCAATATATTATTTTTATTTATTATACTACTCATCTACAATTCTAACACTATTTAAGATAAATTTTAACCCAAGGTACTTCAAATATAATTTTGAAATTTACTAGGTACCCAATAATATAAAATTGAACAACCCACAAAAAAATAATCATTTACCACTACAATCATTATAGCATAACACACAATGCTCGTGTCAAGTTCTAAGTTTGTAAAAATCATGTCATGAATACATTTTATAAGTAGAACCAGTAATTAATACTATATCATCTATCAACATTATACCGTTATGTCATACTTAATGATTTATAACTATGAAATAATATAAAATATAATATTTATATTATTAAATAATTTATTAAAGACTATAATACCTATAGGATTATTTGCCAAAATTATGATTAAATAATAATATATATCTATATCTATCTACAACATGTACACAAAATAGTATCCACGGCAACAGATGTCCCAAAGGATAAATAAGATATTTTATACTTTGTATAGAAACCTAAAACTTAGTACCTATCCACAACCATATCAGATTTGAAATCAGCTTTCTATTACCTAACAAAAGTCATATTGTCACATCTTTCATTTTTAGTTGTAAAAACTTTTCCAATGTAAACTAATCAATATATTATTTATATTATTGATTTACTTAATAAAAAAAATAATATATAAAGCATTTAAACAATGTTTGATGCTAAATTACAATAAAACATTTTCTGAAATGTTTTTTAGGTTATTAAATGTGAACTTAAATTGCTTTTTAAAAACACATTAAGTACTTTATTACAATAAATTAAGGTTAATGTTATTTAATTTAATTATAAAATGTTACTGATAATTTTAACTCATTTGATCATTATTTATTACAGATTATTATATTGTTAATATTTTTTATAAAACCTACTGAATTAATATATAATATTTAATCAACCAATTTTAAGTTTCAATTTTGTACATAAATCCTTATTCCCCAAAACAATTTCTAGTGGAATGGCCACCTTAAGCATTTTTTCAGACAAACCATATGTATGCATTTTACTAGTTAATAGTTGAAATTATGATTATATTGTTATCACAACAAGTATATTACTTGGTAAAAATTCAGGTACATAATTATAGTTTCCATTTAGACATATTTAATTATTTTTTTATATACCTATTACTAGCTGATTCTCATATTATTTCAAATAGTTTATATGAATATGCATATTGATGTATAAATAAATTCTAAATGTTTATGTTTGCATGTATGTAATTGATTTTTATATTGCATAAAATATCTCTATATAATAGTATTTACTTTATTTGTGCTTTATCATTATTCCTTTTTATTTTAATTATATTTCAACTTGAAGAAAATTGAATTGGTTTATAATAGTTGTTTATTTCCAGATGCCAACTACCTAATAAAACATAATTTCACAATTATTTTCAATAAAATTAGTTTTTTAATTCTACCTAATGCTAAAAAAAATTAGCTTTAATAACTTAATATGTATTTGTTTTACTATTAACAAACATAATGCATATACATTAATTAAATTATTTAAAATAAAGAGGAACATTAAAGTTTGATATTAATTTAATTTGCTCAATTTATAATGTATTATAAGGTATATTTTAAAACCCAAACTGGTTTTATTGCAATACCTATAGATTATACAGATTTTATGTGAGATTTTATTATTACCTTTTATTATAATGAAAACTGGATAAAGTAAGAACCTATAGATAGAAAAATAAAAATGTTACTATATAAATAACTACTAAATAAGGCATTTGAGCTCATTTTAAACACACCCTAAGAAAAAATAGATGTGCTTTGATTAAATATAATTAGAAATATAAAATAAATTTAGTGTATATTTTATGGTTTTGCATTTCTTCTTCTAATTTTATAACTATTTTACTATTTATTGCTGACCATTTTGGAAATCAGTATAAAATGTGATTATGGAAAAAGAAAAATTTCAACCGTTTGTCAATGATTGAATGTGAATTAAAAATGTTTAATAAATATTTTTAATGCAATAAAATATAGATAGATACTCATACACTTATAATCAATTTTGCATAGTGATAATATAATGACTGTTATTAATACTATACCTACTACCTATTGCAAATCCTTTACTAACTTTCTACCAAATCATTTTTTGAAAATCTGTTTAAAAAATCAATTCTTGAAACTAGTTTATAAACTGATTTTGAGCCTTGCTTAAAGATTTAGAAGAAACAGTACAAATAATTTATTGATGACATTTTAGTTTTAGGTTTTTGAATTTGTGGGTTTTTTTACTTGGCAACTGTACAAGTATCATTTTGTGTATTTTATTAAAACTGTGCTTTATTTTATTTTGAGCAACAGTATATTTTGAATTATAAAAATCAGTCTAATTCCTTTCAACAGTTTTTATATTTTTATTTTATATATAATATTGATTGTCAATCGAGTTGTCAATTTATTAATTGAAAAAATATATAATAATACCTACCTATCTACTTTTTTTTTATTATTTTAACATTAGATAATTTATTCATGTATCATCAATTTACATAACTATTAGTATATTTTGATGAGATTTTTTTTTAAAAAAACATGACACTTAGATTAACGGATGTGTATATAATATATTGCATACTCTCAAGTTAAAGGCTTTGTTGTTATAAATTGTTGTATCGGGATGAGACGTAAACACTATTCATGAGGTTCCTAAAGGAAGGGACTCATAAAATAAATTGTATACATAATCCAAATGTTGTGCATATAATACAAATTATTAACTTGAGTATTTTAAAGTTAAGATATATTTAAAATAATCTTCATATTTTCTCTATAAGGCTTGGAAACCATACACAACTTGTAGAGTATATAGACCACAGAAATAACAATAAAAATGTAATCACCCTGTCTTTCAAAACACGCAATATTACAATAATTTACAATTGGACTTTTGTGTGAACTTCAGTTTTTATATAGGTTATTGGTATGAATATAACTAGTTACGTTTTTATTTTTACATTTTTCACTGCGTAATTTAATGCTAATAAATAATAGTATTTTGATTAAATGGCACTTACTTTTTAAAATATTCAAACTATACCAATCATTTTTTTAACAATTATTTTCATGCAGAAGTGTATTAAATTATATTTAAAAAAAAATCATTATTTGTGCACTTATATTTATGATTGTAAAGGAAATATTATTTTAATAAAAATATTTCAAATAAGATTTGTATTCAAAATTGTTCTTAGAATGTTTTTTTCCTTTTTCTTAAAAAGTATTTGTTCGTATGGTTTTTATAATTGAGAAGAAAATTGAGTGAAATCAGTTTTATATAAATAATTATAATTTATTTAATAGTATTTATACGCGTGTATTATTTATTTTACTGTTTTTGCGAAATATTTCCACCTAATATAATTATTAATATCTATTTCGTGAAAATAAAAATCTAAAAAATATATTAAAAATAATATTTATCATATTTTTTACTGATATATAATTATTATAATCTCGAATATATTTATTTTATATATGTTAATCCTACAATAATCTATTGGGAATACTTTATTATTGATTTAAATAATGCCTCGACGGCTCGACATCGAGGTCATGAGACGACTAATATTTTATAGAACATAAAGTTTATTAGTTTAATATTTTTGAATTATATATCGTCATGTCTTCATATAAAATTAAAAAATGCTGGACCAAATACATACAAATACGTTGAATTGTATTTGAATTTGTTGTGACTTTACTAATACGATGAATAGAACTGCGTGTTTTCGTATTCTCATAAAAATATATATTTAAGATTTATTGTTGAGATATTTTAAATGTTAACAAAGCGGCCTAATGGTTGTGTTAATATGTGCCAGATGGTAAGTCTACTGTGTGAATATTCATCCAGGTGGACCAAGATTTACCTGCCTCCTAGGGTGTACGAAGCAACCCTTGTGTGCCTATTCACTTTTTAACAAGACATTCTTCATTTATTATATTTTACACACGCCGTAAAATCTGATTATTTTTCATTCATTCAACTCTACCCTCTTTTTGAAAGTCGCATCTGCATTTTGAAGGTTATTTCTTTCCACCAAATTATTTAAAAGAAATGTTTTTTTCTAAAGATTAGTTGGTGACAAATAAATAAAAATAACACGTGTCAATAATTATTTTACAAACTGTTTGGTTATATATTAATTTACATATTACATATTGTAACATAAATTTTAGCTTACTATTGCTTATACTCTATACAATCACTGTTAATTATTTATGATTATTCTGGTGTAGTATAAACTTAAATATAGGTATAAAATAAACGTGTGTTTTATTTATTCTTTTCTTAGAACGTTATAAAAATACATTTTGACATAATTTTTTTAATAATGCTGAATAACAAGTAACATAAAAACGTTGTAAATCATATTTTACATTGTTATAATAAAAACAAACGATAATTGTCTATATAAATTAATATAGGTGTATAACACAAATAATATATTATAGTTTTTTATTAAGTAAATAGAATATTATAAAAAAAAAATTTTCGTTTTATTATGAATTGTGATACTCGTATGCTATGAACTGAATATTCTATTGAGCTATATATAAAAAAAATATATATATATAATAAATAAATATAAATTTAATAATATATTAAATACAAATTTAATTTTGGTTTTATTTTGACATTCCATTTTTTAAATTTTAATAAAACTTGTAGCCTTATTAGTTATTTTGAAGTAATATAATTTATTATAGTTATATGAAATATTATCATCAAGTTTTTTATTTGATTATTAATTCAATTTAAATAAATAATTAATGTTTTTCCTTACAAAATATCTCACAATTTACCAAAAATAGACTAATGGACTTCACGTTTCAAACTTTACTAAATATGGTTATATAATTAATATAAACTATTTTACTTTAGTTAATTTTATCTTGTTTATTTTAACATAACTATACATACTTAACCTTTACTCCCTTGTTGGTTTTAAATATTTATTAATTATACGTAATATTTACGTTATAGATATAACCTAATAAAAAATGTTCGAGACTTAAAAAAAACCATTGACAGTTAACTCGGAACCCAGTGGCATAATATTAATTTGTCTCGCTTTTATTGCTTTAGCCCTCGAATAGGATAATATATTATTAAATTAGAAAGATTTGATGAAAACAATTCTAACGTTTTTCAATTGATAGATGATAAGGCCAAGTATTCACCAAAAAAATTTTAAATATTATAATTTCAATCTACAAATGTTGTGGGCCTCGGAAATTCATATTATGATTGTTATTTGATAATACATGTATTGAAAGTAAATTGAGATCTTAGACGATTTTATAATATAATATTACCTACATTTTGTCAAATAATAAGTCTTTATTTGTATTTTAACTTCAATCATAGCTTAGTTATAGTAATAAAAATATAACGTGAAAATGTATTCGCTATTAATTTATAGGTACCTTTTGTTTCCATACTGTTGTTATTAATGTGCCTTTATTTTCTTGAAATATCTGAAATACGTTTTATGTCATACAGATTATGAAATTACCTTTTTACTACATTAATAAAAAAAAACAATCTTTATTATTTATTTCAAAGTGTTAAAAAAAGTGGAAATATTCAACCTATAAAAAAATATATTACCTATCTAACTACGAGTGTACATTTTTATGCAAAATCAAAATGCTTCTAAAATGTTACCGATTCTCTCAAATATTTTGTATCCCCGCGATGCGTATAGTCATATATAAACACACTCAAACAAATAATACCTTAGTATTAGTGCGTTTCCATATAAATCCATACCTATACTCGAATGAATTGTTTTACTAGGCGGTTCATAAAAAATCGATTTTATAGTAGGTAATCGTATGGTTTGTTAAATATCTAATGAATAGGTATATCGATTTAAACTGCCATTAAAAATAACACTTTAATAGGCCCTATTGTTATTGTACACTAAAATATGTAAGAGCGAATTAGTTGCACGTTTAATGTAGATGGATCATTAAATGCCTATTACGACTCTATTATAATTTACTTATAAAATCGAATCCAATAATATAAGTAATACTTATCTTTTAATTGTTTAATTTTTGTTGTTGTTTTTTATTTTTATTTTTTACCCCATCGAAAATGAAATACGACGTGGTATATTAAAAAAATAGGCACGCATTTTAGTCTTTTAGAACAATTTACATCACGTATTAAATACAATATGTATATTTATATACACGTCTATTCTACCGTTACCATGGATACTGTAATACTTTTGGATATAATGATATGAAACGTTTCGGCCGTTTCGGGGATGGTATATCGTTAACTGTAACCTTAATATGTATTTAGATATATAGCGTGTTATTCAACAGTATATTATGTACCGTACAGTCATCTTTTTGTATGCATACACTTACATCATTGGCTGTTTGGAGTGTGAAGTGTGAAGTGTGGGCAAGACGAAGATCACTGTGTCGTCAGCGACCACCAATATGTCCATGTTGTGGTATAGTGTGTTTGCGGTAGTGCGTGCGCAACATTGCGCTTGGCCTACTGACCTGTTTGCTCAGGACCTGCCGAGTGCCGACTTCAGTCTGATTCTAGTCGCCGAACGTGACGCGCGAATTGCGTGCATTATATGTTGTGTCGTACTTCTCACCTCTCCCAGTGAACTATTATTATTATTATTATTATTAGTATTAATTTATTATATTATTTAGTTTGTTTTCATATATTATTCATAAAACATTATTATTATTAATATTATTGTTTTCCTATACGATTCTTATTAGTATTTTCATTACATTAACATATATTCACATTTTAATGTAACGATGAGTTTTTTTGACTCGTCGAGCAGTGGAAAATCATGTCCTCTATAAAACTGCAAAACAGCCTGTCTTTGAGTCCGTTTAATTTCGAAAACGATGCCGATGAACCGTTCGAACCGTCTTCTCCCGATTCGCTGTGCAGCGTGTATTTAGACACGAACAATTCTCGGTACGTTAAATTATTCAAATATCTTCTGGTACGTAACTTATAACTATTTACAAAAAGATTGAAAACAAAATAATGTACAGTGTTTTATTAATATGACATAATTACAATATATTATATTGCTATACGTGGATTGCAGAATATCTGATTATAAAATAAAAATAATTTTTGCATTTACTAAATATATAGTTATCTATTACCTAACCTATCTATGTGTTAGTATTTATTCTGTAATTAAATACATTTTAAATTCAGAATTTAGCTTAGTTAACTCGTTCATTTGAAGGTTTTAGTTATTTCTAGTGAAATATATATCTTTGATTTACTTACGTTTGTCAATTAAATTATAATAATTATTAAAAATTAAAAAATAACTTTAAATTTTTGATTCGTCAACTATTACAATCAATATAGAAATAAAGGTTTATAATAATTCTTAAAAATAGTCAAATACCTATACATTATATATTTTGCTTAGCTGTAACGTATATTACGTGTATTATGATATTGCGCATAGCGTCTAAAGATAAGTTATAAGTTATTAAGATAAGTTATCTATAAGATTGTCTCCATTTTTCTTGTCAATGTGGTTTTATTGTATTTGTACTAATAAATACGACTTTTATTTTAATATTTTGTATTTTTTTCATCGGGTAATTTTATTAATTTACATTTCGGTGAAATAATAATGTAATAAAAATTTTAATTATTTAGAACGTGTACTTTATTAAATATGATGTACTTATATATATTATACTACTTTACAATTATTTAACAAATACAGTAAATAATTATACATATTAAAAACTATATACCTGCTGATATAAATACTTTTTCAAAATGATAATCTAACAAAAAATGATGTATAATTATATTTTATATGTATGTTGTATAATTTCATTTCAATTTTTTGGATTCAGCGATATTAAAAATGATGAGAGTATATAATATATGTGATGAGTGGTTTGTTGTTGACTATTATATTATGTATGAATTAAACAGAAATTTGAGATTTATGTAACAAAGATGCCTTCTTACATTTCACATAAAATAATGAACATCTGTACAATATCTTACATTTATACATTTTTATATTCCCGGAATTTGCTGAGCAAAATATTAATATAGGTATGCATATTTTATATTTACACATAATTATATTTAATATTATTTATTTCATTGATAACACTGTTCAAATGTGGTTAGTGATTAATCTACTATATTATGTTGTGTGTGTGTGTGTATATATATATATATATTATTCGTTTATACAAAATGAAATAGAATAAACAATAAAAAATGTTTTTACAATTCACTGTTGCTGTTTTAGACTACTTAAAAACACGTACAGAGGTTTAGAGACTTATAGAATTTATTTAACTGAGGGTAATTTATTTTTTCTTGTAAACAATACGTGTGTTCTTTAAACTTGTAAATTATTATTTGAATTTTACACTTTAACATTTTTTTAAATGTACGTGATCAAAGTATAAAAATAAAATAGGTAGATACTATTATACTAACAGTATTGTATTCTGTTTATTTAAACAAAATGTATTGGTTCACCCACGGGTCATTTAGTCATTACTGCGAACATTATTATTTATGATCATATATAAATTGTATGTTACAAAATAACATCATTGCTTATTTTTGTTGTATTGTATTGTAATGGAATATATTTTATATTATGTTGTTGATTTCTACCAATATAAAATAATTATATTATTATTTTTATTTTTAAACACACAATACATGTATGGTAGTATATTATGATTTCGATAGGTAACTATGTAATATGCATAATATTATAATACACGAGTAGTGGGCATTATTGTCTATACTTCATAGGTAGTATATTTAAAAGAAAAAAATTTTTTTTTAATTTAAATTTGATTATATATTATTCCCGTTGCTTGGTAATAATAAATATATTTAAATTATGTTATCTGTAGAGTTTAGAATAAACAAATTAATAAATATATAAATTTATATAGTTAATTTTATAGGAAATACGCGTAGCTTTATTGTTGTGCTAAATATGAAATTTAATTTAAGCTTCAATTAATAACTCTCTGATTGTATTCCAAATTATCTTAATATGATTCAATAACTTATTTGATTTTCAATAGACGCCCAACTTGTGCTCAACATATAAAAAAAAATTAAGAAAATCAGTCAACTCCAGACTTAACTTGCTTCACCCACTTCTCTGTTCCAAAATATTCTTTCAAAGTAAATTGTTTTTATTAATTGATAAAGCTTTTAGACTGCTATGGTTTTAATGGTTCTATGGCATATAGATATAGACTATCAAACCTTCTATTGGAAAATTATTCTGGCCTTCCAATCAATTTGCCTTCGTTATATTGTCTCTGCTCCTTTGATCATTAAAAAAAAAAGTCTACTTACAATACGAATAAAAAATTCTAATACTTTCTGATAGGTACCTCCCCACTTCAGTTATTCTCGTTACTTTAAATATGTAATCAAAATTGCTTATAATATGAATAGATTGTAATTTTTATTTTTAATACAAAAAAAAAAAATGAAATTGAATTTTGTATTGAAATTAAACAAGTGCTTTGAATTTAGATATGTTATTTGGTTACATTGTATTTGTTACCGTTTTGAATACATTAATCAGTCTTCGTATACTATTTTCAGTCTCAAAAACATGAATTTGTAGCATTTTTAAATGTATATATAAGTGTATAATACAGTTATTGAAATATTTAATTATTCTCACCACTATTATAACAATCTATTATGTATTCTGGAATATATATTTTTAATTTCGGTAGAAAAACGTAATTTTACCAAGAAGTTAAAAAAAAATAAAAGTTTTTCCAATTTCACAATATAAATTTCCTTGTTAGGTACCTACTCAATTAAAATTAAAATATACACAATTATATTACTTTTATGTATGGAACTCACGAAAGACTTGTAATTTTATATTTTTAATAATTTCCAAGAATACAAAATAATTGCTAAATTAAAAAAAAAAACATTTTTATCGTTGTTATTTCATCGTCATTTCATTAGTAAATATTTTTGTAAACTGCATTGCCTCGTTTTTAATATTTACTAAAGCAAGTTTAAATAACCAATTTGTACATTTCTTATAAAAGTTCCTCATCCAGATCATCATTGACTTCGGGAAAACATAAAAATTATATTATTTAGTAAAATTCACAGCATTGTGAAATATTACATTCGCGAATAATGCTATATTTTCAATTTATTAGTGTTTTTTAATTTGAAACAATACTCGTCGAGCCAAAGTTATTTAGGAACATTTTAAACACAATAATTGAACTAGTGTCATTGAAAAAAAAAACAAAACATCCAGTTAAATAATAGGTAGTTATCATAGATTATGAGGTAATTTAAAAATGAAATGCAAATAATGTAGTGAATTGAAAACTAGAACATCGTTTTGGTTAACTGTATTCCGTGTTTCGCCATATACTGGCCCTCATATGCGGGTGTGCGAAACGTAGTAAATACGACAAACGGCGATAATAATAATATGATGTTATAAATAAGAATATAAAAAATAAATTACAAAAAAAAAAAAAAAACAAGAGATTTTGACTCTGAGTGGTGAGCCAAAAATAATAATAATAACTGTTGTATAGGTAGAAAAAAATAGTGCCCCAATATGGAGAGTTTGATAGTATTATCGAACGTCAGCGATAATAATTATTATTAGGTAGCGTGTTCCGTTCGAAATGCCGACATGGCCAAAAACGATTTGATAATTATTAATTAGTAAGCACGGAACGGCATAGGCGCGTCGCGAACGTACAATAATAATATATAAATTACACAACGCGATTGGGAAAAGGGAGAAAAAGAGAGAGAGTAGGCGAGAGACGACGGCTGTGCAGTGTAAATCGCTCGGGGACGTGATATATTTTATTTATCGTTTTCGTCGTCAGCCGCAGCGTTACTTATATATTATTATTACTGCGTTGCCGAAAAACGCGCGCGTTATCAACATTGACACTGACTGTGGACGGTACCGGCCTACACACACACACACACACACACACACACACACAACTACTGTGTGGCCATCCCGAGTGGGCGCTGTAACGGGGTGAGGTGCGAGGCGGAGGTCGCGTGCGAATAGTATAATAATACGTACATAGGTATATATTATATGTGTACACACCTATATAGAGTAGTGGTGTTGTATAATACACCTTTGGCGCTGTTAGCACCGGTCGACCGATGTGTGTGTGTGTTCGCGCTCGCACCGTACGCGTACGTCGTGCAGTGCTGATGGTGATGTACCTACATCATCGGTGTACGTCATGTATAACGTATTCGCGGTGTATATAATATGATGATGGTGGTAGTGGCGGTGATGGTCGTGGTGGTGGTGGTGGTGTGGTCGTCGTCGTCGTTGTCGTTTACATCGACAGCAGCAATGATTATTAATTACAAGACCGGATCGGTGGTGGTGGTGGTGGTGGTGGTGTGCGCGATCACGCCTTGGATTTCGGGCAAAACCGAAACGTGTCGCCGAGTATAATGTAGTTCAAGAGTAACACACACACGCACACTCGCACGCATACAAATTATATATGATATACATCGGACGCGCGCGCAGGTTTGGTCTGCGGCGGCGGTGGATTCCGCGGCTTGGAGGTTATAATATTTTTATCGGACACGGGCGGGCGGGTGGGACGGAGTGTATACGCGTATACACGTTCAGACCGAAATATGAAGGGCGCAGCGAGCCGTTGCTGAGGGGGTGGGTGGGGGGAGAGACTAGCCGCGGTGCGATATAGTGTCACGGACAAACGCGGGGGGCCCGCCTGCCCCCCGTTTTCAATGGTCGCCAATGTACTGCGTGTTGTGCGCGGCGCCGGTAATGCGGAAAAATCGTCAGGGGGGATAACCCGTGTAAGGCGTTGTGGGGGGGGAGCGGGCGAGAGTCGACGCGAAAAAAAATTGCGCGATTCGGTCGTGATGGAGGGGACGGAGGGGGTCTAGTGTCGCCGGGCGTAGAAGGGTTGGATGACTCTCGCGCCGTTTTTTTTTTTCCTTTTTTTCGCTCTTATCGTGTGCGCGACGTGCGTATAAACCGCGAGCAGCAGCCGCCGCCGCCGCCGCCGCCGTTGTCTCGGTACCATCGTCTGGGTCTGGCGAACGATGAAAAATAAAAGGCCACCCGTTGTCTGGGTGAATGCGCCTCGTTATTATACGCGCGGCCCAGACGGGTCGATCGTTCGCATGTTGTTGTTGTTGTTATTATTATTATTATTATGAGTTCCATCACACCCTCCACGCGTAATCAATTATTAAAATATTATAATATCCTCACTAATCAACTTGACCTACAACACACTTGTGTCGGCGACGCACATGTATAACGTCACATCGATATTATATTATTATTATTATTATTTATTACCCGACAAATACGATCGTCATATAGCGTGTGTGTGTGTGTGTGTGTAGCGGGTGTCCGTATATCCGTGTGTAATAAGGTTTTTTATTTTATTTTTCTATCAACCTGTACAAAAACTACGATCCGCTCTCTCGCATGCCCGCGTGTGTCAGCCGAGTACGAAGAGAAAATATCGTCGGTTGTGTAACGCACGATGCGAATAAAAAAATAATAAAACATTATGCCGCCAATCGTTTTGTACCCATATACCTATTACATATTAATTCAGAGACCGGATTTTTATGTCCTGGTAAAGGTTAAGATTAGATGTTGTTTAACGCAGACCAAATTTAGAAAAATGTAATCACTTATTATTTTATTTTATCCTTGATTTAAAAAAATATATAATTTGCAAAAATAATTAAATCGTGAGTTATATTATAGTTTGTATATCGGAACAATAGTAAATTTAATAAACTTTTAAATGTGTTCTAAAAGTGAAAAGTTCTACATGCAGTCTTACAACGGTAACCGAACAATTCAACACTAATGTAGTCATTAAAATGTTAGTCTTATATTTTACCAACACTTTTATTATATAAGATCTTAATTTCTTTTTAAACAAATTAATATATATATATTTATTTAACATAACCTCTTGGTTAGTTTTATTATCCAGATAAAAAAAAAATATTCACAAAAATATGCTATGTAATTTTCACATTCAACTTTTGAATATGCTTTTTATGCAAAATGAAATTTCTTATACACATAAAATATAACATACGTTGTGATATGAAACATCAGGAAAGCTTTTATCCAAATATACTATACAGCCACAGTAAAAAGATGTAAATACATAAAAAAAAATCCCGTCTACCGGATAATATTATCATCATATTATTATGACTACGTTGTTGTTATTTGAGATCAGTCTGCCGATGTTTCGTCACAATAATGCGTACGACGTTTGCTATGCGTTCAATTCCCGACAGATTAGAGAATAGTAAGAATCGTGTCCGCCGCTTGAGATTGCAGTAGGTAGTTTTGATTACTTATTGACGATTGCACACTGGTTGCCGTGTATATTATTATGGTTGTTTGCGTTTTCTGTCGACAATAATTCTCATTATATTAGAAGATGCTGTATTGCTATGTTTTAAAACACAAAAACCACGTATGTATAATATAATGCTACCGCGTGCGTTATTTGCACTGTTTTGAGATATTAAATTCTGTCCGAACCAGATTTTTTATGCATAATGGATGTGTTGTATTAAAAAGTAGAACGCGCGTATATACACATTTGTATTTTAATGTATCGTAAATGAAGCAAATTATTCAGCAATGCCACTCATTCATATTTTTTTTGCCCTTCAAAACGAATCTGAACACTTTTTAATAATTTCGTATTAAATAATTATTGTGTCACTATACTTACTATATCTTCATTGTAATTTGTATGTATTATATAATAGTAATAAACGTTAACATTTTACACATTTTTAGTATATCATTAATATAATATAATAATTTTCGAATTCTCGCGCATAACTAATCATTATTTAGTTTATATGTATTATGTATATGACTATGAAAGAAATCCTGTATAGAATAACGATGAGAGATCTGCGCTGATTATATAATTTGACAATCGTGACTAGTCAAAGTGAAATTTTCGGGTGATGTAAACAAATTAACTCACAATGATATTGTTTAAGCATTATATTATATATTATATCGATGTTATTAAAATATTTGTAAAGGAACTACAAGGAGTCCAATGTTTATTTTAGAAGCAGTGGTCAGTAGCCACTATTTAATATATATATTATATTTCTAGTTGTATAGATATATTTATCGTTTTATTTTAATAAGATGATTGTATTAATTGGTTAAAAAATATTATTTATTTTTAGTTATTTGTCTGCTGTAGTCATTATTTGTAATCAATTTAAATTAATAACTTAAATACAAAGTGATTAATATATCATTGCAATGGTACCATGGTTATAAAATAAATCCGATAACCTACAATAATCATGTTTCTCATTTATCAGCTATGTGTTCATTAAATTTACTATTTTCTTCGCAGTTAATAAGATATGGTTTAGTACTTGTTAAGCAGAACCATAAATATTTCAAACGAACGTAATTCGTTTTAAAAATGTTCTTTAATAAACTCCGAACAAAACATAAATAGCAGTATCATAACCAAACTTAAGTGTTTTTGGAGTGTTGATGGCCCACCACCACACCAATTGCTCGAAATCATTATTCTAATCTAAAGTATTATATTGCATTCTAGATTATAATATATATTTTTATTTTTATTATTATTATTCAAGGTCTAATTTATTTTATATATTAATATTTTAGCAATTAAAAAGTCAATTTTTAAAACATTAATATACACAAAACTCAAAACGATTTACATATACCGTTATACGCGATACATGATACATCACATATTATATGCATGAACAACTGTACATAAACGACAATTTATTTTTATATTTTATTGATACTTTTGCGAATTGCCGGAAAATAAAAACGTTATTGTAAAAATAAAAAATCGTTTGTTAAATGTATTATTCGGTTCTTGAAATTAAACCGGAAAACGTACCGAACCGTTGTAAATTTATTTGAATCCCAGTTCGTAACGGTATCATTTTAAAACACGTATTAAATTAGGACGGGGCCAAGACATTCTCTCGAAACGTGTAATAATTTTTGTTGGAAGAAACAAACGCATTTACTACACTTTATCTTCTCTTGGTACGCTATTTTCCAGATAACGCTTATCCTGTACTGTGGGTTGTTGACCACACGCACGCATTGGTAAAAACCAAACGTCACTATAATATTGAACATACACGTACAAAACAGTCATCTATAAACCTTGCAACACAGTAGCGACCGAATATATGACGATATTTTGTTATCGGTTATAATGTTCTTTTAATGGTGAAAAAATTAAATAATTTCACTTAAACAAACAAGGACCTATTATATGTGTTTGATAGCAACTGTAATACATATGTATTATATCATGTTACATAGCACATACGACATACCACTATTATTCTATATACTAACAATATGCTTACATTATATTATTTTATTGAATAAATGCGTGGGACAGTGGATTAATATACATTTTATTTATATTATACATGGATTATAATATGTAAAAATTGTATCAGCAATATAGAAATAGGGTTCCTTTATTTTAAAACAATTTTTGAAAGAGGGATAAGTGTTAAAAAAAAACTATTTCGATTGGTGTAGAATACAATTATTGTAAAATCGTATAGAGTATAGGGTATACGTCTCAAAATAGTTCAGCTATCCACGTGTAGATATATATATTGTTATAGTGTGACATTAATGTTCTGTCTTCTTTTTTTTTTTTAAATCTCGTACAATGAAATATCCTGTTTACAAAATCCGTCTGCGATGTTAATATTCCCAAATGTTAGATCGCCGTCGTGTTTACCCGTTACCATAGCGTATTTATTCATTTTTCATAGTAATTCGCTTTTAATTCAAAACAAAAATACGAAGTTGTTTATTCAGCTATTCGAGTAAAACGTGGGTAGATTATTTGTTGCATGTATACAATTTGGTAATAAAAAGGTGAACGAATCACCTGATACTATTATTTGATATGATGATATATTGCTTATTGGTAACAGTATAATTCAAGATCAACATGTATAAATATTAAACATAAAACAAAAAATATGAATTTCAAATATCTATAATAAAAATGTGTACATAATTTAATTTTCAACCAATGTCATTCGTTCTGTTTTTCATTTTGCTCGTATTTCTTGTTTACGAATAAAACTACCTACCCATATGTATTATAATTATACTGGTAAACTTTAATTTAGTTTAGGACACATGCTTATAATTTCTATACTGTTGTGTCAAAACTTTTTAACAGGTTAAGCCGTTGTAATTACATGTCAAAAAAATATTTTCATAGTTTACACTGTTTTAAAACTATTTAATACTATACCCGGGTGTTATAGGTCGAGACGCTAAAATAAGTATACATTTTTGCGTTTATTTTAACTTTTACCACAAATCATTACAGGACCGATTTATTAGTGTTAAATTTTAAAACAAAAGAGTAATTATCCTTATTATGATCAAATCTCATTTCTTTTACCAAAGAGACCACTAAAAACGATACCATAAAAAAATACAAAACAATAATAACTACAGATAAAGTTGATAGTAGACGGGTAGTAAAAACAAGTTTTATTATGCCTAACGTCTATAACTAATATATTCATCCCACAATACGTCATTGTATCCCTCTCACAAAACATTCAGCATAGCAAATATGTAGGTTCCGTTTTGTATCGTTAATTTTAATGTAAGGGTGATTTGACATATGTATCATCAATTTTAAAAGTAAGAATATTATCTCGGGTATCTATAGTAGACTTTTATTGATATTTAAATTATTTATATTATGACTCGAGTTTATAATATACATATAATATAATGATTACAATAAACATATATTTTCATTATAAGCAGTTAACAATAGTTTCGTAATACGTTATGATTTCATGTTTATAGAACACATATGTATTATGTTTATATACTGCAGATGACTTAGTGAGACGACTGACAAGGTATATTATAAAAATAAAATAACTTAATAAGTACGATAAAATAGATCTGAAATCTAAAATAAAATAAGAGAGAATGATTTTTATGGATCGTGGCCAATGTATATAAAAAATTATGTAATTTTTCGAATAGGCTGATGATGGTGATCACATATATTGACTTGTGAAACAATGAAACATATTCAAGTCTAAGAATAAAATGGTATTCGCTAAATTATTTTAAAGATTGACATTCAATTTATATTGTATATTATCTATATTGTGATGATGCATCTGTATTGTGTATACTGCATAGACGTTTGTTTATGTGTGAGGTATAACTACGTATTTTGTGTCCTGTGGTATAGGTGTAGTGTATATGTATGATATGTCGTCGGAGGGTGTTGCAGCGTATGTGACAGGGGCATCATTATATCAAAAAAAACCACCCTTTGTCATACACATCTGTACCCATATGATTATGATTGATATTAAATTTATGGATATGGCATTGTATACAAATCTTTATGCCAACACAACTGATAACATTGTTAACCGTAACGTCGCGTCGTTATGCCTATTTTCTCTGTTTAAATGTTAATTTTTTTTTTATCGCTCAAAAGTTTCTGAGTGAAAAAGATCCATCGGTTCTCTCGCCGTTATATTGACCTAAAAGTGGATGTTCAGTATAGATAGGAATGCCGTATCCGTGTGTTTAATATGAATGGTCTGTGTTTTGTAAAAAGCGTATATTGTGCGTGTAGTGTGTATTATAATATAATATCTGATCGGTTTGATGTGTATAAAAACAACTGCGAGGGAGAGCATATTATAATGCACGCGAGCAATGCACATAATAATAATAATAAATAATAATATATCATATTCGTCTACACCGCGCCGGAATAGTGCAACGTCGTTGTTACTTGACTAGGGTCAAGTTCAAATGAGAGAGACCATCTTCCGACAGCAGTGGCATGTCATATTATATTATGTAAATTATATAATGTTCAACAATAATAATAATAATAATAATAATTTAATATACACAGTACACACATATTATTATATTATCAACCTACTTATAACCGATCTGTTGCCATCGATCGACCATACCGATACCGCGCCAATACTTTTGTTTTTAAATTCGTACTTATTAGTGTACATTGTTGGGTACCCGTGTATATTATATTGCCTGTAGCTAATACTTTGCAAACCGGTTTTGCGGCTAAGTTTTTTTTCAATCGATTTGATTTGATTTTTTTCATATCGCGACCACGACGATGATCCTAGGTCGTGTTTTTGTTTTATATACATAATAATAATATATTATTTACGTCACAGACGTAATAGTAGCCAGTCTACTTATTAAATAATAATAATAATTCTACGTCTGCGTCATGTGCGTCTGTATAATGCATTTATCCGCGAACATGTACACCTGCTAATTTTGCACACTTGCATATTATTATTAGGTATTATTATTATTATTATTATTATTATTACATATATTGTTATTGTTTATCGACTTATGTTTTGGTCTAGACATTGTATTATTATGATTATCGAAGTCGTTCGGCTGCGTCTTTATTTATTTTTCGAATTATTATTCATGTGCTGACGATTTAGTATTTTGCATTGCCGGTACGATCATTGCGCATTTTCAACGTACCTATTATTAGTGTTATTGGTTCATTGCGCAACGTACGCGCTTTATTACGGCGGCGCCTTATCCCACGCGGCGTGTGTCATCCTCGAAGGTAAACTTAAAACGCGTTGCGCCGTCCGATCGAAGTGAGAATCCCAATAAAAAAAAAAAACTGCGGTCGACTGCCGCCACCGAGCTTATCTCCAAATTCCGATTATACGGATTTATCGTCTATATTCACTGTGTTTACGTGCAGAGCACTTGAACTACTGACCTAAATTAAATGCACTTACGTTGTGCGTGGAATACAAATCGATAATATGATTTTCGTTTTTTGATAATAATTACCATTTTGTCTATGTATTATACATGTATTTTATATTGTTACTTTTTATTAATAATATTATAAAGAATGGGACAATAACACAACGTTGGCAACGACGTCGTCGTCGTCGTCGGCGGCGGCGGCGGTGTCACAATATAAACAGATAGTAATGTATAATGTCAATTGCCAATGGCGGCGTATTATTGCATAATGTTTTCTCTTAGTGTGTCTGTCTGTCCCTCTCTTTAGAGTGAACTAAAATATACTTTGGCTATTTGGCGCACGGGGTAGGGGAAACTGTTGCATCGACGTCTACTTTCTTTATTATACAGGGTGATTCGGTTGAGTATCGTGTATGATTATATTATATTGTTGTTTGTATTATATTTTTAATCTCCGATACATGATACTATATAATATATTCAATGGGACTGTGATATAAAAATATTTTTAATGAAAACGTTCAGTCGCGAATGTATAACATTATCCGCGTATAAATTATTTTTTGATAATAATTCAAAACTTTATTATTTTTTTTTAACAATAATACATAAGTAAACGGTTATCGGTATACCAAATACTGAAGATAATTCTGCAAAAACGACATTAATATTACTGTTTACCTAGTAATGCATGATAAATAATAATTATTAAAATGTATATGAATGTTTCGCAGTAAACAATTTAAAACGATATATACACACACAATAATAATGTATATAAAACTCTGTTCATTTTGACTCGTAAGGTAATAAATCGTAAGCAAAAGAAGAAATCAATGAACTGTGTAGTCATGAAAATAATAAAAATATTTATATACGTAGGTATTTTGACGTGTGTAATGTTACTATAAATTATTGGGTAGATTCGTAGATATGATATCTCGTACCGACGTTGAAAAATAATTAATTAAAAAGCCACGTTGTCTTAGTCTTGGATAAATTTATTTACCCAACTCATCACGAACGTTATAGCTTATTGTATAAATAGTTTACTAAAAAATAAATCCAATAATAGTTTTGCGTTTTATATAGATTTGATAAAAAATCACTGTCGCTAACCAAAGTGCAAACCGTTGTGCGCCGAACGTTATCGGAGCCGTGCCCACAGTATGGATACCTATACTACTTATTTAATTAATTAAAACGTATTTTAAACAGCGTCTTTTTACGCTCGCCAGTGATCGCAACGTAGTAATAGCAGACTGTAGTACACATCAGATACGCTGTGATTTGGCAACAGGGGGTTGGAGGGAGATCGTTTTTTTCCCCCTTTTCGTACGGAAATTCGCGCACACATTGTATATCATGCGGATATAATATTAGCTGCAGCTAATCGTGTATATAATCGGTACCGCAATGAAAACGAAACGCGGCGCGTAGTATTTGTGATATCGGTTTTGGCGAAAATCGCCGGCGGTACCACCTCGCCCGCCCCTCCGTACACGGGGGCCGTGTGCCGACGGATGATTAATAATGAATAAAATAACGCCACCGAGACGCGTCGTGCTCGAGAGTTCGTCACTCGAACAGAAAAATAACCATTTACATTATTTAAAACTTGGCAACACTGATTATTTAGCGAAACGATTTTTTTTTTTCATTTCCATCTCACACTACGCATTATCATATATATTTATATATATATACATATATATGTGTATAGGTATATTATATTCATATTATTACGCTCAATATTGACCCCCCCCTCTTGCACACCGACTCCCACTCCTTATTATCCCTCTCCCCCCACCTCCTCGCGTACGCAACCACCGATGTCGCCGCGCGTCCGACTCGGTCTACCCGCACACATGTCGTCGCCACGTTAATATTATTATTATTATTATTATTATACACATAATATATGTATCATATTATTACGCACTCTGGTTTATCGTCGTGTGTAAAAGTGATCGCTGTTGGCGCGTTTCGTATTATTATCATTATTATTATATATGTATAATATATATTTCGCATAATATTATTATTATATTATATCCGATGGCTATTATTTCTCTCGCCGTTATAATAGTAATAATAATAATATAAAAAATATTCCGTTTGTGCGTGTGTGTGTGACTGACGTTTGCGTGTTCGCATCGTGTGCGAGCGACCACGTTTGTTACGCGCTAAAGCGAGACAGAGAGCGGCGGCCGGCCGCTGGCGAACGAGCGAGACGGAACGAGACGAACGGTATAGGCCCCGGCGATCCGCATTGTGTAAACTTAATACGCGTCGCGGCGGGGGTAGAGTCGGCGGTGGTGCCGGCCGTGGCGGCGATGGTGATGGTGGTGGTGGTCGCCGTCGTCGTCGTCGTCGGGGCCGCCGTCGTAGGAAGTGGGAAAGTAATACGCGCGCGCGTGTGTGTATATACACCGTGCGTGCTGCGCGCGCGTTCGCGAACCTATGCGGGAATGACCATGAATCGCCCGTGGCCTCTACGCACCACACCGCGGCGGCGGCGGCGGCTACACTAATGCTTATAATAATAATGTATTATGTAGTTGCTATGCCAGCCACCGACTCACCTATGATAATGTTATGGTGTGTGTGTGTGCTATTGCTGCGGTCCGCAACGATTCCACAATGCGTAAAACTGGCCCGGCTCGGGCGAATTGTTGTTCGCAGTAATTATATGTTCATAAACAATGAAAGAGTTCGAGCGACGTCGTTTCCACGCGTTGCAATAATGGAAAACCGTTTCGAAATGTCGCCGTTGCCATTGTTGTGTTGCGTCGCCGCGTTTCGCGCACATTTTTTTTTTGGCGGCGCGCGCGATGACCGCCGCGAGGATTTGCGTACGGGTGCGATTCTATATTATGCGATCGGGCGTTGGGATCACGCTGCTGTGACATTTGTTGTACGTCTTTTTTATTTTGTTTTCGGATACTCGACCAGTCGAACGTGATTAACAACAGGGTCAAATAAAATCCTATTTGCCGGCGGGGGTGTGTGCGGCGCGTCCAAAATTGTGTTTGGCATACCCGGTACGGTAAATAATTGGTACAATTATTTTACGTTTTTAAGTGTTTTTTCTTTTGCTATGTTCTGCAAAAATTGTTTATAAAAATAAAATCTAAAACTCAAAACGCCTGTATTATTATGATTATCGGTATCTAAATATTTATGTAAAATGTAAATATTGTTGTATACTTTTCCATTGAGTTTTCCCCATGATAAGCTGTGCGCTCGTCGCTCTCAATAACGACTGTCTATAATATATTATTAAATCATTTAAATCTTTAGTTATTATTAAACGATCGCCAGTCGGATAACATAATTAATATGAGAAATATACAAATAGATAAAAATGTATAATAGATACATACAAATAAATATAAATTCAATAATTCAGTCGACAATAAATTGTTTTGATATTTATTTGGTCATTTTTTGGTGCATATCTGTGTGAATCTTAAGTCTAATAATAAGCTTTATTATCGACAAATTTTTAACCTAATCTTAAAAGATTGTAAATCTTCTATAAAAAAAAATAATAAGAAATAATAATAAAAATTATAATAAGAATACATAACAATACAGTTTTTTGCTGAGTACGTTTTCTGCAAAAAAACGTCTGAAACATTCGAGGAAAAGTCAGATCTTCGTTAAGGGAATGCCTTATCATCTACTTTATTTAATCTAATACAAGAAAGTGTAATGAGAGATTTATAGGATAGTCGAAAATAAAAATATGCGGAAAACGGGTAATATTGACGTACACGGATGACATCTTGGTAACGGGAGAGATGAAGTTATAAAATATACTACGCCTAAGCACCTGAAAACATGTAAAACTATATAGATCGTATATAGTATAATATAAACGAAGAAAAATCTAAATACTTAATGATGGCAAAAGGAAGACCATATTATAATAGTTGATAATTATGGTTTTAAAAAATTGTATATGTATTTAAATACCTAAGCGTTAGCATAAACAGCAGCAACGACATGCACGAAGAAATTAACGATCGAATAGCATGCGGTAACCGCTATTACATTATTACTACAATATTATGAAACTCTTTAAATCAAAACTACTGTCACACAATTCTGACTACCAACGAATCATAGTTATTTACAATATATTAATAATTGTCACATACTCGAGTAAAACATGGTCACTGACCAAAGGAGACAGCAGACGACTAATTACTTTCGAAAGGAAGGTACTGAGAAACATATATGGTCCAAGCTCTAACGCAATTCAGCAAATATACAAAAGAAGAAAAATCAAGAATTACAGAAGTTATATGACAAGCCAAATATTATATCATTTATAAAAAGTAAAGTCTGGAATAGTTTTAATATGTTTGGAGAGCGGATGGACGAGTTGTAAAAAAAAGTTTTAGTTGACAAAATAAATAGAAAACGACCATTATTATAGGAAGACCCTGGGTCCGGTGGATGTATGATAAGCCCAAGACATTGAAAATTTAAAAGAAAACTCAACTTTTGACGAAGCGTATGACAATGAGCAACTGCAATAGAGAGGTTTCGTGATGACAACAACAGCTATCAATGAGCTGACAAACTGAGAAAGAAGCCTAAAATCGTCAACACGATCAACGCTCATAATTGATAATTTGTTGTATAAAAAAAGTTTATAACTAGGATCCTTCATAAGTTTGGTATGCCGATGACTGATACCGTTGGTAACCTATATAGCACTTTTGTACAAATTTTTAATACAAATTACAATTTTGATACATGATTATTAGTTGGGTACATGTAACAACAGTGAAACCATACGAACCATATGTTCAAGGAGTGAATACATTATTTGAACAGCTAAATATTTAAATATTTATTTTAAATTTTACAAATTGAAACTATTAATAAATTGAGTGGCTTCAAAATTGTATTTTGCACCGTGGTCCCCAGAGTTCAAGATCTAGTACTGATTTCTATAACATTATATACCTATATAAGAAACTTGTGTCATCGGATGAATATGATATTGGTTTGCAATTGTCTGGGTTGACAAATCAGTTCTCGCATACATAATGAGTGTAACTTTGGTATTTCAATGTTCTATAACCTAAATAGTTTGCAATTTTTATATTTACGAAAATTTTAACATGGCGGACGAACTTTTATTATCTTGTTTACGTTATATTTGAAATTCCTAATTTAGCATAGGTAACATAGAAATCTATCTATGTTATATAATATTTTATCATCGTAATATATAGGTTTATCATTTGTTTTTCTCCGTGAACGTCGTTTATATCCGGCGCGCGTATCTGCTTTGTTGTTTGGGTAGTTTCAATTTTTACAAACCTACTTGATAATCGTCGCTGTTGTTGTCATGTATACCTTATACAACGGTACCGATGCCAACCACATGAGTTTAGAATTTCGTTTTACTCATATATTAAACTGCAGCTCTTATTGTACATAATTATCGGCCAATAGCTAATATAATACATTCTGGAAATTTATAAATTTATAAATAATGCAAGTGTAAGTAAAAATATGGGTACATTCTAGTATGTAATAAGTAGCCCAAAACTATTATTTTATTTTAAATTGTACCTAATCATATTTATTTTTTTATGATATGATTTTTGTATAACAAACCGACTATTTGATACGAGTGTTTTAATTATAAATATTTGAACGTCAAATCTAAATCTATTAAATCTTTTTCTAATTTCACACTACAACAAATATTGAATAATTCCAAAGCCCATTTCTGACTATAAAACTACATTGATTGGCTATTTTTATTTCAGCAGTGACATCAACTGCCAGTTGTTTGAGTAAGACCCTAATTGTGACCTCTAAAAAATGTTAAAGATATGAAATAATAATTTTATGTTTAGAAATGTTCAAAAGTTCACATTTTATTTCCATTAGATAATGGTTCTTAAATGGCATACATTTTTTTTTTCGTTGTACTTTATCAATTTTCAACTTTATTGTCATTGATTTACTATATATAATATAAATTATTATCGTGACTAAAACAACTATAATACCCACTCGCAATATTATTTTATAATAAAACAATTTTTACTGCCATAACTGAATGCTCGAGGTTTTAAATTAAAGTAATTTTTTAATTAACAAAAAGTAAAAATATCAACTCAAAGTTAAAATTTGAAAATCTAATGAATTCTCACTATATCATTAGCTAATACTAAATACACCATAACTATATAGATACTACATTATATCAAATTGAGGTACAATAATTAGTTTGATAAAGTTTTGTAATGTGTATGATAATTAACTTTATCTCGATTTTGGATTATAATTATAAATGATTCCGATACGTTTAATTGATAATTAATTACAAATTATCGTTTGAACAGTCAGAACCTCTATTTGAGAGACATCTATTCGGTAAGAAGAGCCAATAACCGCGTCAATGACCCATTGTGTTTAAATATAATATTTTTAGTAGGTAACATCATGTCACAAGTATTTATAGTGTAAATTATACTGATAATGAGAAGTTTTATTTTTCTTCTTTATTTCTTTTTCTTAACTAGGAAAACTAGTCTGGGACGATGCAAAGAGAACTTGTTTACTGACATGAATTGTAATATAGTATTGTCGTTTTATGGCTATGTTTACCGGTACAAGAAATGCTTGAATAGCTCTCAATGTAATCGACATAAATGAACAGTTATATTATAGCATTCCCTGAAAAAAATATCTAAGAGTTTGTGTTTTAAAAAAAATGTTATTGAAAGTAGATATATAAAATTTTAGAGATTATTTGAAAATCTTATAATAACACAATATTTTAATATTTATCCGTTTTGTCTACTAGCATATATTATGATAAAAGTATTTTTTTAAATTTTTTTTTGATAGTAGTAGTGAATGCATTCATGAGTGCTGATTAAGTAATTTTATCAAACTTATTGTGTTGACTTTACACAACACTATTTATGGTTATAATAAATATAACCATTTAAAATTAGTTTATTAAATAATAATAACTAATTATTTCATATTAAATGCATTCCAAAAGCCTCATAACGTCTATTTTTCGATACAGGGTTTTTATACACATATACTTCAGGAATAATTATTTTAATGCCCTGGATAAGGTGATTATAAAAACCACTATTTAACAAAATATATAAATCCTTCTTTATCCGTATCTTTTTCTGCAATAACTAGGCCCCCAAATATTTTATTCCAATTTACAAGTTATTTATCCTCCGATACACATTATATTATTATTACCATCCTCTCTCTTATCTCAAATGTTCCAGTTTTCCAGATGGGTTTAATAACTTTAATTCTTTAACTTTATAATTATAGATGATTTTTATGTATAATTAGATGTAATATTAATTTGAACGTAAAATATAGTTTAACCTATTAATAATAATGTTCTTTTTTCGTAAATTAGTAAAATTTGATCAAATCTTCTGGATATTTTTACTTACATTCATAAACAATTTACTACGATAAAAAACCGGCGAATGAATATTAATTTACTTCTGGCCATTCCCGGTTTATTGTCTTTCTTATGGTGGATTGAAGCATTCCACTACTTTAAAATCTCAGTAAATCACTAATCGTTACGGGACCCTGCAAGTATAAATATATGCAACACATACATCATTCATTCCTGATAATATACAAAATTGTATCTGTTTATAATTATTGTCATTGTTTTTGTTCGTTTCAAGTGTGTACTAATAAAGTATCTAATCCCCTACTGATCAAAAATGTCTATCTAACCAAATATTAAAAAAAAAACATGTGTGATTTTGCACTTATTGTATTTTATTAAATGCTAAACTAATCTTGTAGAGTACCTATGTAAATTTAAATATTGTTTTACATTTTTAAATTAGTGTATAGCATCATGAACATCATACATGCACAAATCATTTTTCTCGTTGTAATTTTACAGTGGATGTACCTATATCACGTAGTGTTTACACTAGATATATAGCAATTGTAAACATTACCCGTGTTGAATAAATCTTAAAACATACATACATAATCCAATATTTACGTGTCGCGTTTTAATTTTCATTTAATTGTATATTTTATCACAAGGATTTATTAACGAAGAAAAACTACTAGTAAAACAAAAAAAAAATAATAAATCCATACAGTATCACATCTGTATAATTCCCATATGACTCAACCTCGATGTATAGTCTTAGTATGGTCTCTAAATTAGTTCAAGGTCAATCACGGTCGTGGGTGTACAAAACTATTGCTTAGGATATAAGATACAAACACCCACGAAAATTCACTTTTTAACCGGAATCCTTTTTTTTTTAAACTACAGAATTCCACGATAGTCATAAGTATCATAATACTTGGCCAATGTTGTTTTCGTGAAAATCAAATAATAATAGACTAAAGAAAACTTACTATGACGAGTTATTTATATGAAATTAGGGTTTAATTATTATTTATTATACTACAATATAGTTCTGTTGTGATTTTTTTTCTTATAATAATCTGGCATACAAAAAAATTCAATAATAATGAATGGGTTAGTTTCTCAAGTGTTCCTTTGTACTACACACAAAAAAAAATATTATCGATTACTCTAAAAGACCCTATTGAATACTAATTTCCCACGTATATAATATTATATTATATTATATCACCAGTGAGTATAAATTATATTTTTATATTATGACGTAAATGAAAGTCATTTAAACTTCCCCTTCACGTGCTGTTAACGGACAACGGTTTGAGTTTATTATTTTTAATTTGTTTTAAAATACTCCATAATTGTATTTCTCCTTATTATCATAATTATTATATAAAATTTATATATATACACAAGTACATTGTGTAAAAAAAATAAATCCTAACCTTCTTTACAACTGGCTGTTGATTAATTATATTTTCACACGACACGCATTAAAACAGCACATAATTTTGTACTAACATATATGTTCTAAATCTAAACTAATGATGAACCAGTAAATTATATATAACAGCGTTTGTGTATATTTTCAGCCAATTTAAACTTTAAACCTGTTGTATATTTTATTAAGTTATAAGATGGTAGTCAATATTATTTTATCCCTTTTCGGCGGAGACAACCCTTTCAATATTAAACTATCTACTGTGTAATATATATATGTAATTTATATAACTAGGTCAATAAATCAACAGGGTGGTTGGGTTACGATGAACAAGAAATCACATCCTTACCATAAATATAACTTTACAATATAATATAATAAATAATAATGAAATGTGAGATATAGTAATGCATGTATTATTATAAATTTTATAAGGGATCTATGTCATTCGTTGTAATATATTTTTACTCGTGTATCAAAATTTATCAAATAAACGTGAATAACGCACTTACAACCTATCTCTTTGTCAATTTTGAATTGGCGCACAGATATTGTTATATTGTTATCCACCAGAGGCGCCATTTCAGTACATATATTTTCTATAGTTACCTCCGGGCCATTAAATATATTACTTTTTTGTAATTCAATACTTATAATTTTACCCGTGATCTTATTCCGTTATTAAATTGACTAGAATGATCCCATTATTTTTATATTTAGTCAACCTATGATCTATCTATAACATTTGATTCAAAAAAATGCCTTTTTTTACCTACTTAAACATTTTTATTTATACTAATTATTTATTCTACGACCAGCATAAAAATATGCTAATCAAATTATAAAATGTATGTATTAATGAAAATTAGCTAACAGTGTATTATTTGAAATGTCCAAAACAATTGCTATGATATATTATAACAATGTGAATATATGTAATTAATCAATACATTATTTCTTCGGCATAACATCTTTAATTTATTATGATTTTCAATTTGTCCAATATAATGACGACACTGGCTTAAATCATATTATACATGTACAAAATACTTAGTCATTTCTTTATTACTGTTATAATGTTATGAAATAGTGTTTTATAATATACTTAATGTCGTACAAATATTTACAAACAGTTTTATCATTTAACCTTTAAATCGTAATTTATATTTTTTATTTATTTAATTATTACATGGTAATTAATCAAAATTGTCTGAATTTAAATGCATTGTATAATATTTTTAAAGTTATTATTAACTTAAATTATTTTAATTATCTATAGGCTTAAATAATACGAACTTCAAACAAAATTTTAATAAATTTGATGATAATGCCTTTTATTTATTATGTTCGGGAAATTATATTGATCTATTCCAATGTGTTAAAAATATTGTTCAAATTCACTATAAATAGCCAATAGGTACCTAATACATATTAATTAAATCAATTAAACGAGGAAACTCAAAATGCCAATTGAATAAATTAATAAATTAACAATTACATGCATAACTTATAATTATTTTAAAATATCAAATGAGTTATAACTATTTATTTATTTAGAAAGAATCTTTTTTGGAATATAATTAGAATAACGTAGCTAGTTAGTTAAATAATTTGCAATATTTATTTAATTATTTCGTTTATTTTACAGACTGGGTCCATATGATCTCCAAGAGTCTAGGACTAAGATGAGCGGCGGCGCAAGCCCAAGCTCTGCGTTGCCCAAAAAGAAGAAAAAAAGTGACGCCAAGGGTCAATCTCAAATGTAAGTATATTATATTTAAACTCGGTATAGTTATAATTATATTATCTTTCATAGTTGTAGAAACTATGTTTTATACGATCAAATATAATATGTTTATTATTTAGTATATACCTTTTTGGGAATATTTTTAATAATGTTAGTTATTGGCTAATCTCTACAATATATAATATATACATATCTGAATAACCGTGATTTGTTGATTTAACCGTATCATAAATTATACCATATTTTTACTCCAAGATGTTTGATCAAATATTGGAGCATATAATATTTTAATAAATTATTAAATAATATTTACTTCTATTAATAAGCAAATTAAAATAATATAAAGCAAATCTAGGAGTGTTTTATTTTATCAGACCACCTATTATATTATATTTTTACTATTTCCTTGGCCTACTTTTTTTTTCGTACTTATTCATAATAATTTGCTAACTCCTTAAATTTAAAAAAAAAAAATTTTCTTTATGTTAATCTTGTTTAAAAATGTTTCTTAATATAACTTGTGATAAATAAATAAATATACTATTAATTAATTTTCTAACACATTTTGACATTCGACTAAACTAATAGTATTTTACGACATTAGATATTGATTACGAATAGTGCAAAGACCTCTAAAACTTTGATAACCTTACAATACAATATCAAACTTATTTTTATTATAGTTCTATACAAATATCATGCGTTGTTTTTTATTTTAAATTCGATTATGGAAAATTGATTAATTTTAGGATATACCTGTATTTAAATATAAAAGAACATTGTTATACCTAGATAAATTACCTATATTAATCTCCTATTTCAACTTTGTATACTTGTTTGTTTTTTTTCCTAATTTCTTATAATTTCATGGAAGCAGTATAATTAATCAATTTTATAAATTTCTTATAAACAATGAATCGACAAAATATAAATAGGTATTTGTATGAAGTCAATGTTATAACGAGAAAAAATTATAAATTTATTTTATAAAATATGAAAGATTTGAATGACAAAACAATAGATTTTCTTAGATCAAAATTTATTGTAGACATAATATTAGTGCATAATATTATATATATTTCTATGATTGTCAAATAATAATTGAAAATTATCAAATTCAAGTTGTTAAGATATGGTTAAATACACCGTGATGAATTACTTTATATAATATTCATGGATAGAAAAAACTTAAACTTCTATAATTCGTACCTACTGCCTATTACATCGTCAAGATAACGCATTTTTTAGTAAAACAAAATTACATTTAACAGTATCGTAGGTTCATTGTGTTCTTGTAATCATTATTAATATTTGAAGTATTTTTTTCTTCGTCCATATTATTATTATTTGATAAACGTTTCTTTAAAATAAAAATAAAATACATGTACCTATATAAATGTATAACAATGAATAATGCTACCAGAAGGTAGGCACTGGAAGTGTAGTGGCTGTGGCGGTTTGGTGGTTATGGCGGTGGGGGTGTTCATCGTTCTTTAGCGAATCACCTTGTACGCCAGTTAGTGAATTTGACGGGGAGATTTAATTATCGTTTTGGCGTAACACAACTTATTTTAGCAGCTGAGTCGGCGGCAGGTTTATATACTGTGGCTTTCTGCCGCCGCTGCTGCCATCGTCAAGGACACGCGTTTTCCCTCTTTGGTGGCGGCGCACACACCGGCACATGCTGCAGCACAAAGGAACAACGACCAAATAATAATAATATAACATAATACAATTTCTGTTTTCTGTTATAACCGATTCGAATGCTGTGTGCCCGAGTTGTGTGTATAATGTATATATTTTATTCGTGTATACATATATATATACAGCACACAAATTACGTATAAAATACAATACATATATATCATATTCGTAGTTCTCTGATTAATATCATATATATTTATTATTTAGTCGGCGTCATTTGCGGGGTGTGTGCATTGCGGTTTGTAAAGGACCTAATTAATTCCTTCCCCTTTGAGTTTATTTATACACAGCGCCTGCCGCCCTCGCAGCAGCACTACTTCTAACGCCGGAATCCATACTATACACACGATCGTAGTACCTTTTACGATTTCTACATTATTATTATTATAACGTAATATATGTTAATTAACACTGTTATATTACGTGTGTGCATATAATATTGTCATATATATAGCACAGCAATTATTATTATTAATTTACATATTGTGTACATATATCTTCAGTGTATAAGTATATTTAATATATACCTAACCCCCTTTTGATTGTTGACAGATATTAACGGAGAAGTGAGAGAAGGGTCGGTTTTTAAACATTATTATATTTTTCCGAGGTAATTTGTGTCGACAAAAGCAACCGACTGCAACTCCTCAAAAAGTACTCGAAAATCTGGAGGAGCCGTGCCGTAAAATAATGTACGACAATAATTAGGCGCCGCACAATATTTACGTTCGAATAATTAATCTCATTAAACTTCAAGTATCGTGACAATTATTACCGTGTTATTGTGTACCTCGGTCGTTAAAAAGTACTTAAAAGTGATTTTATTACACACTCGGAATCATAATATTATATTATGAATACGAGTAAAACGATTTGTAATGCACTGCACTGTTGTTAATTTGGTGTAGGTAATGCATGATTTATTTCAAAAACAATATCAAGTATAAAATAACGGTGTGTGCTGCTATTAATTATTGGGGCTTAAATTTAGTTGTAAATACATATTCGTTCTCAAATTGTAAAGAAAATAAGTCAATTTTTCACCTTCTTGTATTAATAATTATCCAATTTCCATATTGTAAATTTTATATGCATTTCATTTTTCTCGTGTAATAATATTGTCAAACAAATTCTTATGAAAATATTATACAAATCTGAAGCTTGCTTCCATTTTATATGAATATTTGTGTATACATAGTAAAATGTTGTCAATGTCTGTCCATTGATATACCTTACACAATATTACATGCTATAATAAAACCTGGGAGGTAACTGGTGTTATCATTTTTGGCTGACAGCAAAGTTTATAAAATGTCATAATGATAATTGTATTAGTTAAAATAAATTAATGTTCATTCCTAGTTCCTACCAACATAATATATGATTTTATTTTAACTAATTGAATTATAGTTTCAACTAAATGCTATATTGGTTTTAACTAATGCAATTATATCAACATGTACTTATATGAGATAGGGTTTGGTTGTAAATTCTTGCGCTCCAAACTTTTTTCAATACGATTTGCAAAAATACGTACTATAGAAAATCTATCATAAACTAAAATCTTATTTTATAGTTTTTATAATATCTATGATTAACCAACATCTTTAGTTTAAACTAAATATTGCCTTGCATCATTGTTGGTTTGGGTTAAAATCTTATTTTATCCATTTGTTTTTGTAACAATTAATTAAAATTCATTTATTGAACTTTTAAACAACATGTTACAACCTGTAGACTATTGGATTTTATAGTTTTCCTCCTACAAGAAAGTACATAGTACTTTACAGTAGGAGGGAAACCACAATCACAATTTATTTACTATATATTAATTTTTTATTTTATTTTACAAGAATATATGATGTTCAGCTGAGTAAATAATTTTAAAATGATTATTTCCATAGAAAAATAATTTTCATTATACTAAATTTGTGATTTAATTGATTTATTATATTATCAATTTATTTAATTATTATGTTTTTAATATGATTACAGCGTATTGGCATATTAACTATGAATAGGTGAAGAATTAAAGAAATACAATTGAAAATATATTATATTATTTAAATTCAACGCAGAAGTGAAGTTCTTCAAAATCGTCTCACCTATTTGATAAAATATATAATTTCTGAAATAGAAAAATAGAAAAATCTTACCATTTGCTTAATTCTATAATAATTAGTTACAAACATACCTAATATAACATAACCTAATATTTGTTATACATAATTTCACGAGTAAGTTATTTAATATTCTATAATTTCAATTGAAGCCATACCTATAATAATATGCTCAAAATTTCCATTGAATATTGTATTAAATGTGTTTATATTTGCTCAATAAAACAATAATCGTCTCATATATTTCTGTAGAATTCAAAAACATGATAAAATAAAAATATCTTTCAAAGTATGATATTCTAATCCCAAAATGTGACTTATCAAATGTGAGATGAATACTGTATTTACTATATATAAGTGATCTTAAAAAGTCTTAACAACTGTTATAAAGTTTGCAAATTAATTAATATTATATATAAAAATTGTATCCAAACATTACATTTAGCCGCTTTTTGGACAGCAACAGGAATGTTGCAGTCCCTCAAATACACAACTTTTAACACTATTAACTTTTAACATATTAAATCATTTATTTTCAGAAACAAGTGCCGTAATGAAAAACGTCGGCGAGAACAGGAAAACATATACATCGAGGAGCTGGCCGAGTTGATCTCAGCTAGTTTTGCGGACATGAATTCCTTGTCTGTAAAACCTGATAAGTGCGCCATTTTACAGGAAACTGTGAAACAGGTGCGAGCCGGGGTAAGACAATTTTTTTGTTTTTCTTATCCTATTTAAAAACTTCTTGTATTCCTATTTCTTAGGTTATAATTATTTATTTATTTCTAAATAATTAAAAAATTCCATAAACATTTTATCTTATTTCAAAGTTAAAGAAAATAATTTGATGATTTAAAAAAAACATTTCATGATTATTTTTGATATTAATATCGCTTATTATTTAATATAGTATAATACAATAGTCAAATGTTAATTTTAATCATATTTTTCATCTATACTTCTTGAAGTTAAAAAATATAAAAAAAATTAATTTTTACACTTCCTATTTGAAATTTATAAATTATTTGAACTATTCATTATCGATTTAAATAACTTTAAATGAGATAGGTTTGAACATTTTTAAATGGTTCTCTAAGACTTAGAGTTCAAGTAATGTAGGGTATGTTTTAACTTTTATCATTTAAATTCATTTTTTTACCCCCTAACTATTTACTAAACTATGGATTGTAAGTAGATAAATATTTTATTAACCATAGTTGTATTAGTAATTAATATACACATATTGTTTAAATATATTGTAAGTCATAACTGAATTAAATGTACAATAGTAAAACCACTGTATATGGTGATGTTATACTTATTTCATTAATTCACTTCAATATAAAATGAAATATTTATAATCTTATATTTTTTTATTTAAATGCACTTACAACATATTTTATAAATTTGAGTCGAGGATACAAGAAGTTTCTTTTTTTATGAATATTATATAAAATTTATTGTAATCATACACTCTGCATTAAACAATATAGGAATTAGATTTTATTTAATTAGAAACTAAGTTTATTTTTTATTGTTCATCATTTTATATCAAAAAAAGTTTAAACAATTGAATATTTAAGTAACTATTTCTATTATTATTATTATATATTTTATTTTATTTTTTAATAAATTATTTATTATATTTAAGTTTAAAATTAATAAAGTGTTTTTTTGTTAGGTTAGTTTAGGGCCTCGTTAAAATGTATCCACCTGATCATTCATGACCACAGTCCTCTACTGTGTGCTATTGAATATTAAAAATGTACTTTAAAAAAAAATCCATTTATATAAAAATTGAAATAGTAGATAATTTCACTTTCTGAAAATGTTTTATTGGTTAAACTGTTTATGTTTTGCATATTTCTAATTATAGATTTTTATGGAATTTTTTTCATGCTAATCTTTTATAAATAACATAAAATATTTTTTCAGTAGTTAATTTTATGTAGGAAAACAAGAAGTTTTAGAACCTTAAGTTTTACTTAAAAATAATTTAACATTATTATGGTTTTATGTAAATTTAAGTCACAACATTTATAATATTCACTTATTCAAGTATATACTTCATGTTTTTTTTATATACAAATCCAAAGATTAGTGATAACACTATTTTAGTTTTTTTTTTTTATTTGAAAACAATAACAATAATGAAAACCATCGATTTATTTAATAGTTATCAAGATTCAACCAATTAATATTAGTAGTTAATAACCAATTATATTTAGTAATAAACTTTTCATATATATTATGATATTTGTAATAATTATTGTACTATATTATATTTACTTATATAATTAAACTATACTTTTAAGCATTTGACACATAACAACAATTATTGTAATGACATTTTTATAATTTAACTATTTTAAACAAATTATAAATAATTATTTTTTAACAATAGTTTATTTTATTGCTTATAGACTCATAGACTTTCATCTGATCAAACAGAAAGTTTAATTAGTACAGAAGCCGCTGTCCAACAAGGCGAAGTATCTTCGTCAAAACCGACTAGAATATCAAATACAGAATTGGCACCTTTGTTACTTTCGGTATGTCATACAAGAAATAAATTCTGATGTCTTAGTTATTAATTATAAATACATTTTTGTAGGCATTAGACGGGTTTTTATTTGTTGTAAATGCAGACAGTCAGATAGAATTTGTGACAGAAAATATACAACAATTTCTACATTATAATAAAGAAGAATTACTTGGTAAGAGTGTTTATAATATTATTCACCACGGTGATCACACCAAGTTTGGTGTTCTTTTAAACAACCCATTGTTAATCTACGAATCGTCAATTGGTTCTCTGGGCTCTAACGTACCAACCACTCCTCTTATGGAGCAATCGCCCTCTGGTTCCAAAGGGAACAATTGGAATCAGAGGTTTACTAAAAAATTTAATTGCCGGCTATTAATCAAACCCCAATCTGATCAAGATCAAACTATTGAAGAAAAACAGACAAGGGTTAGCCAGTACGAAACGTTACAAGTAATTAATTATAATATATTCTATAAATTTATAAATCTTATACTAACTGGAGTTAAATTAATAATTAGATATCGTCTACAAAAATTAATGGTGGTATGGTCGATGACGAAGATAGTACAGATGGCATTAGCCAGAACTTGTTATGCATAGCACGACGAGTGCCATATAATGAAAAACATTTAAGTCCACCTTTGGAACAGTTTACAATTAAACTTGATCAAAATGGGAAGATTTTAGCTTTGGATACCAAAGATGTATCTGATGTTTATGCTCAACACATAAATAAGGTAAAATTAAAATATTATAAACTAAAAATTTGAAAAATGCTTTATTCTATAAAAATATTATTTGCAGGATTGTTTGGTGGGTAGAATGTTACATGACAAATGTCATAAAAATGATGTAATAAAAGTGGCCAACCATCTACAAGAAACACGTCGAGCCGGTTTTGGTACAAGTCCAGTTTATAAGTTACATTTAATAGAAGATAAATATGTAAAGGTTCAAACTAAATCTAAGTATTTCAAAAGTAACGAAAATCAAGAAATGGACTTTATAATGGCTGCACATTCAATCATTGTGTAAGTGAAAATATTAACAAATTGGTATTTTTAAGATAAAACTTTAATTACTTTATTATCTTAATTGTTAACAATTTAATTTTTTAATTTTTATGTTCAATATTTAGATTAATAAAGCATTTAAAAATAATGATCTGTTGGTATTTGATAGTACAAAATACTATAAAACAACATTAATTTCTTGAATCACTTCTTAGTTCACTATTACATTACATATTTTATTTTTTTTTAGTGATAGTGAAATGTGTGCTATGATCGAGAACAACAGTGCTCGTGCAGCAGCAGCAGACCCATTGAATGCCTCATTAAATGGGACAGATCCATTACCATTAATGGCTAATAATGTTGGATCTAATCAGTCTGTGTCAATCATGCAGTCTGAATCTAAATTCGGTAATGACTATAACATGACTCCGTCAGCTGATCTCAATTTTTCCGATTTCGGATTATTTCCAAGCACAACATTTGGTGATATGTTGCAAGAAAATAAGTGGTCTGAACCATCTACAAACTCAGTTGAAGCACCATCTAAAATTACACCAGTACCTAGCCCAGCTACTGTGTCATCCAATCCACATACTCCTGTGGCACAATCACAATACACTTCATTCCCTTTCAGTCCACTCATACCATCACCAAAAGACTCTTATGATTCTTGTGGAAGTGTGGATAGAATGGAATCAGCTCGGCTGCGAACATTGTTGATGAAACGAACTGATGGATCAACTGAAGAAAACAATGTATCAAAGAACAAACATAATATATTAAAAGGATTATTGAATCCAGATGATATGGCTTCTCAAAGTGCAGATGACGAGTCTACTAATCATAGCACTCCACCAAGTCCTGCTAATGTACGGCAAGCATCTCGCAGTAATTCTACCATGAATGAAGCTCCATCAACTCCAAATAATGCTACTACCAGCAATAATAATAACAATATGTTGCTTAAGGTGTGTATAACTACTACTTTGCATAAAAATAACTTCTGAACTTTTTTCTTTTTTTTATGATTTTGGAAATAATTTTTTTTTAATATAAGTTACGAAATATTCAAATTTTTATTTTATTTGATCAATTGAGATCAGTTATATTGGGCTACAATAAATTTTTCATAAAACCTTGCAGTTATTAAATGACAAAAGCGAAGATGAAGACATTGAAGCTCGAGCAGGGCTTAAAAAACAAAATGATCTTCTTCAGCAATTACTAAAAGATGATGATAATGTTAGGCAGCATGGAATCATGCTTGAGGTAATTTATTTACTAAAAAATAATTTGTGTGTGCACGTTTTTTGATTAATTTTCCATATTATTTCCAAAGTCTAAAATAAATTTTTATTTCAATGTGTAATTGTATAAATGTAATTCATAATGTTAAATTGACTTTTTATTTTTTTGTTTTTGTAGCAAAACGATCAACATTCGAATGAGGACTTAATACTCAATAGTATGGGTTTTCGTATTTTGTCCCCTACTTCACCAGATAGTCATAACCATGGTCGTAAACGTAATAGTATTAGTGCTGACGATGAAAATGATCATCCTCCGTTGAAACGTACCAATAGCTCTGGTGGAAATTCAGGTCCTTCAGTTCTTGAATCTATGCCTAGCCCTAGTGGCTCTCAGGCCCAAGTTACCAATAGTAAATTACGTGAGCGAAACAAAATGCTTGCTTCATTGTTAGCCAAAGATCTCCTCCTACTGCGTATACCAGCAATACCGGCTTCTGTCATATCAGCTACACCTCAAGACAAATTAGTTACTATTATAAAACAGCAGGCAACAACAGTCTGGTTTGTATTTTATAACTAACATTTTAGTAAAATAGTAAATTTAATAAATTAGCAATAACTCAAAATAAATTGATTTGTTTTTTGTAGCTAGCGGCTGGAACATGAACAGTGGACAACATCCAATGACTTCATCAAAATGTGCAACAAAACCAACTTCATAGTCACCAAAGATTTTACTGCAAAAAAGTAATCAAAATTATTATTATAAATTAAATTATATTACATGTTTGTGTGTAGGTTAACTTACACAAACTTACTATTCAGATGTAAAATAACTATAAACTAATATATTTTCTTTCACTAGGTGGTAATAACTTGTACCTAAATCATATGCTGGATCAACCACAGGCTAACCAAAGTCAAAACCAAATTCAAATTACAACAAATGCGACAAGTTACCTCCTCAGCTATTAGTGGCTACAGTTCTCTATTAAGTAATATAGCTGAATCAAATAGTAACAACTTACCATTTAATTCGGATCCAGAATTATCAGAACTTTTAGAAGAAGTCATGGATATTATGAATGTTACTTCAGGTAAGATATTTTTTAATTGTTATAATCATATTAAATTGCTATAATTTTTAATTAATATTGCAGATAATACAACATTGTTAAACTTATTCAACGTTTTAGAAACACCAAGTGCCCCCAATCCTGTTGGACAAAACACTACCAACCAAAATTCTTATAATTCATTAATGAATGAAAAAATGGCTGTAAATGCTATTCAGAAATCTTTAATGCAAGTTGAATCTACAGTCAAATCGCCTTCACCAGTAAATATTTGTGACAAACTTTATTTATTTAATATACTTTTATACTATAGAATTTGAATATTTTAATTTTAGTTGAACTATGGTTCTCCCAGTGGAAGCAATCATCATGCACAAAACCAATTTATTCCACCTCCAGCATATCAACCTCAGCAAAAAAACACTGTCAGGTTTAACCCACAGCAATCTCCTAGGCCACCATATCCTAAGAATGTTCAAACTCCACCTTTGGTTAGTTGTATTAACCATATAATATACAATTATAAAATTATTAAAATAGTTTTTAGTATCAACAATGTTTTTATAAAATAAATAACTGTTTCTTTTTAAAATAGCAACAGCAGCAGTTAATATTGCAGCAACAACAGCAACAAAAACAAAGGTTGATTCAGCAACAACAACAAAAGCAAAGGCTTTTGCAGCAACAACAACAACAAAAAATAATGGTTGTTACAACAAATGCTGCAACTTTACCAGCCCCAGATCCTACTACTGCTTTACAAACTATTGATTCATTGTTAAATAATACCGGTCCACCTAATGTTGCGTTACAAGTAATGAAAACACTTATTAATATTAAGAGATATATTTTATTACAATATACAATGTGTTTTTCAGCGTTCCTCAAGTGTACCTGATTCACAATCTCAACTAAGTCCAGTTTATGCTGCACCTTGCAGTGTGTTGCTCAATTCATCTCAGATCTCACCTTCATCTAACCGACAACCCCCATATTCTACTCTTACACAACAGTCTTTCCCTATTTTAAAGTGAGTAATAATGCTTTAATATCAGGGTATTGTTTATAAACTTAACTTTTAAAATGTTATTATTTGTTTTCTAAAGGACTGCTCACATTTATATGATAAATACAAAATATGTCTATTATAATCTCCACCATACTTGCTATCGTTATACAACAATATTTTTTGATATTCATGTATCATGAGTATTATAATATTTGCCTAAAATTTGTATTGATGACAACTTTAAAACTTATATGTTTCTATACATCGCTTAACGAGAAAGACTAATTTATAACTCATTCTGCAAAAAAATACTAATGCCATTAAATGTCTATGTTTTGGAAATTATGTTTGGGTCTTTTACTCTTTTAGAAATAGTTTATAATTTGTTACATACTAATTTATACCTGCAATGTACACTGTTTATATCTTCTATATAGACCAAATTAAAATGATAATTAAATATGTTTTGTATAATGCAATTGTATTATTTTAATACTACAATCATATTGTAATATAGTAGGATTTATAAATTTGATATGGATATTGAAAATAACTTTATTTTGTCTTATATACTTTTGATATTGTTGTGCAACACCAATATTTATTAAATAAAAATTGAATGACACAGATCCCAATGGCTCTGATGATTGGATATTATAATTGATATAATGATATTTCACAATAGAGTTCTGTAGAATTTTTGAGTTTAGATACATGCTAATTATATTGTTAGCAATAACAATTTAATAAAGTAAATACAAATATAAATATATTAAAAACATTAACATTAATAAATAATAATACAAGTATTAAATGTAACAAAATATTAATTGAAGTATGAAATTTTAAAACATCTATAATTTAATATAATATTTTATTTCTAGTTATGGAACTACTACACAAACTCAAACCACTACACAAGCGCAACAAATTGTTCAACAAACCACATCAAGAATGTCTCCATCATCACATTCACAATATCAAAATCCTATCAACCCTTGTGTTAGCCAAGTAATTAATTTTTATTTTTTATACATATATATAACTAAAAAAATCTTACATTGTATAATATAATAATATTTTAATTGTTTATTGTTATTACAGCAACAGCAAACACCAAATATTTATATTAGCCAAACACAACAACCTGGGGTTTGGACTCAACAAAGGTTGACATTACACCAACAACAGAATCCTATGCTTAACGCTCAACTACAGGTATAAAAATTATTTTTAATTAATTTTTGTGTATACATTAAATTAATTGAAACGATAAATAATTTTTATTTTAGATCACGGGTGGTTTCAATAACAACTCTGTTAGGCAAAATTTTATTAATCAACAGCAATTAAGTCACGGGAGTGCCACTCGTGTGTTAACAAGTCCTGTAGGTTATAATACTGAAGTACCACCCAATACCAATTGTCAGCCACAACAACAACAGCAGCAGCAGCAGCAATACCGGTCACCTAGAATATAAATATGACAACAACTAATTCACAAATCCAAGGTAAAAATGAAAAAATAATATATTTCGATTATGTAATCTAATATTTTGATTGAGATTAATATTTATTTGATTTAACAATTACAGGTGGGAATAATGGTGTCACAGAGTTTACTAGAAATGAATTGCGGGCATTTGTAGGTGTTCGTAGTCAACAGCAAGGAGTAACTCGGTTATCTAACCAATTATTACCTGGACAAAATGTTAATTCTGCAGAACTCGATCCGTTGGGTTTAAGTTTTGAAATGTCTCCTACAGGTATAAAAAAATATATAAAATATGTTATGTATTACTGATCACTAATATTATTAACAAATTTTAGGTGGTAATGAAAGTCCCAAGTGGTCTAATTTAAATTCAGATTTAAGTTCATCCTCACCACAGCCCCAGGGAATGCCTGCAAGGGTGAGTTAATATTAGTGGTAACGTGAATGGTGTTACATTTACATAATTGTGACATTTAAAATAGAAGTGGTATGTAGACCTTGATAAAGTAATTGCCATAATTTAACAATTAATAAATGTTCTTATTCAAAATGAACTATAACCTTTATTTATTATTCATGGGGTACCTTCTTATTCTGTTGGTAAATTACAGAATATTTTACAAATACTATACTTAATTACTCAATAATATTTGAGTTTTGCATTTAATAGTTAATCATTCAAATTAATATACAAACAAGCAGAGGTTGAAAAATAAATTATGTTGTTTTATTAAAGGTCAAAGTTCTCGTTGCCACTAGTTTAGAGTTTCTTCTTCATAATCATACTTTTTATGAATAAATAATAATTTTTTTAATTTTTTTATTTTTTAGAATTCAATAAATGACTCTTCTTCAAGAACTAGTAGTGCAAATTCAACCACTAATGTAACCGATCAAAAATCATCTTCTCTTCTGCAAAAACTGCTTTCGGAATAAAAACTTCTTTTTTACCTTATGTAAAAGCGGGTTACATTTTGGGTTGAATTGTTTTAGATATTATTATTATTACTTTTTTTTTTAATATTATATATTTAGTTTTTTATTTACTTATTTAATTTAGTAGTAAAAAAACAATTTGGAATTTTAACAATTTAACTATGTACAAACCTACCTACTTTACTTAAATAGGTGTACATAATATTTTTAGAGTATAGGCTTTAATGTTACATGTTGTTTTATTTATTAATAAGGATAAGTTATTAATCATTGTTTTGTTTTACTTGCCAATGTAATGTTGTAAATTAGTTTTTTATAGTAGTTTTGATAACAGTTTTACTTTGCTTATTATTTTGTTTTTTTTTCTTTTTTTTTTTAATCGATGGAAATCAGTATTTAAGAGCAATTATTTTCAATGGAGTCCAGTCATAGTTGGCATTTGTTCATGATTAGTGTTCATTGTTCATTTGTGTGCTCTTTGTTATTTGTGTTAAAATTAAATAAAATTCATTATATTTGTATATTATAAACAGTAATTAGAAAACATTTCTATAAATATTCCCAATTATTTTAATTTTAATTTATCCGCACTCTTAACATATTTATTTATTTTTATTATTATTATTACAAACTTTTTTTTTTTTTTTTTGTTAATTTGTCATAATAGTTTTGTTAATATTTATTGATATGTTTGATCGTTAGTATGTTTTTATTATACCAACTTCAATGATCAGTTTAATGTCATTGCGTTTCATACGGTGACTACATATCAACAAAATGTCTTCCTACTAATATTATTGATAGAATATAAATTAATTATTATTGAATATTATTTTTAATTATGTTTTTCTTTTTCTCTTTCATTATTGTTTTGATTTAATTATTTTCTTTGGTCTTCCTACAGTTTTATTTTTGACATTTATAGTAATGTTACAATTTAGGGTATTTAAATTCATAGGTTTCGTCTGTTTCGGATGTTTCTGTAATTGATTTCATAATAAATTAACATTTTGAGTTAGGGTCAACACATACAAAATACAAATATAAATGATGGGCTTACTCTTATGATTTTAAATTACCTCGTTATAATTTGAATATTATCACTTGTTAAATTCTTCTTCTTGTTCCTTCTAGTAAAAGATACTGGATTCCATTATTCAATTCACTTGGTCAATTTAATTATTTTTATTACACGCCTATTTCTCAATTGAACTACAGTGGCAAGCAACTATGTTTTTAAGTCCTAATTGTGTTCAGCAATTTTGCTTGTTCATGTAATAACATAATTTCTTTAAAATTATTAGATAATTAGAACACTTAAGACAATTTTTGTATTTTATTTTAAAATATATGAAAAACAATTATATTGTGAGAAAATTTTTAACCAAGTATCTTTTGACATGTTTTAATAATAATAAGTCGTTATTTTGCTTACTATTATTATTATATTTTTATTATTATATATTATTATTTTTACTGTTGTTGTTGTGAATTTTCTTTTTTAAGTTCCTTTTGTTATTATTTACAAATAATTTTTTTTCAGTCTTAAAACCTAGATTTTTAGGAAGTCATGTATCATTCAGTTTTATTCCTAGGTGTACATTAATATTATTATTATTATTATTATTATTATTATTATTATTGCCCTATTTTATTAATACAGTTGACTACAATTAGTTAAAATATTTTCAACAGTAAGCGCCAAATGCTGAAATTGAATTCTTCTAGGTTATCTGGTTGATGTTGTTTAATGTTGAAATTAGTATAAATTAATACACTTTTGGTGTCGTTTTTGAAAAAATATATATGTAGGGTGTTATTTGCCAATTAATATTCTTATAATATTATATTATAGTTACCTATGAAATACACTCAGGTTATTGCAAAATATTTATGTAATATAGGGGTGTTTGTATGTGGATTTTTTTATTATTATATATACATAAATATATATATTTTTTTTTTATATATATAATTTCAAGTCTAATGTGTAATGTTACACAATAATAGTGTTAGAATAATTTAGATTTATCTAATGTATTATAATATTTCGTAAATTTTTAAGCAACTATGTACATTGACCAATTTGGGTTATTATTATTACTTTTTAATTAATTATTATTCATTAAGTATTCTTAACGCAGGGAGATATGCATTGTTGATGTGGGAATGTGTGTGTTGAGATAGTGATTTTATTTATACACTTGTTTTATATGTAAATATTGTAAAAGTTGATACTAAATGTGAAGGTTATATGAAAATATCTCGTAAGTGATAATGAGAAAAAAATTTTGCAATTTTTTATTCCATTATTTTTGTAACAGTTCTTATTAATTTAATTGAAAATGATATATAATATGCACGTTTTTCATTTAAATGAATTAACAGTGTTATCTTTTTGAAATATAATTTTAATTTAACGTAAAAAATAAATATTTTTTTTTATTTATTTATATTTTTTCTAGTAACAAAACATGACTCAAACATTTCTCAATTCTCATGAATTTAAATTTTAAATGCAAAAAATTAATTAACTAAAAATATATTTTTAAACCTAATAATATTTACTATTTTTTAATATGAATGAGAGTAAATTTTACAATTTTATAAATAGTTTATATTTTTTTCTGAGTGTATTAAAAAATAAGGAATTTAAGAATGGTAACACATATTTAAGTAGCATTTAAATTTTATTTTTGAAAAATATGTTATAACGTCGGCATCTTGTTTTATTATTATATAAATATATAATTTCTGATGATATGAATTACATTCATCAAGAAATGTGTATATTTATACATATATTATACACAAATTCATATATTATACATACAAATATATTATTATATATACATTGTTTAAAATATATTTATTTATGTACTACATATTAAATGTGAATAATTTTTTAATGTAGAACTGTATACCACAAGAAATTACTAGTTATTTTTATGGATGTAATTTTTTAATTTATATTATATGATTATTATTATTATTACTATGTTGCAATTTAATTTTGGTTATGTAAAGTTTTATTTTGTGGATTTATGAATGTAATAATGCAATTTTTTAATATTTTATTAAAGAAAAGTTAATACTATATTATATTGAAGTATATATGTGTATACATATACTTATAAAATTAAGATAGTAAGGATACTTAATTCCTAAATTGTATGGATAATAAGGTATATTCCTGAATATTTTTTATGTTTTGAAAATTGATGTTTATGTCTAAATAGACTTTCTTTATACTAAATGGGTTATTTAAATGCATTTCCATCCCTCATTATTCTTATATGGTAAATATTTATTTTTTAATTTATGTTGTACAATTTATTATTTAAACTACTTTTTGCAAGAACTATAATTAGTATCAATTGATATATGAACAAAACTTAAAATTTTTACTCAATTTTGATATATAAATAACCTTAAATAAACCTAAAGTTCTTCTGTTTGGTTAATTAACTATAAAAACTTGAAACTCAGCGTTTATGCTGAGGTAATATAATTGGTCTTCTTTTAATAATAAATTTCAAAATATTTGCTTATTAAAGCAATAGCAAAATAAATACTGATTTAAATATGTATAAATTAGTCATTTTAACATAATATTACTTTACATAAAAGTACAAGATACAAATGTTTTATAATTTAATGAAATAATTCAAGTGTCTAATATTTTGTTCAAACTAAAAATGGCTGACATGACATTTAAACTACACATTTTACAGTGGTTAAGTTGTTATTGTTATGAGTATATCATCTATAATGCAATATCCTAGATATGAAGGATGTAGATGATAATATGAAAGATAAATTCCAACCTTGGTCTTTTTTTTTAACTTGTATATCATTGATCCAATACAATAAAAAATGTATTTGTTATGTTTGATAAAATTATTTATATTAATTACAGACAATATTTCTCTTAAAAAGTTTTACTCTAACATATGTTCAAATTATTATTAATATGCTGTTGTAGTATGGTTTTGCTCTTTACTAGTATCATCAATTCATCATCAACTCCTAAAAACCTTTCTCTAATTTAAAAAAAATAAAGCACTATCTTAAGTGCAATGCTTGAATCGGAAAACTAAAAAAAACAAGATCCTACACTTAAAAAATATAAATAAATATTAAATTATATTCCTTAGCTGTTATTTAGTATATTAACATAATAAATTATAATATTTCATCAAATAAAATTTTAATGTTTTAAAATTAAATTAAAAAGTAAAGAATTCCAAAAATACATTTTGTTTAAAGAATGTGTCATAAACTTGCACATCAAGTTATTTGAATAAAAATAATTAGGAAAGGTGTTCTAAAAATGAACAACAAATTGTAGTAGTTTCCTTTTATACACAATAGAACACTGCATAACTACTAAGGTCAAGTTAAAAGTGATGATCAATTATTAATATGGAAGAAGAAAATATTTTAGTCATATTTCTATTTCTTCTTAATTGAGATTTATAAATGTATTTGATTTAAATGTTAAACGATAATTTACAGTAAATTTAACTTCTTTTGTTAAATTACTAATATTATTGAATAATTTAAGTATTAACATAAATAGGTATGTACTGTTTGCTTAAAACAAAATCTTATATGAATGTTTTTAAATTGTCTTACTAAATAAAAAAATAAAAATATTTCTGTTTAAATTTTAAATGGATCAATAGGTATTCTTCTTTAGGGCAATTTTAAAAGCTTAATACTTTCCTTATAACTCAATAATACAAAGATAACTTTAATGATACTATTGAAAATTGATACTAATAGTTTAAAATGTTCATCTAAATTATTATTTAAATACTCCCTTTTCCTTAAACTTTTTTGTCAAAAAAAGAGTCATGAATCAATTCAATTGAGAATTTGAGAACAAAATCCGGCCGGGAAATCCGAATTAACACAAAATGGTAAGTATATATAATATATTATTATAAACAATTTTTAGTCATTACCTAATACATGATGCGCGACTAATCCGTAATAAAAAAAAATACTAACTACATACTCGTATTATGACTCATGAGTGCTGTGGCCTGTGTTAAACCAAAAGTTTGGGTTTTCTCAAAAATATGTTAATCACCCACAATGCTGAACTTCCACCTAAGTAAACTAGGCAGCTGCCCTGCAAGAAGCCCAGCCCAGGCCCCCAGCGAATTATAAAAAAAAAACGTCACACACACATTGCAAGATAGATCAACATTAAACATGGAGAAATAGTTAGTGATGTGTAGAATATTATTTATTCATTTATTTTTTAAGGCTTATAAGAATATTATTACGAGGTAAATAGTAACTTGGAAATTAATATTATGTTACACTACGTTGTTATATATGTATAGAGACTATAATGAGATAATGTGCATCGGAACCGTGTTTTAAAGGCCCCATCTTAAGATGTAGCTTCCTTGGGGTCCTGTGACCGTTAAGTTTGGTTGAAAGCACTGATGTATAATTATTTGAAAATTCCAGGAAGTGCTTGCAATTTGCAACTTCAGTGCCTATGACATGACACTGCGACAGTACCGTCAGTACCTAACATATTATTATTATTATTATTTAGGTATACACACACAAACGTACATCGATGGAATAATTTTAATTATATATATTTTGATCACCAGAATTAACAATAATAATATTATGATGATTAGACAGAATATTTTATATATTTTTATACATATAGCCATGTAGATATTTCGCGTGCACACACACGCTGTATATTATATGATTACGTCACACCAAACGCATACCGCACCATAAACGCATCGCCTCGTTTATTGTGTAGTAGGTAGAGTAGGTAATCGAAATAGGTGCGTGTAACATAATATTATAATCTGTGATGGACGGCAGCTGCTTCGGGCTTACGCCTCTGCGTCCTCGTCGTCGTCATCTCCCTCGCCGTCCTCGTCGACGGTCGCGTCCTGGTACTGTTGGTACTCGGACACCAGGTCGTTCATGTTGGACTCCGCCTCGGTGAACTCCATCTCGTCCATGCCCTCGCCCGTGTACCAGTGCAAGAACGCCTTGCGCCGGAACATGGACGTGAACTGCTCGGACACGCGCTTGAACATCTCTTGGATTGCCGTGGTGTTGCCGATGAACGTGGCCGACATCTTCAGGCCCCTGGGCGGTATGTCGCACACCGCGGTCTTCGTGTTGTTCGGTATCCACTCGACGAAGTAGCTGGAGTTCTTCGTCTGCACGTTGAGCATTTGCTCGTCCACCTCTTTCATGGACATGCGGCCGCGGAATATGCTGGCGGCCGTCAGGTACCGGCCGTGGCGCGGGTCGCACGCGGCCATCATGTTCTTGGCGTCGAACATCTGCTGCACCAGCTCGGGGACGGTGAGCGCGCGGTATTGCTGGCTACCGCGGGACGTGAGCGGCGCGAACCCGGTGATGAAAAAGTGCAGGCGCGGGAACGGCACCATGTTGACGGCCAGCTTCCGGAGGTCGGAGTTGAGCTGTCCGGGGAACCGGAAGCACGTGGTCACGCCGCATATGGCCGCCGACACCAAGTGGTTCAGGTCGCCGTAAGTGGGTGTGGTGAGCTTCAGGGTCCGGAAGCATATGTCGTACAGCGCTTCGTTGTCGATGCAAAACGTTTTGTCGGTGTTCTCGACCAGCTGGTGCACGGATAACGTGGAGTTGTACGGTTCCACAACGGTGTCCGATACCTGCGCACGGAAATCGTGTGAATACGCGATAAAACGATTATATAGGAGACGTTGTATGCGCGAGTTATTACGCCCGATTGCATACAACTGCGACAGTAGCGTATATAGGTAATTAGGGTTACGGTATATAGCAGGGATGGGCAACTCAATACTACTAGAGGGCCAATTTTTTGAAAGTGTAAATCTAACGGGCCAGAGAACATAGAAAGCAAAAATAATAAAAAAAAAAAGGTCAATTCAATTTACAATTAACATTTAAAAAATTATAAAAATTTTGTCTACGTTTTATACAATAAAAATTATATCAGTTTTATAAATATAATAAAATAAAATACAAAAAAATCCTAACATTTTATATTTTTATAAAGTAATTTGAAATGTAGCACGGGCCAGTGGCCTATTTAGTATAAGTAACGAAAGACCGACGCGTGACGTGATGACAGGGTCGCTGTATACCGGCGTAACTATGTAACTAATTTCAAGTCGAATAATTGAAATATACATATTTAAACATCTATCATACGTTTATACTTATTAATGACTATAGTTAGGTAGTAATTTTTACCGGTATATAATCTATATAATATACTGTAATGCACTCGTCTATAAATTAATGTAATAATAAATAACCCTTGACAGAAAAACCAACTAACGTTTAAATAATATGTTTAACACTTTCAAATAACTGATGCTTTACATACGTAAAAGTAAACCAAATGTAATTATTTTATTTAATATATGCTTGCATTTAAAATGAAAATGTAGATAAATATATTTTCAAAAAAAATTATTATTAAAAATATTTTAAGAATTTAATTTTAATTATAGGTACCTTGGGCGAAGGAACAATACTGTATGTCGTCATAATACGATCCGGATATTCTTCCCGAATTTTAGATATCAAAAGTGTGCCCATCCCGGAACCAGTTCCGCCGCCCAATGAGTGGGTCAGTTGAAACCCTTGCAGGCAATCGCAACTTTCTGCTTCTTTCCTGAAACACACATTTTTTTCCCAGTTATTTAACACGAAAACCGGCAATGTAAAATTATTCATATAATCGTATATTTAAGTACCTGACTACGTCCAAGACAGAATCCACCAACTCTGCGCCTTCCGTATAATGTCCTTTGGCCCAATTATTTCCCGCCCCGGATTGTCCAAAAACAAAATTATCTGGTCGAAAAATTTGACCAAAAGGGCCCGATCTCACCGAATCCATAGTACCCGGTTCCAAATCCACAAGAATTGCTCGAGGTACATATTTACCACCTAATATTTCGTTGCAAAAGTAATCGTATTATTTTTTATTATTATTACACAATACGCATTAGATACATACAATTGATATCAAGACCGTAACTGAAAAAAAATTTCGGAGAGGGGGTCCAACATTTTTTTTAAATATAAACGTTGAAAATGTATAGTCAATAAACTGTATTCACCACTAAAATATTTTTACTTTTAAAAATTTCGGGGGGGGGGGGTCCGGACCCCTGGACCCTCTTCCCAGTTACGGCCTTGATTGATATTTTTTATAATAAGTAATGAAATCATAGAATAATACAGTGTAACTAGTAACTAGAGACCCTATTATTCATAAATTAATTTACCGAGCGCTTCAGTATAATATACATTGATCCGTTCCAGTTGTAGATCAGAATCCCCGTGATATGATCCGGTCGGATCAATACCGTGTTCATCGGATATGACTTCCCAAAACTAAACAGTTTATAATAAATATATAATATGTAACACTTAATCGTGTAAGTACCTATCATTTATTGGTAATGAGTACATATAATTATAAATGTTATGAAAAATTATTGAAATCTCATTTAGAATGTATAAATATTAATTGAATTACCTTAGCGCCGATTTGGTTTCCGCATTGACCCGCTTGTAAATGACAAATTTCCCGCATGATTATCGTACACCGGTAATCGAATTAGATTTAAAAGCAAAAAAAAATTATGTGAAAGACGAAAAATAGAACTGAAACGTTTGTACACTATGTACTACACTAACAAACAAGACACCGAATAGAATAACTAAGTTCTCGTAGGTATACCAAATTGGCCAGCCATAATACGTGACAGATGATCGTATGAAAATCACCGATGGTGTTTATTTCCAAAGACGCTTAATATTTGCATTGTATAACCATTTTTTGTGGGAAAATATGTTCAGAATTTGAATATTAATTGTTAAATTTCCCAAAGCAAACTTATAATTCGCCTTATTGAACACCGAAGGTCTATATACTTATGCTAATAATTTCATCATACAAATACGAGTAATCAATTTGGATTTTAATTTTTTACTTAAATTGTCACCGAAACTCTTGGCAGTCGACAGATATACTGGATATGTATCAATTTTATTTTCCGTACCTTTAGCTAGTCATTTTCGTATTTATTATATGTTAATAAATAATATGTCTGTATTCCGCATTCAAAAAGTATACTTTTAAAATTAAAATAAGTACCAACGTGCAACTGTGCAAGATAACACACTTACTTAGATAACATACTTATTCGTTTATCCAGGACTGAAATATGTTTATTTCAGTCCTGGATAAACGAATACTGTGTAGGCATGTTCCAAGTCAATAGAAGTCGATATTTTTTCCTTATAATAAATAATAATATTTCAAAATTCAGCTTACCTATAAAAACCAAAAATCCTAATTTTATAATTGTTATTGTTACTTTAATTTTAATCAGTCATAATTATATCGTTGTAAAATTACCGCGATAGTAACGACTAAAGAGTAACGAATAACGATAGGCGGTAATTAAAATAGTTAAATTGTTAAATAAGAATCAATTTATACATAACAACATAACAATGTAAATAGTATTTACTACTATGTACCGTTATACTATACCTATATCGATTATAATCAGGTAGGTACCTCGTACCAATATAAATTATGAAAATACTAATTGTATTAACAAATACCTACCATTAAACTATTAAATTATGCTAATTTGTACATAGAAATATCATACTGCAGAGATAAATAGGCAATTTTTATCCTACCCCAAAATTTTAAGAAGGTCTCACACAGAAAAAAACACCACTTGCTCCGCTCAAAAATGTCTTAATGGAAAAAAATAATTTCTATATAATTGTAGTTGCAACATACTATTCATAACTATTGTGCAGTAAAGATAAATAAACGATCTTAGTAGAGATATAAATACAAAATTTTAATTAAAATATTATAGTCACTAGTACTATAATACTACTGTATGCTGTGTCTACTGGCAACTCACATTGTGAGCAGCTCGCTTTATTGAAAATAAAAGTTGTTTCTCTCTCTTAATTAAAACTATTTCTATTAACTATTTATTTTAGTTAAAAGTTTGGTTTAATTAAGAATAGTTAATTATTTTTATAGTATGCATATTACCTAATTAGGACAATTAGGTATGTATTTAAAAAAAATTAGGGGCATTTTCCAAGTATTGGGGTACTTATTTTCCAGAGTCGATCGGAAATTAAAGTCTGCTCACGCCTATGAAATGACATACGCATATATAATCGTTGTGATCTAAGAATTAGAGTACAAATATGTTTGTAGTTTATTTATTTTTAAAAAATATTGTTTATCACTGCAGGTGTAGGTATTTGTCGTGTTGGAAAATATTTAAAAAACGGATGACTGCGTCAGCATTTGTGTGATTTGCTACTTGTGCGGCGTCGGGGTTTCCGGGACCTCGAAGCGTCGCGGGTAGTCGATACCAGCAAGTTGTTCGATGGTGTTGCGTCGGACATGTTTAATTCGTCGGCGGTGGAATCGCCACACTCCTCCGCGAGGACTCTCCTCTGCCTGCGCACCATTCGCCTACTCGAGGACCTCCTCCTCCGGCTACCGCTGCGGCGACGGCGGCCCCTCGCAGCATCCGTGATTTCAACGCCGTCGGACATTCCCGCGAGGTCTTGTCTGTCTACGACAGTGTTATTGCCCGCGACTCTGCGCCGCCGGCCACGGCCACTCATGCTCCGCCGTCTTCTACTCCGCGACGACGACCGTCTGCCCCTCCGTCTTCTACTCCTCCTACCCCTTCTCCTACGGCCCATCGCATCAGCAGCTTCGTTGTCAGCGTCCGTGGACGAGTCGTCATCGTAGCTGTCCTGCTCCTGGCTAGTATTATCCGATGTGTCCTCCTCAGTGTCCTGCTCGTCTTCGTCCGCGCCACTGGTTACGCTCGACCGCCTGCGGCCAGCCCTCCTGGACCTTCGCCTTGATCGGCGTCTACGTGACCGACGGCCTCGTCTCATCTCGACGATACCGCTGACGAAATTGCCCGGTTGATCGATGACTAACTCGTCTGTCGGATTGTCAACCGTGTTGTAGTGATCACCTTCGCGATCATTGCCGTCCGTTGGCACCGAAGTCTTGTTTCTTGCCATAGGGGCCATATGGAGGATGTATTGGCAATCAGATTATACTTGAAAATATTTAAAAACTATAAAATAGTGTTTTAAAATTATGTTTCCGCGTCCGCAAAATAATATTTGGGTATCTATTATAAAACTGCCGAGCGCGACTTAATAGCTCAATCTAACGCTGTCGTGTTTTACTAGTGCCTAGTAACACTAAAATTATTAATAGCTAGATATATAGGTATGTATTATGGCATTATGCATACGCCATACAATATTTAGGTAGATACCAGATACTATATTATTTATAATTTTTTAATAATAATTCGAATAGCTATTACATTTTATTGAATAATAATAATGTAAAAAATTATGGCCCAATTAAGAGTGATTTAAAATTAAAATTTCGATGTATTGAATTGCGCTTCAATTTGTATACACGTTATTTTATATGATTTGTTGTCTTTTTGAAACCTTAACTCGTTCTCAAACTGTCAATTTTTAAGTTAGATAAAAATTTGATGTCGGAAAGTTGTTTAAAAAAAATGTAATTTTAACTCAAATTAGAGGGTTTGTAATTCCAAAAAAAGGTAAAGATTTAACTAATATCTGGCTCTGCTGTATAGCTTTACTGTTATACATAATACATAGAAATAAATAGTTTCAGATAAGGTGCAAATAAATTATACTAGAAAAGTATTTATAATCCTACATTTCAAACACAAAATATAGTTACTTTATAATGTACTAAACAAATTTATTATTAATATCATCATTTTGATACATGTATTACCCATGGGCCATGATTAAAGATAGTAGTACTATCTTTAATCGTGGTATTATCTAATGATTTGTTAAAAATTCAGTTATGTATTTTTAAATTTATTAATTTAACTAATTTACCAAAACATACAGTTTTACAGTTGAGGGTTGAATGCAGCCTAATCTGATCCTTTAAAATTAAATTTGTTCAGTCAATTAAATATTAAATATACTGCAACTTGTATAAATAAACAATAGGTAATAATAAATAAAAAAAGGTTTTAAATAATTTGCATACTTAAGTTTATTTTTACTTATGACATAAAATACCTAATTTACTATAATAATAATAGTAGGTATAATTTAATTGATTAAAATTATAGGTTTTCAATTTATTTATATGAATATGTGTTTGTGTTTATATTGTATTATAAACAAATAACATTATCATCCATTAGATACAATATTTTTTTTTAATGTTTAACTAAGTTATTTTTAAAGTGATAAATGCATAGATATAGGCTCATTTTCTAAGTTTAGGTACAGAAAAGAACCTTAAAATATTCAATGGTTAAATATATAAATTGCAAATGAGAGTTTATAATAGCGTTGACACGTCCCAAATTTTTATAACTCTGTCTTGACCAACTGTCACGACACATTTCCGTTGTAAATCCATTGTAATTGACATTACGCTATGCTTAGTATCATGGAATGTTGCAAGCGGTGTATGACTAAAAACAAATAAGTTTGTTAAATAGATCATAATATAAAACATCAAATATCAATATATAAATATAATATCAAAATAAATCTTACTCTATGTTACTGCTGCAGAATTTACAGACCCTTACTGGAAGCTCAAATCCCATAGATGGTATGGTCGATTGTTCTTGGCTACATTTATCACAAAGAGCACGGCCACATGCTCTACAATGATGTTGCCTTGAACCAAATTGTTTGCGTTCAAATATTCCAGTGATATTCCATAAAAATGGTCGGCTACAAGATTCACAGTTATCTGATTCAGCCCAAGGAGGTGTCTACATAAGAATTAATAAATAAAATTAATTAAACGAATAGAACGAAACACAACAAAATCTAAAAATCATTGCTCAATGAGAAAAATATATGATAATTATATGCATAAATTTTATAATTATAAACTGCAAGATATTTTGTTATACATTATTAATGTATAGCTTAATTCTTATCTTTAGTACATGAACTTAAATTATGAGATTGGTCAGTTTAAAACTATTTATAAAAATAGAAAAAAAACAAAGCAGTTGTGGTAACGAAATGGTAGTAACTTGTAACAATAATGTTATGTAGTAGAATTACAATTTCACAGTATATAAAAAATGTTAACACATAAATATTTTGTTTTGATTTAGGAATACTAATCAAAATTGAAAAATGTAAATTTACTTAAAAAACTTACTTCTTTTCTTTCTGCGTTTAAATCCCAAAATACCAAGACAGAATCTTCGCCGGCCGATATTAATTGATTTTTAGATGATACAAATGCCAACGATGTTACTCGATTACTAAAAAAATGTATAATTTTTTTTTATTATTATTATTATTATACTTGCAATTATTATTACAATATAATCATTAATAATTATAAATTATTTCAAGTGATGATAACTTAAAATTTTAATTAGATATTAAAAATACATACGTATGACCATGAAGTTCATAAGCCGTGCCATGACCTCCACCAATATCCCAAATTATAATTAAACGATCATGTCCAGCTGAAAATAAACGTCTTGTTGATGAATCCCAAGTGAGCATTTCAATACATGCAGTATGGCCAGTCAATGTAGTCACAACTTGTAACCCATCAGCCTTTATGTTAAGCATTGTAATATTTCCAGAGTAATCTCCAACAAAAGCATGAGCTGACTCAGCATCATATCTAATTTAAGGTAATGTAAATCAAATTTACTTATATTCTGTACAACTATTTACACATAAACATGATACAATCAAAATTGTATTTATATACTATAAATATTATTAAATTATTAATCACAATTATGTTTATATGAATAATAACAGAATTATTTTATTTATAAAGCTACTCATTGCTATTCTTATTAGATAAATTTTAATTCAAAGGATACTCCAAAGATGTACACCACGCTGCACACACAAATGGAGGGCCAATTGGATTGCCATTTTTTGCATTATGGTATTGAAATCTTTTATCACGAGATGTACTTAAAATCCATTGTTCCACAGCACCATCTATGGCTACTTCAGTCCAGATCATTCCAGTTATGCGGCCATAATGAGCTAAAATATCACCTATAGGCTCCATGCGATTAAAATCCTCTTCTAAAATAAATTCCTGGTTAAATAAAATAAAATTTTTGAATAATTTTCTGTTTATAACCAATAGAAAAGAAATAATAATATTAATTACAAACTAAACATTAAAGTAAAAATAACAGTTGTATAAAGATGAAAATTATCAAATTTAATACTTAAAAAAATTCGAAAAAATTTAACAAATACAATAAAAAAAAGTGTGTTTCACACTTTTAAATAAACTATTATTATAATAATGATGTGACACTTACTGATATGGTTCCATTTTCTTGTCCAACAAATAATTGTCTAGATATTGGTCGATAAAATAAATCAACAGCAGGTGATGGCAAATAATTGCATATACTTGGCCAATATTGACCTGAATCTCTTTTTAACCAAACTCTAACAGATCTGAAAATGTTAATAACTTAATTAATGGACAAGAATAAATTAATACTCATTACAATATTTTAAGTAAATAAACTTTCTGAAGATTATATGTATACTATAATTTTTTATTTAATTAATATTATTTTTAATGCCTATGTACTCGTATAAACAATAATTCCATGAGTTAATACATTATTACAAAATAAAAATCAAGTATTTATATCTAGTATTCTTAATCCAACCTAATCTAATAATATTGTGTTCTTAAAAAAAATATTAAGATAAATTGTTATTACATAGGTATACTTTTAAATGATTTATAGGAAAATTAAAATTAAGAGCAAATAATGAGTTTGCTTTTAATTAATTTACATCATCTTTATAGTAGATAATGTTTACAAGAGGAAATCATTTTTAACACTTGGATAAACGTTCTTTCATATATTATAATGAAAATATCAAAGAAGTAATAATATTTAAACTAATAACAATGACAATTTTAATTAGAAATAAAATATATTATATTAAATTATTAAATTAGAATTCATTATATTTTAATTATATGATAAATTAATTAATGCAATTTTTTAAATACATAAGTATATTTTGATTTGAAATATTATTTGTCAAAAATTTAAAATTAATGTTAAAAAAGCAATGCCTTTTCTAAGATACTTTTTATTAAGCTAAGTAATCTTAATTACACAAAAACTGAAAAATTAATAAATATAAATGATTATGTATACAATATGTATTACAATTTATCTAGAGTAGTGAATAGAATTCCAAACATAATACATGTTTTTTTATTTTTATAAATTAGACATTCATGTGTTTTTTTTTAAGTGGAGGCCTCACTTTGTTCAATATCAAAAATAAATATTTTTATTTTAAAATAAATTATTTAAATATAAAATCTTATGTCTATAGTTATTTTAATATATTGTGATAACATTTAATTTACTTGGAAAAAAAAATTATCTGACATTTAATACATTTTTATACAAAATGTATTAAATAAATACTACTAGATTACTTATAGTACCTTCGTGTAAATGTTGTAGTCTATGTACAATATTAATTATCATGCTTATAACAATATAAACTAATTACTTTTCAATGTGTTCCTAAATTGAGCCTAAACAATTTAAATTATAGGCTATCTAATATAATGCGCAAAATAGTATATATTTTAAGAGGATATCAACACATTGTTTGTTTATACTCTCTAACCCACATGAAATATGACAAATTTGTGATTAGCAGTTCTGCTTAAATCATCATTGTTAATGTTTATATTGGAGTGAATTAACCTACTCTTGAACTTAAATTTTGTTATATTATAATATAGTTGTATTGTTTTTACAAAAAAAAAGTAATAAAAACATATTTCTGTGTTCACGATGTCGGACCAAATACCTATTATTAAGTTATGAGTTGATGATAACCTTATCGTTATGTCATAATATATTCTACAGGTAGTTAATTGTTAAAAGATCTATAATATGTAATAAATTAATCTATAATGAATTATTTTTATGAGAAATTGCAAATTTAGTATAGACATATAAATCATTTAAGATGTTACAAGTGAGGCATACCAGCGAAACTTGTATCAGACGTAGATGCATGACGATTAACTACTACATATCAAATTTTTCATTGTAAAAATGTTTACACATTATAATAAATCACTTTTTCATTAGTAGATATAATATTTAATGTACTATAAAATAAAATCTCAACCAATCTTAAATTAAAATAATAATATTACCGATCACTTGAAACACTAATGACTCCATCAGTTTCCGGAATAATGATGGCCTTGTTCACATTGTCACTGCATCCTTCAAGTTTGGCCAATAATACAGGCTTGCGGTTTGAATTGAACTTATCATTGCTTGAGCTTGGCCCAGGTTTGATTTGAGCTGCCATTTTTCAATCTCACAGTCTTTAAAACGATGATTAAATTTAGATAAAAACCAATAATTGACCACAGTTTTTGTTGAGTGACGAAAATCCTTACTATGTTAAGATACACACATCTACAAGCTAATTAAATAAAAACATCCAAGAATATAGTTTTCATAATACTATTAACGCATACAAAATCAAAGAATTACAACAGATTATTGTTTCATATCCTTATCAACAAAGATAAAAACGGTCCCATCATTTTCTTCTTATCATATCGTTCAAACAAACGTTGCATACAGAGTGATTTTATTTTTGTTAATTATGCGAATAAGGCAATTATTTTCCAGGCATTAGACAATTGAAAATTTCAATCTATTTATCGACATTTAGGTTTCCAATTTTGAAGACATAATAATATACTGTACGAAGTTGAAAATTAATAAAATCGCAGCAAGTATGCCGACTTTGATAATAAATAATCACTCTGTATACCAGTTGCGCATCGAATTATCGAATGGGGCGGCTTCGTCGAGTTCGTCGCTTTGAGTTCAGCTGAACTGAGCTGAGCTCGGCCCCTCTTTACTCTTTAAAGTTTTTAGTACCTACTTTGTTGTAGTTAATCATACTATTTAAGCTCAACATTTTTGTTTTATTTTACCAACTTAGGTAAACATAATTATTAGTATTAGTAGTTAGTACGTATTATCATAATTTATACTATGTGCGCCATGTTCAAATACAATGTTAATGATACTTACGTGCTATTCGGGACGCAGACTAACACGGCGCTCTATACGAAAATTAACTAGACTACTGGGTCACTAATACCATATGATTATTGTTATTTTGTTAAGACTACCTACCAGTTTATTCGACAGAGAAATTAATTTGATAAAAATCATATACCATTTACTATTTACTATTATGGTTATTCGAAACACAGACTATTAAATGGTGTAAAAAAATTATAATTTACCTACAGACCTGGATGAAACTTGCCGAGTTATATTCTTAGAGTCGGACAATATTTTGGTAGTTTTAAGATTAAATAGACTTAATTTTTCTAACCCATTTTACGAGTTTTTAGCTAGTTAAAGTTCTAAGACGTCAATTTATACCCTTTATGGCACTGCCTACCTATGTCAAAAAGTTGTAGACACCTAGCGGTTTGGAATCGTCAGAAGTGTTATTACTTATTAGTTATTAAGACATACATTTAAGCATAAAGTGTATTTATGCTAAGATTAATAGTTCAGTTGGTCGTTGTTAACTTGATACTATATTAAATAGTTGGTTTTTAAAATAACTAAAAATTATTAATAATAGTAATTAAATTATTATTGGCCAATGTAACACCACAAGTTTAAACACAAATTAAGATATATCTTAATTCGTGCTTTAGAGTATACAGTAACCTAATCATCGAGAATATCAATTAGGTTGACACGAAAAATTGATATTATTTAGGGTACCTGCAACATTAGGTTAACAAAACAAATATAGATTATACAAGTAAAAAAAACAATAATTACGAAGTATGTAAATATAATAAAATTATTTTATTTAAAAAAAAAATCTAATACTTATTAGATATCTATAATCTATAGGACATATTTTTATTGAAATAAAAAAATTCTGAATATTTAAATTTGACCTATTTGGCAGCAGCGACTGTACCACTGAGATATACAATATAATTATAAGCAATATGTCACAATTGTGTAAGTGTATTTAACATATTTTTATTGAGATTACATAAATGACTTAAAAAGATTAAAAAAAAGTGTGTACATTTATGCTGAACTATATTATATTATGTACATACTCCTTTGCTTTATACAGAGCAAAAAAAACAAACTGCATTTTTTATTTAAGTATGTGACACTTGAATCTGCAAAAGAAATTTTCAAATAAGTCTTATATTTTATATGATATAATAATGACATATTTTATAAATGGATGAAAGCAAAAAAATAAATTAACACACATATTTTATAATCAATATAATATTCATGATAGACACACGACACACCAAAATCCTACATTTGTATGCTTTATGAAAAGTACAAATTTAAAATAAAAATTAGACATACCAATATTATTAGTTTTTATTCTTTTTAACTAAATAACTATTTGAAGAACTACTTCCATTTAGTAGGAAGTTAAAAAATGTATAATATGTATATATATAATGGACTTCTAATTAAATATTAATTTAGTTGAATGTAGTGTATATAAATATAGAAATATGTTATCATACTCAAAAAAATCAAATTTTAAAATGTGTTTAAGTATGACAATGATATCTATAAATTTATTATCAAATTTAATTAATTGTATTAAATTGATGAGCTCCAATAATAATTAAATATGTTTAAGCTCGCTTTAAATCAACATTGACTATACCTAATACTAGTTCTTATTTATTATAACCAACAAACATGTTATAAATTAATAAAACTACAAACAAAATATCTAAACTTTTCTAATCTTTCCAGATAAAATATATACAAATAACAATTACATCAGTCACTAAAATTAACACTAGACGAACAGCAAATCAATTAGTCAAATAAACATAAGGTTCAGAATATCCCTTAGTAACTAACTGATAGTTTTATAATAGAATAAGGTGGATGAATTACATTTTATACTTTTCAACATCAAGACAAATTTATTTTTGCTAACTGTTTCTTTAAACTAGAGGATTTGATAAATTTATCAGAACCATAACAGAAATTATATTGAAAACCAATTCAATTAACAAACTTAAAATGTAGTTATTAAAATATCTACGTTATACACATACAAATATTTTTTAATTACAATTCAATAAATTTCATCAGGATAGGACTCCAAATAAGTTAATAGTTTTCACCAATCAAAAGGCATTATACTGTATATCTAAAAAACTATTATGAACATTTATTTTTGCGAACATTTTATTTTGGTAAACATTTTTAGGAATGAAATACGTTTCTTCCCATTTCTTTAATTTTATCCCTTGATGTAATTAAGCTGAATGCTGTAGCAAGACTAAATCCAATCAAACCACCAATGCCACACCTTCTAAGGCCACCTGAAAAATTAAAATAAATAATTAAATATAAGTAAATATATTTTTTATTTATACAAATATACATAGATAGATGATAAAAGTTAAATGATGGTCCACTATATAATGCTAAATAAATGTAATATTTGTATTACAATTATTAATCTGTTATTGGAATAAATCATACCTGATTTATAATCAAAAATTATGAAACATGAATTCACTTTGTGAAAAGACTTTTGGACCAATTTTAAGAATATTCTATTCATAAGAAACATTAACGATTAAAAATTATTAAAACTAAATCTAATATGTTTACTAAATATATGTTTTAGTCAAAGACTAATTTAAATAATTTAATTTCTAAGCAGAGAATTATTTTAATTAACCTTCTTACTTATAAATATTCTATAATAAACTCGTATGAAATAATTTAAGTATTTTATTTATTTGAAAATAATTTTTTTTTTTACTTTTTTCATTGAGATTTTTTGTTAAATATTCTAAAATAAAATAAATTATAACTTAATACTCAATTAACCACTAACTTGTTGCTTTGTATAAAAGTCCAGTGCTTGTTCCTGCTACGATAGTATTAAGCTCATCTTCACATCCCCGGGTCTTTTCTAATATGATACCAAAGATACTATAGTATACAGATAATGTTCCAAATGTATTAGACAAACGTGCTCCATTTTTAAAAACATTATTTAAGATCCTGAAAATTTATATAACAATATTACTTTCTAAGATAAATCAATAATACACTATAAAGCATAATATTAATAAATATTACTGTGTTCTATTGTATGTACTAGTTTGATTTTCCATTGATGTCATTTTTATACCACTGTATATTCCACGTATACCACCAATTGTAGCACCAATCAAACATGATGTACCAATTTCAGTGAATGACAATTCAAAACGTCCACGTTGCTTGGAACCAGCTCCTTCCAGAAATATATATTCTGGCTGAGATGACTGAGGTAGAAGTTGAGGGTCATAGTTTAAATATGGAGACGGAACTGATGGAAAACTATTCAACATTCCTCTATTGGCTAATTCAAAAATAATAAAAAAAAATAGCGAAATCAATAATTGAATTATTATTATAAAATTATGTATAAAGGGTATATTTAAATAGGTAGTAAGGTTTTAGTTGTAATCGCCATACCTACTATAAATAAACATGTGACCTTTTTATCTTAAATAGCACACCTTGTAGCACACTATACAATGATTTGTTTTTTTCACATTGTATACAGCCTAGAAAATGTATATTTGTAGAACCCACGATTCAGTTCTTAGTGAATATTAGATATTATTGATTTTATTGAAAAGAATTTTTTTTATTTTATTTTATATTATGTCAATTTAAATATTGAATTATAGATTGTAATAGTAATTAGTACTAATTACTAATCCTACAAAACATAGTAGGTATCTATTGATATTGAACAAGAATACCAAAAATTGATAGTCAAATATAATGTGCATTACAAAACTATAAAGCATTAGAATTACTATGAAACATAACACAAAGGTAAAAAAAAAAACACATGTATAGGCGCCGTACAGGTCGTATATACTTTAGTCTATCAAAGTAATAATCTTATATAAAATATTAATTATTGATGGAAGTAGTTTTATTGAGGAAAAAAATCATAGGTATATTGGAAAGAAATTGGTATTACCAAATATTTAAAAAAATGAAACAATACCTTTATCATCGCCCTCTAAACTGAACATTTTCGTTTCTGAAGGTAACGAACAGTTCACAAATATCTGATTCTTCAATAATAAGGTTAGGATAGTAGGCGTTCAATGATTATGCTGGTCCAAGCATCCGTATTTGACGCGTAAAGTTGTGACCATAAATCCCACACCTAAGTCCCTTAATAATTGAAGTTTTTGTTCATCAATGGTAAAACATACAGCGATGTAAACTGAATGTACCTAAAAGTCAACTTATAGAAAATCAATGATGAACGTTGATAAGTTATACGAGTATATCACAGTTAAATTAATAAATATTAAATAATAACTAATTGAGACTTAACTCACTTAAAAAATTCAAGGCTGAATGATGATGAAAAAATGAAAATCGAATCAGTATTTTTTGGTTATGTTTTATCAATACAAATTATAATACGGAAAACTCTAGAGATAACGTATGGTGTTTTTACAGTACTGCGAAATAAGCAACACCGACTAATGTTATCGCCTATCTGTATGCCGTATTGTCGTGCGTGATTGTGGAGGCTTGTTTGGAGGTCATCGCTCGTTATTAATTCCTCCATAGGAAGAATAATATATTAGTGTTTTTTTTATTTTGTCATCATTAGTCTATGACATTATAACAGAAGCAAAATAAGTTAAATAATTTCACGATATTACACAAAGCGTATCCCATAGGTACTAAATTTTGACTTGGCCAGTTCAGTTCGGTTAGCTTTGTCGGTAGACCTAGATAAGAATAAATTAGGTATTAATATGATATATTTTTTATTGTACCTATTATTTATCTCACTATCTCAGTGTGCTCTTTATGTAGGTTTAATTTAATAGGTATACATTCAATATTAGGTAGGTACTTAATAAGTATGTTTTAAAATGTCAAGTAGTAAGTAGTAGTACACACCTACAAAAATATTTACTTATTTCATATTTGATAATGTATAAGTATTCGAGGAATTCAAATACCTAGACGTCGAACATCGAATAGGTACCTGAACCACGTATACTTTTCTGAGTACCAGAGTACTCATACATGCTAGAAGTTAGTATATTTACCTCATTTACCTGATGTTTAAGTTTTTAGATTCTGCAAAATGGTGTGTACACGGTTTCTAGAAGAAAAAATACTTACATTTTCAACTTTGAAGACTATTTTTGGCAGTAAATTAAATATATTTATAAGCAATAGTAGTACTATAACACTGAAATAATAGTTATTGTAGACTGTAGAGTTTCTGTGTTAGTACTACTTATTTAGGATAAATGGAAAATGCTCGCTATGGTTCACTATTTTTCTGGAATTTTTTACCCGAAATCAGTTCTTGACAAAATCAACTTTATTTATTTGTTGTAATTCAAAAATAATCTTGAAATTTGTAACAAAATTGTTGTTAACATTTACTAATTTACTATACATGACTATAGAGTAGGTATTAAATTAGTGCCTATAACTTTTTAGTGGTAATTGGTATATATATTATAGGTACGATATATTATAAATTTATAACCTTATTTCGAATTGATCCACAATACTTAGTAATAAAGAAAATCCAAAAGCCAAAACTAAGTTTTACAATTCACATCACAAAAAAATATGTATTTATGTATACATCCTTTTATAATAAGTACCGTAAATACCGAATACAGCAATAATTATAGGTGTACCTACTATAGTTAAAATTGTACACACTTGTAAATTGTAAAAAATCAATTATAATAATAGGTACCTACAGATGAATTTAAAACTACATATTATTACAATTCATATCACAAAAAACACTGTATACATTGGTATTATTGTAATATATGCTATAAATACAACAATTAAATTAATTTGTATACTTGTAAATTGTAATAAATTAAATTATAATAATATACTTATCAATTTAATTTAATTTTTTTTTTTTGAATATTTTATTGGAGAAATCACAATCCTAAAATCAATATTACTTATACTATTTAGTATAATATTTATTAATCAATATTAATTTTAGCCATTTTACAATAAGAGCATAAACGAGAGATTTACACAAGTAAATCAGGAAATTACTTAATTGGCACTTAATGATAATACCTACTATAAGTTTTTTATTATTATAGTTATTACTTATTATTTTATACTGTAGAAGCATAGAATATATATCGTAGTCATGCAAGACTAAAAGTTTAACAATATTGATTTTGAATATTTTATAATTCAATAAAAATTAAATAATTAATTAATTTGTAGACAATACACTAAAAAGCTATACTATATACTATATTATTATTATTATTATTATTATATTACCTATATCATATATATATATAAGTTTATGTTTTTGTTCGTGTATTACTACACGTACGAATCTATTAAATTGCAATGAATTAGTTTTAGCTAATATATATATACTGCCAGCTGCTACGATAATTTTTTTTCGTAATAATTATCTTCCATTCGTTCAAAAATTATTAAAATTTAATTACATTGGTATAATTATAAGTTATAGCGTTATAAAGTATTATATTTCGCGGTAGAATATTTGATACATTTTTTAACCAATTAAATATTACTATATTAGTAACTAATATATTTATTTTATCGATAATGAATGACAGTGATAGACGTATTATAGTGTATAGATGTATTGATATTTATTATTTACTATTTATCATAGCATTATAGTTTATTTTAACAGAAATGAACTCCACCACTTATATAGTTTGTTCAGTATAATAGTGTATATTGTATATATATATATATATATATGTGTGTGTGTGTGTGTGTGCATAACTCTTGATTGCATGTCTGACGTCAGTTTATATTATGATTTATAGGTATATTAAATCAGTCCACTTCCTAATTTTTTTTTAGTAAAAGTTAGCCCTTTCTAACCTTTTTACAGTCTTACTTTATTTATTGAGGTTTCGTAATGAAATTAAGTTCTTACACATATCTCCCTAATGATGATATTAAGTTTCTTGTATAAGTATACTTGAAAGGTAATAACTAATAATCATTTTAAAAGTTTTTATATATATTTTTTTTACTACATTGCTGTAATGCTATAAATTCCACTTTTTAAATTTGTTTTTCTTTTTTGAGCGTCCATCTTAGGAATATTCAACAGAATACTTCAAAAAGTAGGTATTTGACTAAATTATATAATATAGGCTTGTCAATTAACCATATTCATTTGCAACCATGTATGTTTTTATGTAAATGTCATTATGACATTATTACCTATATTATATATATATTCAATATATTCAAAATTGACAAATCAAATTTGAAATATTTTTCTTAAAAAGCTCAAGTAAATGAATGACGTAACTAAATTTACTCGGGAAAAAATAGAATTAAACATGCAAATATTTTTTTTCTGATTAAGACTTGGTTGATACCTATAGTAAATATATATTTTCTAATAAGGATAAAATATTATACCTCAATATTGCGTCATTCTCGAATGTTGAAGTTACTTTAAGAATATTAATTTATATGCCAAATTCGTGCAGGGAAAATATATTATTCTGTATAAAAAATAAAAAATTCAACAATTATTTACGATCATCATTAGCCAATGAAAAATTATCAAATTACTCAATATTATGTATGATGAAGACATGATTTTACCAAGATTGTAGATTTGATAAGTGAAGGAATGAAATATTCAAAACTTATAGCTAGAAAAAAAACATTTATTTACATTAGAACTTTTATAATTTATAAATCATTTTAGATTCCGAGCGAAGCAATTAATGTAGTTATTATGGTTTTACAATGTATGTTTTTTTATGTCTATAATCACCATTTGGGACGTTTTCGACAAATTTATTTCTTTATCTTGATATAATAAAAAGGCGAATAACTGTAAAAACTTTTTCACCAAGAGTTTTTACTATCATTTTCTTTATGTACGGTAAAATTTTTAAAAATTCTGATAAAATATTTAAGATTGGGTAAAAGGTAAAAATGCTTGAAAATGTAATCAAAGTTCCTAAAAAGTTGATCATTTACCAATTAAAAAAATATCAAAAATGTATAGTTACAATATTTTTGTTGTGAGCATTTAAAGTTAGAATTTTAACAAATTTCGTTAAAATCTAGAAAATGTATAAATTATTTCGTAGTTAAAAATACTTTAAAAATTTTAATATTTATGCCTAAGGTTTAAACATTTAATATAAGGCTCCTCATTAGTTTTTCTACCTTTGAAAAATATAAAGTTTACCGGAAACTCACATTAATTTTTATGAATATTTGAATTCCATATTTTTACACATTAGATATTCACCTGTATTGTAGTAATTAATAACTATTTCTCCAAAAAAATGTTTTGATTCTATATAAGTCTCAGCCAAACGCCCAAAAACTTTGCTTTTAAAAATAATAATATAACTGCATGTTATCCCTTACCCGTGGGCCGTGGCTACTATTATAAAACTCTTACAACCTGATACAAATGATACGTATGCAAAATTTAGTGTTAATAATTTATCAAAAACTTTGGATTATAAATACGTCATTTAGATATAACATATAACTCGACGTCTCGACTAATATTATCTATCCGCCAACTATCTCTCTTATGAAATATTTTTTTTTGTTAAAATTGGTAATTATCATAGAGATATATTAGTATAGATGATATGGTCGAGTATTTGTTTATTTAATAAACCTCAACCATGTATACCTAATATACTTTGACTCTTACATATAATAGTTGTTACTCAATAATAAAATAAATAATCATTAACCGTTCAGCGCAAAACTGCAATATCACAAAATACTGTATAGTATGGTAGCAGTAAAGAGAGCCGAGAGGCGAGAGGTATCTATTCGTTTTTGTATTTATAATATAATATAATATAATATAATTTATTATTTTATTATATTCTATTCGGTTGTTGAATTGACTCGCTTTTGAAAATATTTCCTGCCTATATGCCCGCCGACGTGTAAGGGTCCAGTGCGTGATATTTCATACTCTGCAACTGACGAGGAGTACTGGTAGTAGTAGTAGTAGTAGAAAAAAAAAGTCGACAAATAAAAACATAACAATACAAAATAAATACGTAGGTATAACGACGACTATAACCCTTCTATATACACACATACGGCGGTGGCGGAGGCGCGGCGGCGGTCATTCGAATATACGCGGGAACCGTACGCATTCCATCGGTGGCCGTTGCTGTGGTTGTTGGCGGGCGGAGTGGAGAAAATCCAGTGTGCGTGCTCGTTTACGCGCGTGCGCGTGCGTGCGTGTTTGCTCGCTTGTCAGTCGGGACCGTGTGCGCGTGCGCTTTCTCGTCCGGCGGTCTGCGTGTTTGCGAGGTGGCGGGCGCGCGCAATAGTGTGTGTGTGTGTCCATTGCACGTGCGTGTGCGTGCGTGTGTGTACATGTGTGAGAGTGTATGCGCGCGGCGCGTGTACGGCGGCAGCGACGACGACGACGACGACGACGACACACCGCCCGTAGCGCTCCTACGTAGTTAATATGTACTTGTGTGTAGGTACGTTCGCCTTTTCAAACGCCAATAAACGATAAACAAATCCTTATGAATAATAATAATAATAAAAACAATAAAATTACTCAGTGATACAGATTTCGGTGATAATATCGCGCACATTATTATTATTGTGTTCTTAACTACTTATTATTATTATTATTATTATTATTATTATTATTTAACAACAACGTCGCTCGGCCGTACGTGCGAAACAATATTATAATATTCAATATTTATCTCCGTCTCGGTTGCGGTACATGTATATCTACGATTCCGTTTGACGCGGCGTCATAATAATAATATACGATCGACACTTTTCGGTTGCGCACAACGTTTGTTCCGTTCGTATCGTACCCTTTTCACCGCAGTCGTTGCGCTCGTGGGCACGATTAAAAGTGAAGGACACTTTCTTTACTGGGCCATTTCGACGACCGACCGCATTCGGTGACTGGCGTGTGCGACACGACCATCGTTCCGCCGTACATATATGGTGCATTATAATAATAATTATATTGACCGCACGGACGTTCACAGGACACCACGGGAGGTGAAAAAACAAATGTTTAAATGGAAGCATCTTCAATTATCACCCAAGTGTCGCGTGAAGATGAACACCTAAAAAGCTTTGTGCCAGATAAGGGTAAGCCGATTTCTCCTATTTGCATTTTTCGTCTTTGGTATTATATAACATTATCATTTTTATTGTCGTCGTCTTATGACATTTTGGATTATTACAAGTCTAGTAATTCGCCATGTGGACACGATAAATAAAAGATAAACTGTTTCTATTTACTATAATTTATACGTTGTTACCTAATTGTATTACATATTAATTATAGTTGTTTATGTAACTCGACTTGTTTCATATTTTATCAAAAAATATGCAAACATTTTTCTACTTTTTAGTGATAATCAGGTTTATAGATAGTGTTAGTCTGACTGATTGATATACTGATTTTAAACGAACCACCAAAAGACAGAAGTTATAAAGATTTTATTACATTTCTTGGTTATATGTTCTCTTATAATAAATAAAATAATCTTAGCACTCCCTGGCAATCGCCGATTCAGCCTATACGGCTACTACAGACATTTTGTACGTTTTCATGTTTTACTAGTAATATCTCGTAATATATTGTCAAATAACATCCTATTATATAATGTAAAAATTAAAGGATTATAATTATTTGTTTATTTTATTTTATTCTATAATAATTTATACATGCTGAAATAAGAATATTATTGTTTAACATTTATTGATTAGTAATAGTGTAATAGGTATTAATTATAATATATGTTAATTGGTTTTATTTATTCATTAACTTTTTTCTTTTATTATTTTTATAAAAGTACAAATTATTTATAATATGCTATTTATTTGTTTTTACCAACATAATATTGTTTTTTTTTCAGTGTTACTGTAGTTTTATTTTTCTTCGTTATATGTTTAGTAGGTGTCATTAAATTTGAATTGTGCGTGCAATAATTAAATATGAATAACATGTTTATACTATTATAGTGATAGATAGATAATGTGACATTATGTCACATTGTATCAATGTCACAATATAAGGTTAACAATATATCCAATTATTCATAACTTAATGGGTAACTGATAACTATCTGGTACCTACGTAGTAAAATATTCTACAAAAATATGCAAATTTATATTTGCTTAAATATTTTTTGGGAGTGGTATCAAAACTCAAAAGAAACATTTCTAGAATAACCATTATATCTATTGATGCCCTTAAGTGATACCCATGCGCAATTGAACATTTTTATATATATATATTTGATTGCCTATACACATTAACTAGGTAGGTAAATTACTGTTTATTGAACTTTTATATCATGTGTACATAATTGCTTGAATTATTCAGATGAATTATGTAGTAATACTTGCCCATACTTAATTAATCATTTTTTATTAATATTTAAGGGATTAAGATATCTGATTTGCATAAATATTGTTTGTTTTTAGATATCGGAACTTAATTTAAAAACTTAAGTTAAGCACATATTAAGTAGGTCGTTAACCAATTAATATGTCTACTATATCAAATATATTTGTAATTTATATTGTATCTTTAAAAATAATATAAATACATTTGAAAAAAAAAAATAAAAAATCATATTTACGTATCCAATAATCATAGAGATTTTATTTACAACTTGTGTTGATTATCTTTTATACAGTTTTTATTGTTATAATTTTTTTTAAAATAAATGACTATTTCATTGAGAAATTAAAATTTGGTTTTCATAAAGAAGTTAGGTATTTTGAAAGGTTTTAGTTATGTATTTTATGATAAATTAATTTCAAATTAATACCTAACTTCTTTTATTTATCAAAAGCAAACATACTAGATTGAATGTTATATAAAATATAAAATTATATACATAATATGTTTATTTAATCTTAATTATTGTTTGCATCATTTTTATTTTTGCTGCTAATAATTATCTTCTATGATTTCATGAATTGAACTATAATATTTTTGACGTAATAGATTAGAATTATGGTGTTTGTAATGTACCTACCAATATTATTATTTTTATGTTTATTTAATTTGGAATAATTGAATGTCGTCATTTTTAATATTATATGTGTTCTAAGCAGTTTTAGGTTTATTAATTATCTCATTTAATCAATATACTGTGCATAACTAAATGTAATTATCTTAAACCATATTTGTAGTTGATTAATAATAATTTTACTATTTAAATAATAGCTTCAAGTTCTTACATTCCTTTTTAACTAATATGTAGAATGTAAGTACCTACATAATGGAGAACTAATATATTTATAAAACTTTGGTAGCTTAAATAATTTATTATTCAGGTTTAGTTGATTAATAATACATAATAATACCTATTGAATTAAAATGTTTGTATCCTTATGTATTTATATATTAGCGTGTAATAATTTAATGAGTGATAATATAACAAAATATAGTTCAAATCCATTTATAAACAGTAGGTACGTAATAAATTGTCAGAACCCTGGTAATTTGGATTAACAAACTTTGCTATTTTAATTAAATGTTATATATTTATATTGTTTTATTACTTTTATTGAGTGATTTGTATTATTTAATTGATGATAATATCAGTTAGATATATATCGCTATCGAATCAATGGATATTTGTATTTTTGTGTTTTATTTAATTTTTAGCTTTAAGTATGTAAGTAATTGCACTTCTTCAAAATATTTTGATGATTCAAACACATAAAAATTAGTTTAAATTATAATGCTTAAGTATTGATTTATGGGGTACTCATAAATATATTATATGCATACATACCTATTTAAATTACATATGACCTAATTTATTTGTTGTTTTTTTTCTCTGTGTATACTTAAGACAATAATGTGTGTTAAGAAATATTCAGTTTTACTTTAATTTAATTATATTATTCTTTTTTAACAACCTTTGTTTGATTTTTGTACCTACTAATGAACAATTATACAATTTGACCTTCTAGGTATGGCAAAATGTCTATTAGTAAATTAAAAATTTAATTTTAATAACCTTAACAATTTTAAAATGTATTAACATCTGGTGGTTTATTTTAATAAATATAGGTACTGTTATTTGATACATATAAGTATAATTCGGTAATTGATGATTAGTTATTTTACAATTTCTATTCATTATTTTGTTTTTGAAATATTTAGAACATTTATTATATACAATATATACAATAAATAATCTAAATTTATATCAAAAGTTAAAATTTTAAAATACTTATAACTAATTAAATTTAAATAAAAAGTCAATTCAAATTGTTGAATCATCACTCATTGTTATTTATAGGGAATATTTTTATTATGTATATATTAATTGTACATACACTAATATATTTATATTTTATTATTTTATAGCTGATCATGTTCGATTGAAAAATGAACGAGGTTTGTGGCGAACATTACTATGCTGTTTTGGAAAATCAAGAACAAGACCAAATTCTAGTTTTGTTCCAAGTAGTAATATACGTGGAGTGAATACTAAGTCTGACAGAAGTTTTACTCCTCCTCGTAGCCCAGATCTTTCACAGTCATCATACTTACTTCCTGCTATTAGACACCAAGATATGCATAAAAAATGTATGGTTATTGATCTTGATGAAACACTTGTCCATAGTTCTTTTAAGGTACATAAAAAATGTATTATATATTTATATCTCATACATAAACATTAAACTAATGAAACACAAAAAACATACTGTGTTAATTTAGTATATTAAATATTATAAACTTATTTATTTTTTTAAACTTTAACAGGCAATTAATAATGCAGACTTCGTAGTACCTGTTGAAATAGATGGCACAGTTCATCAAGTCTATGTATTAAAGAGACCACATGTAGATGAATTTCTTCAACGTATGGGTGAACTCTATGAGTGTGTATTATTTACTGCAAGTCTTGCCAAGGTAAATTTATTATTTAATTATTTATATAATTACTAATTTAAAATATGTCCTTGGGTTATATGTGTAAAGTAAATATTTTATTAACAATTTAATGCATATTAATCCTTAATATTTTTGGGTGTATAATATCTTATATTGTTTTTTAGATTCTGAGCGGAGGAATAAATATATTGATATTTTATGTTTAGCTTGGTTATATTCTAGCTAATCTATTAACTTAATTAGGCAACAATGTATAATATGGTTTAACATGTTGACTGCTATGTAACTGCTAGTAGTCACACAATATGTATTACCGACACACAAAATATGTTTTTCCATATAATTTCTAATTTGTACCTATATACTATTTTATTTGAAAAAACATTGAAAAACATATATACAATAAATAAAATTTTAACTATTTCTACTATGTCACTGCTTTTTTTTTAATATATTATTGTAGCACCATAAAAAAGTTAATAATTTAAAATTGTATTAATTTATGGTCGCCGGCGGTCATGTAGCATATAAATAATAACATGGTTTGGCCGCGGGTGTCCATAAATATAATGTTGTATCCTAATGCTGTACCATGCATACGTTGGTCACATGGTAGTCAACGAGATAACACTGCTAACAGTTAACATAAAAATAATGTTTTCTGTATTTTTTTTGTCCACTTTTAGTATGCCGATCCAGTTGCCGATTTACTAGATAAATGGGGTGTATTTAGAGCCCGTTTATTCCGTGAATCATGTGTGTTTTATAGAGGAAATTATGTGAAAGATTTAAACAAATTAGGTCGCGCATTACATAAAGTTGTAATTATTGATAATTCACCTGCATCATACATTTTCCATCCAGATAATGCTGTAAGTTTATTTTTTTTATACACCATAATATTTAATTTAAAACAACATTAACTTAATATTTATTTTCCTAAAATAATTATTTTAGGTTCCTGTTAATTCATGGTTTGATGATATGACTGATAAAGAACTGTTGCATTTAATTCCATTTTTTGAAAAACTCAGTAAAATGGAAAATGTTTACCCAGTTATTTGCAACATTAATCATATGGCAAATGCTGCTGCTGCAGCTATTGCAGTACAAACTCAACAAATGAATGCCGACGATGTTTTATAGCATAAATTTTTAAGTACAATATATTTGTGCCAATGGTAATTATTCAAATCTACCGTGTTAAACAAAAGTAATAATAATCATAATGTAACAATCGTATAAAGTATACAAAGTTAAAATTTATAATATTTACCTAATTTAGGTAACATAATTTGAAACTGTTTTTAATTTTTTTTCTCGTTAAACTTCTCTAAGATACTTTTTTAAATATATAATTTTGTTTTTTTAAAAAATAATCATAAACTGGTAACTTTTAAAGGTATTATACCTACCTATATCATTCAATTAAAATGTTTTCATTATGATTTTTTAGAATATTAATTAATAACACTTAATGTTTAATATTATAGGTTACCTACATTTTAAAGTATTTATTTACATCAAAGTACTTATTATCCGTGCATAATATGTATTTTATAGTGGACTAATCAAGGACAAAACAATTTAATTTAATTTAACTATTTTTTTTCATGTGTACTAATACACATCTGATAAATATGTTTATATAAACATATCATATTAAATCATACTGGTTTAATCTCAAAGTTCAAGTTATGGATGAAATATTAAAACTTAATCAAATCTATTTTTTAATTTTCATGTTTCTCTGTCCATTTTTATAATAAGTATTTTAATATAGAATAGTTACAAATATCTATGCTTTTGTCAATAATTGATTGTTTTTTATTTGATTGTAATGGAATTATTATTATTATTATTATGTAATTTATACAAATTAAAAGTAAATTATTGACACCCCTATTGCATAGATTCACGAATTTAATAATATATTATACATTAAAAATATATTTTAACTAAAATCAAACATTCTCTAATATTTATTTTGTGTTTTCTTTTTTTGAAAAAAAAAATAATCAATTTTTTAATTAATAGGTAATTATAAGTTCTCAAGAGGACACAATCAGTAATATATAAATATTTGTATTTAAATAGTGTCATATGACTGCATTTTAAATTACTTTAAATAATTTTAACAATATTGTATAGAAAATAAGTATGCAATACCATGGAGTAAATTATATATATTCATAATTATAAAAATGTTGTATTCATTATCATTTATACATTTTTTTTACACTTTGTAATTTGTAAACAAATGGAAATATTTTATAATTTTTATAAAAGTCCATACCATATTATTCTATATTTTAATATATTTTTTTTATTTTATAAGCAGTATTTCAATTATTTTATAAAAACAATATATTGTATATGTATATGTATATATATATGATAAATTATGCATTTATCAAAATTGACTGGTTCAAACTTTGTTTTGTTGTATATTCATTAATTATTATTGTGTACTCTTGAGATAATTAAAATAATAAATGTTATTATTATTTTTTATTTATGTTTTAATTAAAAATATTCAGTGGCTTATACAGGGAGAAGTGTGATTTTTATCATTAACATCAATCAAAAATTCCAATAAAAAATAATTATTAAAGCATATTTATTTGCACAAATTATTTTAATACTAATTTAGTTGAAAAAAATATTAAAAGAGGTATATTAAGCACAGAATTAATTAAAATCAAATAATTTTTTTTACACTTCTAATTAGTCCTGTATATGCTACAGATAATATTAAGAACACCAATGTTGTACTATTACCTTTTGTGATTGTCTTTCAAAATATTTTTGAACATGTGTTTTTATTATTATTATTAAATTATTTTATTTTGTTTTCTTTTAAAATTATATTTATTTTTAACATTTTATCACAAACAAAATTAGAATTAACATTAAGTTAATATCTATATATTTATTTTTTGTTATTCTACTAGTTACAGTTGAACATTTTACAATCTGTACGAGTTTTGTTATACAATCTCTTAGTATTGTGTTTATGCTCATCAGTTTAAATTTGGTTTATTTTACATATTATGATTTCAAATAATTGAATCTCTTGTTTACTATAAATTTTTGGTTTTTTTCGTACAATTTTATTTCTTTTTGTGAAATACATTTAGTTATTTAATAAATGAAGTATCAATGTAAAATATTAGCATGTATATTAATAGACTAGATTGTCACCTATTATACACACATCACTCTTTTAAAAAGTACTGAAACTATAAAATATACACATATATATTATTATTTAGCTCTATGATTTATTAACAAGGTCTAAATTTGTTTATGAATAAAATTATAACTGTACTTTTTATTTCCAATAATATATTATATGTGTATAATAAATTTAAAGGTTGCCATACACACATTTTTTCTTCGTCTTACAAACATACATTGTACAACATTACAAAAATTGCGTTCTGTAATGCCATTTGTGTTCTTGTATGTGAGTTTTGTTGTAATATCGGAGCGAATATACAATATTATAAAATTTTTAATTCAATATATTATGATAATTTGTCTATATGGCATATTGTAGACTTTTACTGTTTAGTTAATATTTTAATTTTGAAGTATCTGCATTTTAATGTTGTAATATTTAATTCATTCTAATATTAACGACATAAAACTGGTTTTGCTGAATGCAAATTTGCTATGTGTTATGTTTATCAGACAAAGACAACACACACACAGGATTATTTTAACAAGAAAGTTTAGGTTATAACAAGAGAAATATAAATAGGAATATGCATAGATAAATATTTTATTATATTTATCTCTAAAAAAAACTACTGCAAAAACAGTTTATAATAACATTTAAATGATATGAAAACTCAATCTTTGTACTTTTCAGTAAACAGTAAATACTAAATAGGTTCTAAATACATTATATATATATGGAAGATAAATGGTATAAAGTAAGTATTTGCACTCTTTGGTCAAGTGACCTTGTACTAAAATTGAACTTCTATGACATGATATGGTTTTTATATATATTTATTTTGATAAAAACCAATTTTTGGCACTGAAATTTTTCAAAACAAAAATGATAATATTAAATGTAATATTGTTTACTGTACAACTATTTTTCATGTTTTAATTATATTTTATCTTTGACTTGGATATCGTGAAATTACTAAAATAGAACATGTACAAGAACAAATTGGTTTAATTAGGTACTGTTGTCTATTATTGAATGACATTCATATGTAAACAATACAAACAAGGTTTTAGAGTATGAATTTGAATTTATCATTAGACATGTTAATGTTATTCAGTTAACTTTTTGTTTAAAACCAGTGTTAGATGATGTTCAGATCACTCAGATCTATGTCCAACACAAATAAGCCGTAACGTTGCATAGTAAAATATTAATAGCCTTTATGTTGTATGTTAATGTAATTTACAAATTAATTAATATTTTGAGAATGTGCCAATATTATAATATTCAATTTCAAGACTTAAAATACATTTACCTTGAAATATTTATAACAAAAACATAAATTACATTTATCTCTTAAACACAATAAACACGTAAATACACATTATGTGACAATAAAAATTAAATATAATTTAAATATTGTGTAATAATTTCCATCTGTCTTTTATCAGGCGTTTTCTATAAGATAATTTTTCTTAAAAAAAAACTACCTATGTATTATGGACTGTTTAATTAATTTACAACAAAGATGAAAAGTCCTGATTATCTACAAAGTTTAAAGTGTAATTTTTTTTTTGTATTTTACTGTTATGATTACACTATTTTGAAAATTCAATAAACTACGATAAAAAAATTTTATTCTGGTACATCTTCCAATGATCTTGTTTAGTATAATAGTACTTAAAATTAAGAATTTATAAGACATTTTTAGAGAGTTATCATTGTTTTATTTTTTATGTGGTAGGGGGAATAGAAATTTTTATTTTGATTAAATCAATCATTTATAGTATTCATTGTAGTTGTATGGCATAAAATATTTATAAATTGTTTGGATATGGGATTATATTATCATTCTATACAACACAATTTAAATGGCTTGTTGTACTTGTTGTAATTAAGTCAATAATTTGTAAAATGTTGTTTAAAATAAGTTAATGCAAAAAAACAATGGTAGGAACATTATTTGTTTTCTCTGATATACAAAACAAATTACAGTAAAACCTCTATTTTACGAACTTGAAGTTTCTTTGAAAATAATTTCTTAAAAAGAAATAACATTTTTTCACTCGAAACACTAATTTTAGTAAACAAAATGTACGTAAATAGTAATATAATAATATATAATATTAATAAATTAATTGAATAAGAAAATAATACATTTAAATTTTAAATTAAGTAAGTAAATTATTATTTTTTAAAATTTTTTGCTATCGAAGAACTTTCTGATATCTTGTTGAACAAAAATGCTTGCACTAATTTAAATAATTAAAGATGTCATTTAGTTCTTTTTTCAGTATACTAATATTTAGACTAGAAAAATGAGGTTTATCTTTATCTTCTTTTTCTTCTGTTGTTCAGCAACAATAACATTTTCATACGCTTAGTGTACCTTGCAAGCTATGATTAAGTATACATATATGTAATATTGTAAGTGTATACTGTATATATATATATGTATACAACTATAAACGAATACGACAATATGTTACAGACCCAACTTAAATTAATAACCATAAGACACATGTTAAAATACAAATAGTCAATAGACTTTAGGCCTACGATATATTTTAATTTTATTATGATATTTAGCTAAAGTAGTGTTTTACTCGCCTTAATACACGGGGTATCCAACAAATAGATACAAGTATCGGAGGTTGATCGTAGACTATATATGTATACATGAATATATGGTCAATTGCGATAAGAACTATAGCTTAGGAGAGTGTGATCCCCAGACAGCCAGAATGACAGTGTATCGTCAGAAACAGCATAACAGAGTTTGAAGCAAAACTTCTTAAATTTTAAAAAACGTGATATTTAGAAAATATTCTAACTCCATCCCTTTCTCGGCCTGTATCACATTGGAATTGGCAACATGCTCTTAAAAACGTTTAATGGTAAGTATAATACTACCTGCACTGATAATTTGGCAACAATTGATTTTGGTATTTGTAGATCATCTCTTACATAATATAGTATTAATAATAATCTAAGGTAATAACATTTAACAAGGTACAATTGACAAGTGTGTACTTCATAAAAATATGTAATAATATAACTTTTTTAATTTGTTGATTATGTAGAGACAGTTTTAAATGAAATTGTCATTATATAGAGTTACAGTTAAATAGATGTTCTATTGTATGTACCAAGGATGGCAAATCCATGACACATGAAAAATTAAGATATTTTATATTAATACATTAGTTACAATAAAATAACAATAATTTTTTTCTTACATTATTCAATATAATTTATATGATATTTTTTGGCACACTCAAAATAGAAAAGGTAAATTTTAGCACATAGTGTTCAAATAACTTGCCACCTCTGATATATATATTATAGTCTTGATAATCCGGTACTGAATCAGTAAGCTAACATACCAAATCTAGCTATAATTTTATTTTTGAATTATTGTTTTAATAATTCAATACATTTGATTCTTCTGATAAAATTGTTAGAATTACAACAAAAATTATAGTTATCAGTGATAATAATCATTTCTACCAGCATATTTCAATTGAATTGAATGTAATGATAATAAATACATATTTATTTTTTATCTAGTTCCTGTTTTAAATATCTTGTTTCTTTCGATAATCTAGCAGTACTACATATCGGTTTATCAAAACTACAGTAGTTATATTTCTATAAATCTGTTAGTTGTACATTGGATCTATGAAAGTATGAAGCCTATAACACAATAGTGAAGATAATTTAAATAAATTTTAATTTTGGAACAATAAGCATGGTAAAAAATTGTATTTGCTAAATTAAATTATTGTATAAAAACAAAATTATTAATATTACAACTGGTAGTAATATATTTACTATTCTATCTTTATTAAAATTCAACTAATTGATTGTAATTATGAAAATATTATATCCAAAAAGTTTGCTCACATAAAACCTCTCATTAATATTACTGAGGTTTGTTATTAAATAATATTTTGTAAATTATTTTTATTACTAATGCGTAAAAATTGCATACTTAGATGAGAATAAATAAATAATAATATTTGATGATAACTATAAATTATACTATTGTCAGAAATAATATTATGAATCAGTAAATACTTTATTAGATTATACTTATATTATAATTGTTATATATTTTTTTTTATATAATTAAAAATGTAATAATTCATAATTGTAATTAACAAAATCAAACAAATTATTTAAGACTGTAATAACCACTTACTTGGAAATAAGGATAAAAGTTTAATTAAAATAATATTTATTATACATAAGTATTGATCAATATAAAAAAAAAAAAATTTGTAATTAAATTCAAATAAATTGTACTATGTAGGAATTTAAAATATGAATGCATAACCATTACATAAAAATCTTACAGCTAAGGAAAAATTAAACTTTTTCAGTAGGTAATTGAAAAATGAAATTATAACTGTGGTTGTAATTTCAATATAAAAATACTAGTCATATTTTTACTGTATTACATTTTATTATAATAAAACTGGGTATAATTATTAAACCAAATATTACTTGGTACATTTATTTTTTTTCATAATCATCTACTTTCATATCGTTTAACCCTAGCTCTTCATTCTGCTCTTCAGTTCTATCAAACCGAGTGATAGTAAGTTTTGGATCCAAATCTGGAGGTGTTAAACTCTGAAAAAAGGTAAAAAATATTAACGTCATTTAGTTAAGTATTAAATGATTAAAAAACTTGGACTTTTAATTTTATATACTACGCTCATATTATAATTTTGTAATTCAATAATAATTTAAAAATCTACAAACTATATTATATTTAGGATTAGAGTGAATTGCTTTCATATTTTATGCAGACTGAGCTACAAAACTCTATTGGACTGCTAAATAGAAACTAAGTGATAAATTCTCTGGCATTGACTATTAAACGATACCAATTAATATTTTTATGAGTAAGTTTGCAACATTGCTGAGACATTATATTTGTTGGTTAAACAATTCATTCTAATCTTAAATTAGTATTGTATTTTGTACTGTTGGAAAATTAAACCTTTTAATATTATTACTCTTTAAAGGCATATTTAATAAACAATATAAAATTAAAGTTTTATAAACTTATTTAAAAACATTATTATAAGAGACAATAGTAAATTATTTAATTATATAAAAAGATATAAAAGGTTTAAGTAACAAGGTATGGATTTATTATAAATGTTAATAATAAGAACAATTAGTGTGAAATCACATACATTATTAATCCTTATCAACATTTCATCCAAACAAAACAAAATACACATTTAAAATGTATATAAAATAAAATAAGTTCATAAGTTATAGTCTTTTAAAACAGCTAAATCTATTGATTTATCCACAAAAGAAAAATGCAAAATAAAAAAAAATGCTCTAAACTGTTTTAAATTGTTTTAACAAACAAAATTAATTTAATAATTTATTTTGTATACATTTTAAGTAAGCATCTTAGTTTGTTTGGATCCAAAATGATCTAATTGATAATGCGTATGACGTAGGCACTAATCGAGCGTATTATATATTATTTATTTATAAGTAGTATTTACTATCTACCTGGACATAACTATTTCCGGCCGGATCATGCAGTACAATATCAACTGGCATTTTACAAGTTTTAATATTATTCAGTTTTTCTAAAAATATCTCTGTTTTGGCGATAACACCTTCAGACTGACTGTCACCAGAATAAAATGCTGTAGCAGTATCTTTCAACTGTTCATGTAATGATGTTATGAGACCTTCAATAGTAGTGAATCGACCACTCAGTGAAAGTGCACCAGCTTCAAAATCCAATTGTGGAATACGAAGACAACATGTTTCTGACTAAAAAATAGTTTTTTTTATATATGTATACAAAAGATAAAATTAAGATATTAATATATATATATATCATTAAGATTTATATATGATTGTTTATGTAATAGTTGAAAAAAAATATATTTATGAGGATAAATATTAGTGTATAAACTTTATCGAGTTTTCAGTAACAAAATTAATAATTAATTACCTTCAATATATCCCTGTTTAAATCTTCTGGATCTGATACTTTAACAGTTATTTGTAAACCTTGCTTTTCAACGCCACCACCTGGTTTCACCTCATTAGTACGATAGCCACAATCTTCACATGTAGTAGCCATGATCACTACTTGTTTGAAGTATGGAATATCTAAAAATATCAATGTAACAAAATAACCAAAATAATTGTTGTCATATTGATTGCTGTACAGTAAAATAAATACCTGTCACTTTCATATTGGTTTCACAAATTGATTGACAATTTGGACATGGGCCACTAAATTGAACAATTTCATCATTCATATTATTAACAGATGAATCATTAAAAGTGCCTAATGGTTTGATAATCGACTGTGCATTGTCTTCTGCTGTTAATCCTATCATTTCATCTTGAGCACTATCTCGAGTGAACATTTCTGTTTGCATTCTGGGATCAGCCAAAGGTGCAACAGGATTTGAAACAAATATATTCCCAGTTGCATCTTCAAAAACCTACAAAAATGCATTCATAGTTAATTTAAAATAAAATTAATAATAAAAATAATTACCATCATTGGAATGGGCTTGGTAAGATTTTTGATACCAATCAATCCATTAATTACAACTTCCATTTTTGATGCTAATTCAGGATGTGTTAGATCAAGAACTTTTTTTTGTTCACTTAAATTTGTAATTGTCTTGGTAATTATGCCTTCAACAGTAGTTACTTGTGATCGTTGTGACATTGGTGGTATTTCAAAGTCTAAATCTAACACTTGTACACTTGTGTAGTCTGTTGTAATCACATATCTATCCAAATCTTCTTTGTTTTCAATATTTAAAGACATCCGAACACCTTGTGGCTTAATTTCGATTGCTGGGTCCAATTGGTTATTTTTATAATTACAGTGTGGACAATCAAATGATGATATTACCAGTTCTTTGTAAAATGGAATGCGTGTCAACAAGAGCCGTGTGGTGCCCTAAGATAATTTTTAGGAAATTAGATAATGTTACTTAGAGTAATTAGTAAATTAAAATCTATAATGTCCATATATAATTCTAAATTACGTTTTTATAAGGTTATTTTATTAATTATATGTCAATTTCTAAAAACCTATAATATAATATATTAAATAAATAGTATATTATTTATTAGTTAAAAAAAAAAGATCTTAGTAAGTCAAATTTCTACATAGAAAATTTGTAAATATATCATATATCTATCACAAGATATTAAATATTATTTAATTTAATTTATTATTATTTCTACAGCCAAGTTTAAATTTAAACCTAACATAATCTCTAAAATATCGTTAGATGCTATTAAAAATTAAAAATGGACAAATACCTAAATATTTAATATAATAAAATTGACTTAATTGTAAATAAAACAATGTTTACCCTAGGTGCGGCATTCATAAATATTTGTTTTGTCATTTTATTTTATCTAATATTTTTATTATAATTTTAACTATAATATACTCACTAGTGTTTTTTTTTTTGGCTCAACTACTCTAAGTACCAATTCTATAATCTTGACTACCAAAATGAAAATAATTGGTTGTCTTTATTTAATAAATTATGGGGACACATGGCATTTTTTTTAAATTTCATGTTTTTAAAAATAACAAATATTGCTGGAATGCTGGATGAGTATTATTACAGTTATAGATATTTTGAGATATTAGTCCCTAAAATAATGAGACATTATATCAGAAATTATAGATACCAAACTGGATAGCATCAAACAAGTCGAAATAATGATAACTACCAATTAACTTTAAATTGTTTCATCTTAAATACAATTAATATCAATTTTCAATAAATTATGAAAACAAGGTAACAATTGCAAATCGCTGATTTGGCCTACTTATTTTTCACTTGGCTACAGACTATAGAGTATAAACTGTATATACTATACATATTCTGAATACTAAGTGACTATTAAACGTGTTAATGTCATACCATTTAATAAAAATAAAAACAATATACTTAATCATTGAAACAATTTAGATAAATAAATAACTAAAAATATTCATTTGAGTTGATGTATTATATAATGTTGGCGCTATATATATATTTTATTTTTATTTAGTTAGTACAAGTACTTTTTATACGAGTTTTTAGATGATTTTTATGAGAAAATACTGGCACTTGTCCGTGGCCGTTACAAATTAGAAAAGTAAAGATAAAATTATCTATTAGTGATAACCAAACTTACATGAGAGAATAGATAATTATGAACATATTTATTATTAGCCAATAATTGTTGTCACCAAACCAAGCAAATAATTTCATAAAACATTTGGTCAAACAATCAAGTAAACATCCAATTAATTTATCAAATATCAAAACTTTTCTACTTGAAATGTTAAGTGAAAAATAAACAAAATATTATTATAAACTATTGAAGTATAATTCCGGGAAAATTCCCCGATCCAAAACACCAAGACGCTAATTTCTAAACTGACACATTCCTGGCTCAACAGCCAACAGGGAAGTGTGGCTATTCTACTTTTATTTAACTGTCATGATCAAAAATTATACTAGCTACAGTAATCGAATAATTTGATAAGACCATGAACAATGTGTAAGTGTAAAGTGGATATATATTTAAAATTTAAAAAAGCAGAATAAATCGAATAGTATACTCACATTCTTTCCACAACTAAAGCACAGACTTTCGATTACGTTTACTTCCAATTGGTCTACGTCCAATTCCGGGAATACATTATTGATATCGGCACTTTTACTGTCAGCCATAGCTGTCTTATACGATCGCAGTCAATGGAATACAATTTGAAAGAGTCAAGACGACTTCTAAATCGAATTAATCGAATGCGGCAACCGTGAATGTGAAACGTTATTCGGTGGAGACTCGAATTAATTAAGATAACATGGTGAGCGAAGACAATATTATAAAAAATTGATATGGAATTAAAAAATGTGGTGATAAAAGAAACGTGCCCGTGATAGTGAACAAAAAGTTAGGTTATAGTGTTTACGACAACTCATGTACCAAAGATAATACGGGTCGTCTAAATGGCGGGTAAATAATATCGTCTAAAACAAGTAGAGTCGATACTCGATTCGCTGACGATTCGCTGATTTCGCTCGTCGAAGGCGCTTTAAACTAGAGCGTAGTGCTAGTGCGTGCGTAAAAAATCGCGAGTAAAATCGCGTAAAATCACTCCGTGAGGCTATAACTTATAAAAAATAATTATTTCTTCTCGACTTATTGATATTTTCATGTTTCAAAAAAATTGAAAAATTCACGTGGGCGCTAAACTAGATTTATGCCGAATATCCACTTCTGTTGGCAGTTTATATAACACCAAAACGGCTTTGTGTTATAACGATCAAACTGAAACCAATCAAGACACTACATGCATAGACGTGTTCAGAATTTGGTGACGGAGGGAGCACGACAAATTTTTAAATCGCGAGACCTATGTTTTTTCTAGACACGAAGAAACATTTTTTTTTTACGTTACAGGATTAAAAAATTACAAAATATAAAACAAATAATCAAAATCTGTAGGTAAGTACAAGGTATTGCAGGGTATACACTGCACGAGTTTTTGCATGACAAAATACATTCGTATCATATTATGTATTTTGTTTATCCGGGCATGATTTTGTTGGTGGCACACTCCGGCGGGGGGCCAGTGCCCCCGGTCCCTCCCGTAAATACGCCTATGACTTCATGTCTATACATATTATATGACTAAGGTATCTATTACTATCTGTAATGCTCTATCGGCTATAGTATTTATCACGGTATTCAAAAAATGCTTGATGCAATAAGATGCCTTAAAATACCTAATTGATGTTAAAGTATACCCTATTATCAAACTCGGACAACATTCCGAGCACGACAATAATACGACATGATTATTGATTCCTACAGAGGCGTAATTTCAACTTTTTTTAAAGTGTGCAGAAAACTTGGCTGGCCAAACAAATTTTCAACAGCCCGCAATATGTTTAATATTATATCTAATATCTAGTATAGAATTTAAACAAAAATAATTTGTTAATGTATGATCGTTATAGTAAGTTAGTTACATAATATATTATGTATATGTATGAATATACTGTGAATCGCACTGTGCACAATGATTAAATATTAATGTATTAATGTATACATAAAAAGATATCCAATTAACTGTGTGAATATTAAATATTTTATAAGCAGATTTCCGACAGGTGTCAAATGTGGCAGATGGATTTCGCACTTCGAGCAGAATGACGCTAGTCTTATTAAGTTTGATAGTGCTATCTTGACCTGACTTGACTTATTTTCAAAAGCTCTGAATCTGATTCGGCATCTCGAAAAAAGACCAAGGTAAAAATAACACGCTCACACATAGAAATTGTCTACATACTATATTGAACTGCTTAAAAACGGACGGTACCTATCTAATTTCCTCAAGAAAAATGTAAAAGATGTAAGTAATATAATTTTTAAAAATATTGAAATATAAAAAATATATATATTTTGAAAAATTATGTTTTCTTATTGCATAAAATTATGTGATAATGATAAATATAAAAATGTATCTTTCATTCTTCATCTTTATATAGGTAGTATATTTATATACCTATAGACTATAGTCTATAGTATATCTTTATATATCAAAAACAATATTATATTAACTTAGTTTAATATAGATTATAGATATAATATAGAGTAAAAAACATTTTTACTACAACAATGTACATTATAAATTATAATATAATTATTTTAGTTTTTTACGATCAATTGAACAAAAATGTTACCAGCAACATGCTAAATGTTTTTATATGATATATTTATTATGCTTGTAAGATTATAATATGATACTATCATTAATAATTGATAAATAATTAATAATAATAATTTGATACCTTTCTATAAATTTTTTAATTATTTTTAATTTTTATGTGTGTACATGCGGGTCGTATAAATATGTGTAAGTAATCATTTTTTAATTTTCATAATCAATTAATAGGTATATATGTATTTAAACAATTCTTCCCTGTTCTTTTTTTTTTTTTGTTCTTTTTTCCGTGTTCTTTTCTGTTTGTTCTTTTTTCCCGCATTCTTTTTTTCCTTGGTTTTTTTTACCGTTTACCGTTTTATGGAAACAAATAAAATAAACATTAATAAGACTTAAATAATTATCTAATGAAGTAATGCATTATTTGTAAGTTGTAATGCATGGCATCATGTTACATGAAATATTTAAATAATATATTAGTTTGATTATAATAATTAATAATCAGAGCCCAGAGACCAACTTATGGGAGGCTAGGGGGTTACAGTCCCGGACAGCCGGACGCCGATTTTATTGGAGTCTCCAGGCCCCTATAATAATTAAAAATTAAAGTGGCACTGTGAAACTGTATATCATTGCTTTTGTTAGACATTAACAAGATGTATATCAGTAAACATTAATTAATATTTTTCATTTTACTGATGATATTATTATAACTATCTAATAGAATATAGATAGTTAACAATTATATTTAAATATAATACAAATTAATTTATGTTGTGTAAATCAAATTGTGTTCACTAATGTTATTTTAAAGTTCACTGTTCACTTTAAATTGTTTAAATTACATTTAACAAAATATTAAAGGCCCCTACAATTATATTGTCCCTACCCATATTTTTTAAGTTGGGTTCTGTTAATAATTAAAATGAAATATTAGTTACGAATAAAAAATAATCTATGTTTGTATTGTGGACATTGATAATATTTTCACAGTTCGTATAACTGTATGAATTGTTGGTATCCATCACGGCTTAAGATATATCTTAAATCGTGGTATCCACTGAGCACTATATCGCCTTTAATAATTCTGCATCGATTAGTCCGTTATGTTTTTATATTTTGAGGAAATGAAACATTTAAATCTTTTTCTTTTATACTTACTGTTATTTAGTGCAGTACGTCCTTCTACAGTACCTACATTTGGAGCAATTCAGTTATGTATGAGCAAAAGGCATAATAGTTCTATTTTAATAGTTTAATACCCATTTTATTTGAAATATATTGGAAACTTAGCTACTTAAGTGTACCTAAATATAAAAATAGAATAAAACACGCGATTGAATTTAAAATGTTGACGACAAGGAAATTAAAAAATGAAATAACGAGTTTTCCTATTTTTTGTATTTTGTTGCAATTCAAAAAACATTTCATTATTAAATATTAGGTACCTACGTATTATCATTTTCACTAGAGAATTCAAATTTTCAAATTTTTTTTATTATGATAAAAATGTTATTCAACGAGCTTGATGTATTATAATTTATAACTTATGAGATCTCAGATATAATTTGCTCTTATTTAAAATTAAAATACATAAGCATAATTTTTACATACTAGAACATTTAATCCTATAACTACATACACATTGTCACCTTGACATAGGTAATGACATAATGTATGTGTGCATAATATATTACCTAAAACAAATCCTTACACAATTACACTTGTGTAGTTGTATTTCTGGAAAATTAACCAATATAGTAATAATTTATAATGATTTTATTCAAGATTTTTTATTTACTTAAAACTTCATTTATGTGATATGAAAAAAAGAAATTCTATAAATATCAAACTAATAATAATCGAATACATAAAAATGGTTTTTTTTATTATATTATGTGTATATCATATTTTTTCAAACAATTTTACATTTAAGTTTTTTTTTAGGAACCTACATAATAGCATAAAATAATAGGTTTTATTAAATAAACCTTTACCCATTACATACGCGTAGTAAATGGCTTACTTTAAACTTTAACTTTATCAATTTTAGACGTGAGAATTTTTTGTTGCTTTTCTACTGCTTTAGATGTTTAGTGTTTACGTTCTTGAATTAACTTTGTTGCTTTGTACACGCCATATTGCCATCATACCACTACACAGTCATATACTATAGAATAGATGGAATTTCATTTATTCTGTGGTCATACACAATACACTCATACAATATATTATGTTATTTTACTATTTTAGTAATACTTACCAAAGTATCTTTGTAATTTTAATTTTTGTTTAAAGTGAGTCACACAATTATACATTTACTGATTATTTTTTATAATGTTTAGATGTAGAACAGTTTTCAACGATGTCATAAATGTTATTATATATTTTTACAGACTTATTTTTCAGTTGCCTAACTAACACAATTACGAATATCAAGAAAAAAAATATCAGTCACTTGTCAATAGATTCTTTATCAAATTTTTAAGCATGTATTTATTTCTTTATTGATTATATACTAATAATATAGTGGTTACTAATGCCGTAAACAGATCATTTAAAAAATTTTGGGGGTCGTACTTAATTTTTTTCTAACATTTTTGTAATGCTAGAATACCTATACAATACACATACTTATAACCTATTATTTTGTAATTACCCCTTTGTTTATAAAGTGTTTTCTATGCATCTACTCTTTTATGAATACAAGTAATAACTATGTTAATAAATATAGTACCCATACTGGCCATACTATTTACTAACGACAGGAATACAAGATCATAACTTTTAACTTTTATTAAAAATATAATATAACACAAACCAGGTTGCAAGCCAGACTTGAACTTACATAAATGGGACTAGTTAAAAATAAAGGAGATTATAATGGAATGACTAAACAAATTTAAATGATATACAATTATACATAATAATCAAACTATAAATCGTGTTCAAGCACAAAAATGGGATCCGCTTGTCATTTCTTATCTTAAGTTCGTGCTTATCATAAATCATTACTATTTAATATTCACGAATACAAATTACAAATAACTTATCATTATCATAGATTTACCTTGAATTATATAAATAGGTATGTATATTAATGAAAAACTTATAAAAATATTTCTATGCAATATATTACAAAAAAAAAAGATTTGGCACTGGTGGCTACTAATTAGTAATTACCTATTAGTCTATTACGTATATACTGGGCTTTTATCAATATAATAAGCATCCGTCCACATGGAGCAATTTAGTAATATGATTTAGGTATAGGAATGTATAATATTATATATAAGAACCTAGTATGTATACAGCCAATGCAGTAACTAAACTTTTTTTAAGATACCATTGTCTTTATAATTCCAAGGTATAAATGGTATAATAATATTTAATGTTTATACAATAATGTTTAATGTAATAAATTGAAAGTCAGTACAAAGAGGTATACACATTACACATACATAACCAAACGCGTGTGAATAAGTACAAGGTATAAATAGCTATACGTGTAAAATTACCTAGCCTATCAGAAAATAGTATTAAACTATATTATACATAGAAAATAATAAGAACGTATGATAAACAAATTTAATTATAATTACAAAAAAAAAAAAAATAATTTTTGGATAAATACAAAATTTCGTCGAAAATTGAACTGTAAATACCTACTTATAAAACAAATTGTCCACATGTATTGACACAATTAATTTATAAGTGCAATGTATAATAATATATATTATATAATGCAAGTACCTAACAGTTTTTTTATGATTTTGGCAAACATGTAACTATTTGAATTTATGGTATTACTAAGAAAAAAATGTGGGTAGGTGGAAACCGCTCTGTACAGTGATGGGTGTAGAGTTGGCCACTGTAATGGATGTGTTAAATTTGAATTCAATGATAATGATATATTATTGTAAACGAAAAACAATTCTGAGCGGAGACTATCAATCGACTGTCAATCAATATCACTAGGTAAGTATAATATTTTATGATTTATTCTTTTATTTTGTTGTTAAAGTAATTAATTTTACTAATTTTACTATTAATACTAGGTACAGTAAGTTGATTTAATTTTTAACATTTTATATTAATATATTATAATATTATACCTATACCATATTATATTATTGTTATTAACTTTTGAATTAATGCCATTTTAGTATAAAACTGTGTGAATAGTTTCATAGTATAAATAGGTAATATTTTAAATCTAACCATAATTTAATTACTGACCATCTCAAATCGGAATTGTTTTTCGCATACAACCACAACGTTATAGTTGAATTCAAATTTAACGCGTCCATTACATAGGCACATATAGTGATTTACTAGATACCCACTGTATACAGCTGCAGAGCAGTACCCACTTGTCCAAACTATTTTTTTATTTATATGTGATGCAATGGTTATTTTTGGGTAAAAATCTTGAACATTTTAAACTAGAAGAACAATTTATGAAGAATATAAATTGTTTGTACCGCACATTAAAAAGTAACTAAAACACAGTACGATGTTTTTTATAAGCGTTTAGTTTAGATTCAAACAAAATAATCAAAATTGTATACAATTTTCAACTAGATTGAAAATTAATACAAGGTATCAGTACCTAGTCCATACAAAACATTAAACATCTCAATAATAAAAATGTACAGTTTTTACTTTTCATATTAATCCTTCGTTGAAATTATATACCTATTTAAATGAAGTATAATATTTTTAGCTATTTATATTATTTTAGTTCCAATAATATTATTTATAAGGGATTGATACATTATTATTTATTTTAAACTTAAAAGTTTTCAAACTATTTAGATTAATTATTATTAGAAGCTATTTATATACCACGGTCTACGAATGTATATTCAAACTATTTACTGGTATGCAGATGTCGGTATTCACTTATAACTTACTTAACAATTAGTTATATTATATTAAATAATATTATTATACATGCTATTTATTTTTTGGGAAAATTAGTTATTGTATCAGTGATAGAAAAATAAATTATTAATGACGATATGCACAGAGTGTAATGAGTGTATCACAATGATCTGACACATTCAAATGTAAATTTAATGTAAGATTGTTATATCTATAGGTATAGTAATATAGTATATGATGATACATAGATACACCGTGTAGTGTGTACCTACTAAAATTGGTCCTCCCTGTTCAGAACCCTTTTTTCATAGGTAATGAATAATGATTTATTATTTAATTCATATTAAATATCGGTAATATGCTTTACAGTTTACAGAAACCTACTCTTACCTACTATACAACATTACAACACCGCAGAGCTGATATATTTCCCCGTGGGAATAACCGCGGTTATTTATTGTAGGTACGTATATTTTTAATGGATAAATAATCATTATTAAGTTAAGGAGGTATAGACGTGTAATATGTTGTATACTTGTATCTTGTATTTATATAGTATACTTAAAATAATTAAATGAATATAACATACATATCTGTTCGTCAACTTGAATTCGGTTCAGTATTTCAGTATGGATTGTATAAAATAGATAGATTATAATGATTATATCGGTAAATCAAAGTACTTTAATAATTCATTTTTACTTTGAGAATTTTTTTTCATCAAAATATACAATAACAATTGTACAACAAAGTGTTATTTTGGTACTACTTATAGTGACTAATTGAGTGTAGTAATGTAATAAACTAATAAATAATAATGTAAATAATAACTAGCGTCCACCAGGCATGAATCAATATCACTAAAATAAAGTAATAACCATAAGCAAGCATACAGTTGCTGAGGCCTTATAATAATAATAAAAGATTGTTTAACGTTAAAAAAATATAAAACTTTACATATTATAACTAATGATGTAAAATTGTTGTTAAACATCCGCGCGGAATGAGTACTTTATGAAACAAATCACCACGTGCAGCTTTAGGTAGATACTTCGACCGGTGCACCCATATTCTTTGTCATTTTATCATTATGTCATATTGTCATCATACTCATCATTATTCATTGTATCTAAATAATATAATATAATTTCACTAACCATTAATTATAAAATATTACAAGTCCGTAGTACACGCAATTTATATTCAATGGTGTATAGTATTATAGGCAATAAGCATTAGTTTTTAACTTTCAAAGTATTATACTGTTAGTTATAATAGCCATTTAAAGTTAAGTAGTAGTTTTAAGTTGTTTGTTATGTTTTACAATTTAAGTGTTGTTATTACAATCATCCACTAATTTGCATATTATATTTAGCTATTAGCTAATCTATTTAAAGCTAGTTTCGAGCTCGATTAGCTAACACAATATTACAATAAATAATAATATAATATCAGACAATTTAAAACTTACAGAAACAAATCAATATTACTTACCTAATTAAAATTAAACTAGATGTACTAGATTGTTTTTATAAATAATATTTAAAATAGCAGGTATCAAATTGAAGTATTTCACATAAATTTATTTGACATTTGTTAAATTTAAATTAGAAATATGTTTTGTCAACAATTTTAGATTTAATCTATGTTCTATTTTAATTTTAAATCATGGCTTATGTCCAAGAATGTATGCACTATGCGTCTATGCATATTTGTTTATTTATGTAAAAACACAAAACGAATAAAATATATATTACTACAAATTTATATATACTTTAGTAGCTAGGTATTCAACATTATATTTATACATACGTTTATTTTATAATACTTTGTACAATGTTTTCTGTTAATTGCTCAAGTTATATTTATGTACTGTAAGGGCGTAAGGCATAATAATATATCATTTATTATATTATAAAAATTACCTATGTCACCTACCTATTTACTAACACTTATTTAATGTCCTAGTGCCTTAAGACTATAAAAAATATTTCTATTCGCAAAAACTCCAAAACAATCAAAATTATCAGATTGTTAAAAGTGATTTTATTATTATTATATCATTATCATACATAAATATAAATTATATATTTCAAAATACAATTATTTTATAAGAATTAATGCACCTGTCATATCAATAAAATTATTTTTATTAAAAACACTGCAAACATGTGATATATGCTTATATTTATGGTATATGGTATTTGTTTTACTTAACTTAGTATGGTACAAAAAGTGTTATATACTATTATTTTTAATATTAAAATGTATATACGTATATAAATAATTTAATATTTATATTTAACATGATAATTAGTGTGTTTTGGTTTTTATTTAGTTTTTCAGTTTATGATTTTTTTAGATTTCAGTATAGGTACACTATAAATAATCTAGAATGTCTACTGTCCATCACGATTCATGTTTATTATCGTAACTAAATTAAACACACAGTGATGAATATAACATAATCCACTGAAATTTATATTTATAAATCATTATGTTTAGTAATCATTACAGATTAGGGTATTATTGGTGTTTAGTAGATATTTTAAGGAAAAAAATAACCTATGCTTTATGAACTATTCAAATGATATTACTTGCATAGTTGTATATTTACATAGTTCAATAACTGTAATAAATAATAAGTGGATTATTGTATAGACTATAGGGCATAAGCTATATTTAAGTAATGTAGCAGCACACCGACCACCACTATGAACGTGTAGTCTTAAATAATTTTTTTATTGATTGGATATGTACTTGTAAATTTAGTGTGGTAATTTCTATTGCAACAGTTTGTAATGTTTTTCTGATTCTCAATACTGTAATCAGTAGCTCTGAACCTTATATATCTACGTTAGACCATAGCCCGCAGCTATTAAATGTGGACGAGGTCTGAACGGCTATGGTTTGTAATTCATACTAGAATGGCAAAATATGATTACTTATGAAAATATAAAAACTAATACTTATATTAGGTACCTATATTTATATAGTTTAGTGTATGCATAATTTATATAATATATATAATATTATGGCTTTTGACCTCTTCATTTTTTCCAATTGTATTACTTTTAAGAAATACAAGTATGTTATAATAATCAATAATTTACTTAATTAATTTTACGAGTATATCATTATGATTTACCTATTTTATATATTTTCGGCTTCATCAGTCCTACGAGAGGGTAGTCATCCGTCTCCGGTACTAATTTCATTATTTATTAACTGACAACAATGTTCATCGTGTTTTGTGCCACTGTCGAATCACCTGCTTGTCTGCTTGCAATTGACTAGGTATGCAATATATTATGCGTGTGTAATGTGTATGCACGATTGATGAGTTTTTTCTCTTTATGATGGTTTATACATAAAATCTTTTCTTCAGTCTCTCGGAGTGTCAGGTTTTTACATCGAAAAATGTAAATATATCGTGAGTAAATTCTTTTATACAATTATATAAAATATATTATATATTATATTTTGTCACTGGACACTGACCTTTTAATATTATAATTTTAATTTTTAGAAGCGAGAAGTTATTAACACAAAGTAAAAAAAATGATAAAACTAACACGTAAAAGGACTAATTAATGTGAAGTCATTAAAGATTATTAATTAAACAAGAACCACAGCAGCACAGCATAGACAGGTTGTACGAAATTGTAAATATACTACTCTACTTATATATTTTGTTTAATTACTACAACATGTCGAGATCAAATTGACAGTTTCAAAAATCGCCCACACGCCATTTACAAAACCGAAGGTAGTTTTATTAATAGATTATTGCATTACTTTAGACTTTAGTTGATGTAATACTATAATAATATTTACTAAAATAAATAATATATCTAATCCAAATTTCTAATTTAATTAACTAATCTAATGTATTATATTAAAAAATATATGTCCATTATTGTGTAATAGGAATAATAGGATACTAAAGGTTATATAAATATTAAAGTAATAAAGTATATTAGATTTTGAACATTGAACATTACTATAAATTATATTTCTTTTTTTATGTTTAATTTATTCATGCTATAATGAATTAAAATAATTGACATAAATCTTCAAAATATAATAATAATAATATATATATATTATATATATAAAAATATATTATTTTCTATATGCATTAGGTACATGCATTAATTAAAATAAAAAAAGGTCATTTGACACTCGTGGGCGCCCGGAAGGGGGGGGGCAAGACGGGACATTTGCCCCCCCTGGAATTCAAATAGAATGTTGAACATTTTAACTTTTATTTTGATTTATAAACATTTCATCGATATTTTTACTTTAGTGTGTGAGGTTGGTATTTGATTTCATATAATTCTAACACATTTTGTAGTTTACAAGGAATAAACTTTTTTTAGTGTATTTTTTGGTGTTTGATTTCATTATGCCCCTCCCTGATAAATTTCCTGCGGGCGCCCATGGTGACACTCTATTACCTCATTACACCACTGTATCTATCTTACCGATATATATATATAATATTATATTATATACATATATATGTTTTTATATGTATTGAATTATTATTAACTACCTAATAAAAAAGGTATTTTGGAATATATGTATTAGTATAATGATTTAGTTTTCTATAATCAAATACACGTAATATACCTATTAGCAATATTTTTTGAATTCTCATAATGTCTAGAACTCTATGATTAGGTTAAATTGGGTACAGCGAAACGTCCATGATGAATAGTCAAATTAATATAATAGTATTTTTTATATTTTTAGTGATAATATTATTATGATAAATAATCTAAATTCTGAAAGACACTTAATTGCAAATAGCTGTCATTAAATAAAAAGGTTCTTCAAACATTGTTCATTTTTATGTACTACTTAATTTTTAAAAATAAAAGTCTTATAGAAAAGGTTAAAACCAATAGGGTTCAAAACCAATATTTTATATTTTCCTAAATCAAAACAGAAATTTTATATTTTTAGAACCGAAACCTAAATTTGAACCAATACAATTATAAGGGTTATATTAACTGCAGTTAGTCTGTGATTAGTAGTAGGCACTAGTAGCTCTATAAGTGGATCTAGATGTATAAACTTAAGCGGGTGCAAAAATCTATCATAATTCACAAATCTACAAATCAATAAATATGAAGTTTTTATCAAATTAAAATTCCATATTATGCCGTCTAAACGTCATTAATTATAAAATCACCGTCAGGACTCATAAAAGTAGGTACATTAAACTAATTTTGGCATTACAAAAATAACATATTTTTTTTAATTTGTAACTGTTTTCAATTAAATATCTAATAAATAAATATACTATTATGAGTAGTTATTAGTTTAATAGGTATTCTGGCATTAATTTATTTCCATAAATAATTAATAATAATAAAAATTAACTGTCTGTAACAGCTAATTGATTACCTACTATTACTGTGTATAGAGTATAGTGTCAAACAGCGATCTTTTATTGAATTCTCACTCCTCAGCATCAAATTTATCAATTATATTTTTAAAATTGACAGAATATTTTTTTTGTATACATATTACTGTTAAACTGTGTGATTCTTAACGCAGCATTAATTCTTAAGTATATTTTTAATTGCCGTAAAGCTGAGAAATCACGTTCATTTTATGACGTATTTTTATGGAAATGGTTGTTTAAAAAATACTTAATAATCTTGGCATTTTATTTCTGTGTTGAATTAGCAATGTTGTATAACTGTTCTAACTTCTAACCGAATAAAGCTTTAACGCTTTATGTATTATTTTTTCGTAACCATAATATATTTCGTGCTCATTTATTAGCAGCTTATAAAGACGGTAATAACTAAATTCAAGATTTTATAGTGTCAACAAAAGTCTGTAAGAAACGTTAAAAAATGAAAGCTGTCTAACAATAATATAATATATCTAACAAATTTGTTATATTGTTGAATTGGTGACAGCTATATTTACTTGCAAATTGTAATGTAAAGGTCACAATAAGAACCAGCTATTTTAAATTATCTATGATAAATCAAATTTTATAATCAACACATTTTTCTGGTTCTACACCAAAATATTCCGGCCGTAAATTTCAAAACCAAATTATCCCTGCAGAAATAATGACTAGAAAATTATACCAAAATCAAAATATCCTAAGAAAAATATTTCATAACAAATTATACTTAAAATAATAATATTAAAAAGGTGAGCAAGTGGGTAACCGATCATGCTGTATATACAGCATTACAGTAAGTGTCGACTGTAATTAATAATTACTAATTATGTATGATAATATGTTAAATTTGAGTTCAATGATAAATCATTGTTATATTGTATACGAGAATCGTACAACTGTCTGTCAGTCTATATCACAATTCACAAATTATATACATGATATTGTTATTAAAGTAATTTATTTTATTATTAGTACTACGATGGATTGATTAATTTTGTTCCAAAAATATTGCATCTATATTATTATTATTAATATTTAGTAATTATAATAAAATTTCGAAAAGTTCACATCTCTATGAATAGCTCAAAAAAAAAAATAAAATTATTTTGATAATTCAATGTATAGAAAATTATATTATATGATTTTTGGTTTTTTTAATTTAAAATTAAAATATAGAAATCAATTTAGTCTAAAATTGGTTTAGCGTAAAAAATCTCGTTTTTCCTTAATTTTTTTCTTTCAATAGTTAATAGTTATAGAGAAAAGTTCTGAATTTTTTTTTCTAAATCCAATTTGTTACCATTAATCACCCCTAAAATATAAAATGAAAACATTTTTACTGCACCAAAGAACGATTACAGACATAAGAAAAGTATATATCATCATTTTAAAATCAAATATATTCATCTCCACGGGCGTAGTGATGGTGGGGCAGGGAGGGGGCATGTGCCCTTCCCTTGCACTTCAAACTAAATTATATTTATTATACCTTATAAATATTGGGTTATAATGATTTAAAGTTGGCTACGGCAATGCCCCCCCCCTGATTGAAATCCTAGCTACGCCCATGTTCATCTCGATTTTCGCTCAGAATCTAATAAAAATATTATATATCATATTTTTAATTATTTAAAATAATTTCTTAATCGTAATTACATTCTATGTACATAAATAATTATCACTTATATAATACTAGCTATTTCATATAGGTATAAATACTATAAATAATAATTATGAAAAATAGAAATTCACTAATACTTTTCCAAAATAATAGCGAAAACATAACAAAATATAGCTGGGAATCAAACTTAATATTATGTACGTTACATAAGTTTTTGGAAAAATAAACTGTTATTTTAGTGTGATTTAGAATAAATAATCTTATAAATTTGAAATTTATTAATTTATTTTAAGTTCAGAATACTCGCTGTATTGCCATCTTACTAACATATATACTATAAATAGTAACATACAACATAGTAAAATCGCGTTCAGCGGAATCCATTTTATGTACTTACTTATTACTTTATTAGCTTAAATATTAAAATCAATCTACATTCTATTTAAAGTAAGAATATTATCTAAGACATCACTTAGGTTTTTGTCGATGTTTTCATTTTAAAGTTAGTTATTATAGCTATGTACAATATGCAAATGAAATATAACTAAATAATACTTAAAATTGTCCAAAAAAAAAGTTCTATGTTTGCTCCTGTCTACTAGTTGCTAAATTGAAGATGCAGATCATAAGTTAAAAATAGTCTAGCGTCGAAAATAAAGTCTATGCAACCTTTGAAAGTTTTCTAACAGTGTCTACTATTAACTATACTAGTCTACTTATACTAAACATTTGTATTAATTGTATTTGTTACACCTTAGATAATAGATTGTTTTAGTTATTGACTGCTAATATTGCGCTGCTACGTTCAAAGGGTAAAAGTTGACTAGTCTGACTATAAGATGACAGACCATTCTTAACTTTTCTTGTAGAGAATAGAATGTGAGGGATGAAAATCTATTTTTACATGGTTAATAATGTATATAAAACATACATATATAATATTGGTGTATACCATCGACGTATACAGCAAAAAAAAATTGGGTAGGCTCGTTTTGTTCTGTATAGTGTGATGTACAGAAGTGTATTTACAATTTTGGCGTTTTAGATGCAAAAATATATTGGCGTCCTTTTTCCCCTATTAAAAAACTTAATCCTAAACATTTAACTTCTAGCGCAGCGCGCCTTTAAGAAGCTTACGATTTGGTGCCCTGCAGGGCGTTGCCCCCCTTCACCCTCCTAAATATGTCTCTGAGTGTGTGTGTATGTGTGTGTGTGTGTGTGTGTTTATAACTATTAGGGAAGATTGGTCCTATGACATGAGAGTATGGGACATGACTATAATAATAATGTTCAATAATAAATATGAATAATAACATTTTTATTTGTGATAACAAAAACCAAACAGTCAAATAAAAATTGGGCAGGCCCGGGCCCAGTCGGCCTACCCTGTAAACACGCCACTGGTATATACAGCATATTATATACATAGTATTAGTACTATAATATGAGAAATGAATATACTATATAGCGTACCACAAATCTTGTAAATATAGATATAATAGTATATAGTTGCGTGATTTGTGAATATTTCTGAAATATAGTTAGCGACTATGATAAGCTAAACATACTATGGTATTGATATCATAAATAATTGTACAATCTAATATATTACATCACCCAGACAAAAAATTCAATATTAACATTGAACATTAAGAAACATAATATATATTATATATACATAGGGCGTGCCGGATATACCTGAGTACTGAACAGTAATCACTTTTCGAAGTGTCAACTAGATAAACATATAAACATTTTTGATTTTTTATACAAACACTCAAACAGTATAAATAATTAATAAAAATATGATCTGAAAAAACAAAATTAATTTTTATTAAAACTACAAAAAATGTTTTTTTTAACTGCATCAGCTTAAATATATTATAGCTATTTATAGGGATGATAAGTTATTTCCTAGGGAATTTATTAAATTCTTTATAATAACGACCGCAAATACTAAAAATAAAAAAATTCGAATCGCTTATTTTTAATTATTTACTCATTCTATTCTAATTATCCAACTATTAAGATAAACTCCCTTTATTAATTTGTCATTAATAATCCGTAATATATACAATGAAAATGTTAGACTGAAATTTTATCAAAAATAACTAGTAATATAAATGAAATACTTACCAACAATTATCTTTTTATTAACTTTACCAAAAATATAAATAACCATGACCTAAAAAATATATATAATCTAGATACCGTTCCTATAGGTAATTGATCAGGTTAAATTGAGTTTGTAAAAATATATTATAGTTGGCCAGAATTGAATGTATAGGACTGGAAAGTTTCCAAAAAATCAACTTATAATATACTATTGATGTTATAAATGTGCTAAATTTTACTTCATAGCCAACAAAAAAATTTAATTTATATTTATATATTATATATATTTTTTATATTTATTTAATATTTTAATCAGATTATGTACTATTGTATATTTGTAACAGTTAGGTTTCTAGTTTGGTATTAGGTACCATAGTATTATATTTTATACTTCAGAAAAAAAGAATTTAATACAAAATAACAACATCTATTTTTCACACGTTGGTTCTTTATGGCGTTTGGGCTCTGGATAAAGACATGATAGATTAGTCACAGAAATACATGAGATTCATCAATTTAGATTATAGAATATGAATAACGTATAGAAGACAGAGCTATATACTATAGACATTAGACATGTCAACATAGTAACATGTTCAATGGTGAATTTAAATACGTCCGATAAATGTTCTATGAACGATTAAAATTCAAATCTTGACAAAATTGTATCGTAGAGACGTAGAACGTACATATAAAACATCATCCAACAAATTGTATTATTTAAAAACATTAAATGTATAGGAACCTAATATGTTTCTATTTATTATTTAAATCAAAATTGTCTTTTATAAATTTATAAATATTTAAGATATATACTCAATATAGGCACAATTATTTTACAAGTACATATTTGAATTTTTCAAAAATTAAAATTATTGATTTTATGTAATCCAAAAAATCAAAAAATACAATTGCACATTTTTTTTCAAACAACTTAAGTAAAAAATATTGAAACATTTTTACTGCTCAAAAAGATGATCATAGACACATGCAAAAATTAAAAACTACATTTGGTTATTGTAAACCAATATATTCGTCGATCACTCCACACAAAATTTAAAAAATTTCAAGACATAGATGGAGATTTGGGTCTTACATAGTTTCCTTCCCACGAAAAAGGTTTCTTTTTAATTAGTTAATTTATAAATTTCATTATACTTTATATCACTCAAAATATTCCTGTACTTAACACCCCTTAAACAAGCTTCAGATCCGCCCTTGGGTTCATTGTAGGTGTAAAAATACTGTGATGTACACCGGATTTATTTAACGTAAGACAATCAATAATTAAAAAACTAGTTATGTTTTTAAATATATTTTTTTACATCATTTCAAATTGTTAAAAACATATATTTTACTACTTTTTATCACTGTAGCTTTTTAAATTTTTTAATAACAACGTGCATATTTAATTTCTTATTTCAAAGCAAAAACATTTTAGGAGTTGTTTGATGTATAAAAATTTAATTTTTGACGAGTAATTTATATCACACATAATTTTAATTGTATCAATATTAAATAAATGAGTAATAAATATTTAAATTTTAAACGAGCGGAGAGGACTATTTACTAAATGAGTATACCGAAAAATATTGGTCCACTACTCCGCTCGTCTATACTTTTAATACTTACCTATGTCTTGTACTCTTGTATCATAACTATTAATCGCTACTTATCCGAAATTTGATTTTAATAGATCGATAAATGTTCCAAATAATATTCTGCTTATAGAAATATGAAATTAAAAATGTATACTTTGTTTGCTGTCGTTTAAAAGAATAAAAATTTATAAAAATATAGTGATAAAAAATGGTAAAAACTATCATTTTTTCCAATAATGTCGTTCGCTCAACTTAAAATGATTTAAAATATTTATTATTGATAACGTTAGTGTTTTAAAGTTTTTTTTAAATAATGAATGTCTTACGTTAATATTATGTCACTCTGTATGGTGTAATTTATATTGTATGAATTGTAGGTATTAAATAAAACTTCAACAAATTAGATCAAAACTCAATATTTTAAAATAATATATGTAATTAAAAAATTGGTTCAATCTTTGGATAATTAAATGCAAGCCCATCAACCCAATAACTTATACATTTTCTTCATACCAACCATCCAATAAAAATAAGTAAAGTAAGAAAAAAAACATTAATATTGAAATATATGTCAATTGACACCACCTTCGACCAAGCTGTTCGTGAATATTTTTTTATACATACCTACGTATTACTTATTATAATATTATTTTAATGAATACAGATCTCTTTAAAAAGAAAAATATCATTATTTATCCATGCAGTTTGGTTAAAACTAAAATATAAGCAGAGTAAATATATCTAGCTGTTATGTATAATTACTCAGTGTATTCATCAAGAAAGTGATTAATGATTATTATCGCTTTCAAAATACCTTCTATAACTGTTTACTAATTACTATACAACTCTAATACAAGTGTCAAGAGGAGTTAAATAAACTATATACATATAATATTAGTAAAGTATTAAATGTGTATATTCAGTTAAGGTTTTTAAAACACAAAAGAAAGAGTTTGTGTATAAAAATGTTCAAAATTGTTTGAATTGAGTTCAAAAATACAAGTAACTATAGCCTATATAGTATGAATAGCTTGATCATAATTGTAAGTCTTAAACATTTTTGCATTAATCATCTTAATATAATAGATCACAATATCACAATTCATTGGTCATATTTCACAAAATTAATTAACTACGCTCTATCATATATTTATATAAATACCTATCAAATATTAAAATATACAATGCCTTTTGTTATTGTTATCCCGAAAAATAAAATGATTATACACACACACACACACACACACACACACATATATATATATATATATATATATATATATATGTTTAGTGTATAGTACTATATAGTATCTAATGAATTACATTGACGTACCCTTACTCTTATTATAAAATATATTTATACAATATGACCTTTAAGTCATTTTTTTATTCAAAACATTTTTTTTATTCTTTTAATCTTCTATACAGTGATAATAGGTTATAATGATAGTCGAAACTTCATATAATCAACTCAAGCCAATACCCAGCACAAACCTACACGACAAACATTTAATAACATTTCCTAAATTATATGAAACAAATAATCAAAATTGATTATTATTATTTATTATGTTGATATGCCTTAAAATTAAAACGGAGTATATATAATAGGAGTAGAGTTTTTCAAATTTTTTAAGAACTATATAAAACATTTTCATAAAATTGTCGGTAAAATGTCTTATTTATATAGGTATACAATCTGTGGGACACTCCTTCAACTTAAAAATGAATTTATTAAACACATACTACCTAAACTAAATTGAATTCTAAATTTTGTAAGAAACAAATAATTTAAGTCTGTTTTTTTTTGCTTTTTACATTATTTAATTTTTATCTTTGATTAAATAAACCCTATATAGTATAATATTTATTTTATAATACATGATCGTAGTTTTATGGTGTGGGGGGATGAGGAGAACTATAAAACAATAAAATCCCCAGTCTTACATAAATGCTCTGCGTATCAATAATGTTTGTTTAGACCCCCAATCCATGTATTATGTATATTATTTACAAGAATTTGCCAACTTCAAATTTTATTTATGAATAAAGTTACAAGCATATAATATAAAGTGTACCTATAGCTAGTTATATATATGTACAAATGAATAATATTTTATGTTTATGACATGGATATATATATTATTTGTAGATACTTATATATATATATATATAATTTGAGTATTTTACTATAATACCTGTATGGCTGTATGGCCGTACGTATAAGATAAATCGGTTTAAAATGACAGTTGTGTACTACATGTTGTACCTATGTTTAACATGTATATAAGTGTACAACATTGTAAAACGAATATCGATTTATTTTCCTTGGTATATAATACGATGTAAGCTTAATAATATGTCATGTGACAAGTATACATCATAATTATTATTCATTTGCATAGAATAGCTGCATCATGAGCGACGTGACGATGGTTGTACAATTTTGTCGTAAACGTTTTCTTCGTATCATTTTAGATCTTATAAAGGTTCTATTCCGAGCTCAGGTCGATTTTATAGGTCAAAGGGTGACGGAATCGGATGTATATTATAATCGCGAGTGGAGGCGTTTTAATGGCTTTCCGCGGAGCGCCCTCTGTTTGCTGACCGGACATCTCGACGTGTACGCTATATACATATACGCAAACCGTCCACCTCGTTGGTCAATCACTCATTAAATTCTGTTTTTGGTTAATGTTTGCCTTCAGACTGCAATGACATTATATACGCGAGATGGTCGTGAGCACATCGTAGCTCATATTATATATATACACACTCTACAGGCTCATCATACATGATGGGTATCATGTATTCATGTGCGTATATATCACCATCGTTACGCCTTATACTCTTATTACAGCCACGCGTACCATCATATACCTAACATTATTATTATTATTATGGTTCCGAGTTTAAGCTCCAATTCGGCGTTACCTATATATATATAATATTAATTATAATTGGTACAAAAAATAAATATTCTGCAATGTAATATACTATTATACCATTTATACCTATTATCAGCTAAGTAGTATTATATAAGCGTAATAAGTACTGAAATAGTGCAATATACTAATATACATATTTCACACTGCACGATACGCGCGTAGTATAATATGTATATATATATATATGTAATACAGCGACATAACAGCAGTATATAGGTGTATATGTACTACCAGTATATACTACCTCGTACTAGTCGTACTTACCCGTACGAGTTTTGAGGTATATTACAAAGCAAATACAAAATACACCGTGTGTGTGTGTGTGTGTGAAAACAGGAGGAAACAAACACTTGAAATATAATGTAGCGTAATAGCGTAATGTACCAATAGTTTTTATATATATATATACAATATACATATGTTATATTTATACCCGTCCTCGGTAGTAGATACATTGTATGTTGGCACATGTGTTCAAATAAACACCTCACAGTGACACAACACATTAAAGGTACACACGCATACTACATGCATACACATAATATATAATATATATGTATATATATATATATATATGATGTATACAGACATATAATGATATAAAATTATAATACCTATTAAATCGGACTGTGAACGCGGGTCAAATAATAAATGTTATTCACGCTATATATAATATGTATATTATATACAGGCACAGGGTAATTTCTGCAGTTAATGTGTGACATTTACACTTTTGTATGATAGGTATTTCGGAGAGTTCATCGGGCGTATGTTCGTATACAGAGTGATTTATCAATCGTATTCTTCTAATTTTCGCAAATTTTTAAGTAAGTATGCCTATCTAAAGTTCAATAACTGAAAATCTACACAGTACACGTTCACATATTATACTATTTATCAAGTATACAATTCAATTTAAACGCATAAACATTTACAAAAACAATGATCTACCATATGTCTATATGCATATATGCATATGACCAACAACTTATATAGTAAAAAAGAGCGGTCATCATATGAAAACAAAAAGTCTGTAAGTATCCATCGTCGACACCACGAAACACTCCTTAAATGGTATAACAAATCTAATTATTAGAAAATATGATATTTAAGAACTAGGTGCCAAATTGAAAACTAGTAGGTATTTGAATAAAAATATTTTTTTTTTTTTTGTTAAAATTATTTTTAAGATTACTGGAATTCGTTGTAACAAATTTCGTGTGGAATTATCTTCACTACAAAAAATGTATAACATTAGGTAATAACATTAATAGTATTATATAATAATAAAAAAAACAATAGCAATAATATCTAATTTGGGGACGAAAATGAGATAATGCTAATAAGGTATAACAAAAATAAGATAATGCTAAATTAAATTGCTAATAATTATAAGACTGTGAATGCAATATAATATAATGATAAATGATAATAATGTAATTTAATTTTGTTCACGTATTGGCAACGTAACCATTTATATACAGTGTGAGATACGTATCTATGTTTCTTAATAAATAGTAATGGTGTATGTTGGTTAAATAATTGAAGTGTAAATCTGAGTCCCCACAAAATTGAAAACCTTTTTTTTTTTTTTTGCCAAAATTGGGAATATTAATTGTTTGCTGTACCTATACCCAGTGTTGTAGTTCGAATGGAATAGAAAATTATGTTTTATTTTTTTTTATTATGTATTCAAATTCAATACTTATTTTAAAATATTCAATATACATTAAACTCCGAACTCGTTAATTAGTTTTTCGGTTGAATATCTAATGTAATCAATATAATAAATTAATAAATATTGCTAAATTATCAAAATTAAAAGGTGAAAAAGCTCGGTGAATCATCTTGCAGTTCAGCCAGTACACGCATCATACTCTGTATATTATATTATATAGGTGTAGGTATAATATACTTTGATTTTCCATACAAACAACAAACATTTTTTTTTTTTGTTTGCAACGCATATATAGCGTACCTACAACTAACTATACTATAATACAATACACCACCATAATACGCGTATTGTGTATATGCACTTGAGTGTATATTTTATTTTTGTGTTATTTTTCAATCGCGTTGTATTATATACATATATATATATATGCATAAAATCTAATATACCCATGTACCTATATTTTATCATATTTACGAGCGATATGTCGATATATGTATATAGCCGAATATAATAGCTGGCTGCCGACTGCCATATATTTATAGTCGGTGGAGTACAACTGTACAAGGGTTACACCCAAAACTTAAAAGGTCACCGTTTGACCCAAGTGTGTACTTTGATTTGTGTGTGTATTATGTTTATGTGTATGATAAACATTTGTGTATGTTTAGCCGCATAATAATAGGCACATTTTATTTCTGAGTATACAAACTACACATCACGTATATAATATATATTATGTAGGTAGGTAGGTACTCAATATTATTTATAATATATACGTTTTCGGACATCGCCATTATATTCGAGTGGTCGTTATACATATTAGAAAATGTATATATAATAGAAATATTATTATTATTATCATAGTAAGTACATATAATATAATATAAACTATACGTGTATATATAAATATATATATATTTATGATTTATTTTATTTAGTTTTTTTAGTATATATTGTGTATATATATCATAGGTATATAATATAAGTATATAACAATAATTACCATAAAAATACATAATTACCCTATAATATGCACAATTATAATGAAATAACGTAATAATTATTCACAGTAGGTATATCGTATATAATATGTGTAGGTACCTAAACATATTACGCGTTGTACATTTATACATCGTCTGCAGGCCCTATTCGTTTTCGTGCACTTAAGTCTTAACATATAATTTAATATACTCACATTTAGGTATACGTAACATGATATACGTTAACGTATACCGTATAGTTTCGGTAATAGGTACAAAGGTGTGTACGAGTGGTTTTTACTCAATTTTTTTCCTTTCGAAAACGTTCCCCCCACAACGCGTTCTCACCGCGCCGTGGCGGCAGCAGCAACAGCGGCGGCGGCGGCGGCAACGGCCAACGGTATATCCGTTATATAAATGCTACGCAGGCAGTTGAATATAATATCGGCTTTTGCGGACACGTCCCGGCGGAATCAACTCGTCGTCTCGTAGTCGTCCACAAAGGCACGGCCACTCGGTCCTACAGCTCCGTCGTTTGTCATCGTCATACTATTATTTACAACACGCCGTTATAAGACATATAATATCGTATAATAATAATGCTGGTACGAGTGGTACGTATATATATATATTATATATAAAAATATCCGCATCAAATTTTTAACGTAATATTATTATCACCTTAAATCATTCTCATCGGCACGTAGTAATAATTTTATCGAGTCCACAGCTGCAGTACGATAATACGCGAACATCAGAACACTATTATGCATTAAATAATTTTATACTATTATTATTATAATATAATATTATATTATATAAGTCGGTCGGTTCTTCTGCCGCCGGTCGCTGACTATATAATATTATATTGAAATATATTATTAAACGTACCTACCTCAAAATTAATATAATAATAATTATTCGCTGCGACCATTATTATTTAGGCGTATATATTAGCTCAGCTCTATACACACTACACGTGTTCAATAATTACCACATAATTATTCTAAACGTAAACAACGTGAGTGCGAGAGAATTGAGATTATACAAATTACCAATGTGAATAATATACCTACTATATAGAATTTTTTATTTGTGTTTTATTTTTATTTTAATCTTCAAAAAGATAATGCGGTTTCCACACTGAATAAATTCGTGTATGGATATAATTCTGTTTTTATATGTATAATGAGAGAATTTCTTTTTTTAAATTTTTATGCGTAAATTGTGAATACCTACAGCTATAATTAAATTTAATCACAAACACATAACATTAATATTATTATGTTGAACAACCACAAAACCTTGACTGGTCTTTATAATTTGTTCGTCATTTTAAATAATTTGGGTGTGTACGTGTCGAAAATATGGTATAATAATTGCCTATAGAAATCGATTTTGAAAATATATCCATGACAATAAATCATAGATGACATGATAAAAGTATGAGGTAATTTGATCAAGTCTAATAATATGTCTATATATTGGCGGTGATCCTGTTACATATTTATGATGCGGAGGGGGGTGCAGGGGTTTAAGTATTTGGTAATAAACAGATATGCGGGTGCCTTGCCGCTATATGCCACCACCAGCATGTCTTACCTTACAGTTAAAATATTTTACTTTTTTATAGAACTTTTGGTGTGTTATGTTAAAGCGATCGAACTGAAGAGAATAAATAAAATATTTTATGGAACTAAAACATTTCTTAAACTGTTGGTCTACCTTAAACCCTGGTGTAAAAAGTTCGTATTAAAATAAATTAAAAACTGTCATTCTGGATCATTTATACCTACCGCATGAGTGAATAATTAAAATAAATTTCATTCATCGATCATGATTCAGCAAATTCCCCGTTTTTAGTTCAATTTTAATAGTTGAGCTTAATTGTTTAAAACAATTATAATTAAACAAAATATTTCAATTTTCGATAGTTTTTTTGAGTTTTTTCTTAATAATTTTTGAATTATTGAGAATTTCGGAAAATCACCTTTCTAAAGTACCAAGTTTATGTTTCGAATTATGTTCCAAGGAAAGGCACCTCTTTAAAACTTAAAGTTTAAATGATTTATTTGGACCTACTGGAGATATTAAGTAGATATAATATATACTTATCTACCTGAAAACGTGTGTATACATGCAGAATAAAAAAAAGAATATAAATAATTAATTAATTAAAAATAATTGATTATTTCATTTTTTATTTTTTTTTAGCTACATATGTAAAGTAGAAATTATTTTTATTTTTGAAAGTATTCCGGCTCATATAAATTATTCAGGAGGCTAACCCCACCTCGATCACGGCCTGTCAATGAATGTGTCACACTTATATTCATACATTATTTATTGAACAATTGACTGTTCCATATACACTGGAAATTTGGTAGGCAGGTACCTACCTGTCTGCGCATCACTGCACCAGTGCCGATGACTATCAACAGTAATTGCATCGATTAATATTCAGATTTTGTAGCGACTACAGCGGCCTACACTTTGTGTGCATGTCGTATCTCGTATTCTCGTACGGTAGTTGTACACATATAATAATATGTAACACCGTGTGCGAATCCTGTGATCTGGTGCAGCATGACAATAACCACGGCTGTGGTAATAGACTCGTATTAGGCAGCGGGGCAGGTAAAAATCGTAAATTCCTACGTGTTTCATCGTTTGGGTGTGTACATCGCATGACGTATATTATCGTCGTGATTACACCGCTATTACAGTTATGAAACAATATTATTATTGTAACACATTTTTTTTGAACACTATGACGGCATGACGCATAGACGTTATTTACACAACGACCTTGCGACGTGTCTCTCTCACACTCTCTCACTCTCTCTCTACAAAGGCCTATGCGTAGCAATAAGAGTGTATATTCGTGTTCGTTCCTTTTTTCGTTCGCCACCCCGTCCCCCGGCAAATCGCGCGCCTCTTTTAGCTCTATATACATTATACACCGTCGTCGTTCGTTACATAGTGTTTCGCGAATAATGACACTCTCACTCATCGTTCGCTCTCCACACACCGCCGGCGGCCTCTCCCCGAGTCCCTGCACGCGCCTCGCCCTCCGCGTCTTTCTCACTCTTCGATCATCATCGCCGCCTTTTACGAGCGCACCCCCCCACTGCTCGGGACCCGCCGTCGACTTTTATCGCGATAACGCGTCCGAGGGGGCTTTTTATTATTATTACTACTATTATTATTATTATTATTATTATTATTATTGTTTCACTATCAACGTTCGATTTGTCAAAATTGTTAAAGCCGTCCGTCGTCGCGGCGGCGTTTCATTGTCGAAAACGCGAGACAACGGTAACGCATATAATAGCACCGTTGGCGTTTCGTGCGGGCACGCAAATGAATCGAACAATACGAGCGCCGCCGCCGCCGTGTACAGCGACAAAAACAACAGCAACGCCAGCGACAGCCGACAGCGGCATCAGTGGCGATAGCTGCTGCTGTTGTCGTGATAGTAGTAAGTAGTAGGACCAACGTCAGCGTGCCAGTCGGTCCGTCGCCGTCCGTTTAATGCGCTCCGCGCCGTCGTCCACGACACACACACCGCCACCGACGTCGTCTCAGATAACGCGCGCGCGACGACGACGACGACACCGTCGACCGCTATCGGCGACCGTACACACACACACACAGTGCGGTGCACGCTATCGCACCGCTCCATCGCCGTCCGCGCGTCAGACGCCAGTCAGCGGCGTGCCGTCGCGTTACGAATTCGTCACCAGCTCCTCGGCCGTTGTGTCTTGTGTGTCGCGTAGCAGAGTAACGGGTGAGACTTTTGGCGTTTCGTGGCCACCGTTTCTGTCGCTGCCCGCGATCATGCGTACGACGTGAGCAGGAGAGTTTCTCGGTGTCCGCACAAACCCGCACGCAAAGGCGACTCGACCAAAGCCGTCGTCGTCACGATGCCTTGAATTCTAGGTAACTATCCCACTGCACTGGTGTTGTCTCTCTGCCCTCGTGTGTACTACCTATTTATATATTGTTATTGCTGTCCTCGGTCGTCGGACGTGTGTCGAAAACGCCATCGGCCGATGAATTGTCGGACATCAATCCGACAATTCTGAAGTCTATAAGCGCTAGGTACTTTAAACACCCAGGTTTTTATTGGGCATTCGAGAGCTTGTGAAAATAAATTAAAACACGACAGAAATGGTCACTTTTCCACAACGTTCATTGTCGATATGGAGATTGATGTACCTGTGTGTACATAAGTCCTTTTTAACTCCCATCATATCCGTTCTCCTTTGACTTCTATCGATCAATAAGAAGAACATTTTTACACACTTCTAGTTTTTCTCAATTGGTAGTAATGTTTCTTTTGCATTTCAGATTATAGGAGTTAGACCTTGATCGCACTGACTTAGTATAGATCTGGTCATGCGTATACAATTATACCTATGTTTTTGTCATTGAACTGCTATTGTTAAGAATAAATATTTTATAGGTACACTGTATGCCATGATTAAAAAAAAAAAATTCACTGATCTTGAATTGAACTGATAAAAAAAAAAAAACGGCAATAACCGTATGTGAAATCAATTGTTTTATCTATTTCAATTAGGTAGTTCAAATGCTAGTTCAAATGTATTTTAGATATAATTTTTAAAATACAACATAGGTTATAGGAGGTACCTACTATATTCAATTTTAATTATAACAAAACTTCTTTATTATTTAATAACTTGTTATAACTTTTATTAAACTTATTTGAACAATTAGATTAATTGTTATTTTTTTTTATAAAAATCTATAAAATTACCTAGATAGGTACTTATTTGTAATATTTTTAAATTCATATAAAATGTGTTAGTCATTAAAAAACAATCAATATTTTGTTGTAAATATCATAATCACATACTTATGAATACCTAAATAATATTTATTACCACCTGCCTAGACCAAAAACTAATAATATTATTCATTAAAAATTATTTTAACATAAATTAAAATACCATTAACATATTTATAAGAAATATATATGATTATAAATACAAGCTTAAAAACACTGCGTTTGAGATTGTGTTAAAATTTAAATCTTAAAAATATTTTGATAGAAAAAAACAATTATAATTGTTGATAAAAATAATGTTTCTAAATGTTATCTGACAGAAAAAATATGTAAAAACTAAATAATATAGTTTTTTTTTCAGAGAAAAATACTTAGAACACAAACTATACAACATTTTTGTTGCTATATTTAAAACTATAAGACCTTCATTTGTTAGATACCATCACATTGTATTGTATAACTCAAAAATTTATAATTTGTAGGTATTTTAAAAACATTTCATGAAGGGTTACCCACAAACCCCTACTGGTTGCTTCTTTACCTAAAATTATTCGCTTATTTATTTAATATTATAAGCATAATTAGAAATTGTTATATTAATTAAACCCACAACACTCCATTGTGTGACTAGATAGGATTACATGTTTGTGTAAATATAGTACCATAAATGTATTATTATGTGCTTATAGTTAATACACATTATGTAATGAATAGGACTTACATTTGTTTGATGGTTAAACATATTAGTTTCAGTAAACAAATGTAATGATACCTCCTACTTAATGAGATTTATTTTTCTAAAACAAAAAGATAAGGTAACAGTGATTTTTATGAATATTTGTTGCATGCAATAAGAATATTAAGTGATTTTTATGATCTCATAAAGATAACCATTTTTAAAAATATGACAATGGTTGAACCATTTATTATATATTATACCTAATAATACAATACCTATGTAATAATTCACAAAATTAATTAACCCTAATGTTCCTTTGTGTTTTTACAATAGTACATTTGTTTTTAAGCTTCAAATAAAAATTTTCATTTTGATATCAAATATTGATATAGAGTTTTGTTAATTATATATGATGAGCACTTAGCAACCAAATAATAATCAAAAAAAAAAAAAAATTATATTTATTAATTAATTTAAAAAAATTATATTTAATATAGTAAATGTTGTTTGCATAAATACTTAGTTAGGTAGACTAATCAACTTGCATAATAACAACAGTTAATGAACCATTTCAAAAAACAGTAAATTAAAGTAAATTATTATTTTAAGATAATGTTTTACCTATTAAAATTTTCTAATGTAAATATAATATGTGATATATTTCATTTTTGGCTATATATATATATATATAAAAAATACTTGAAAAAAGAGCTGATGTAAGTGATAAGTGTATAATATCTAAAAGATACACAACTTTGAAGGGGATAATATTGATGTAGAATGTAGATGAATAAATTATTTTTTTTATCGAAAATTCTTCATACTTTTTTAACAACTTAGGTCTAGAGGTTACATTATACATCATCATTTAATAATTTATATTGACATTTTTTTACATTATTTTACTGAATATTCATGTTTTATTTATTGAATGTCATATTTATTTAAAAATTATGAAATTGCTTAAGGTATCTTTATTGAAAAAATATCTAAATATATAAAAGAAATGCATGAAACTTTTTGAGCTTTTTATACTATCAGAAAATTTTTTTAACCAAATTAAAAAGTAAACAATATATCATTATTATACTACAGTAGTGTAGCCAGGGTTTTTCTTCAGGGGGGGGGCTGATCAATTTTTGTAAAATACCATTTAAGACTTTTGTAGTGATTTTCATAGACCATTTAAAACTAAAATAATTTTTAAATTTTTATTAATATTTCATGAGTTGGGGGCTGCAGCCCCCTCTGCCCCCTGGGCTACACTACTGATATATTAACAAGTGGCTGGTAACAATTTTTACTATTGACATTGACCAAAGAAAACATGTTTGAATGTGGTTTACCTGCTGTAGCCAATGTTCTCATGTTCAACTCTCGTGTGCTACCTTTGACAGATGGGTGCAACTAGAAATACAATAAATACTATAGAAAATATTACAACTGATCTTTGACTACACCGCTCTTCGTAATTTGACTCATGATGATTTTATTTTTCTATGATTGTTCTACTCATATTGGCTAACAGATTTGTAGTTGTTACTATTGTTACTACTTTTAAGTTTGCTAAATACAATAATAATAAATACTCTCAGTTACTACCAGTACCATATTATTTGTATTTCACCACACAAACACCCATATATCCACCTACAGCGACATTCCCATCTAAGTACTAGTAGTACTACCTCTGGAAAACATCACTACATTGTTTTACTAAATTTAAAATGTATAACGCATATACAATTACATATTTTAGTTATGTTGGATATTACATGTTTGGTATGCTAGAAAGTAGAAAGTATCTTTCTTTTTTTTAAGTATAACAATAAATAACTGAATAAAAACCAATTTTTTCTTCACGTTTTAAGTTAAAATGTATAATAGAAGCTTCATAAATTGCTAAATTTTTAGAAATAGAATAATAAAACTAATATTTATCTATCTTACCTCAAGAACATTTTTTTTATTTTATTTTTAACTAAATTTTCAGAAACTAGCTCATTGTAATTTAGATTTTTTTATAAAATTGATTTTCTGTGTCAAATATAAAATAAACACAATACGCTTACCAAAAGATAGTGTTAACAAAATAAATATAACAGTCCGAATTGGTTTTCCTACTTCTATATTTATTTTTATACTTTTTCTATACACTTTTAGTACATAGTCCAAAAGTTTCAATTCAATTAAACTCAACATGCTCTTATCAATAAGTAAACAATTTATTTTATAAGTTTTGAAGTATATATAAACTATATTTCAATTATATTTTGTTTGGAAACTAAACTATATTATGTTGTATTTAAAATAAAGTTTTGAAATATTTATAGTTATTGTTAATTTATAAACTACTTCATTATTGGAACCTATGGTAAATCATAAAAGTTAAATAGTAATAGTTTATTATATTTCCCAAGATAATACCATTTATTGATATGAAATAAAAAATATAAATTATATTTACATAACTATATATTACCTTTATACTTCCTTGAAACATTATTGGTTCATTATGACTTCATCAGTATTAATTTGTTTTCTAATACATAGAATATAAAATCTATTGTTTCTATTCTAATTAAACCAATAAGTTTAAGCTAGTGAGTCCAATGTATACAAAAGATTTGTTGATTAGGGATACATTTATGGCTTATGAAGTATTGTTAAAATTTCACAATTTAACTGCATACACATACCTATTATCTTTTTTAATTAATGATAATTTATAATACTGAAGATACTGCAGACAAGATAATACAAATTGCTTTTATTAGAAGAGGAAGGGAATATAAAACTGAATACCAATTATTATATTAATTAATTTTACTTAAACTAAATAAACTTAATAGTGACTTTTGATAATCACGGGCTGTAATAGGTTCTATAACTGGATATTTTACCTTCTTGTGTTTTTAGTTATAACTATATTAAAAAATTACTTATGTATAGTAAATATTTTAATAATAACAATAAAAGTTTTTAATTAAAGCATGAATAAATTATAAAGAGTTAAAGATTTAATTTAAACTAATATTTAAGTATAATTAATTATAAATTTCATTCTTAAATCAATTGTTGATGATTCAGAAGTTATTAGCTTTTAAAGTTAAATATTAATAATAAATAAATGTATCAATTTATAATTTCCTAATGATCTTACAATAAAAATAAAATAATGTACTTACAAAAGTGACCCTGAAAGTTGAAATTATACTATTGTGTGATGTGTGATTTTATTTCTATCTCCTGGTATAAATATGTTACAAGGTTTCTGGAAAAAATTATGTCTGTAAAAAATGTTGTCCTTATTTATTAAAAAATACATTAATTTTAAATATAAATTCAAGTTGAGTATTATAATTGTATTTATTAAAATAATAGTTAAGAAGATTAAGTTCACCTACAATAACTGTTTTTGTGGTTAGTAGTATATTATACATAATGGTATCTTTTCATAAACTTAATAATGTGCAAGTATGCACATCAGTGTATATCAACTTTTATATCACTATTTTTTATGTGACTTTTTTGACTTGGGTACTTTAAAATATAATATTATCTAAATACTATGGCCGTATTGTATTTTGTGTTTATTTGGTTGATTTGAGGGTATTATTTGTAATATTTTCAAATGCTTGAATTTTGTGTTTAAATTTAATTTCTTAGCGAATTCCTAGTCAAATGTAAAAAAAAAAAATAGAATTGTTAATAATTTTATTTAATGTCGTATTTTATGACCTATTTATTGTAAACAGTATTGATTTATAAAATTAATTGTTTTATTTTGATATTTTTATTGGCATAACATTTTTTGAGAACATTTAAAAAAGATAATAAATCATTCAATGTTTTTTTTAGATTACCAACTTACTTATCAACCGTAAATTTACAATATACTATAATTGGTATCGCATAGTTTTTTTTTTACAATTACTCTGCTATGTTATTTTCTGAAGTTAATTGAAAAATTACTAACTTTATAATTATTTCAATTTCTTTTGGAACATTATATTATTATTATATTATCATAACAGTTACCAAAAAATAATAAATACGCAAATACGCTTGACTATAAGAAAATTTATTGTGAATATTTTAATTCAATTTATTACTTTTCTGTAATAAATTTTTTTAGTATATAATATGTTCATTAGAATTTAGTTTGTTGTGTTCTTATTTACATTAAATTGATCAAGTAACACAAAATATTGAATATAGTTTTTAAATTATTTTCATAGATTGCTCATCATAAACTTAAATTTACACCTTAATTCATTTATAGCATAATATCAATATAAACTATTATCATAACTGATATTTTGTCCTTGTATTTAATTGCCCAGTATTTTATTAATTATCGTGTTAATAAATTTTCAACCATTATTCATTTATATGTATATTTATTTTTTAAACAATATTTTCAAGGATAATTTGTATAAATTATGTTAAATATTTAATTTATTGATTTTCTCCTTCATAAAACATCATTATTTTCTTAATTTTGCTGTGAATAAATTGGTTGCTAGCTATGAATATTAACGGTCTTATTTTTATTGTAAATTGTTTAAATACAGTAGCAACTTCTTATCATTATTACATAATTACATTATTATTCTGCAATACAATTTTTTAGTAACTGTATGACTGTACAGACAAATAGTAATTTGTCAATTTTTTCCTTTTTTTTTTTGATTATTTGGCAAAAATACATTATACTGGTCATCACTATTTATTGCATTTTGTATTATTTAACATAAAGTAAATAGTCTAAATGTAGATTATTCATTTTTTTTAAATTTAAAAAGTGTATATGCATAAGTCTAAAATAATACCTATTTAATGTTATAACTTGCCAAATTAAGCTTCTTTAATTCCTTCTAATAGATAAATTTTCTTTTTAGGAAAATCTAGCCTCTGTATGAATATAAATATTTAATAATAAATTACAAAAATATAAATGATTAATTGCAGTAGGCATACTAAATTTTTCAGCTCAGTAGTTGTTTAGCAAATCAAACACTTTAAGTCTTAACAACATTTTATCAAATATCTGTATTTTGTTCATATTATAAAATAATTATATGTTTATTATCAATGTGAAAATGTACATTATTTTAAAAATGTGAACACATGCAACATAGAAAATTTGTGTTCAACAGAATCAACCTTGTGTTATTACCTTAAGTATTAGAGTCAATTAATCTATTATCAAACTGAACGTGAAGAATATTATCTGTGTTTGTATATTGGATATCTTACAATATTTCAAATTCAAAGCAAGATATGAGACATTTTAATTATTTATATGACTTGTAAAAATATTTAAATATTGTAAAAACGCTAACACAAACACAGATAATATTCTTAGCTTTAAGTTTGATAATAGATCGGTTCACTCTCTTGACTCTTACTAAAGCTAGTAACACAATGTTAATTCTATAAAACTCAAATTTACTATGTTGCACGAGATTAGATAGAAAACAAATAGTGCACTGACCTCTTCTTAGTATAATATACTTTGAATAATCTTAATTTTGTTACTAATAATTAATTGTATTCAATAGTATGGAAATCTTCAAGGTGAATTCCAAACATAAAGGAAATAATTTGACACGTCAATATGGAACCAGTTGTGGAAGAAGTAAGAGACATTACTGTTCGAAAAGTAACACGATGGTGTTGTTCAACAATTATGGTATTCGGAGGAGTAGTACCATACATTCCACAATACCGAGAAATATACATCAAACAAGATGCAGAAGGCTTCTCAATGTATGTATGCCTTGCACTTTTAGTTGCGAACACTTTGAGAATATTATTTTGGTAAGTATTAATTACTTAACAATTATTTCAAAACACTTATTTAAAACAAAAACTTAATTATAGGTTTGGTAAACGTTATGAGCTTCCATTACTATTCCAAAGCATTGTAATGAATATTATGATGTTACTTATGATACACTTATGTGTAAAAGTTCGTAATAAAACACAGTTAATCAGAGGACCAGACAGATATTTTACTGGTACACTTTATAAAATATATTTTTAACCTCTTATTAATTTTGTTGACAAATTATTCAATATTCAGATAAAGTAATCATTTTTATAATTTTTTGTAGATTTTGACTGGCATTACTTTTGGCAATGGACAGACTTTCAGTCGTATATAGATTTTTTAATCGCTATGAGTATTTGTCTTTCCATCATAACATTCATATTTCTGCACAATGTTATATTTATTGAAATTATTGGATTTCTTGCTCTCCTAACTGAAGCCATGTTGGGTGTTCCTCAATTAGTCAAAAACTTAAGAAATCGATCTACAGAAGGAATGAGGTATTTATTAATATTTATGTAAATTTAAATTAACTATGACCACACATATTCTTACTTTATGTATCTTATAAAAAAATTATTGAATTTAAATTATTATAAATATAATTAAAATGATTTTTATTTCTAAGTTTTACCTATGAAATAACAAAATACTGATTTCTTATTAAATTGTAACTTATCTTAAACCCTAAGGTGGTATGCAATTAAGTACCTAAATATTTTTTAACGGAATTAACAAAAGACTATTAATTAATTTATCATCAATATATAGTTCCTATAGCTATTGCCTATTAGCATATCAAAACTAAAAGTTGATTTTATTTTTTGATATTTTCCATGAAGATTAAAACTAAGGATAGAGCACTTTTAAATTAAATAGTACCCATATCTATATTTGTGAAAAAAAGTTTGCAAACTATCTCTAGGTGAATTATATTAAATTATAAGCTACATTAAACAAATGAGTGAAGAGTAATCATCAATATTTTAAATTTAAATTTATGCATATAGCTTTCATTAATTATGTATATTTCAAATGTATTATAAATTATAATACTACAGTAGAATCTCGGTAATCCGTCCGTTCGATAATCCACTATGTAAAGTAATCAGGCTATATTAACCTATTTGTACCAATATGTATTTATATATAAAGTTACTATCGTAAACGATAAAATTAAGTAATAACAAATAAAATCCGAATAAACCTATTAGATATTTTATTTTTATTCAGTTAATGTTAAAGTACAATAAGGTTATTCATTTTTTAATAATTAATAAATTAATTTTAATTTTTCAATAAGTAAAAATGCGTTTTTATGTGAACCTTCATTAATCCGGCAGTAGCAGGGTTTGATATCTGTTGGATTACCGAGATTCTACTGTATATAATAATATTATTTAATTTGTGTGTTAGTTATGTACTACAAATGATGTGCTATAAATAGTTTTGATAATTAAATAGTATTATGACCAAAAATGTATTATATTTTGTCTGATAATTCATAAAGATAAATTTTTCACAATAATTATAATAGTCTAAGATGCCCATACAATATATATTATACTCTGTTGAATGTTCTAATTTATTTATTTATTATATTTTTTTTAAATAAAGACAATAGTATAATTATTTAACAATATATGCATTAACTATAAAAAAATATTTCCCATTTACATAACATTATTTATTACCAAGTTCAGCAAACTTTATTTCACACACACACAGATACTTTCACAATTTTCATTATTTTATATGAAAATGCCTTAGTTTTAATCTTTATGGTTGCTTTAACTAATATATTAACATTTTATTTTTGAATATTATTAAATTAATACTGAATCTCATTTTGAATTACCAATAATTAAAGTAAAAATGTTTTTGTTTTTGTTGTGATATACAAACTAATTAAATTTTCAATTTTATTAATTTAGAATGTTTATAAATTATAGTAGGTTATATTATTCTTAGAGAATATTAAAGTGTTATAAATTAAAACCAAATAAAGTATTATAAGTTTCAAATTTGTTAATGGCTAAGAGTCTTGGAAATAACTTCAAATTTTTTTTAATAGTGTTACAATGGTATTACTTTGGACAACTGGAGATGCATTTAAGACTTGTTACTTTGTAAGTCGAAAAGCGCCTCTACAATTCTGGATGTGTGGCACACTTCAGGTTATGATAGATCTGACAATACTTGGTCAAGTAGTCTGGTACCGTAATGAACCACCCTATAAAATTCCTCGAATAGACTGATCTGTAAATTGATTATCTCGATATAATATTTTTTAAATTTTCCAAGCTAAGATTGTTATTATCATTGTTAGATCTTCTAATCTCAAATTAGACATTGATCGTAGGTTGTTAATGTTTGTTTATTTAGTGAATTTTATTTATTTATTTATTTTTACCGTATCAGTTAGTTGTATATTCATCAATATTTTATTAAACTTTATAATAATGCATCAACCTCCATCAATTGTATTTACTATAGACTGTTAAAAATAAGAATATATTATTAAAAATATTGTTTGTATGATTTGATTTTATGAGAATTCCACAACCAATAATGTGCACAATTGTAATTGAAACAAATATATCATCACATGTTATTTTATAAATTTTAGGGCATTTACTTTCAAAATAGTTTTTGTTAAATAGACAGAAATCTGTATTGTGCCTACACTGACTAAATTAGAGACTAGATCAATAAATATTTTTTTATATTTAAGGGCCATCACTTGGTCATAATATTGACTTTACTACATTATATCTATAAAATATTAGTTTATCTATTTAATAGTTATTGTGAATAATTTGTTGATACTTTATATTGTTTCTATGTTATTATTTACTTCCTTATATTTTATGATATATACTTGTTAAAAAAAAAAACAGATTTTTTCAATTGTACTTCTCCGTCTCTGAATAATCTTATTATATAGAAATAATTAGTCATACATTATATTTGGCATCTTATTTAGTCTTCCATCTGCACAAATAATTTTTAATAATTCAAATAACTATATAATTTTATTTGCATTTAATTTTAATAACAGTGATTTGAACATAGATTTAAAAAAAAGTATTCATATAATATTTACTTAATTTCAATTTTCTTATATAATAAAACTTTAATTTTTATTATTCTTATTGATATTAAGTATAAAATAAAATCCAAAAAATATTTTTAATTAATTAATAATTGAAATAAAAACAATGAAAATTAAATATTTTTAACATCATTCTATGACTTTTGTAAGAAATAAAAAAAAAAATAGGAATAATTTAAAAGAAATAATTTTATGTAGATATTTTTTAAATGCAATTTATTATATATGGTAAATTTATTCAAATACTATTAATTAATTAATGTTCATTAACTATAATATATTTTAACTTTTAAGGCGGAGAAGTATTTGAACAAAGTTAATCATTAATAATATAAAATATGAGAGGAAATTAAATATTTATGCATTTATATATTAATGATTAATATTGTAATTAATAAGTATTTGTTAATTAAGATTTAAAATTTGTGAAACTAATAATATTTATTAATTATGTTAATTGAATAGTTGAGATGTTGGTGCCTGTATTTTAAGTTACTGAGCTATTTTTAAAATACCTATATTTACTATATAGAATACCTATGATGTCAAACATTTGTGATAGCTTTCGAGTCATTATTAATATTTAAACCTTAAATGTTTTGTGTTTAGTAATGGGTATAAATATTTTATTAAAATATGTATATGTAGTATGTATTTAAATGCTTATTATATATCTAATTGTAACTAAGTCTAAAAATGTATTTAGATATGTCCTTATTTCAGAAATTATGATGCTTTATTGCGTGTTATAGTGGATTCACGTTCCTGATGTTTTTCTTTACAATATTAACGCACAATATTTTTTTCAATACTTTTGAAAAAAAAACCTCAATTTATAAACTATAACAGTTCTGAATTTATGGATATCTCTAAATGCATTTTTGGTTGTGTCACAAAATTGAATTATTTGTATATTTTTTTTTTTTCATCAAACGGCTGTGTCGTCTATTAAAGTAATAATTGATTATATTTCTAAATTATCAAACAGCCTCCTCCTCTTATTATTCATTCTAAATTTTCCTGTTGAGCTTAATGCTTGATTTAATTAATTTTTTTTTTTATCAAAGCAAACCTTAATTTGTATCATTACATTTTATTTACTATTGACTATACTTATATGCTATAATATGCCACATTATTACTCCTATTTTTTTTAGATCGGTTATTGGCTGACTACTAAGTCTTCCCTTATTTTCTCACATAATTACTTTCAAACTGCACATACATTTTTACATTTTATTTATCCTCTATGATCATACATCAATTGTGAACTTTTGTTTTTAATTGTATGTTATATTCAACACTTGAATTTCATAATATATTTCATCGTTTAATTATTCAACTTTAAATATTTTTAAATATTATTTTAATATTTGAATACAATTATTATTTATTTATTTATTTATTTATTTTTAACTAATTTAATAAAAATGCGTTATTACAAATCAGTGTCTCATTGTCCCAAAAGCTTAAATGAATCTCAAGCTTCATTTTCCAATTTATAACTAAGTACTCAACAACATTGTTCCAATTATTTGATTTTAATTTAGCATAATGAATTAGATGTTTATGAAATATGAATTATAAATTGTATGTTATTTAATTATTAGTAATAATATTTCATTGTACTGAAGGCAGTAGCTTCAAACCAAAAATAATATTTTTTTATTTTTTGTTATTGTCTGCTTAATAGATAAATTTATTTTGTATCTCTAAATGTACTTTAGATGGTAATTCAAATTTCAAACCCATTAATTATTTAAAATTGACTCTAAATTAGGTTTTATAGGTCTTTTTATCAACAATACTACAATTTATATGAAATTTACATATACTAATATGTGTATAATTTGCTTCACAGTGTTATATTATTAAATGTGCACAATAGAAACATTTGTTAAGTAGTACATTGTGATTATAATTTAATGGATATTTCTCCAGAAAACTGAACTTCATGACACCAATTCATTATATCAATTATAAAAACATGTAAAAATCCGTATTAAGACTGTATGCAGTATCTGCAACAGCTTACAATCACGTTGAAACGAATTTTTCTATAAACTTTTGTCATTTTCCCTCATTTTTAGTAACGAAAACAACCAACAAGTAACAACAATTCGAATAATTACCAAGTCCGTCCTATTCTGATCCATGTATAACTGATATTTGCATCAATATCCGCCTGGTCACCAGTGACGGTCACTTTTAACCATATTTTATTATCACGTTATGACTTTTAAGTTTTAGTGTTTCATTCTGCGAGAAGTATCTTATTCAGCTCATTGTTTTTATTGCGTAGATAACCATTTATGTGTATGCACTATGTATGTGTGTATATATATAATATATATATACATACATACGATTTACATTATAACAGATTCTATTCCTTAGACTAGTTAGACTGTTGTAATTCAATCAATGCGGTCATCTCGCTCTCGAGTCCCTGCTTATAGAAGGGTTCCTAACCTTTTATGTCCTTTTTTTTTCTCTATTGCGTTAACTTAAGTCTCTATACATTATGCGCTATTTACGAGACACTTGCGTGATAGATGATAATGGGTATACTACTCCCGCGATGGAAAAACACGTTCATTAAAGTAAACCCAATTGACAATTGTCCTAAATCCTAATACATCAATGCGTAATTTAAAACCACCGTATACATTAGATTTCTCCTCTCGGCTTCTATAGACTAGACTCGCTCCCCTCGTACCACCATCCACACGCATATGTCGTCCCGGTATCGAAGCGTATAGGTAACAGCGAATATAGCCTATACGGGCCCAGTGACGGCGTGAACTTTTTATTTCACGAGCCAAATGTATATAGATGCTATAGATATCGAAATTTTATGATATAATATCGTATGTTTGTAGTGGTATATGTCACACTTTATAGCCGAGAGGTGCCACCACCCTGCAATGCCGACGGCGCCTTACTTAAATATCGCTATTCTCTCGACATATTAAAATATTACTATACAATTTCGGTCGGTAATAACAGCGTATTGACATAATATTACGTTTCAAATTATTACTTATCAGTATATATGTATAGTGTATGTATTTCGATCGGTAGTGTTTCATGTTTGTATGTGTGTTGTGTACACAGCGGAATATTGATTCTGTCGGTATTGGCATCGTGTGCGTCCTAACACTATAATGTAAACATGTTAAATTATATAACATTATGAATTATTACGACGTAGGTAGATTTTACAGAAATTTTCGTTCGATAGTTGGGCATCATTACCGTTACTACGTGTTCTCGCGACAACCGCACAAAAATCCCCTGCCAAATTTACAGTACGAATAATTATAATTAATATAATAACAATATGTACCTAATAACGTCCTAAATGTTAATGGTCTATAGTCAATACCTAGCGATTTCCAGTTTTTATTTTAAACGAAAGCAAAAAAAATCATTATACCGCACATGTTGTTTATTTGCGACAAGCTCAAAATGTGCGGAGGCGTAAAGTTGTAAAAAAACAAAATATTCGAAAAGTTTGAACACATTATTTAAGCTGCATATTTATTTAAAATCGTACACCTCTACGCATTTGTATTTTCGCGCTGCACACAATAACATTATATAATATTACGTCGTTCTCCACACACTATAAAATAGGGACTGGACCGATTTCATATCATGTGTAACTAAAACCGAGTACAAAAATGCGTGAGAACACGCACACACGTTTAATGCTGCAATATATTTTTACTTAGAAACCGTCCACTCTTTTCTCAGAGACCCTGTTACTACCTCCCTCACACACATATACATACTACAGTAGCGCAACCAGGATTTTTTCAAAGGGGGTGTCCGCCAGTAGCGTATACAGTAGTTCCCCAATAAATTTTCAAATCTGTTTGCAGTATACTATGGAAAAAAGTTACGGTTCTAAGGGGGTGTCCAGACACCTAAAACACCCCCCTTGGTTGCGCCACTGTACACACACACACACACACACGCACACGCATATACACACTATATAGCGTGTAACAGGCCACAGACACATTTGTAAACGTTTTTATAAATGTTATATGCGTGTGGTGTGTGTTATTTTATTATATAGCAGCAACTCTCTACATAGTTATAAGAAATATTCTATAAGCGCCTGTATATATAAATATTATTATGTTTTGTTTTAGGCATATAGTTAACAATGTTAATTAGATTGCTGTTTTTGAGTGTTCACTACGACCGTATATAATTATATATTACCTATCTTTAAGCCATGTGACATTATATATTATGTATACCTATACCCGCGGAAAGTTCGTGCACGTGTGATGACACGTGTCTAACGATCACCACCAAATTGATTTACTTGGAAATCCCATCACTTTACCTTTACAACGATATATTATATAAGTAATATCTATATCAAAATACCAATTGGAATTTAACGTTTTTACATACATTTCGTTTCGAATCCGTTCGCGCGTCGCTTTTCTTTTCTATACAGTTAAACATATAGATGTCTCCCCGTAGGGAGAGGGTCGTAGTACTATATATTACCTAGCTCGGTTAATAAATCGATAGTTTTTCTTCAGATTTTTGTGTCCCATCCCGCCGAATGATATGTCTACTCGTGCAGTAGAATTTTGCGGTTGACGAATGATTCCGACACGTTTTTGTTCAGTTCGTGTCTGCCGGACACCCATCATTCGTTATCAGCGTGTGTGGTGTATACGGTCGCGTGTCGCGAACCGACGTGTACCTATCATAACAATGGTAAAATATTAAAAATTTAAGTCATAGATAGGAATATTTCCCCACTGCTTATACCTATACAATAATATAGTATGTAATAAATAATAATACTGTATACGTTTTCCATCACGCCGTTTAACTACTGCAGCTGCTTGATTATATACCTACCGAATAGATCTCGATTATAATGTTAATATTGCGCAGGTATACCTATAGTTTTGTACACGCACATACATACGCATATTAATAAAAATATATTATTATTACATATTATATTGTGTTAGTTGACACGTTTTTGTATTGTATTACGATGTACCTACACTAATATTGTTTATTGTTCTGTTTATTGTTAGTGTTACATGTGTATATTGACTATACCGTTTAGTATGTGTTATAAAAAAAAAAAAACTGAAATTTTATTTTTATTTCAATAAAATTGTCGTTATTACACCGCTATAACTGCGTTATTTTATTTGCCCGTCATCCCGTCATGCGTGCAATACAAAATATTATAAACCTTATAGGTATACATCATATAGGTAAAATACAGTCTATATACGAGACATGATGAACGACGATTGTATAGATGAGAAGTCTTAAAGATATGTGGAATTCGGGATCGTATAAAAGCTTTCGATTTAGACTAGTAACGTAGCGGGAAGGAATGTTGTACCAGATGTACCTATACTTACACTTTACACCCCTCGTCCACTATCGTTTTTATTTATTACAGGTAAAGATACCTATATACTGCGTAGTATACATATTTTATATAACGAAATGGTTAAAAATATATATTATAGTACAACAGTATACATTACATCCATTATTTAATATAAATTTTCCGAGTACAAATATTGCTATTGAGTATTGACAAATATAAAGTGGGTAGCGCATTTTATTTTTTTCCGATAGGGTTATATTATACTCATAACGTCCTCCGTTGCTGGGAATTTGTGGCTACGGGCCTGGTTTGAACAGCAGAAGAAACATGTTTTATCAGTTTACCACCCGACATCCTGCACATAATGCTATTGTATTTACTCATCATTAGGGCTGGGATTTATATATAATAAAAAACCAAAAATATGTAATAAGAAAAATTTTAAACTATGTTAACGTGTAAAATTAAAATAAAATTCTAAATAATTTTTTAATTATATACAATTATTAATTGTTTTTAATTGCTAATCAATTTAATTAAAAAAATATAAAATATAAAGCTATTTTCACAAAATCACAGCCATGCGAACGCAAAGACTGACATTATTGAAAATTCTTAAATATATTTTGTCTAACAATTGTTGAATATAAAGTATAATCTAAGATCATTGATGTATAGTTATTGAACAGAAACAAATAAGATAAACTATAATCAAGTTATTAATATTTAACTAATACTTTCATATACTTATTTCCTATATGTATTATACACTTACAATTTTTACGAGTACTATTATCGAAGTACAAATGTATAAATACTACTAAACTACCGAAATTATGAAAATATACGATATAATATGTAAAAAAAAAATGCAGAAATTTTACAAATAATGTTAAAATATGTATTATTGACGAAATATGTAAAACATGTTTTATTTTATTGCAAATCACGTGAAATGAAATAAATTTATCATTATTTGCAAAACTTAATTTATCATGTTTTAGTAAAAATATGTATTTACACACAAATCCCAGCCCTATTCATCATTGATGGCAGTTGGAAGAGGTGAAAACGAAACTTTTACCTCCGTTTAATTTCTAAAGATTTATACTGGGCTGATGTTAGAATCTTTAGACTCCTAAAAATTAATAAAAGTTTTAATTAATAATGTTATTTATACAATTTAATATAGGCAAATCAATAAAACAGGGATAGCAGTGGCCTGAGGACTTGCTTATGTTATAAAAATCAAAAATCTTCGGAAGAACAAACATTGATAAGTATTTACAAGGTTGATAGGTAGGTACCTAAATGCTGTCGGCTAATACAACTATGGTCTATGATGTTTGTTGTTAGTTAAACGTTTAATGAATACAAATAATATATTTGTAATTATACTGGTTTATAATTGTATATGAAACACATTTTATAAATATCAGAAAATAAATTGTTTTTTTTCATTTTTTAATTTTATTTTTAATACATTTCGAACTAACACTCTCAAAGTTTTTATTAGCTTGCAAATATACCGAATTGATTTTTAAATATGTAGGTATCAATCTGAATATTTTTGACACACTTTAAAAATTAAATATGTTAGGTCGTTAGGATGTGGCAATCGGTTCTCAGTTTTGAATTTTGAATTGAAAACTTCTCTTCCATTATTCGTTCTCCAAAAGTTATTATCCAAAGCTGCCCGAAGTTTGGTTACAGAAAAGTAGTACCATAGTCAATATAGTTATTGATCAAATAATCACTAAACTCACTAAATTGAGTACCTCTTAAATCCATCATATATTGTTCTGCGATAAATTCCAAAAACACATTTTCCAATTTCCTAGTTATTATTTTTGTACTCTATAGTCAGTCTTAATCTTACTATTTTTCTCCACTAGACTTGAGATGAAATGTGCATCCAATCAAGCGGTAAGCCTGAAGATTTCCTTTATAAATGTCAAAAACTATAATATGTTGTGGCTTAAATATTAAATTAATTTATAAACATTTACTTTTCAGCTTAGACTACATAATATTTCTGGACGATAATTTATTTTTATCTTTTAATAGTCTAGGACGTCTAGGTACATATACATTATTAATTATTTTTAAAACCAATTACTGTATACATTTTCTGAAAGAATTTCGTTTTGCCATTAAATAAAAAATAAACCTAACGCTGACTACAATTTGGGTAAGCGCTTATGTACTCGTATAGGATAATCGACAATCGAATACGAACCGCAATTATTAAAACGGTAATTTTACCTTAAATATTATTATGACCGCAATTCATCTATTGCAACCGCAACTCGGACAACGATTTGAAAAAAACCCGTATGTGTGGTCAATATTTTGTCACCAGCCACTGCTTGTACATTTTGATAAATAATTAAATAATATAATAACAGGCATATTATTGTTAAACATATTATTTATATTCCACATGTCCTGAGGTAAAACGTAACACGCTGTAAAAGTAATTTGTATCTTTATTAATAACATGATGTTAAGTGACAATCGAGCTCTCAATGATCTACAGCAAAAATTAAATGCAGCGAAATAATGTAGTAAAAGTATTGTAAGTACCAATCACGCATCCGGGATCAATTTTCTGGGGGGGAGGGGTTAAAATATTTTTAATACATGAACTAAAAAGTTTGTAGTTAGTTTTTGCTATATTATAAATATATACCTATACTTTAAACATTTCGAGGGGGGTATACTTAACCCTATATACGGGCCTGCCGATCTGGTAAGTACTTAAGGTGTTTATATTGTTAATTGAATTAATTTATAATTTGTATGTAGCTATTCTACCATAACATATAAACCACATAAACCTATTGTGCCTTAAGGTATAGAAATATAAATAAATAAATCTTTATAAATAAAGAAATAAAACTCTTTTTAGGTATAGGTTTATAAAATAGTAAATACGGTTTATATGCTTTTAAATATTATTATTGGTAGGTATTTAAGTATTTTAAATAATTTTATACTAAGCATTTGTCAAAGGTATTTGTAGTCGGATAACTTATAAATACATATTTGATAGTTTAGACTTATAATGACCGTAATTAAAAAGCTGGACAATTGGTATTCAGTATCGGCCTGCTGTATATACCTAGTGCATTATTTAACCTTATGTTAGTAGCTTATGGGCCACTGCAGTGATGGATGTGTTGAATTAGTGCGTTACGATTGCACATGGATATTTTTCATTACAACAATAATTGCATACGTACGTTCTAGTAGTTCAGCTGGTTCTACCTGCCCATACTTAGTGTTACGTTGCCATGGTTCACAATCATGAAAATCTGTAAAATAACTTGTTTTGGGAAATTATTGATTATCTTTGATAAAGTTTCACTCGTTGCTGTGGCTATTAATCCTAGTGCCAAACTTTTCGGGGCTGGCTATCGACGAGTTTTTAGTTTATAATTTGTATTTGAAAATATTACCTATTAATGTTATTAGTACTGAATGGGCATAACCATTTTCCGCCAAAATGACCCTCGTCCGTTATCATCATGACCGCTTTCCACCAAAGATTATACTCCGATTTCCGACAAAAAAATTAATAAATTATTTAAATTATCAGTTATATTCCGCGCTATTGATTAATTAATTTTTTATTGAAAAAATCAAACATAAATTATAGAATTGATAATATGATTCACAGACTTCTATACTACACTAGATAAGTAACTCCTGTATAATTTACATTGTTATGGATGAAGATGATAATTTTTGTTGGTTGGCAAAAATTACCGGGTTAATAGGGTTTATACTATATACTATATATTGTATAGTATACAGTAAACAACTATTTTGAGCTTAAATCTTTGATAAAAATATGATAATTGCGGACAGCCTAATAGTTCATGGATGTTTATGAAATTGCATATTTTTTTCTATTTATCCAATTTAATGCTGACTTGGATACAAATTTGATTTCATATTATTGTTATTTTCCACATTTTCGAATATTTTATGGTTTTGTTTCATATTTTTGGATTTAAAGAATATTTCAGTAAATGTTTGAATTAAACAGTATTATTAATAGAAAATATACATATAAACAACTATAGATATACAAGGAAATAAAAACCACATTTTAAAGATAGGAAATAAATAAATAAATAATAACGAAACTATTGAAACATACCAATTTATTTGTAAAATAAGCCTACCTACCTATTAGTTATAAAATAAAATTAATTTTGAAAACATGTGACATTTACTAACAGTGGTTGCTGTAATGCTGTTTTTAACTTTGCAGCATAGTGTAAAAGGATTTTAAAGTAAAGTTTACACTTTACAAATTAATATTATTAAATTAAGTTTATGGTTTTTTAAAATACTATCACCTTCCCAACTCAAATTTTTAAAAATATTAGAATTAAACACATGATTTTTAACTATGATTATAAAGTTCAAGCAGGACTTTAATACTGTTAAATTTTAAATTCAACAAATCTGACTATTTTGATGACATCGACAGAACTTTTAACCAAACTACCTCTATTTTTTAAATTTACTAATATAGAAAATGAATTTCTATGAGTGGCGGCGGCTATGACAATAACTACGTAAAGTTTGACCTTCTAAAAGGCTTTCTGTGCATGTTGTACAGTCAATTTTATTTAATATTTTTTTTACAAAAAAATCACAAATGTGGTAAAGGACATTATTTTTTTAAAACATTAAAACAATTGTCATTTAAATCTAGTTCTTTCAAGTTATCATCAATACATATTCAAATACTTCTTCCAAAAAACCTGGTTATGCATCAACAGAAGACATCCAATGAAGATGGATGAGTGGATGAGGCTATAATATAATATATATTTATTACCGGCAAAAGTTATAAGCTCTAGGTGAGTAGTAATATGTGTCAAAGCAAATTCTTTCATTTCTTATTATTTACCTAGTGCAATGGTTCTTCACCTTTTTCGAATGACAAAACACTTAACATTTTATAAGATTTTCACAGAACACAGCCATAAAATACAACAGTAATTAGCTATATACGTTTTATAATTTTTTAATATTTTTCTTATTGATTTAAAAATGTTGGCGGAATACTTATACCAAGTTCACGGAACACTGGTTAAGAACCACTGCTTTAGTGTATTTTTTACCATGAGTTTTATTATCATTGTTACACTGGTTTTTGAACAAATCTAATAACATTCCTATTATGAAATTAAGCAAGCGCATACTATAGCAGATTTTGTAAAGTAATAATTACTATAAGGCAGTACAAGCAATAAGTCAAGTCCAGAGCAGCGAGTCCCAACTCTTACCTTTAAAATTAGTAGCAAAATCCTCTGTTTTTTAAATTACTAAATAAGTCTTCCAAATTTTCAATTTTTTTATTATAGGTAGCGGAAAACTAATACTCCCTACTGAGTACTAGATATTTTAAATTTTAGCAATGTTGCACTCATTTTCGTATCTACTACTAAAATAAGGGACAAAAGTACGCAATCGTACCTACATGACCGGTAAATTGTATTTCAATGATAGGTATATTCATGATTAACTAATTTAGTTAGTTAATCATGGGTATATTATAATACATTTATAAACGAAAAATGATTCTTAGTGGAGGCCGGAGACGATATTATATATGAAAATATAATATAACACACGGACGACGATACTGTTAGTCTATATCACGACCAAGTACTTTACATGATATGTTTTTTGATATTGTTATTAAAGTAATTTATTTTAATAATTCAAGAACTTTGGTAACTTGAGACCAGTTTGTGAATGATATGATTTAAGCTAGAACAGTCCTATGCCAAAACCTAATTGACCTAAAGCAATAAAAAGTTTATTTTATTACTCAAACATTTCAAACAATGTTGCCTGTAATTATGTTTATATCTTTTTATACATTTTTAGTTCCAGTATGAAGTACTTATGAGTTATGACTTATAAGGAATATTGTATTACATTTTCAAACCTTATAGCTATTGAAGTTAATTATAAATGTATTATTGAAATTGTACAAATTAAATTATTCACCTAGTTAAAATGTGCAATATGTCTATGAGCTTGTAATCATAAAATAAACTTAAACTGATGGATTACATGTATTCATAGCTAATATTTATCTCTAAGTAAGTAATATTAATAGTTATATAGTAATTATTGAAGCCAATATCTCTTTATTTAAATGATTTTTTAAATCCTACTAGTTATTATTAATTGAAAACTAAAAAAATAAGTTTGTTTTAAAGATTGTTATCCAAAATTAAGTTACATATATTTATCTTAAGATGTATGAAGACGCGAATTTGAACACGTGAATACGTCATATGAATGTTTACTGTTTAATATGACTATACGTGAGCATGCATTAGTCTTAAATAGGAGTTTATATACACAGCAAACAGTGAATAATGTATTGCAAAGAACCATAAATACAGAATTACAAAATCCACACTGTGAGCGGCTCACTTTTAGTTTTTCTAGTATTTATAAAATATTACAGTAAATGCTTAAATGTTCTCATTGTATAAGAGCTCACATCTAAATGCATCAAATAATATATATTTATAAAAATTATTATTATTAAACATAATATAAAGAGATATTCTTTAATCAAACGTTTAATTATCAATTTGGTTTTATTACATAGGTACATCATTCAATATTTTTATAACAGATAAAAATACAATATTTTTTCGTTATAAGCCATTTTGACGTTTATATTAAAAATTGTCAAAAATATTGACATTTCACAATATAAATACAAATGACAAAGAAAAATAATTACACATATAGTTGTTACATTAAAAGACAATTATAGTAAATATATTTTTAAAGGTTATAATTCAAAAGCAAGGACACGGCAAATCTAGTTAAAAATATTATATTAAAACATTTTGACTTTAAAAAATGTAACACAAATATAAAAAAGTTGTGTATACTTGTATAATTTAATACACAGTGTGGTGCATAAATAGCCATATACCTTACATCTATAGTAAACATTCTATGATTACAGACTTCAATATATTGTATAGTTTAAAATTTTAAATAAAAATGTATTGATTTTTTTAAACTTTAAAAAATATCACTCATACTAGAATAAGAATATGATCAAGCGTACATATTTACATTTGTTATGTGCAACCAGCTTCTCATCGGTTGTGTGTTACTTGAGCATGGTGTATAATATATGTATAATAATTGTTACGCGAGGTCTATATACTAGCGTTGATAGCAGAGGAAGTTATTTTGTGCTGGCCCACAAGTGCACATGATCATACTCTTACTTTGGCACAGGTCTGAATAAAAATATATATGATACAAGGTATACCATAGTCAACATTCTGATAATTACATTACTGATTGTGCTATAAGATTGACTAAGCTGCACCACACTAATAGTTGTGTAATAATAATTAATTTGTCATACAATATTAATACTGATGACTTATCGCCAAAAAATAAAGAACAAATATTATATAATAAAATAAGTGTATTAAATAAAAAAAACAAATAAAAATATGGTGGTGCTCTATAAAAAAAATTTCTTAGTTATGTTAAAAATAAATTTAGTTGTATTATCAAGTAACAGTCAATGCAGCCCGTTTTGGTGTAGCCTGCTGTGATGGCGAGCTGTTTTCAAATGTATCATCCGGATGTTTGGGATTGCGCACAGGTGGAGAGGGCAATGGACCCAGATCAATATCTGCAACTCCACTATCTCGATTTTCCGAATTACTATTAACTGATCTACATATTAAAATAAAATAAAATAAATGAAAATAATTATCTTTTTTTATGCAGAATGCAAATTTTAATGTACCGATTATTATGACCATGTCTGTGACGCTCGAGTTCAGACTCTATTCTCAAATTTTCCATTTCATCCATTTCACATATTGATTCCCGAATGTCTTCCACAAATTTACAACGATCATGATCGTTTCTTGCATTGAATGTTATCAATAGACGGTTGTCTAAACGCTGAGTAAGTTTGATACCAAATTGATAATCTGAAATAACAATGATTTAATAAAAAAAAAAAAATAAGTATTTTTTAATTTTTAGTAAAAGATGTTCTTACATGGCATTTGAAACAAAGAAACAGTAAGACCATTCAATGGATAACTTTGACGAAAAGTATAGGTTACTGAATTTTTCTTTTTTGAAAGTATTTTGGTAATGACTAGAAGATCGTTAAAAAGGAATACCTCTCGTTGGTGAACACCAGGTCGTTCTTTTTTGTAAATATCAGCTACTTCATATAATCTGCAATAGCACACTAACCGACGATGTGGCAATGCTAAATTCTGGAAAATTTTAAATTTTAATATTGGTTTTTCTATGTTTTATTATATTTGTATGGTTTATATTTTTCATAAATGTAATAGAAATAAAAAAAATTAAAAATTGTGAGAGCATTATTATTATCAGGATTACGAGTGTTTATTATTTTACATTTATATATTTATAAATATACACACACTTTAGTATTTCTTAGAATATTAATATAGTTCCTGTCAATAATTAAAAAAATAAGATTTAAATAAAAAAGAAAAAATAATAATATTATTATTGTTATAACTTTTATAAAATACATATAAATCAATTGATATGTCATTGTCCATATTAGTATATTACAGTATAAAATATATTTAATCAATGTACAGGATTCTGTTAATTATGTTTGCACCATGCATGTAAAATGTATACAGAACAGACTTAGTTATGATTCTTCAAACATTATTCAGTTTAATTTAACTTACTGGTTTTTTGCCTACTACTGTTGACTGCACCTTCATAACTTGAGTAACATGATCTGATCCAGGTTTGAATTCATTTGCTTTAATTCGCTCATAAATTCCAACTAACATATCTCGATCAATATCACAACAATCATCAATACCTAATGAGAGTGCAAGACAAACAATAAAAATATTAAGTATTAATAATGTTATTATCGTTAACAGTAGTAAGCATTTTTACCTCTTAGATTTTTGATAAAATCGTTCATTTTCATTCGACGTTCTGGTTTTAGATTAGGAGTATGCAAATCAGTATTGAGCATGATAATTGCAAATGCTAATATAAATACAGTGTCTAGATTTCTCAATCTTGCCACAACATCTCTGTTACAGTGACAATATCTATGGCTAAAAACTTCAATGATTCTTTCAATTTTTTGTGCTTCGCCAGGCATACGGAAGTAAGTTTGAAACTTGCGTAGTGCAACATCTACCTGCATACCAGAGAGATCTATTTCTTGAGCAAAATACCTAAAAAAAAAAAAAATACAAATTAAACCAATAAATATTAAAAATTTGTATGTTCGATTTCTCTTGTCTAATATGTATCGTATATGTATGTATGTATTGGAGCATATTCATTATATAACACTATAATTTAATGTAATAAAACAATTATTCAGTACATTATCAAAGCAGATATAAAAGATTTTTTAACTTAGTTCAATTGGATGAATTTATAGATATTAATATAGAACTGATAGTTAAAAATAAAAACCTTATCATATAACGTGTTCTAATTTTTCTGATTTAAAGTATTATTTGATTGTTTAAATAGTTTTACTTACTCTAAGGCGGCTGCATTAAATGAATTTTGTAAATCTCCTAAATATTCACCAATCATTTGTTTGCTTAAGCCTTTACGAGATATTAAAAATCTTGCAACTGCATGGGGAGCATTGTCCAAGAATCCTTTGCGTACAAGGTAAATAATACCTTTTGAAGGTTTCTTATTAAAGAGATTGAGACCAATACGATATTGACGTTTTCTAATCACATCAGAAATCTAAGAAAAAATTTTTTTGTATTAAAATGAAAGTAATACTAATAAAATCAAATCTATATAATACTCGTACCTGTGATTTTTTATTCCAAGACACTATAGAATTTGACAACATGGAAGAGTCAACTGAAGAATTTGTTTGATTTAAATTATGTGACTGACTAGAAAGACTACCATCGCTACCAGAAGATTGAACACTTGATAAACTACCACTATCTGACATTTTGTTCAGTGTACTGGCTGCTATGTTTTGGTGTTGTTCCCGTAAAGAACGAAACGATATTGATGAAGTTCGTTTTGGAACTTCGGGAGGAACTTTATTTTTGGAAATGTTAGAAGGGTACCCGGTTGAGCTCCCTGAAAACATACACGATGAAGAGCTACTGCTCCCATACTGATTACAATCAGAACCAGAATGTGCTTGTCTATATGTATCTGAACTATTGTTATGGCTGTTTCCACATAAAAAGTTTGGCATCATTTGATGTGCCACTTGACTAGTGATATCGTCCTGGAAAAAAAATTGTTCAGTTGCTGTCTCCGGGTTCATTGTACTAACATTGTTTACTTTCATATCATTGTAGGAGTAGTTATTTGAGTAAAAATGAGAACATGAAGATTCCAAGCTGTAATAATAATTTAAATCACATCGCCCAGATCTAGAACGTGGCAGAGAGTTACATTTGGTTGGTGAGTAACCTGATCGTCGTTCTCTTAATGACCCTGATCTTATACTCAGCTGACTATCATGAGATCGTAAACTTTGGGTATCTTCCAATCGTTTACTAAGTCTTTTTTCAGCTTTTGCCATTGCTGTAATATGAGCAAATTTTTTTACCAGCATGTAATGTCTAAATGCTCGTTGAATGACTAGTGCAGCTTGTCTGGCTCTGTCACCTCCATATTTTCTTTCTAATAACTCAATCTGCTTTTCAATCAAATCTTGTGATAACTCATACCTTTAAATATATGAAAACATATTTGGTCATATTGTTTACTATTAAGTATAAAAAAAACTTACGAGGCAGATGTATGAAATGGTTCTGGTTGAACCATGTTATTTTTGGACATTGTGCCTGTCCAATGACTATATTGTTCACATTGGTTCAAAAAATTTCGATTATTGCTTTTGTCATATTTGTCTTCTCTGAAAAATATAATAAATCTCTTTATTACACATAAGGTAATTAATACTTTTTAATATTCTTTTAATACAATTGAAATTAAATACTTTAAACAATTTTAACTAGATTCACAGTATTTATGCATAAAAGAAAGTCCCAAATATTTGTCTTGAATAAACTATGAAACTACTAATTTAACATACCTGTGGATTTTATGTATTATAGATAGTTTTTTAAAGAAAGGCATAAGTAGGCTATTATATGTCTAATAAAAAAAAAATGTATCAATAAAATTAGTTTTGCTAAGTCATTAAGAATCTAATTGTAATGTTTCCACTTATACCTACCTACCTAACAAAAACTAATATTTTCATCGATAATAAATAAGAATATAATAATTATTATAAATAAAACACGAGTATTTATTAAAAACTGAAACCATTTTAAACATGAGTATTTAAATAGAAATTGTACAAAATGATATACATACAAATAAAGTGTAACAATTATCAGACTATCAAAATAAATAATGAATCATTGTCATAGGTACCTATACAAAGTCTATAATTTGTTTCAATAAAACTATAAGTCCTTGACATCCCATAAAATAAAAATAATGTATCTATTAAACACAGTAAATTATGTTAAATTTTAAATTATGACTTAATCCAAATGTTGATGGTTTCAAATATTATTTTAAAATGTGAAAAAAAACTATTAAGTCGTAGTAAGTATTTATGGTATCAAATGTTTGTAGATATGCATTAAATATTAGTAAGTTTTTAAAAAGTGAATATATTGTACTAGCATAAATACCTTATCTATTAATTCATTATTAACTATAACAACATTATTACTATTGACATTATTAATCTGTTCTACAAAAATTATTCAATTAAGATTAACTATAAAGAAAACTATTGGTACAAATGTCACTCATAAAAATATGAATGCATGGAAACATAAATAACCTGATAGGTTCCCACCTAAATAACCTAGATATTTAATAAATTTGGTATGTCATTTGAACAAATTGATATTTAAAATAATAAATAAGATAAATTTAAAAAAATCACAAAACTAATCATGCTTCTAAGATTTATAAATAATTACAGTAGGAAATAAGGTAAATATTTAAGAAAATTACTAATAATACTAAAATCCAGAGCCATGCCGTGGGGGGGGGGCCTAGTGGGCATGCGTCCTGGGCGTATGGTTTCAAGGGTTTTTATAATATTTTTAAATATACATAAATAAAATATATGATGAGAAAGATTATTGTTTTACAATTATTTTGGACCATTATTTTGTTTTACAAATTGTTTCTGAACAAATTGCGACTAAGGTTGAGTAATAACAATTAGTCAATTGCAACGTTTTATTCTTTTATTATTATTAGGCTTTATAATAAAGTATCATATTAACATCAATTTTAAAGACGTCATTGAATATTTTGCTTCAAAAAAGTCCAGGGCAATAAAGTTTTAAACTAAGTACCTATATGATACACTCTTATGATATGTTTGTAAATATAATTTGTGATTTGTATTAATTTTTAATTATTGTATACCAAACTATTTAGTTTAATAATTACTATTACAATCAACTTTAGTTATTTGTCAAATCAATGTTCAAAATACATTGTAAAAAAAAAATTCAATTAAATAGAATAAATAAATGAAATGCATAATGATAAATAAAACAGGGGGCGAATATTTTTAATTTTGCCCTGGGTACCAAATCTTAACGGCACGGCTGTGCTAAAATTAGTGTTACATAATTATTAGACAAAAATATGATTACTGCAATTTGTAATGCCATACACAGATTTTTTATTAACAAAAAAAAACTGACTTAATGAGTTTTGAATTTGGGCAAAAAGTTGTAATTTAGTATGATTTTAACGGAATAAGTGAGAAGCGTATTAAAATTGAATATAGCAAAATATGTAACAAATCGGTGACCGGTGAGAGTGTTTACCTGGTGGTGGTGTCGTGGGACATCATGCGCTGGTCGTAGAGTTCCATATCAAATTTGAGACGACCGACTTCGCTGAGCAACATGTCCCTCTCATTCATCACCAGGTTCAGCTGCGTCCTCAATTCGTAAATCTCTTGGCACTGTTGATTGATGATGTCCATGCTCTCCTCCAACGGAATGCCAACGTCGTACGTCGCGTGACCGCTGTGCACCTGACGGCAGCCCAATCCATTGGTGGGCTTTTGTAATCGCTTGTTGTCGTCGCACATATCCCAGCGACCGCTGTCACATAATAGCACTCCCTATCGGAGGGCGCGAGGGCGGCAACTCGGAGAGACGCTTTACGTCGAATGGATATCGATATGATACACAGCCGTCGTCGGTCTCGATGTGTCGGTTGGAGACGCCTTGGTCGGCGGCGACTATCGGACCACACTCGACGGAACGAATGGGCGACCCAAACAAAACACTGATGGGACAACTTCGGTGAGCTACCGTCTCATTGTTGATAACAACAACAACTGATATTATTGTTATTATTATTATTATTATTATTATTATTATTATTGTATGTACATACAACACGACTGCATAACATCATTATTATTATATACAACGCACTCGACGGTCGTGTCAACTAAACGAACGGTACTACAACTGACGATTATAACAAAATAACATGACGAATAATAACAAACAATCGTACGTAAATACAATATTATTACATAATTTATAACTAAACAACGACGCCGAGTGTCGCACAGTTGTGTACCTTGTGCGTCGACTGTGAGACGACGGTCGACGGCGACGTTATCTCACGTGCCCACTCACTGGGAGGGATCGGCGGTGCTGTTGGTCAGCGCGCGGTATACGGTAACCTTGATGTTATTGCCTCCCGGCAGCGATTCGCCAGTATAACACACGCGCGCGCAACACACACACACACAAACGACGGCGGCGACGGTGTGTGGTTGACGACGACGACGACGACGCCGCCGCCGTCGCCCGTACAACACACAATAATCCATAATGTTGTCCAGACACCGCCACTCCTCCGCCGCCGTCGTCCACAAATCCATTTAGGGGCATCTGCTGCCACCCGTAATATTATTATTATTATGTTATCTGTAAACAGTGTAAACGCTCTGCGCTACAACACGACTATATAACAATATTATTATTATTATTATTTTTTCATTTTTATCGACTGTGAAAGAGGTAGGGCCAAAAACTGGTTGCTGAGTTGTCGCATAATGCAATATATGATTATAATAATATGTATATATATTATATATATATAGGTATAATATAGGTGTTTATCGCGCATCGTCCACAGGGACCTACAGCTATGATGGTCGAACACGACAGGCGAAAAATATTTTTAGGACAACTACGTTTCGTCGTGAACGCGATTACACGAATATCAAATATGTGAATAATTCAAAATAAAAAAATCGTATTATATATATATAATATATATATATATATCTACCGTATGCCCGTATATATATATATATATATAAACCGTCAGGTGGTTGCCACTGGCCTTCTGCTGCAGTGACACATTTTTTACTGATCGAATCGTTCGTTCGATAATATTTTTATCTTCACTGTACGATACATGAGTTGTAACAATACGACATTATATTATGTATATTATATAAAATATATATACAATATAAATATACGCCGTGTGCGTAAAGATGGTGTACCACCCACGATTGATTTTTAATACAATTGAACCGTTTGTTGGAGACGATTATTTGTGTATTGTGTGTTCAATCAACTATAATGACAAAATCATCTGAAACTGAAACACTGTCACGCCGATTCGTTTGAGTAATATCGTGTGGAATTGTCTAAAAAAAAAAATCTGATGCGAGAAGAAAACTAAGACCTACCTACATTAGACCTAGACGGAGGGGAATAGGCCATAGGGATGTTGACGTGCTGTTAAACATTGTGACACGTGTGAAAACTGTGTTATTACAATATATGTATTGGTTGAATATTTGAAAAACAGACTTCATAATTCGACTATTATACAATGGAAATCTAAAATCATTTGTGCTATTATGGACACCGGGCCATTGAAAATAAAATTTTCGCGAAACTATAGAAGTATATAGATAATACAATTATATTAGATTTGGTCTGTGCGAAATCTCAACTTTCGTCTAAATTATAATAGGAACACATGTATACATATCAATAAGTGGAGCGCTGTTGTACATTTCATTGTGTAGGAACTTATTGTACCTACCTATATGTTGTATTGTTAGCGAGAAACCTACTATAGTAGGATAGTACCTATGTCTTTCCTTTCACATTTTTAACGACCGTGAACGCCTAAATTAGTACGAAAATGTGCCGATAAAAGTTAGCTTTACTCTTTAGCCAAATTATTTGAATGTCGAAGTAGGTTTACCCTCAGTCATCGCCTACGTAATAACGTAATCATAATAATAATATACATAATATATGAAAATATGAAGTGCATATGAACTTATAAACTGCAGTGAGGGCAGTTATACTTTTGGTGTATAACTCAGCTGTAGGCCAAAATTTAATACACTAGAAAAATACTAAAAACCTTTCACAAATTTGTTCTACTTTTTGTATTAGGTGCTTATAATACAATATTCATGTATGGCTGCCTTGCTGCGTATATATATACTATACTAATATACATATATATATATATATATCATCTTGCAGCTGCTTCTTCGCGAGAACTGGCCTAGTCTATGTTATATATATATATATCGTTATAATATGCTTTAATTTAATTTAATGCTTACCACTTTACCAGGTTTCAATTATTTTTTTCTAATCTCATTTCTACATTTTGTTACTTTTTATAATTATATTAAGCATACCAATAACTTATTAACGCAGTTCTTTGTTTTACTTCACCTAGTTCACCTGGCACCTGCCGTGTGAGTGTGTGACACATGTGATATAGTAGTGAATTTTTTTTTTACAACTATACATAACACAAGTTTCATGGTAATGAATAATAATAATATAAGTAGGTACTTATTCCCCCTAGTTGTTAAATTTTTGTGTAATATACCTAAACCTCTTATAATCACGTAAGTCACGTAGTGTTGGGTTTGTATAACTAATAAGAGATTAATGTATGAATACCATCTAAAAACGTTAGATTGAACGAATTCCAAAATGTTTTTTTTTTATTTTATCAGTCTTATCTACATATAATTATTGTGCGTCTGTGGATAATACTAATGATCTAATTATACACATAAGTCATTGAATCAATATAATATATTATTATGTTATTATCGCAAATAAATACGAGGATCAGAACTACGATGCAAATATAATTGAAAACTGTAAAGCAGGCCGTTGGCACTTGGTGGGGACTGGGATCAAATTTCTTGCTTGATTCTACACTTCTGTACATTTATTGTATAAATATTAAATACCTATGTATGCATACATTTTTTAGTCGGTAAAGAATAAAGATCGTTGTCCTGTTCTCAATATAAAATAATATAAATTATAGACTTTTCAGAATTTCAATAGAATTAATTTATTTTAACAGCTTAGCCGGGTTTGGCATTGTTGTTAATTGCTTTCAATTTTTTTTATTATCAGACCAATCCGATCAAATTTTGAAAATATTCTACAAAAACTATTTTCTAATTCTAATGCCATTAAAGAATATTATTTAAAATCCTAATTTCCTAACATCTATACTAAATGTTCATTAATTTTAGTCACTTTTACTTGGTGTTTTGGCTATTGATTATAATAAAAATCAAAAATGCATATAACATTCTTAGATAATTAGGTATTTGTTTACACAATTGTATGTGATAGATTATAAGAAATAAATTAAAATCAAAATTGTAAATAAATGATACGCAAATATAAACACAAATTGACAAATTATACTACATGTCAACATAGACACATAGTACATTAGTATATTAGATTACATTCGTGTATAAATTGTGGAATGAATCAGAAGGTAGGCTTACTAGGTTTATGTTCAAAGACCAAAGTTTACTTTGAGAGAAGAGATAAAAATATCGAAGGTTTCATAAATTTACGATAATTGATATGCTCGGTAGTTTAAACCTATTTATTGTACCTATAACATATTATGTAAAGCAGTTGGCTAAATATATAATACTTCAGCCGGTTGCATTATTTTATTATGTATTAGAATTGGCTATTTATGAGATCTGTAAAATGTTAAACATTGGTCATTAAATAAATTCTTAATTATATATTCATATTTCATTTAGACATAATTTTGTTGTATATAATATAATAAATGCTTTTATTGATTGGATTCAATTTATTGGCTACAGCTTGCAATAAGTATGGTGCATAGTATATTATTTATTTTGTACTATAAAAATATATCAAACATATAATGGATAGAGGAAATGGGCTATGCAACTTGGTAGACTTGCTGAAATGGTTGAAATATTCTCAAACACCTTTTACTATATATATGTATGTACCCAAAGACTTTTACAAGGAGGGAAATGTGCGTAGTTGTCTACTCTAACTTTTTTCTATAAGCCCAGTTATAATTCATAAGGGGTTATCTAATTTATATACATTTTCTATTGTCTGTTTAGAATTATACGTCTTAATATTACTATATTAAATTAATGTTTCTAGTAACTATTTAATAAGTTAATTTTTTCAACTTTTTCATTAGATAACTCATCGCTCATCATAACGCTGAACAATATTATTGTATTCAACTTTCAATTTCAGGTATAGTTGTCCCAATTTAATAATATATATGAGGTATACGATACAACAAGATAAGAGTGTAAGTAGAAAATTGATAAGTCACATAATTTTAAAATAAAGGTGTCAATGTCATAGTCAAATATTTAATATATTTTATACATGTACAATACATTCATAGGACTTCAACGCCTAAATATAAATTGTATTAGTTATACGTTTATATTCTTTATTACTTGTTTATATTTCATATTATCTCTCTTGAATTAGTAACTAAATTCCAAAATCCTATTCAATATTAAAGTTTTTTTTTCTGAAATAAGTTACAAATTATATTTTTGAAGGATATCTACTGTTGATCATTAATGGTTAGAAATACAAATATTATTTACTAAATAAATATTATACTTTGAGTTAATGAAGTTTTTCTTAAATTGAACTGCAGTATGGTCTACAACATTTTGAATCAGAGATTCAGAGGTTAAAAAAGGTCAAACATAAAATAAATGAAAGTATGTTATCGTATCTAACATAAGAAAAAGTGATGGATAAATTATATTATAAAAACATGTGACCTATTACAAATGACACAAAATTGTAGAATTGTACAAAAATGGAGATGATGTAAACTTTTATGGTCTTATGTATTTAATAATTTTCTTGAATAAAAATAGTTGAACTGTATACACATAAAAATGAAAATTAGTTTTTTGAAAAAACCAAATATGTATCTTATACATTATGCTCACCAGTTCTTAACCAGCATTATTTTTGTTATCCTCAACCTTGATTCAAAAAATCAAGTATAATGTAGTAGTCCACTTGGGTAAATATACATTTAAAACCAAAGATAAATTAGTAAATTAAAAATTGTCATATTATAAGACACAATGAATAATTGTTGAATAAGCTTATATTAAGCAATGTTAAATAAATACAACAAAGTTTAATTAATACCTCTCTTGTTTAATTTAGAACCGTATAATATGATAAAAAGTTAGTCACTGTTTAGTTTGTAAACAATCATATCGCAAAACAACTATTATGAAAAATATAAAGAAAAAATAGGTATCAAACATTTAAAAATATATAGTACTCTCTCTCTTGGTATTGAAATTATAACTAATTGGTATATTGAAACTAGCGTTAACAGTTGAATTTAGAATGTATCTTACGATCAATATTTACAATATTAATTTAAGTATATTTTAGGTACCTATATAGAGATGTGATATGTATGTCCAAAATATTATTATATTTGTAAATTATTATGATATAATGAATTCAAACACAATTGAAATTTAAAACAAGATAATAAATTTATAAAATATAATCGCAAATTAAAACTAAGTTTTATTAGTATGAATGTAATTCCATTTAAAATTGGCAGTTTAAACAAATTTTATTTCCTAAATGTATAAATCGCACAAAAAATTAAGCAAACTATAATTATCTATAGACATAAAAATTATAAAATAATGTATAAATTATTGATACATTATTCACAAAAAGTTGTGTTGCTCATTTCAGGTTATAAAGTGCCATAATACTTAGTAATCAAATCTAACCAGGCGCGAACTGGCTAGGATGCTGGGATGTTACAGCATCCCTTGCCTTAAAATATATTTTCCCCTATCGATATAAATGTGCCTTAATTACTGTACTTAAAATGAATGTGATTTTTGAAGGTGAAAGTACCAATCCTCTAATAAAGTTGTAGGTAGATCTATTATTTATATAATATTAATAACAACCATAAATAATAAGTAGCCATTAAGGAAATAAGTTAATCAATTTGAGCAGTTTTTTTTATACATTATGTCATTTAGTTATTATTAACACAATGTAACATTGAGTTTGGTGAAGGGGGCAATAAATTTGCCCCAAATTCTTTTGTTATTTGCCCTTTAAATTATATAGCAGGGGAGGCCAAACTATTTTTGAACACAATCTACTAAAAATATACTTCACCTTTGAGGATCAATGTCCATAGAACACTTTTTTTCTATTGAATAACTATAATTATTAAGAAACATACTTGCATAAAGTGTATACAAACATACAAGTATTATAAACTTATTACTAAAATAAATTCTAACATGATCGACTGAAATTGTCCGCAATCAATCGTTTGGCTGTCCCTGTAGCATCCCCTGCCCTTTTTTACCAACCGGCGCCTGAATCTAACATTAGGCGTTAGATGAAATTGGGATGATTCATTTATCACTATACCACATTTTTTTTAAATTAAAACAATATTTAAATCCAAAATCAATACACTCTTAATTGCAACTTTATAGTTTGTCTCAAAGCAGAACTCATCAGTTTTGCGTACTTTTTCCCTAGACTATGGGAGAGGTAAGCCGCCAAACAAAAACCAGTCGCCACTTGGTTTATTCTACTTTGAGACAGAGCTGAATTCACATATTTTGATATTAGGTTTTGATGTTTTGAGAATTATAATCTAATATAATATTGATAGGAAAAAAATGTAGGCTTATACTTTCTGTGAACTTGTCTACACATACAATTCTATAAGTTTTGTTTATTAGTTATTAGAGTTAATAATTGCCATTAAACTCGAAACAAACATATTTTTTTAGTGAATTTTAGACATGCCTTGGAGCTGGGCAAGTAAATTATTAAAATTGATGATATTATATGAAACACTACTATGTTTTTAAAATATTTTATTTTCAGAATAGTAAGTAACATAATTGTATAAATAACTACTAATGACTTGGATATGAAAGTATATAAGTAATGTACTAGCCATTTTCTGATAAACAAATTAACTATTAGACTTCAAAGATAGAGAAGAGAAAGCCTATGTACTAGTACAGTCAAACAATTTGGTCAAATTCACATTTCAAACGTACAAAAGTATTATTCTCTATAATATTTGTAATAGCTGATTTACACAAGACTTCAAACAAAAACAAATGATTTTCAGTAAATGTGTTCTGTTTTTTATATGCACAGACAAAAGAAAAAAATAAATAGTGTATTGACACGTCTGTAATCCTCTTAACATGTTGACTCTGTATGTATTTTTGTTTAAATAACATAAAGAAACTTACTGCTTTTATACGGTCATAAACTATGTATGAGTACATATTATAAAACATATGTTTAATCATACTAAATAACAATAAAATAACATTCAGCCACGTTTAAGGAATAATAAACCATTTACTATTAATATAATATGATAAAATGATCTTCATGATGCCAATTGGTGTCAGTAAACAGTCAACATATTAAGATAAAATATTTACTATTCATATATTTGTGATTAAACAAAAATATTTATTTCTATCCCCAAATTTTCTGCATGCAATAATATATTGATGTAAACTTTTACAATTTATAAAATGTTTAATTTAATAAATACTGTTTTAAATTTCTTAACATCTAAGTTTTGTTTTTAAATAAAATAAAATAGTTTAGATAATTCGTAGAATAATAACAGAATTAATATAAGGTTTGGCTATTTATTTATATTTATATACATGAATGAAACATTTAAAAAAATTTCTTATAAAAATGACTACTTACAAAGATTTAGGAACAAGCAAGCAATACAGCTAATGCTTTAAGCCTAAATTTTCTTAAAAAAGCAATTAATTAAAAAAAATAATTGACTGCTTATGTTAAGTATTCAATATTAATTAACTTAATTAAATGTGAACCTAAAAATAAATTAATGATAATATCAATATAATGCTTTATATTAGAAAAACTATTATACATTAATTGGTATAAATTATATTAATTGGAATTATATTGAAGAAATAGTTAGGCTTATTATAAAAAAAAAAAAGTTATCAGTCAGTTTTACGTATTTTGCGTCTATTCCTCAATAAAGGTTCATTTTCAGTTGGTTCATCACTAGCTTGATCATCCAACAATTCATCTTTAACAAGTTCATCATCATCATCCTGAAATAATATTATGTTTTATTACTTTTATTAATAGCCAGATAAAAAATAAACGAAAAAATTTTCAAGTTATTACTAACCGATTCTTGACCGCTATCACTGTTTTCATCTTTTCCATCTTTAACTGGCATTTTATGGTGACTTGGAGGATAAACTAAATCAATAATACAAACTAACACCTAAAAATAATTAAAATTAATATTATAGATTTGACAATATAAAATACTACACAACATAATTAAGTTTACTATCATTTTTATGGCTATTTTAATGGGAACAAATATTAATTTTACAACAAAAACATCATCAAACATTCTTTAATCATTAAAGAGTAATTTCAGAACTAGTTAAGAAGATAACATTGTCTAATTGAAGACGATCATTATCATGTCTTATATAAAATATCCTAATCATCTAAATAAATAAATAATAAATAATAACACACAAGTTAAATGCTTATATCAACAAAAATAAATTGTATCAAATTGATTAATTTTCTACATTTTTAATATGGGTAAGAATATTATTGAAGGATAACAATTTATGATTATTTTTTTTTTTAATTTAAGAAGTGATGAAATTCCAAAACTAATAAACAAAAGGGTGTACTTACTAAACCAAGTATGGCACCAATAAATATGGTGGCTATAGCAAATATCAAATATGATCCCCAAGTGGGTAGTCCATATTCGGCCATCAGAGTTGAATGTAAAATCTAAAAAAAAACAAGTGTTTAAAATATTATATTCATTTTGTTAATGAATTATATTCTATAAAAATAAGTCGACACTTACCCTAACTTTTTGCGAGAGTTTAAAGAATTGAGCAACTAGAGACATTTGAATTGAATTAGGGGATTTCCATGATGAAATTGTTTCTATTTGTTCCCATTTTCGTTCTTTTATAAACGATATCATAGAATCTTTATCACGGCCCATTTTATAGTATCTGAATACACCATTCTTAACACTATAATAAGTAAACATTATAAATTATTACTAGATCATAAAATTATACCATGCATAAAAGGTAATTAAAATAAAATATTAAATCATTTATCTCACTGAAAAATGGTAGGTAAAGTTGTAACAATAAAACGTCCAGTAAGTCCTGGTGATATTGTAATATCTGTACTTGCAACTGAAATGGATGAATGACTTTCACTCCATTTTGCAAATTCTCTCCATTCAGGTTCAAGTGATTTACAAGCAGGACACCAAGGAGCATAGCTAAAATCAAATAAATACTCTAATTAATGGCATATAAATTATTAATTAAATCAGATTATACATCAATTAAATTAGAAAAACAAACAATTATAGACAAGTACACAATTTTACTTCAGATTTATTACATTTCTTAACAGTATATTGAATAATACAATTATAATGAATCTGTTTTTGATTTATTTTTGCATTACTATCAAAAACTAATATTATATTATAGGTAACTTTTATACAAAATAAATATACAATTTTATTTTAACAGATACACTAAGCTAAATAAATTCTGGTCAATCAAGCAATTATTGTGTAAGGATCTACACAATTATTACTCTCGTTGCTATTTTATAATATTAAAACCATAAAAGCATATTTTTATTATTTTAAAGTATCAATGTAGTATACTAGTATTACTTTTTAGTTTAAAATATTTAAAATAGTGTATATGTAGTGTATAAAGTATAAAAACATTAATAAAATAAATTTAATAAAACATTATAGGTATGCAAGGAATAAACTAAATTTAACCACGCTAACAATTTAATAATTTATTTTTTAACCAAATTGATTAAAAAAAAATATAAGGACTTATTATTATTGGCATCCAGCAAAATAAACATCTTAAAATATTGTACATAGGCTAGAAAAATAAATATTTATAAATGTTATATTTCAAAATTAAACCTTACTTATTAAGTAGTGTATGTATAAATGTATATAAACAGTTATTTATATTTAGGTGCTTGATCTTTGGAACCTGATTATACTTACAACATTAGGTAGATGTTATTAAAATTTAGATTATACGTTGCATCTACAATATTGCAAGAATAAGTAAAATGAACTTATTTGTCGAATTTAATTAAATAAATGAAAAGTTTAAAGTATAATATTAATTAACTATATGAAAATAGATTATCTATACTTTGATTTATTTAATTTTAGTTACCAAGTATATGTTGTTTAAAATATTTTAGGTTTTTAAAATAGCAGACCAATTAAAATGCATTTTTTTTAAAGTCGAGTATGCAAATATTTGCATAAATATGTACCTACTATTATATTATAATTATCTATATTACATAATTTATGATGCCTTTAAACCTCGCTTTAAGCTATTCATCATAAAATTAAATATCTTATCTGACCTACAATATGGTATAACAGAATAAAAAAATCTTGAAAAAAATTTATACTAGTTTTGATAACAACATATTGATGATTTGTTAAGAAAAAATTTTTTATAATTTATCAACAGGTATCTCAATAGTAATTTTAACATTTAATTTTCATACAATCTCTACATTTTTTTTTGTTTAGATAATATTTTAAATTTAAGGAGTCATTATTTTATATACATATATACCTATAAAAGAAGATAAATTTTAAACAATTTAAGCGATTTTAAATTATAATGAATTATTAAATCTTTTAAATGTAGAACAATAGTAAGTTAATAATATGAATATAATATGTACAGTATTATCCAACAGACTGAATAAAGATTGAATAGCCAACATTAAAAATTATGTAAAATAAATTTATAAAACTTTGCTTCCTAAAAATAGAAAATAATTTTCATGCCCCCTGTGAATAATATAAAATAAGTTAAAAATTATACATTTAATATTTCACTAAATAATTATATTAAGTTTATGTCAAAAGAAACAATACCTTACTTTGGGTTATATATCACAAAATAATGTAAAACATTATTTAAAAATGTTATAATTGAATGGTTGAACTCATTGATAGTTTAAAATCAATGCTCCAAGAAAAAATGTTTAAAATAGCAAATTCTTATCATAAAAATATGAATATATAATATTATTTAGCACCTGTTAAGTGTCACATAGTTTGGGAACCGCTATTTTAGTATACAAGCCTTCTCTATCATTAACGCTCTTGGCTAGGGTCTAAATGTTAACCATAACACATAGGTGTAACCTTGGATGCAATAGGCAGTGTGCTTAACAGTATATTATACTCAATTTTATGAAAATATAATGCAATAAGTATTATACAAGGTAATAAAATATTGTACTAGCTAATGTAGTAATGTACATGAGATGTGTACATTTTATAATAATCGAACTGAAATCTAATTTCTTTCTACAAGAACTATTACCATAAGCAACTATGCTTACCTAACCACGGTCTACTCGTGGTTTATGATACTCATTTAAAACCTAATGTCATAACCCAACTAAGAATTGAATTCAAGTTGTACCTAATATGTTCTAAGTAATAAAAACTTTGTAGTAGCTACAGAGGCGGATTAAGCTATTTGCTGCCGTCTCAAATATAATATAATATTATAAATATATTTTATTTTTTAAGAGCTCCAAATTTGCCGCTCCAATCACCTGATTATTTTGCCTATAGGATAACCTGACGCTAAGTAGCTATACAATACAAATCAGAATTTATAATATTTGTATATATCCCGAGCAAGGACTTTCATACATCATAACATATAATTATGTGTAAATCCAAAATCCTAAGGGCAGGTGCTAGTGTATTTGTTTTTAAAGTAGCCACCTCTTGAATATCAAGCATATTCATTTTGAAGACTAAAAAAAGGTCATGCCATCAGAATGGATTAAACAGAATTCGAGATCTTATCCTTAGCACCATCCCACCCCCACCGCATAAAAAAATACTAGATTTGCCACTGCATATTATAATACTAATAAATCAGAACCAAAACTTTACAAATATGTTCAGGTACCTAAATAAAAATATGTACGAATAAACTAAAATTAATTCATAAATCTTTCAACTTAAATAACTAAATAAAAAAATTAAAATCACTTCTTATTTTGTTCACGGGAAACTACCTAGGTAATTCTGCAAAAAAACATATTTGTTTTCAATATTATAATTTTGTCATTATTTAAATATTTTTAGCTATGACTAGTACAAATCCCATAATATTTATTAAAATATAAATAAACTTACCTATACTATCTTTTTAAAAATGTATAGGTAATAAAACTAATTGCATGGTCCCTTAGAATGCAATACAATCAACAAGAAACATAAAATACTAATGCATTAAAGTCTTTGCTCTATTAATATAATTAGTGATTAATAACCAAGATTACAATTTAAGAGAGTTATTAAGAAATGTGTAGGATTTCATTGTCCAGATATACCTACGCTTACTAGTTCATCATGGTAATGATTAGTATGTACTCATTGGAAAAAAAAAAAAAAAAACTGTTAAGCAAAGCGTGTCTATTAAGTTTGTAAGAGTCTAAACTAGAGTTCATATGACTGGACAGTGTTGCTGGGAATTCAAAACCAAACAGATAAAATTAAATTACCATCTTCACTATCCCAACCACTCGTCACAGTATAAATAATAATGTCCACATTGCCGTTACGACGTAGCGCGTCGCTTACATTAGGTTTCTGCATAGCACGTCTCGAGAACAATTATTTGCACCCACATAAACAAAAAACATACACACTCGCCCCTGCGAAAAATATACGACACGTGAAAAACGATTGCCGATCGCAAACGGTTTGGCGTTCCTCCGCCGGTACGGACCACCGAAGACGACCATTTCTAAAAACCGAATACTATGATATCTACAGTGAATGCGTGCGACGAAATACTCACAACAACACCATCCATTCGTCGGTCAGCACGTTCGTCCAGTTGTTCTCGTCCAGCTCCAGCGAATGGTGATCGCCGTTTCCGGCGTCTACGCCGTTGGCGGCTGCGGCCAACAGGCACAGCGACCCGATGGCCAGCAAGAACACTGCACACGGAGGCTTGGACATGTTATCGACGTGGAACGCGTAGGCTGAAGAAATATTACGTGTACCGTTTGTGTGGGACGCGACGGCGGATCGGAATGCGCGTGTATCGAATGGGCGCGAACAAAGGGTGCAGCGAAATGACCGTTTTTTGAGTTTTCTCACTCGGCGGGACGGCGGTCGACTCGGCGAACGGTCGAAAAGTCGGGGGAGGGAGGGGACGAAAATATTAAAACAGACGAAACGTGAAAAGTCCACCGAAACGTGCACGTTGACGGGAAATCGTGTATTTCAAAACAACAACGTCTCGCCGTGTAAACAACAACAACAACAATAGTCAACAGTCAACACGATATAACAATATTGTCGTTAACGGTATAGATACAGTTGCGAGTAACCACTACTGTGAGGTGTGCATCACCTACGTATGAACACTACGAACGTTGTGCGTGCGCGCTGTGGTGAACAGTGAACAGACAACGGTGACCGGTGTTGTACACGAATCACGGGCGGCGTCGGCGCGGCGGTGGGTAAACGACAATCGCACCACTCGACGACACGAGACGCCACCACTATATTATTAGTATTGTCATGTCGGAGAACGCCGTTTACTCGCAGTACTGCAGTACACTACTACTACTACTACTACTACTACTACAACTACTACTACTACTACTACTACTACTACTACTACTACAACTACTACTACTACTACTACAACTACTACTACTACTACTACTACACTACAGTATTACTATATACAAATATTGTCAAACTGACAGCTCAACTAAATGTCTGTAATACACAACCGAGTATTACAATTATTTACAACTAGTTGTTAGTTATCTATGTACGGTTAACTAGTAACTACCTATGGAAGGATAACGATATTTTTCGATGGGCCCTCGTCTGTTATTATAATAATTGTATATGCATTTTGGACCCTTTTGTTTGATCTTTTGAGTAGAAAGTAGAATACCCGAATACGTCGGTGGTATTGTGGTATGTTATTTTATGTAAATGACAAGTGTCTTTCTTAATATTTTCCAGTAGACGTAAACCAAAAATTACCTATCGCCAATGCTACTAATATAGACCGATAAACTTATAAATTGAGTTATAATTAAGTCGAAGTAAGAATAAAAATGAAAAGTATGAATAAGTACTAATAATAACACCTATCAAGGTGGTACCTATCACCTATGTCAAATTGTCAACGCCAAGTTTCGACAAAAGTAATTGTAATACCTATAACTATGACTGGACAATTTGGACTGTTATTTTTATGTACATTTTTGGTACAAGGTTCTTATATTGTTTTACTGATAATTCTATTTACAATTTGGTAATTTCTAATCGCTCCTATTAGCGACGTAACTATTTATTCATACTAATTTCGACGTTCTCGTCATAGTTCCCTGCGTATTTTTGTATCGTATAATGTTTGTTATAGACTATATTAGAAAATACTTAAGTTTTTTACTTAGGTGATAGTTTTTCAAACTATTTTGTACTTTTGAGAGGTGAAAAGTGGAAATTTAAAGTAGATACCTACTATTCAAAATAATCGGAAAAAAATGTAGGGAAAACAGGATTTTTTCACAGAACTAGTTTTCGATAAAATCAATTTGTTGTAATTCAAAACGTAGAAAATTGAAATTTTCACAAAATCTTTTTACCTATTTGCATTTACCAATTATGATAATATGATATCATTTTAATAATATTTTGGATCCTTTTGTACAATTAATAGATATTTTAAATGTTTAACATTTTTCAGTTTTTTTCTTCAATTTGTGTATGATAAAAAGTTAATGAGTAAAATATTGCCCTCCAAAAATGTTAACTATTTTCGGTATTTTTTTCCGGAAATACAACTAATGAGGTACCTCGAGTTAAATTTCCAAGGTTATTTATTAGGATTTTACAGAAATTCACAAAAATCAAGATAAATTAAAATAATTTTTTAATTTAAAATCCTTAAAAGTTTTAATTATACCTACCACCTATAATTTGAAAATCTGACGTGAAATTAATAAGCGTTCAGCGTAAATATTATTACAATAATTGTCAAAATGTGAAATATACCTAATACGGATATATTTTATGGAAAATATTATATGTAAGCCCTGGTAATATGACTAATGAACACAGCAGTGGTCTGCGATTATCTTATTCTGTAACGTATCTACATGTATAATTTATATGGGTATTAGGTGATGATAAATGGTGGTTGGTGGTTGCTTTATGATATTTTTACAATATATAATAATATGGCTGGCGTGCGGTCACAGGATATAATATTATAATTTATAGAGCCTCTGAACGCGGAACACTGCACTATTCTACCGTAGCAAAATAATATAATACTACATGCGTATTATAATATTATGTGATACGATTTATAACGCGCGTTGCAAGAGCCGTCTCCGTCACAGTTGACGGGCCACCGCAGCGTGCCAACTTCCGACCGTAACTATTATTGTAGTTTTGGATAATACTTACTATATACTTATCGAAATTCACAATACCTACGACTAAACTGGAGGTCCACGTTTAACTGTGTATTGAAGTCCGTGCGCAACGGTGTTTAAGGCCAACTCGCCGTTACATAATATAGGTAATATATACGATATATTATCATACCCATATTATATTATCTGCAGTCTATAAACGGACGTGTTTTTCATTTTCACAATCACCCACGAATTGCGATACTAAAAGTACAAAATAATACAAAATTCCTTTATTAGATCGTAACATATACGGACAACAGGACAGTCAGGACAATCTCTGCAGGGGCTGTGCAACAATAATTTATGTATTAAAATTTTATTTTATTTTTATATTCTATAAAACTTTATTTTCAATTTTTATTTCAATATTTAATAGTTAATATCATACTTAGTATATTATTATTATATATTCTATATTTCTATTTTGACCACTTAAAATTTGACGAAATAATATTTAAATTGATTTATATTTTCAACATTTTAATTTATAAATTGATTAGCCACCCCCGAAAAAAATCCTGGCTACGCCTCTGCTCTTATTTTTATAATGCATTAATGCCTAGTATAATAGTATACTAATGAATGTTGGTTCATTGTTGATTCATGGTTAGTGAAATTAATGTATAATTTAAATATAATTATCGTTTAAATACTTCCGTTGATGTATTTTTAATGAAAATTCTTTGTAAGAATTAATCGTTTTGAAAAATTATACAAATATTACATACTAATCAAACTATTACACCAAAACAGAAATAATAAAAACAAAATAAAAACAAAGAAGAAATGAAATATATTATATTGTCACTGAGGCAACTAAATGTTATAGCTATCAGTATTATATTTTGGTTTCTAGTGTTTCTATAATAATACTTTTTTTAGTGTAGCCACTAGCCAGTGTAGGTACAAAATGAAAATTATACTATAATACTATTATTTCATGATTTTTTTTTTTGAATATTGTAAAACCAATAACATTCAATATCGAATTAACATTAGATAAATTTTATTAGGTTATACGTACTTATATATATATATTTATAGGTATTAATTTCGCGTAATAATGAATAATCTATTTATATATATAATGTATACACTAAACAGGGCGAGACACTAAAACAACTGATATTAAAAGATTATAAAATAATATAAAAAACGAATAAAAATGAATTATTAATTATTATAGAAAAGTATATATAACTTGCTATTTAATTTTTAAAATTATGTCCTCAAGAGTCAAGATGATAGCCATCTCAAGCACTTCTAGCCTACTTCGTATAATATCCAAATAGTAAATAACATTTTTTTTTTAAAATGGTGATATTCAATTTCCACCTTGATCACCTAATTTATTTTTGTGAGGGTATATTGATGAATTAAAAAACAAAATTAAAGAAGAAATCGCTAGTACATCTTTGGAAGTGCTATACAGTATACACCGTGTAGACCGTAGTGAAAAATATACGAAGTAGGCTAGAAGAGTTGGTTATCGCCTTGAGGATATAATTTTTAAAAAATAAATGGCAGTTTGAATTGCTATTATAAATCATAATATAGATATACCTACTATAGATGCTGTTGTATTATATACATTGTCATCGTTCATTGTTATGTCATCGTAGATTCGTAGAATGTAAAACATAAATGATATGATATATTTATCCGATTTAAAATCGATTGCGTATACATCTATAAGTACATTAGTATATTATATATCCCACCAATTTGACACGTCTCCTATTGTATAGTAAATTCCCATAGGATATACCTATATACTATATAGTTACCTTTGGACAACGGGAAAGTGTATTAGGAAACAATATAGTATATAATATATATATATATCTGAAGTCGTCGATTGAAACTGAAAAAAAGGTACATATAAACAACCTTGTACCTACTACCATTGATTATAAAATACTACCAAGTATTTATAAAAAAGATTAGTGAACTACTATTATATTCTATAATATAATATGAACATTATTTTTTAAATCGTTTCAATATCTTTTTAATTTTTTTTTAACTACGTGTTTACGTGCTTATAATAATATCTAATGTAGTCTGCTGACTGCTGGTATATTAGATCTACTATTCACATTCGGTGACGGCACTATACTAGAGGCCCGTGTCTCCCTTTTTATATTTTGTTATGTCAATGACAACCAATGCCTTCCTTGAAATTTGACAAATCAAAATTAAATTAAAATGTTAACTGATAACTGTATTTATTTTGTGTATTTAAAATAATATGATTAATATGTATTCACATAGCTGTATGTAGTCATGTAGGTAACACGATTTAAGGTAATATAATTTTTTTTAAACTTATAAATGGAGGTACATAATATTAAAGTAGGTAATTAATTTTCAATACTTTCTATTATTTATACTTTGTATGTCTGTTATTGTTTGAGAAAATATTGTGCTTAAAAACATTAAGTGAAGATATAACGATAATGTTACTTGTTAATTAGTTGTTACAGTATATCGTAACGTAACGCCATCGTCGGAAAAAAATAATTGCCCACTTAGAAAACAATTCTAATATAGTGTCATTATACTGATTTGGTTCCTACTATGACTAAAGTATAACAACAATACAACATAACAAAATAGTAAATAAATGTACAAATGTACTTGTAAATTATAACCCTTTTTAAAACCATCGATTGAATATTAGGTAAACACCGATAATAGCCTTAAGTTTGCTAATTAGTAAATTAGTTTTAAAAATAAATAATTAATTTAATTAATTAAGATATTATCAGCAATAACAAAGCTATAGCCTGTAATAGGAATGCGTAAGCGTAACGTAATGCGTAAGGTAGATAGTATAGATATAGGTGATATCAATAATACCTACATCTGAGCTTATGCATGACAAAATAATTTAATTTAAATACATTTGTTTCGTCAAGGTGTAAGGTGCAATGCAAATTTTGTATATTAGTATATATTACTATATTAGGTCTTATACTCTTATGTATATGTGTGACTATGTGCGAGTTGTGTGACAGAGTTAGAGACATTGAATCATTTAAAACATCTTACACACACACACACACACACACACACACACACACACACACACACACACACACACACACACACACACACACACACACACACACACACACACACACACTGACATACGATATGGCGATACGTCATAACGAATAACAATAATTAGCAATTGCCCTTGTACGGCTCTACCAACATCTATTTATTTTTGTTCTTTATAGATCAATGATCGTTATATTTAAGTGACTTTGACACAGCAGTCATAGCGTTGTCGGGGTGCCGATTGTGCCGTACACAAACGTCAGAAATGAGAAAATCACGATCACTAAAAATTACACCACCGCCCACTATAGACAATAAGATGATATTCGGTGAATAGAACACTTGTTACATGGTACTTGGTAGTAGCCAGTAAGACTTTTTAACACCTAGAGCATATTTTAAAATAATACTAGAAAGTTTTCAAAACTGTTTTCTATAAATGTTTTTTATGGGTAAACTACTACAAGGTCCGGGTAAATAAAAATTCTGGCACCGGTCAAATTCTGAGATAAAAAAGTCCATAATACTGCTCAGTGTATATACAATAAATATATGATGCACAATTAACATTCCAGTTAGTATTAATACTCATTTTATTTAAATGATTTCCTTGACAAAATTAACAAATAATTTCGTTTGGTACTTTAAATCAGTAGGTAATATTATAAATTATAATACTTGCTACATATACGATATACATATGTCACGACTACTTTTTTGTACTTTGAACACTGTTCAATTTTTCTAATCAAACACTATTGTTTTTATTTTAGTTATCTGATTTGACGAGTCTTAGTCATTAAGTACATAATATATCCGATGCAGTTAATAAAGATAAAGATTTTGAGTTATAGATTTATAATATGTTAGTATGTCACTAAACAGTTGTAATTTTTGTCAGTATAATTCGACTAAAAATTACAATAACAATTTTTATGACAATAGTACCTAAACATTTTTACTTTTGATTTTTTTTTTAATGAAATAAAAACCAGACTTATTCCCTGACTTTTTTTTGCCATGATTCGTTTTTATATTAAAAAGATCTATTTTCATTTCAATGTACAAAATACTGATTCAATCCATCTAATTACCTACGTGACATAATATGTTTTTAAAACAAGTTTGGATTCCTTATATTGTATTATCGTCTTATTTATATTCCTACTCATCCGACAAGCAACTTTTCAATAAATTTGAACATTTAAATATCAAAATCTGACTTTTAAATTGTAAAATTCTTAAACACTAATGTTATGTACAATTATGTTCGTGCCAATTATGGTCTGAAAATTATATTATCAATGACCACTACGTTCAATCTGGTTACGTGATAACACTGATAAAGCGTTATCTGGTGTACATATTCAGAGGAAAATCGGAATCCACAATCTTATCACCGCCTTCTTGCCTCTCGATATCAATTATTAATATTCACACTACAACATATTAATTATTAAGCACATTTCAGTATATTACACATTTCAAAGGCTACAATCCAAGTTTTTGCCTTGAGGTTCACATTTCCAGCAGAGTAAGCAATAATTTATTTTAGACTTTCAAACCACCGCTTTTAGTGCTTTAGTAGGATACAATATTTAAAAATTTTAAGACTCATTTGTTCGAAGCTTACTATTTTAAAGTATTGTTTTACAATACTGCGTTACTGTGATTTGTTCATCATAGTGACATTAGTAGTTTTGTGACAAATTTGTTTTTACCTTAGACCTTCATAAAATTGTAATTGTGCCATAACTTATCTGTAAACTAAATTGACGTAAAATTAACTTTATCATTAATTATAATGTAAATAATTTTTATTAAATTAATCAGTTTGATTATAATCATGCGTTGATTAAATACATATTTAACTATCTATTGTTAAATACTATTTTATTTATTTGTTTATTAATTTAGTTTTTATAATTTTATTTAATGCGCATATTTTTAAGCAAAATTAATTAATTATTTATCTGTATTGTAAAGAATGTAAAGTATAAGGTTATAGGTTTATTTGTATAAATAGGTTCTGAATTATTTACAATAGCTATCAATTTATACATGTATAATTAAATAATATGTACTTAGAATTAAAAATGAGAAGTTTTCCTTATTAATATCTTAAATATTTATCAATGTCAAAGTTGTAAAAATATTTAATTTAAAGGTTTTTTTTTTACAGCATGTTAAAATCATTAATATTGCTTAGAGGAATACATATATCCAGTACAAACTGGTCATCTACCAAAGCACAGCTTTTAAAATTGAGAAAGAAAACAGGATATCCATTTGAAAGCTGCAAAAAGGCTTTACAATTAAATGATAACAGTTTAGAAAAGGTAAATTGAATTAATTTATATAATTTGGTAGGTATAATGTATATGATAATATATATTTTTAAACAGTCAGAAGCATGGTTAAAAGAAGAAGCTCAAAGGCTAGGTTGGGCAAAAGCCAACAAACTTGCTAATCGTGCCACTGCCCAAGGAGTTATTGCATTTGCAATTGATAGTCAAAAAGAAGTTGCTACTATGGTGGAAGTGAATTGTGAAACTGACTTTGTTGCCCGTAACAAGTGTTTTCATTCTGTTGTAGAAGTAGTCACTTCATCTTGTTTAGATTTTGCTAAACAACAAAAAGCATTAGAAAATTCATTTTCAAAGGTACTACTCATAAACTTAAGCTAAAAAAACTTTGTTATGATATAATTTATTTTATTTAGGTTAATTTAAAAAGTGGTGATTTAATGGAGTTAAGCGGTGCTGAAGGTAAATCGTTAGCTGATCATGTTGCAGTTACAATAGGTAATCTTGGAGAAAATGTTACTCTCAGACGTGCCACATGTTTAAACACTAGAGACACTGGTTTGAATATTATGGGTCTTACTCATCCGGCTAATATAACTGGAACTCATTTTCTTTCCGGTAAATACGGATCACTTCTAATTTACCGTAAACAACTAAATGGTGAAAAAATTAACCAAAGGTCTATGGAGAGTTCTCATGATGAAATTCTTCGTCAAATGTGTCAACATGTTATCGGTAAATAATTTGTTTACTTATTTATATTTAATTTAAACTAATCTTATTTGTAAAAATCAGTTTATAATTTGAGGGGTCTAGTTTCAAAGTGTACAATATCCATTTTTCATGAAAAATGAGATGGATGTTGTGTCATATAGAATTGTTATCGCTGAATTCAAAAAACATATTATTGTCAAGCTAAATGGTTAAACTCCAATGTATTTTTAACATTGAAAATAACAATTAGTTTCAAAACGTACAATCTCCTTTGACAAGTATGTTTCATATGTTTTATTACTGTGATATTTTTTTGGTTTTCTGAAAATTCAGCGAACTTGGACATTGTACATTTTGAAACTGGACCCCTCATTTATATAAAATAAATTAAAGCATTTATTTTATTTAGGTATGAATCCAAAAAGTGTTGGAGTACTTAATATACACGAACCCATAAAATCTCAAGAAGTGGTGGCTCCTAAAACATTGAATGAAAATGATGATTCATCCATGGATAGTATAGATGAAAAAAGTTCGGAATCAACTATTGAAGAAGATGGTATGCTTGAACAAGCTTTCTTATTGGACCCATCTATAACTGTAGGACAAGTAGCAACTGATTATGGTATTGATATACTAGATTTTGTGCGTTACGAATGTGGTGAATCATAATTACTATATATGTTTATACTAAGTAATTTAAATTTAATTTTTAATGTAAAAAAAATTTTCAACTGCATTTTATTATAGTTTGACAATTTTAGAAATTATAAGATGATGTTTTATTTTTAGTATTAGAAAATAATTCTTTAGGACGGTTATACCTTTATTAATCATTGGACATCTTATAGTCTGAGAACTAATTTCTTACTTACAATGTCTTCATATTAGAGTCTAATTTTCTGTGCTGCTTTGATTATTCATCAAAAATTGTTTTTCAATTCATTTTCATTAGAAAGCTTAAGATGTAAAGGTATGTTTTCCCTGCAACGTACAATAATGGAACAGCACAGCATCTTGACACTGGGGAAAACTTATCTTAAAAACAGATCTTTTAAACATACATGTATATTGTATAAGATTGTATTTTCTTAATTAACACACAAAATATTACTATATTACTCACATAGTTTTGGAAGTCGTAAAACAAATTTTTTTTTTAAACGTGACTACAAATGGTAGTTATAGAAATGGTAAATACATCATAATAATTTATTACAGAAGTGGATTTTTATAATTTATCTATAAATTAATTTCTTCTAAAAAATTTGTAATATATTAAATTAGTGAATGCTTTTTGCATAGTCTCAATAATTTTTGTAACTTTAATCTTTTATTGGTCATAAAGCAAACACCATTCATTGCGTCATTCTCAATATAGTCGTTTTTAGCAATTTTGCTAACACTTTATCGATGATCGCAATTGAAAAATTATAAAGGTTTTTATAAAGTTGATAAAATAAAGAAACTTTTTAACATTTTATTATTACAAACATTTCTACTCTGTTCCACGAGAGACTACTTGTTTTTTCGTCCGTCGCTGCTCATCTCCCACCATTTTCGCCCATTCGGTTACGATCGTCAATTGTTTGGCAACGACTTCTCTCATACGTAGCGCCGGACGGTAAAGAGTGGGAGAAATTGGGGTTCCCCGCTGTCAGCGGCGTCAGTCAGCTGCACGAAACAAGTACAGTCTCTCGTGGAACAGAGTATAGTATTTGGTTTTAAATACATTATATTCTAATTATTTCATTTGAATTATCGGTAACTAGTTTACAAATCTACAATCTATGAATAATTTTCTTATTTGTATGTACTAATACTTATGTTTAATAGTAAATATATAGATTGAAGGCATTAATAGTTTCAGATGAAAAATAAAAGAAACTTATCTACGATCTATCAAGGTGATTATGTGTTGTATCAATGTATCATACAATTTAATTATTTAGTATAATTATTTATTAGGATTTAAAATAAACTAATTTAACTAAATTAATTTATATCATGATCCTTATGACATGCCCATTGTCCAGAAATGTACTAAAAGATTTAACTTTGAGTTATCATTTTTATCGTCCCTTCTACCTTAAAATAAATCAATGCTTTACTTAGAAAAACATTAAGTAGAAACTTTATTAAATTGTTAATGTAATAAATTATAGTTATATGATGAAAAATCAGCCCATCAAACTATTTTAACCAGCCATATTTTTCTAATAAATCAAATAATATAATGCAACAAGTATTAAAACTACTAAAAAGAGTTAATAATAATTATAGCAATTATAATTTAATCAAATATTATATATAATTTATTATAAATTATAATAATTTATAATATATATTTTATTTAGAAATATTAGTTACTTAATACATTTATGGCAAATAACAATGACATGAATGTTTACTATATATACAGTAAAATCCCGTTACAATGAATACCAATGCAACGGAAAATGACGTTATAACGAAAGTCATAGAAGTCTCCTGCCGAAAAGCAGCGTTTATAATAAGCTTATTTGAATTTTTGTTACAACAAAATTTCCGTTATAGCGAAAAAAAAATTTGGTCACCAAGAGTTTGTTGTAACGGGATCTTTCTGTATAATAAATTGTATTTAACTGATTAAGCAAATTATACTATTAGTAATTAGTATACATTAAATAGCATTTAAGTTTAAATTTTTAGTATTTGTTCTATATTCTATCGATTATTTTTAGAATACATATAATTATAATTTGCATCCTTAAATATTATAATTTTATATCTTGATAGTTATATGTTTAACTTACCTATTTTTGTTTTGTTATTGGATGTAAATATTTATTTAAAAATAGCACTAATACTTCAAAAAACAATAGCAGGGTGCCAGGGTCCTATTTTCTTTTGACTACGCTAAATACACCACTGGATATGTAGTTAAATAAATAAACTTAAAATCATTAAACCGGAACGCTATTTTAAATTGAAAAATTGATTAGAATCATATTCTCATTAGTCACTTTATATTTAAAAAATTATTTTATGAGTAATTATGGGTGGTTCTAGATCTAAAAAAGTTTATGCACAGCCATAAGAACATTTTATACCACTGCAATTAGAAAAAACATTATTGACAGTAAAACCAAATTTAATGTCTGAACATGAAGCAGTATTAGAGTTTTGAGTTCCAAAATCTACCATCTACCGCAAAAGAAATAATACAAATGTATTATCAGTCAGTTGGCAATGTGTGTTTAATATTAAAGAAGAACAAGATTTTGTTAAAGGTCTCATCAGTGCTAGTAAATAGGGATTTCCTTTAACTGTTATGAAGCTCGTTTCATTCCAAGGAATTTTTAGGAAATAAGAGGATAATTGAAAAACAATTTTTCTGGTTATGACTGGGTGAAAATATTATTCAAGCGTAATAATTTAACGTTGACAGTACGATTGTCAAAAAAATATTAAATGGTCCAGGTCAAGTAAAAGAGTTGAAATTTTATCACATTTTATTATGAACTGAGTGAAACATTAGATGGTATAACTTCAGATTGCATACTAAATATTAAATAATAACAAAACCAATCTAACAGACAATACAGGTAAAACAAAAGTAATTTGTTGATATGGTGCTAAACATATAGAATATTTGATTCCTCCAAGTCAATCATTACCTTGGTAATGTTTTGTGGTATAGCTTTTGGTAATTTTCTACTTAAATATATATAGTTTGAAAGGCAGAACATTTATAATTTAGTTAGATTTATAATGCTTCTTAAGGCACTCGCTTCAATAGATTCAAGAGCGCTTGGTTCAATATGAAAGTTTTTGGTAAAAGTTTACCTATAAAAGTAAAGAATTAAGAAGTTATTGTTTTGTTGAATGCTTTGATAAAGAAAATTCACAGTTAAATTAATTATTGTTTAGGTTTTAATCAAAAAACCAAATGGTGTTAATTATTTATTTTTTTACCAACTGAAATTATCTATTAATACTCTTTACAAAAAGTGTAACTGTAATAATATAATCTGTTATTTGATATAGTAAGTTCCTACACGGTGGAAAAAATTAAATATGTATACACGAATTTTCAAAAATAAATATATGATGACTAAAGAATATAATAAAAATCACATAGCGCATTGTCACAAATAAGTATAATATAATAATAATAAGTAAAAACCGTAGTTCGAACTTATTGAGACATTCTGTACTAAAATACATTGAAGTACCATAGCACCAACAGGCGCTATCAATATAATATATAAATATATAATCAGTGACGTATATCTATGGTCTCAAATAATGCAGCTGCATGGGTTATCACAATTTTAATTTTTAGGGAAGCTAAAAATTAAACTTTCTAGAACACACTTTGGTCTAAGAGTGGGTGTCTATTTTTTAGTGTTACATGGCCTTTTAAAAAACCTATATACGCCACTGATCAAGTTAAATTCTTATAGTTTATGCTGTTTTGTGTTTATAAGTAAAATGAACCCACAAGGTACTTGAGTAATACTGGTAAGAGTATTAAAATACTATTTAGGAAAACAAGGGTCGTTTAAATTCCGAAAAAAGTCATGCAAATTCATGTGAATTAGTGAACTATTTTTTTTTAAATAAGTTCATTGAGGGAGTCAGTGTAATGTACACATAACACGGTATTATCAATATATTGCTGTCGCAAATATAATTACACGTATTATAATATTGACGGATATTTTGAAAATAATACGATATGATATAATATTTCGACTTGACGTCATAGCTATACATTATTAATTATAGTCAATCAATAAAAATAAGCAAATGCTTAAGTCCCGAGCGCTGGTGATGACCGATTGTCCGGACTGTGTATGATGAGTGTACATAGAAAGAGACTAGAAGAGGATACCAAATTCATTGAAAATTCAATTGAAGAATTTGGAAAAAAACCTAGACGTTTACAATTATTATTTTACAAAATAAATGTTTCTATGTTGCCCCACCTTTTATAATACCTACTCATTAATTTCAAATTTTCTATTTAGTAATTTGTTCTGAACCCAGTCCAGGAATATTTTAAAGATAATTCGTTTGAGAATATTCGATGAAGAATTAATTTTACAAAATGTTTTATGTCAGTACCACCAATAGTAGTAATAAATGCTTTCTAAAAATAAATATTTAATAGTTAAACATTACATCAACAAACACGAATATTTATATACTATACACTTACTATACTTGACATTCAAATTTAGAATCATTTTTAGTTTTTGTATCAACATCATTTATAGTTTGTATATCTTTCATTGGAAAAAGAGAGATGAAATCTTCATCAAACATCTATTGAGAATTACGGTGATAACCTGCTGTGTTAGATTTAAGCATTTTTTTTATTTTATCAATTCTTTTTACATAAGAGTTGGTTGAAATACATAAACTAGTAACTTTTGCAACCATTTCTTCTATAAAATTTAGATACATGAATTAGAATTAATGATTTTTTGAGATACATTATATAATAGCTATAAGTGAAACAAGTATCTATTTATTAAAGAAAAAATAGTAATTAAACATCTCATAATTTGGATTTTGTAATTTACTTTCATATATTTAAGTAACAAAAACAATAATTTCAACAATATTCATTCAGGTATTTTTTTTTTTTATTATCTATAAATCTATAATTGATCTATTTGCTTCAACAACAGAGGTTAGTGAATTTATTATAAGATTTAATTATTGCAATATTAGGTATTATAATAAAATATACATATATTGATAATATAAAATACCTATAATTTCATTTCAAACATGAAATTATAAAATATAATATATAATATAGTAATTAATAATATATTGCATTTTGTACGATACCCATAAACATCATTCAAATTACAGTTGTTATCGTTATTTACTGAATTTACAATATCCTCAACATCATTATCATATGTTGTATTATGTGCAAAATTGTGAATAAATTGGAATGGTTTTTTTTGACTATATAGTTCAAATTGACAGCTGTTTGCAGCGTTTACATCAACATTGGCTAATTTTAGGTAAATATTATAATAAAATTAGATGATGAATCATGTTTGTAATTTAAAATTATAAAAATTGAGCTATTTAACTTACATATATTATCATCACTAGAAGACAATATTTTGTCATTAAAATTATTATCTAATGTTAACCTAGCATATAATTGTTCTTTACTATACTATTGTGTGAAATAGTTGCTACAGAAACATCTGATTGAATATTCATATTTGATAGTATAATTCAGTACTTCCATTGCATCTAATAAATATACAATTTCAAGGTTTAAAAATAAAAATAATTAGTTATAAAAAAAATATGATACTATTCATATTTACCAGAAATAATATTGTTTGACAATGTATTCTGTATGAAGGGTACACATATTATACCTTTTCGATTTTCAGTGTCAGTTACAATTTTTATAGGTGTTTGTACTGCAGTACTTTCTATATATTAATATATAATATAATTAATATTTAAAACTTATAATAGGTACTTCCTATCTAATATAAAAATGTTGACTCCTATTAATTTTTATAAATAACAATAATTATGTTAAGACTAAGTAACAAAATGTTTTTCATTATTAAGCTAAAAATAATTTATAAAAAATCATATATTAATTATTATTAAGTACCTATCTAACACTGAACAGAAATATAAGGAATTTAGTTTTCAATTTACCACTTTCATCAAGGTCATCATTTAAATTTTCATTTTTTTTAAATTACATCTTTTGTTTCCTTTTTCCACGGCCTACACTTCTATCAGACTCTGATGCTTATATAAATATTTCTTTCTCCCTTATGGTAGCTAGTTCATAAGTAACTAAAATACTATTATTCAAGTTTTTATAAATTTGCTACAAAAATATTATCTTGTTAGCTTAAATTCGCGACATAATATGTCTTAAAAACTTATTTATAGTACTGAAATACTATATTATACAAAATGATATATTATGGTTATAATATTATTATATTTATTTATTTATAAATTATTCAACTTTTATTAGTTTCTGTACTATTTAATTAACTTCACCATACAATAATAATATTTTTTCTTAAGAATATTAAATTTTTATAAAATTTCTATATTACATCTCTGGCTTAGGTTTTTATAGGCATACCATCTAATAAATCTGTCGGTGCAATGATTATCTATAGAATATAGGTACAGAAAACTAACTATTGCTTTTACACCATCGTGAGTATATCGTTAAATGTCTTCAGCTGCTTATACAGTGGCTTTTAATTTTTATCAGCGGTGGCTAGAAACCGCGTCAACCGTTTTGCTTACACATATAGGTATATTCATGCGGGTTTTAGTAATTGAAAGCAATCGACCGCCCGGAATTAAACATAAGCGGTTTTTCTCATACAAATATACAAATTGAATAACCTTATGTTGAGTTGTAGGCGGATATAAACCACTACGTGTGTAACCAGCTTTACAATTACGTAACCTACTTTACTACTCAGTACTTAGTACTTGTAATTTGTATAGGTATATACTCGTATTATTATACTTAGTTTAATTAAGATAGCTATTCGGACACTCGGTGACTGACTTGTGCGCAAATGGCAAGCACACTTGTGTGCTTACAAATAGTTGACTTGTTTCTGTGATAAAACTGACAAACGGGTGTTCTATGACCACTGCCCGACAAACACCTACAAAGCCGCCGACGTAATATTTAAAGTAGGGCTGGCGGTATTTCAAATTTTGATACCGGTATCCGGTATTTGTATACCACCGGTATCTACGGTATCACCGGTTATACGGTATTTTCGGTAATTACCTGATCTTGTTGAATTTATAAATGTTTCGGAGTTTCTAGTCTAGGAAAATTTAATTTGAACATCTATTTTAAAAATCATGTTTGTAATTATTCATTATTGTTTAAATCGTTTAAGTCTCAAAATATTTTGTAATATTGCAAAACGGGAAGAGGAAATTTCTTCAAATACAATAAAGCCCAAAAGTGCTACATCTTTACAATCAGATCAGGAATTCTAGATCAGTGATTCTGAAGCCTTTAAGTAAAATAGTGGAGCAGCATATAATTTACTAAGTAGGACTATGAATTATCTTCCATACATGATTTTCGGTAATTACCGAATCACGGTATACCGGTATTCTGAAAAACCCGAAAATATAGGATACTGGTTTTTTAAGTACCGGTATACCGAAAATACCACCAGCCCTAATATAAAGTATTTGAACAGAGTTATGGATGTCTAAGATTTATTTCGCTTGCAACTTAGTCGGGCAATATAACCAATTGATAAAAACACATTCGGCTTTCCTCAAAATTGTATACAATGCAAATTATTCATTCTGACAGTAAATTTACCGACAGTTTTAGTAGAAACCGGCCGCTGTTTTATACTCTATAATTAGGTACTATAATAGTTGTAAGAGTAGTAACAGTATGCATACAACATACTACAACTGTTTGGCTCCTGACCATTTTATTGTTATTCGTGTCAATTTAATTGATGTAATGAAATTTCTATGTACCAAAATAATGTACTCTGTCCCAACGAGAGAACATGTCGCGGCTTGCCGAATATTGGTTCTTTTTCAATTGAGCGACACTCCGCAGTGGTGGAACTGTTTTCTACAGCAGGATGTTGTGTAATCGCGTAGGGATGCGTAGAAGTGATTATAATGTATTATACAATGTGTTCCGGGGGGAAGTGACCGGCCGACATCATTTGAAAGTATACCGTATACCTAATATGATGAAGAAATATTCTTTAAAGAGGGGGTCTAACTTAAATAAGTTATGGGTAATAAACTATTTTTTAATAAAACCAAATCTACCGCGCAATTTTTATGTTTCCTAAAAACTTTTCGATATTTTAACATATTTTTTTTTTAATTTAAAGCTATTTAATTATCCTATTAACCAATATACGCAATTAATCCAGAATTATGCAAATTATTATTATTAAATTGAAAAAAGTAAACTTTTATTTATCAAAATTTAGAATTTTTAAAAATAAATCTCGTATTACTCCAAATAATTCAATATTTAATATAGGTTTTTTTGTTGGTTGTGTATTATTTTACTGAATAATACCTAGAATACTATATTATATAAGTTTGGTTTTCTATATTCCATAATTGCTGAGTTATACGCCTTAATGGTTACTTCATTTTTCATTTTCGGATTTTCCTTTTTCAATCTTCATTTTTTTAGAATCGAATATCGGTCGTTAAAACAAAGGAACAAAAAGTGTTTCATTTAGAGCTCAAGCTTGTTTATAGCCAGGTGGGGAACTTTGAAAATCTGATTAACTAATTAAATAAACATATTTATTTATTTGTTATTTATTTTTATATTAAAATTAAACTACTTTATTATTATTTTGTGTGTTTTTTCATTAATTAAGTTCCATTTTGTATTTAAAAAATAAACTAATACTTATTATTTTATTAAATTATTTATATTACTTCTGGTGAGTTTATGCCTCATGTTTAGTAAAATTATAAATAGCCAATAATTACAATCTCAAAAGATCTGTAATGTCTAGTTGTGTATAATTCTGCAATGATG